>NC_051847.1:235840543-235848596 GCF_002237135.1 Teleopsis dalmanni | reverse complement strand
TTCTTTTTGATTTACCACAATTTTTAATAGTATTTTTAATTAATTTTTTTTTCAACTTCTCACTGCTGTAAATTCATACATACTATCAGCATATCTTTCATGTTTTTTTCGATATATTTTTAAGAGATTCTTCATTTTCTACAGTAGTTGAAAAGATCAGCGTGTCGTATAGACGACGAAGTTTAAAGTAAGCTTATGGCAACCCTAATAATTGAATCACAGTTTCATTCACACAGAATTAAAAATAAATAATAATGCATATATGCAATCACATAAAAGATAGACAAAAGGTTGCAGGGCTTGTTTTGACTGATTCAGGCACGTTTCTTGAGTTTCAATTAATTTTTTGATTTATTTTATTTATTTTTTATTTGATGCATTTTTGTTGTTTATTGACTTTATTTTCATTAAACAAAACAAACTATAATTTTTGTGCACGTAAATAAATTTAAATAAATTTTTTTTATTATTCAGCTATAAAAAATTAACTAAAAATAAAACTTTGTCGTATGTGTTCGCTCACCCCGACTACATACTTTCTATATACAACACATAAACACATATGTATATAATAAATAAAGAAGTGTTTTTATTTTTTCCGTATTTTAATTTAATAATAGCTTTATGTATAGTAGGAGAAAATAAAATTAAAATATAAACAATGACAAAAAATATGGAAACAAAAATGTATTTAAGTGAATTCATAAATATTTACATAAGCCAATATTTGAAATTTTTTCTTTATTCTTGGAATAGTATAAAAACATATAGGCACCGATGTTTTGAATCAGGAAAACATATTTTGATTTCAAAGATAGTTCCAGTCATAATAAATCAAAAAACTACGTCTAAAACTATAAGAATAATAAATATAAAATTCAATTTTTATCATTATAAAATATTTTTACACAGAACACGTGGATATGAATTAGGACATTAATATTATATATAATATAATAATTTATAATAAAACTATAAACATTGAAATCATAAATTATGATAAAAATTTCTAAGGAATTCACAAATATTTTTTATATAAATGCTAATTAGAATATTTAAATGATGTGTTTGTAATAAATGATTTATGTAAAGAAAAAAATAAAAAATATATATTAATTTTAAATATTTTTCATATTTTTTATACATAATTTGATTAATAATTTGCAGGATCTTTTCTAATTTTACTTGGGCGATTAAGTTGAAATTAGTTTTTTTTTTGGTTATGCTATTCATTGACATAGACATGGTGGGTATTATATTATGCTTTTAATAATTTTTTATTGCTGGTTCCGGTTATCTATATTCTCTTTACCTGCTATACCAAATTCTGTTAATTTCGTGTTGTTAACGAAACCATTCAGTACAAGCTGAGAATAGACTACATTCAAGTAAAAGTACAATGCGTTTTAAATCTATAAATTCCGCACTATCGATTCAGAGATAAAGTCTAGTATGTGAAGAATTACATATATAAAAAAATAAGATATAAATGAAAATAAACTAAATTTAAATTTATTTACAATAATCGTATTTAATTCAGTTCAAAGGAGCTAATATTAATAGGAAAAATCGGAAAAGAAAATTTAGACGTTTAACTTACTTAAAATACCATTTATTTTCATTAAATATATTTTGTTAACTATCATAAAATGTAAATCAAATAATGCAGATACACATAATTTTGTATTAAATTTTAATTATTTATAGTTCTACTTAACACTTTATATCATCTATATTTACATATACATTTGTATATATATTATATTATTATTATGTATATATGTATATTATATACTTAAATATTGAAGCAATAACAAATAATTTGTAATACAATAATTTAACTTTTAAGGAAAGGCATTCATTAAATTTGCGATACTTACGGGTTAAATTAATCAAACACAAAGTTAATAAATATTTATGACCGACATGCTCTCAGGCACGTTTGCCAACAACAATTATAGCCGATTTCAAAAAACAACAAAAATCATACAATAAAAAAATTAAATACATTTGTACTTCCAAGCGATGTTCTGATTAAAAAATTCAGCTTACAGATAAATAAAATAAATTAAGAAAAATTAAATAACATTTATTTTTAAATTTAAAAAGATAAATTTGAATTACATTCAGTAACAATGACTTTAAGATATGTTTGAGCAAAATATCTCAGGTATTAGATATATATACATATAATCACTTTTTATAATATCCATGGATATACTCTATAAGTATATATATATTGAAAACAAATGAAATAAAGTAATCGTGAATAGATTTACTTTCTTCTTTGGAAAATAGATTTTAAATATATTGTAGATCCTTTGTTATAATTTTGTAATATGGGAGTATGTAAGAAAATATTAAGCAATATGTATATGTCTTATATAGTATATATTATGAATTAGTTCTGATGAGGTACTGTGAGTTAATGTGTTGCTATTAATCGACTATTAAAAGAAAGATGAACTATAATATTAGGTATCTCAGAGACTACTATCTCTAAGATAGTAGAGATAAGGTTCTTTATTATTTGAATGGACAATATTTTGTTAATATATTGCTTAAGTTAATCATAAAAACTTAGATTAGATTTAGGGTTTTCTACTGTGATTTATGCATGTCTAACCTTGTACTTGTATGAATTTAGATTGAAGTTAGTTTGATAAGTTTTGTCTATACATATAAATCATACAATTTTATAAATTTTTCAGAACAGAGAATATATATTTCCTTTAACAAAAATTAAATATACTATAAAGTATAATAGCAACATTTTAAAATAAACTGTTTTAAAGTAAATATGTATAGACATTATAGCATAATTAATCATAAGAAAAGTATAATTACTTATAGTTTATAAAACAATACCTATATATATATAATTTATACATAATAATTAAAAATAAAATAAATATAAAATAATAAGTCATTACTATAATTTTTTGAACTTTTAAATTATTTCTACCACAGAGTTTCTAGAGTCTTATATACCCTTTTTAATCTGTATATCATACATAAAATAAAAACAAAAACGAATTGAGCACTGCGCTGTCAAATTAAGATATTTTAATTGCTTCTGTTGTTTACATGCTGTTTTACGTTTTTTTTTTATCCAATTTAATTATGTAGATTGACATCTCAGAATGTCAAAACAGCAAGCAAAATTAGTCATCATTTATCCACTTTACACATAAGTATATACAAAATACATAATAAATTTAGAATAAAATCAAATATTTATTATATCTTGAATAAAATTAATATCTTCCGCAGTTTTTGTAAAAAATTAAGATTTATTCACTTAGGAAATGTTGTATATCACTAACAATAATGTATATATGTTATGGATATTTTATAACTTAGTTATATATATGCACTAAATACTAGTAAATTTGTTATAATTTTGTTAATAAAAAGATCTACTGTCATCTTCCGGTACATAAACAGTACATAAACATAATTCAATTTTAAAAATAATTATAAAATGAATGTACTTTCTATGTGATTAGAAGATAATCGTTAACCTTTTGTACGGCTGTATAACATTTAAAACAGCAGCAATGACTTCCAACATTTCAGAATATCACACTTCGGATATTAATACAGGCCGCGTGTAACATACAAAATATTAATAAACCCAAATATATCTGCATTTTAAGTGTATTCCATTCTAAACCTTACCAAATATCAACATAATAAACTTATAAAAACCGAAGATATATAAATGCTTTATAATTGTTCTAATTATTTGGATTTCATTATAATTGGATGCTCTTATAATTCGATTATTATAATATAATAATGAAAAACATTAAACTGATTTTTTTTAATCAAATGTTTAAGGCCCTATGCTAGATAAACTATATGCAATAATAATTCAAATATCTTTAAAATAAAGAAATATATTAATACTCAAGATATCTAAAGAATCACAGACCTATTATAAATCAATCTGATTATTATTAGATGCAATTTGTCCAGCTGGTGTTACTATAATGAGACAAAACAGTAGGCATGGCTTTACATAATATATATAACATTTATGCATTTACACGCGTTTTTAAAGCAATTTTATAATATTTAATTATAGTTGGAACATAGTAGGCAGTTCATATCAATTGATACGAACTTCTATTTATCTATAATAAATATTTTCTTTAATTACTGTTTACAAAGTGTAATATTTATATTTGTGTTAGTTATTATTTTCATATAATTAATATTAATAATATATTTTAGTATAATTATAAAAATAAACATTAGCATAATATTATATATAGAATGTCTCCCACAAATTTTATGATTATTTTCGCCAACGCAAATGTAAATAAACAAAAACAAAAACAAAAACAAAAATTATTACATGTACTTTTATATTTATCTTAAGTACAATATAAATTATAAATTAACTAAAAATATGCGCGGACTAACACAGTTTTAATTAATTAAAACGTATTAATGTGAAAGATAAATTTAATTATTTTTATTTAACAAACATTTCTCAGCTTGTTTACGAGATACGATTTTTTTTGCAAATTATGAAATAAAAAACACAATTTTCTATAATAAAATGTAGCGAATAAAATTATATTTTCGTTGCATATGCAATAAATTAATGATTGCAAGGTCATTTTTGAACTCGTTAACTGGTACTTTATGGCTGAGTCTACAAGTAAATGTTTTTATGTGTAATAAAAAACGAGGATCATAAACAATTTTATCTCCTTTGGATTGAATCGTCTGTTGAAAATAACCTAGAACCGAAGCATATGACTTTTCCAAGTACATGTTACAGAATCACTATAGTATTGTTTTTTATATTTCTCATAATAGTAGCACTTAACAAATTCACTACTACATAACAAGCACCTATTTTCAATTAATAGACCCAAAAAAAGGAAGTGATATATTAACTACACAAAAAAACATCAATATATAGTTTACGAAATATATATAGAGTACAGAATTATTAACCATCAAATTCCATTATTTCTCATGATTAAAAATTCTACAAAAATAATAATTATGATCATTTAAATTATGATCATATTAAGGTGGGTGGAAATATTACTTACGATGAAGAACGATAGGACCTTATTTGGTCTCCACTTGAAATTTCTCTGGACAAAAGATAATTACCTAGAGTAGTGAGGAAAGTTCTATTCAAATCGTCTATTCAAGTCTATTCAAATCGCTGATCCACATGTCATGATATTGTTTACTAAAGTTATATTCAATATAACTCAGTGGACTGATTTAATGTCTCATTGAGGTGACAGACTTCTTGAATCCAAACACCAGATTTTCTTATCTACTTTTTCGCTTTTACTCTCACTTACGCTATTCTCACATAACTATTAATTGTGTTAGTTTTCTAATTTTTAGAATTTTCTTTAAACTTAATTCACAAGACGTCTCCGTAATTCTTTAAGTTCACAAGACGATCCACAACAATTTTTATCTTATTTATGAAATAATAATTTGATAGAATAATTATTGAAATTTATTAAAATTGATATTACATATACATACCTATATTACTCATGATATATTGTATTGTATTTTACTTATTTAAAGTAAAAAATAATTAAATAGTATACAATTAGTAAATATAAATAATTTTAAATAAATAGAAAAAAATTGTTTATTTATACAATATATTTATGAGTTTAATATGTAAATTTTTTAGAAAAGATAACGGGATTCGAAACCAATTAAAAGAATCAGGAAAGTAATAGCTAGCTACCTGGTTCTTAATCCACCTTATTCAAATATCTGTTATTTCTCTTCAGTTAATTTTTTCAATTCAATTAACTTTTTAAGCTTGACTATTTAAATAATTTATATTATTTAAAAGAAAGTATATGAAAAGCTTCTTAATTGAATTAAGTCTCAAGCAATATTTAAAAAAAATGAATCTAATTATTACACATGTTAGTTTGCTATTGTTTGGATGTGAATACTTATGGAATAATGAATTTATAACAATATAGTTAAATAATAAGAGTTTATTCATTATATGATTATATCTTAGTTCTGAACGAATTTTATTTCTCTCAGAAAACTCTTGCGTATATTCATGGTCATGATATATGGCAAACATTTCGATGAGTTTCAGGAACTCCACGATAGACTTGTCTGTCACTTTTAACTAGAGGAATGAAAAATAATTTATAGTAATAATTTCAAATCAGTCATATTGTAGTCACAGTATACTATATAAAGCTTGCAACTATTAATAGAAAATTTATAACAATTATTATAGTTATAATTTGTGGATTTATAAACAAAAAGTATCGGGAATATTTAATTTAAAAAACCTGTATTTGTGGGATATGTACCTCAAAATTTGTTCTCCTTGTTAGAGCAACACTACTATTGTCTTAGATTTTTATTTTCAGTGTTGTGTAGATATTTAAATTGTTTTTTCTGATATTAAATCTGAAAGAAGTATGACTGAATTACCTGATATATTATAAATTTAATTATAAAATAATTAAAGCTTGCTCTAAAGCATCAAAAAAGTGCCAACTAACAGCACTAAAAATGCGAAAAAAGAAATAAAATACCAATTAGAAGTAAATTCACAAAATATAGGCAACATCTGTAGTAACATTTCTGATATCAATATATCATATATATATATCTAATGAAAGCTTTTTGAAACTACCTGCTGTGTATAGGGTATTAGAAGTCAATAATTTTATTTGCAAATTTCATTCGCATAGTTCTCGTATGTGTTTTCGCTTGCACAATAAAAACAATAATATTAATTTTGGATTTTATATGTAAGTATGCTAATTGCAGTGCATTGTAAATTCGAGTAGGTACATTTTTATTTACATACCGTGTGTGCACAAATATTTAAGAAATGAAAAATTACAATTTATTTAAAATTCACACAATTTTGCCTTTCATAAGAATGCCATTTTGTTTGCACATGAACATCCAGTACTTTATTAGAAAGCTTGCCAAATAAAAAAAAATAAAAAAAATTTGTAGAGAAAATTTCTTTCAATTTGCACAATTTATTTTTAACTTTTTAATCTTTCATTTAGAACTGCGTATAAAATTGTATAAACATTAAATAATAATTATATAACTGATTGCTGACCAACCCTAATTAAAATATATTTAATGTTCAACAGCAAAAATGTACTCACACTCAACTACATATATACTTGTACATATATATAGATGATTATGCTATCAGCAAAAGTTTTAATGCAAAAAGATACAAAACGAAGATGTAAGATGCAAATTTAACCGGCAAAAATAATCTTTATAAAAGGAAAACATTATATGTATGAAAGTGTATTATTGATAAACTATTTATAAAAGTTAATTAAATATGTATATGCAAATATAATGATTAATCTCATCAAACTGTTTAAAATGATATTTATTTTTTATACAATTAAAATCAATATCTTATTATTAAAATTATTTATGATCTTATGTAAATTACTGCATAGATATCTATAAAATATATAAGTTATAATACGACAAAATATATTTTTAGATAGCTATTCTATGGAGTAATTAGAGTAACATTATCTAGTTAATAAATATTTGTTAATAAAAAAACCAAATATATATAATATATATATATGAACTGTTCATATTTTGCTTAAACGTCCTTTATTATGGTGAACTTCCAACTACTATTATGATTAGTGCTTGGTTATCGTAAACAAGCAATTTCTGAACTTCTGAACTGCCTCTAGAACTAGATAAAACTGATCGATTTTAAAAGTGATTCAGCATACAAAAATAGTAGACAATTGCAATAATTTATGTTGCAACTAATGCAATCATTAATAGCAGTTAAAAGGTTTCATAGTGCTATGAAGTCTATGATCTATGGTTAAAATGAAAAACTGCTCAGTATATCTATTTAGTTTTTAGAAATAAATTGTTTCGCAGACACTCAGTGATACCAATATATTCATAATAAATTTATAACGAATAAATTTAAAACAAATTATTCAATGTTTTCTTGATTTAAATAATGATACAATTAATTGTTAATGTTACATGTACTATACTATAT
>NC_051847.1:235832578-235840443 GCF_002237135.1 Teleopsis dalmanni | reverse complement strand
TTAAAATCATTAAAAAAAATATTTTTTATAGTATATAAAAAAAGGAATTAAAATTAGATAATATTTTTATTGTTATAAATCTATCTGTACCACAATTGGGGTTTCAACGGAACTTGGAACCCTTTCCTTTATTCGCTATTAATGTATCTTCTTATATAATGTTTTCTAACCGTTTTTTATCACACCATTTAATGATTTTGTGTTTTTAATGAATTCTCGTTTTGTTTTCTATTTACTAAAAATATGTATCTATTGTTTCGAAGTGTGTATTTCAGTCCAAATATTTCAGTAGTGAAGTAGCAACTTAAGAGTGGAATAACCTGTGAACAAAAATATCATGTAAACTAGTTGAAATCGCATATTTCTTCAAGACATTTAATATTTTATATTTAAATGCAAAAAAAAAAAAAATTTCACTGAAATAAATCTGAATAAATTCGTGGAATTTAAATTAAATGTATTTGTTTATTAATTTTATAATTGCTTATTAAAATAAAAAAAAATAAACATAAAAACTAAGTTGTTTTTTTTTTTATAAAATTTATTATTTAAATAAACAAAGCTCTTATTACGTCTGATTGATATTTTCAAATATTTCGTAAATATTATTATATAAATTATCGTATATATAATGTGATATGATGAGGTTCGTTAGAACAATTTATTTAATTGTGTAAAAATTTTTGGCAAATAATTGCAAAATTATAATTTTTTAAATTATTTATAAGTTATTTGATTGTTGAAATTAAGGTTACCAAAAGTTGTTAAATTAAAAATTTAAAATTAATATTATAATCTTAGTACTTCATTTACTAGTGACAAATAACGTTTATTTAAAGTTTATGATACTTAAATTATATTTCAGTACCGGGTTTTTCGGGAATGACTATACAGTTGTATTTAAGGGATAGACAATATCGATTGTGTTAACCTAAAATGAAGTCTTGATATACATCAATATTTTGGTTTAGGAACTCTACATTTTCCGGCTTAAAGAAATTTATATGAAAATGCTAAATTATTTCCCTAAAAATCACGACACAAATAACAAAGATGGCTGGCTATATGTTTTACTCTTAATATCACAAAATCTACAGTCATCAGCAGGATGCTTCGGCACCCTTTTTCTCAGGCTTGTTAACTTTTTTGTCAGTGTCGAATCTTTTGTGAGCTTACTCAGATATGAGATTAACGTTGTTTAGGACTAACTTGATTTTAATTAACTAAGACTCAAGAGATGTTTTTAAAAACGTCTGGACGCAATGATGAAATGATTTCCATATATATCCTATTTTGCTGTAAGTGGCTGCTGTAAGAGCCTTACTTTAAACACGATTACAAAAAATTCAAAGAGAAAGACCTAGCCCCGTTTCATGTCAGCCTATAGTCAAGTTTCGCCTGAGAACTGGTATTATATTTGATGCTTTCAGTTTGTTGCTTTCGCTTAACTCTGAAGTTGTATAAATTGAGAATGTAAATCATTTCGTTCTTGACCTGTTTCTTGATAAATACTATACAAAAGTGATATTACATTAATCTTTGTTTCTGGCTGGCAGGAACTACTATTTTACAATATTATTTCAAACTCTTTAAATTTTATAATAAGCAGATTATTGACTAGAGTAGTCATGACACATAAAATTGAATAAATTTCATTAAAGAGGAGAATATTACACTGTAAACGTTGACATCTATTGTGATTTGCTTGAAGGGGTGTCATCTCGTTAACCCGGTTAGAGATAAACTCATTACAATATCTCTCGGTTCATTACTGTGGACTTTATTTCTTTTAGCTAAAGTCCGATAGCGGTACTACTATGTTTTGATAGTAGCATGATAGAGAAATACAAAACCTGCTTAATTTGTGGACTTCATTTGTTTTAGCTAAAGTCCGATGGCGGTGCTAAATCCATGTTTTGATAGTGACAAGATAGAGGTACATAAAATCTGTTTAATTTGCTTTGAAATTATTAAACTTAGGTAATGGTACATAAAATGAACTATTGATCACTTCATACAAATGGTAAATTGTTATCGCGTGGGCGTCCAATCTAAAACATTCCATTATATATAATTATATCACTGACTTTATCAAATTTTTGTAGTTGTTGTTTCTTCATAACTCTTCGAACCCTTCTGGTTTTCTTTTCTATCTTAACATAATTATAGTTTTATACAACTCTGGTAGTTCGAAACTTTTATTAAATTATATAATTTGTCTGGCAAAAAACAACATTGAAGAGTTGTTTGCTCACGGTTTTTCGATATCTTATGAAAAATGTCAATAAAGGATTCAAAATTTCTTGAACTTTTTCTGCCAAATCATGCTCTCGTGTTACTTTTACGGGCAAGATCGTTGTGCAAATATTTCATTGCACACGAATTTTGCGCATGTGAGCCTCAAATTGATGTGTCAATAAAGTGGAAAATCGTGCGTTACAAATATTTTTGAAAATTTTCAGCTAATTTTAAAGCACATCACAGTTTACTCATCTCATAATACAGACTTGCACGTTTAAATCAGATCATTTGATTTGATTAAATCACTAAATTAAAGATACTAAAAAATATGATGACACTTATAAAAATCTCATTTGTTCTTTCAATTTTCACAATTTAGACTACAAATAACGCGAAGATTCGCCAAAAGCAAAAAACAGACGAGACGACGACTGCGACGACAACGACAACAGCAGCAACAACAGCAACAACAGCAACAACAGCAACAACAGCAACAATAGAGAAACCTGAGCAACAATACAGCTGACGGATAGCACAATAAAAACAGATACAGATACGGACACAGACGCAGATACAGATACAAATGCTGAAATATAAACAAACAATATACGAAAAAAATTATTTAAACCTCAGTTACTTGTTGTAGACAGTCGCAGAACGCTCCAAACTGCACAACCTGTAACTACTCAGGCTTAACACTTAAGTCAGAATCAAGAAACCGAGATCAATAATAAAGTATACGCATTCGAAAATTTGGCAAAATAATTTAAATGAAAATATCTTTTTAATAAAAGCAGCAGAATTGTAAAAGTGACATAAAAGCTACTTACGTAAATTAAAAAAAATAAAGTTTAAATAATAAAATAATGCAAAAATGTATTTAAACCGCATCCAAACGTGACCGAATTGTGATAAACAAATCAACCGATTTAATCGTGGTATATTGGCTTCTACACTCTTTGCATTTATTTATACAATATATATTTATATATATATCTAAATATATATCTAAATACTTTTTTCGCATAACTGCAAGTAATCAAGCAAGTAGCAAAAAAGTAAAAGTACCTGAAAACCGCAGTTTCGTAATTTAAACGTTTTCAGTATTATTTCGACTGTCTCACTTCACTAAACGCGCTCCAAACTATTTTAACAGCGCCGCAAATTAATGAATTTAATAAATTAGAATTTTAACGTAATTACTATTTAATAGACGGAAACTAATTAATTATAAAATATATATCTAAATAAATAATAAACCACATACAAAATGTCGACATCAAAGGAACACATCTTCGCCAGTGAGGACAAAGACTTGGATAAGCCAAAAGGTAAGTTCATTTAAAATAATAATAAAATATTTTATTAATATTATTAGATATATAAATAAGAAATATATTATATATATATTTGTATATTACTTTTTAAAACTGTTCGTTTAATACGAACGTTAATATAATTATATGAATATAAATAAAAACATTAATGGCTTGAAGGCATTCTTCGGATATTAAAGTTAGATTGGAACTACATAATCAATTAAGTAGAACAGCTATTGATATTTTGATTTCAATACCAAAATTCCTCCCTCACTAATCAAGATCATTGCCACAGTATAAATAAGCGACAGTATAAAATATATCTTTTGAACGTGACGATAAATATATGGTATATGGTATATAAAACAGTCAATTGTGTTGGAAAATTTCCTAAATAAATTAAAATATAAATACTTTTAAAAAAGTAATTTTAAATAATTCGTTTTTTTTATGAGCTAATTGGTCAATAATTAAATAAACTTTTTTTATTTGTTTTTAAAAGATTTTATTTTAACCGATATTTCGACTATAATCTATAGTCATCGTCAGGGTACTATAAAATTTGAATAAAATGTATTAAATCATTATTTTTATTATTATTAAATTTTATAGTACCCTTCGTCTTCGGTTAAAATAAAATCCTTTAAAAGTAAATAAAAAAAGTTTGTTTCAGTATTGATCAATTAGTCCGTAAAAAAAGAAAATTAATTTAAAAAAATTATTTTCTCATTAAAACAATAAATTATTAAAAGAATTATTATAATTAAAATAATACAAACCAAAACTGCTTTTATTAAAAATGATTAAAACCTGTTCGTTTATTTAATGAAGTCTTGACTAGTGTCTTACCCCTACTGGCACCAACTGTGTTAATATAATTTAAGATAATATATTACACTTTAATCTAAGAGATCTGTGTACACTTGTAATCATGGGATATATACTTAAAAGTACAATTTAATACTCACTCATTCTCATACTCAGCGCTACAGATTTGATTGAATAATTGAATATTTTAGAAGATGACGGACCTATTGTAGTTGGTATATCCCCCTTTGGTCTTATACACAAAATCAGGCGAGGTCAATTACATTATATACTCGTAGAGCGATTAAATTGTGGCATGACTTTGCAAAGTGAACCTTTCTACTCCACCTACGTCTGACTCACTCCACCTAACGCACAGAGAAAAAGCTTTGTTGCGCTCGAAACTTACGAGAATATCTGAAGACCTTCTTCAGCCATTTACTTAGAATTGTGGAAATGTTCTTTCCTTACTAAATTAGCAAGAACGGAAGTTGTTTGTTATGCGCGAAGCGTAGTAATAATAAATAAATTTTGATTAAATTACTTTTTACTTTTGTGTACTTTTTCGAATGTATTTATATGCTATTTGCGTGCACGAATTTTGCAATTAGCTCTAGTTTTTTTTTTTTTTGTTGGTTTTTTTCATTGTTGTGCAATATCTAAGCTTGAACTTAATTGTGTGTTTTCTAGGAAATCTGAAATAGTCGATGTCTTACGCAAATTAGTCTATCTTATAATCACAACTGTCATAAGTCATATGCCTCCTAATTAAATATGTGCAAACATTTTTTCCTCGAAATAATTAACTAAAACTGTTTTTGCAATATGTTGATCTAATTTTTTAAAATTTTTAAAATTTTTATTTACTTAATAAATATTTCCTTTTTATGTGCAAAATTAATTATAGGAAATAAACTTTTTTAAGGCTAGAGCAATAAAATATTTTATCTGAGCGCCCAACTGCTAGTTTTGGAAGATTTTGCTTAATAAAATAATTTTTAAGGCCTCTGTATAAAGCTCAGTAAATAATATTTATGAAAAGAAGCTAAAACAAGATGCCATATAAGGACATATTTTATATTAATTTATTTCAATAAAAATAACTAAAACGAATTATTGCCAAAATAACGTTGATTTATATGCCATAAATGTCAGTCAGTAGTTGAGGGCGCTAAGATTATCACGTCAAGGTCTTCATTAGATGCAAATTATAATGTTATAAATAAAAAACATTTGTAGTTTTATTTATATAAAAAATCTATTATAATTAAATAATAAATTAAAATAATATAGAAAATTTATTCCTTTCGAACTTGACTTTTTGCTCAACACTAATAGTTAAGCATATTAAAAAAATTTCATAAATTAATTTAAATAGCAAAAAAAAATAAATTAATAATTATAAAAATAATTTTCTTCATTTTTAAATTTGTTCTAATAAATCACTTTTTGGCTTGCAATCCTGACTTTTATTTGTCTCCGTAAAACAGATTTTTATATGTCACAATAATAAATACTCAATATTGTTCATAAAATATAGTATTTTATATTATTAATACAAAATTAAGATTAATTAATGTAAACAGAATTCCCCATTTATGACCCACTTTAGTCAAAAGACCGCTTACTACCCGCAACAAAGCCACAAAATGTAATTTTAGATCTGAATCTATATTGAGTTGCTAAATTTGCTTGTTCTAAAAACTTGCAAGGTAATATATTTCCCAGAAAAAATGTGTAATAAATATATATTAACATAAATAAAGTGTATCATCAAGCAATTCTCGATCTTCTTATTTTTTTAAATTTAATCATTTAAATCGTTATTTAATGTTACAATTTGGCATATTAAAATTTTAAGATAATATTTTACGCGTTAAACTAATAAAAATGAATTAAATTAATTCATTTACAAAAGTGCATGACATTGAATTTAAAAGAAAATTATAGCCAAAAATAAATAATTTGGTAATGGTTGGTTGGTTGGTTGCAGTGGCAGGCCATTAGATAACTTCCATGTACCTCAATTAGCGATTTTTCGCCGTTCTGCTACCACATTTTTCGCAAGAATCCAAGTATAGAAGAGTAGACACTAAGTCCACCGCGAATTTAGGTAATTTAATAGGTCTTTCGTCTTCATCGATGAAAAGTTCGATAAACTATCAAAGAAGTATCTTCCTAAGAACCTATATCTTCTAGACGCCAAAACCGGGCATTCACAGAGAAAATGTATTATGGTTTCTTTCTTCTGAGGTTTCTTTCTCAGTGAGGATTATGGGGAATGCGCAGTTTCTCTGCGTGTGTTCCTACACACCAATGATCAGTAAGAACTGCAGTAAGCCTTGTAGTGTTCACGCGATCTCTTTTGATGTAATCACCTTAATTTGGTGATATTACCAAAGAAAATTCACTTAATCTTATTAGTAGTATATTAGAAACTTTAACTCATGTAATCCTTAAAAAGCCAGTAATTCTTTAAAGTAAACCAATAATATACTGACGGGAGTAACTATTTATTTATCACTATTTAAACCTAATTCACAGCGATGCTTGTGGGAAATGCAACGAACCGGGTGCAAAGGAAACCCTAAAGCATCTGCAGTGTAACTGTCCGGTTCTCTCGAAAGCTCGACAAAAATACTTGGGGGCTGTAAGTTTTACCAGACTGAAGCATATACCTGAAGTTTCTGTTGAAATCCTAATAAACTTCCCTAATAACAAGCGCACTATCGCTAAAAAAATGAAGACTCTGATCTGGTATCGCAATGGACCAGCATAACCTAACCTAACTATTTATTTATAAATATAAGAAAATATTTCTTATGATCGTTGCATGACAAAGCAACAGATAAATATTTCATAAATATTTCTAAGCATTCAACATTTACGAATTTTAAAAATTTGCAGGAAATTTTCGCTGCAAACTATTTACTTCATATATATCGTTTATAAATTATTTATTGTATATATACATTAAGACCGAAAAGTTTTCGGAAATTCTCATTTAAAATTCGCGCGCTGTATATTTTCCGATATTTTAAGTTTATGTAGTTTGGCAGCACTGTCCTTAATTACTATGCCAAAAATGAGCGCGATCTGTCAGACAGTTCGTTTACGGCAGCTGTTGAAACCAGTTCACCTCAGTAGGGCGTTGCGAAAAAAACAATGGAAAAAAATATTGAACAAAGAGTTTGCATCAAATTTTGTGTTTCGAACGAAATTTCGTGTGCAGAATCGTTGCGAATGCTACAAAAGGCTTATGGGGAATCAGTTTTATCGAAAACTCAAGTTTATGAGTGGTACAAAGCCTTCCAGGACGGTCGTACGACCGTCGAAGACATTTCGCAACGCACTACTGAGGTGAACTGGTTTCAACAGCTGCCGTAAACGAACTGTCTGACAGATCGAGCTCATTTTTGGCATAGTAATTAAGGACAGTGCTGCCAAACTACATAAACTTAAAATATCGAAAAATATACAGCGCGCGAATTTTAAATG
>NC_051847.1:235824870-235832478 GCF_002237135.1 Teleopsis dalmanni | reverse complement strand
TGTTGAAACTTCTCTAAGTATTTCATTTATATTAAAATATCTGTTCTTCTGTTGTTTTCTTAATGAGAAAATATTTGTTTCAAATTTTTTTTATGCTTTTTGTTTATTAATTCATAGCTAAACAGTTTTGTAGTTAAAGGACAGGATATCGCAATTCGCTTATCTCATTATTTCAGAATTTCCATTTCAGAGAATAATAAATGAATAAATGGAAAGCTATTTAAGACTCTTGTCTGACAATACCTTTAATAATATCTCAACAGCTGACTTTTTACGCCGTGCACTTCATTCCCAACGGTCTAGTAGAATTTCCATTACTTCCGTGCTTTCGTACATATTTCATGAAGTCTAAAAGTTTTAAGAACTTCACGATACGAAATTTAATTACAACACTATTATATCCGAAATGGCATAAATTATGCCAAAACTTACAGTGGATTAAAGAACAACAAAGTGTTGAAATTTATTTCAGCTCCGGCCTGAGTGAATTTAGTGGATTTATACGGCGCGTCAGCGCTGGGGAATATTCTCGCAGATGCAGCTGTGAAAATAATTGCTTGCAAAATAAATTGTTTAAAATTATGAAAATTGCTTTTACTTTGTGTTGCATTTTGTCTAAATTTCTACAGAAAACCAACAAAAATGTAAATTATGCCGTAATTGGTTTATCAAATTTAACTTTGCTTCACTCTACTTCTCGTCGCTTTACCCAACCACTTTCGAACGACTCCAAAACTTTTTAGAAACTTTAAGTAGCGAACTTTCCACGGAGTACATTTCAAACCAAAAACTTCGAAGCCAAATGCAGTTATAATCCGCAGTTTTGTTTGACATAAATCAGCCAATTTTTTAGTTCAAATTCATTAATTGTAATTTATCTCTATTTCTTACCTCATCTTACCTTACCTTACCTTGCCGTACCGTAAACAGGATATCATAAACTTTTAACCCATTTAAGACAATTTTGTACAAGACTAACTGTAAAATTTACAGTTGAACAAATGTTGTACGTGCATAATTGGTAGCAGCGAAGCATATTTTATCAATACGAAATCAAGTAGGTGAGTTGAATCAAGTCAAGGAATCAAGTTGCTGCATCAAGACGGGGAAATCAAGTTTGACTCGCTTTACGGAGAAGACCAACTTGAATTATTGATACGAGTTTATACAAATTACAAATGTTTATGGCTGCCATTCTGTGCATGTGGGTTTCTCCTGATTAAACCGTTTCTTCCAGCTGCCACAATGAAGCATTTCAAACCGGAGCCACTACTAACACTGCCAACTTTACCAACTTTGCCAACTTTGCCAACTTTTCCAACTTTGCAACTTGAATCTTCAATAAATGTGCAATTGCCATTCACAAAATATTTTGATTAAATTTTCACTGTCAAGTGCTGCCACAGCAGCTTTCTTTATTTTCTTTTATCTGTTGCGAGCTGCGAGTTGCCGGTTGCCAGTTGCCAGTTGTTTCAAGCCAAATATGGATGATACTCGTTAACGGCTGGCTGTTGCCTGTTTCATGTTTATGTGCCATAATAACATTTACTCAAATATCTACTCATTGTTTCTCAATATAAACGAGCCAAGTTTACTCGTAAAGCGGCATCAACATGGTAGCATCGTTTCCTTGATTTTATGGTTATGATGAGATACTTTTAAAAGGAATGCCACAGTTCCATTGAAAACTGCTGTTGCCGCACTTGAAACAGTTAAAACAGTTAAACATTAAAAACAGTTGAATTTGTTTAGTACGAGTTTCTTAATGTCTTGCATGTACACATTTTTCCTCGGCACTTTCGAATGTTTCCTCTAAAATGTCTTCTTACATCTTAATTGCAGCACTTAAAGATTAATTTGGCATGATTAGAAATAACAGTGCTTTAATGGAAGCTTCTATGAACAAAATTACTTTTTCAATTGTCTTCTTTAAAGATTTTGTTTTCTAAGTTAAAGCGATAAAGTTGTCATATATTTCATTAGGTAAGCAGAAAAATGCGAACTTATTTCCATAATTACTTCAGGTTAAATAATACCATATAGTTCAAACTAGGAAATTCTAATTTAAAAAATAAAATAAAAACAAATGATTCTAATATGGATTGAAATAAAAACATTAAAGAGGAAATAAAGTCTATTAGAAGAGAACATACAATTTAACCCGTAATTTAGATTTAACTTAAAACAAGAAGAAAGTTAACTTGAGTTTATAGCTTCATTACTAAAACCATCTGTACTTCACTGAATCATACATACGGAGAAATAAATAGAAATTATGAAGCGAATTAATCTTAATCTTAATATGATTTAATATTAATCTTAAACGCAATGAAATGAAGAAAAGAAGAAAAAGAATTAATCTTATACACCAAAAACAAAAAATTGATTCTTCCTGATAAACAGATAGAGATATGAAGGAATAGATAAATTCCTTCATATAGGCGAAGGTGCAAGTGACCTATTATGATACCATAATTTTTAAGTGCTTTTCAAATCTAAAAACAGTTAGTAAAATAATTATGTGAAAGAATACCTACAGGTTATCGGATTTCTGGGTGTTAATTGAAGCGCAACACCCACCAACCTTTGAAACGAATGTGAGAATATCCCATAATAAGACTTTTCTAACTTTAAGTGGCGACATGAGCATACATTTCCATACATTCGTTCAATTCCAGCTCAAAACCGACTTATTGTCCTCTCACTAAGACTCACTTTGTTCAGATGATATCGCATGACATGGCAATATCACAAACTTTCCTTAACTGAAATGTCTTACCGCAATTGGAATTATTTGTCAACCTTTTAGTCTGATTGTAACGTTTGAGCCAGTATAAAGTCCTAACAATTAAAGGAAGGTTTTGTAACAAAAATTAAGTTGTCAGTTTACAGTAAGGTCCAACCCACCAAATTTTATCATAATTTTTAACTTGCAAGAGCATCTGCAAATTCATTATCATGAATTCCGGCATAACCATTTAACCAGTAAAGGATTATGTTATTCTTGTATGCATGACAATGCAGTGGCAGTCTCACTACAAACAGTCTCAAACTAAACATTATCTTTTAAAAAAGATAGATTGCTGCTGATAATCAATGTAGTTACAGACATCGGTGTCTTTTAACCCATTGGTTAAGTTAACTCGAACACACAACCCACTGCCATTAACCTTGGATTGGATATCAGTTGGGTTATGTGCCCGATTAAACGATGATCTGATGTTGAGATCAAGAACTCATTCTTTAGTTTAGTAAATAAATAAGACAAGTGAGTGAAATAAGTAAGTTACAAAAAGTTGAATAGAATTATTTGAAGTAAGCATCTAGTTACCAATAACTTCCCAATCAATATTTTAGCTTCTCTTTTCCTTTCAGTTATATAAAACTCAAAATTCACGAAAAAATAAATTTTTGAAAATCAACATAACTTAGAAAACTTTATAAATTCCATTAAAAATGGTAATTATTAGTGACATGCAGTTAGGTGAAATTGTTTTGGACTAAAGAGCATTGAAACATTGCATCCATTAAATGTGCAACACACGGTGCACACTGCCAATGGCAATGCCGATACCACAGCCAGAACAAACCATAAAAATTTATCCAAAGTTCATAAAGCTTCAATGTTAATAGGGGCGTAAAGCTTTTCTGTTTATTTGCATCATTTCCGCTGTACCAAATGTCTTCTGCTGTGTGTCCCGTAGCGCTGCCGTGTACCATAGTTCAGAAGCCTTCACCTTGTGTAAGCAGCGAATTACACAGAATCGTGGCCGTTCATTTTTCCTTTTTGTCTGCAATTTTCCCCGTTTTCCTTGCAGGGCAAGACAAGGCGGAATAACTGCAAATGAATTTGTTGCCGCAAGGTGCACCTTGTATTTTGTGAACCACAAAGTTGAACGCTTTTCATTGTGTTTCGTTCAAATTGATTTGGTTACTCCATTCCGTGTGTTTTTGCTTAGTTCGAACGCAGTCGAGTGCTGCAGCGGGCGGATTTATGATGCTATAAATTGGAACATAAAAACAGCAGGAGCTGGCTTATTATAACATTAAAAAGACCAATTTTATGACCTTAGATGCGGAGCTGTACAATGAATTTTAAATAAATATAAATCATTTTGTATTTCAAACCAGAAATATGTGCAAAAACTGAAAAACCGAATAGTTAGTTAAATGATTTTAAAGCAACTTCAGGTAAAACATATTTCCAAATGAGTTTACAAACAAACAATAATAGTTTAAATCCAAAACAGAGTATTTGCATATGAAATTACACTTCGCTCCAATATGTCCTTGGTTTGAAGCAATGCATCCACCCTTGACTTCCAGCCAGGTAATTAAATTGACTGCATTGAGTACATTATTGAAATTCTGAGTGAGCTGGCTGGTGGTATAGTGTATGTCGTATATAGTGTTAGAGAAACTGACCAATATTCAAATCTCAAAATAAAAATCAATTTCAAATTTGCATTTTGCATGTTGCGCTATTGTTTTCCTATTTTTGCTTCAGGAAGATCCTTTTTGCATATCAGAATATTACTTTGGAAAGCAATGTGAATACTACTTTTCCATTCCCATTTCCATTTCTATTTCTTTTAATATTTAAATATTCTTTGTTTAGTATTTTACATAAAACGTTTTAAAAATGTTTTCATTATTTGTATTCATTTATTTCTTTCTCTTTTTGTTTGGCTCTGAGCCAAAAATTCGTTTCTATTCGTACTTGAATTCATTCTCATCCTCGTACTCGTACTCATCCTCGTACTCGTACCCAGCATTCCAATTTCGACTGTAATATGGAAAATGCAGTTTCAGCATTTCAAATTTGCAAAAAACTTTAATATTAAATATCGTGTTTTCATTTTTTTCCCAAAAACAGAAAAGTATGAAACTCAATTTTTCGTGGTACATTCGAAATGTAGTTGAAAACTTTTGTAATTTGTAATTTGTAATTTGAAATTAAAATTAAAATTAAATGCCAACAATTTCGTTAAGTAGTAGTTTTAGAGCAGAATTCCATCTCTAATAGGTGCAAACGTTGTGTAAACTGTGTTATATGACATATGAAATTAATTTTCAACAAAATTAAATTTAAAATTTTAAGTGAAGTGACTGAATATTCTGAATGTCCTTAATAGTTGTGACGTTTTAATGAATTGCTTTTCACAACTTTTCTCACCAAATAAAATTATGTGTCAGATTGTTGGCAGAAACTAATGAAATTTAATGCATGAAAAGGTTTAGATAGGATTTTATAAGGAAAAGTTTTAAATATTGCAAATGCAACAGAATCACTATATATTAAAAATGTAAACGTTTTATGTTTGTTTATTAGTTAAATTATTAATTGAGAAATTTTTATTATTCACAGAAAAAAAAAATAAATCTTTAAAAAATAATTATTCACAACAAAGTAACAAAACTCCAGAAAAATGGGCGAACATAAAAGTCAAGTACGACTTTCGGTCAGTGCTGACTCTGAGCTTCAAATTTGGCAGGACACGAGTTCGATTCCTTCTACTTGGAGTCTCAAAAAATTATTTACGCATAATTAAATACAAGAATTATTTCCAAGACCACTGTTGATGAGTATTTGGCAATACTCGAAACAGCTGTATGGTCAACCAAATATTCAATTAATTAAAAGTAATTGTTGTAGTTCACTACTGTTCGAAAAAGCTCTTTATTCTTCAAAAAAAAAAATAGTAAATAAATAATAAATTCTTTAATAATTTGCTTTGAATTCATGATTTTTTGCGAAACATAGAGAAAGTAATTTTGTTTGGCCAATACAGCTATACACTTTCTTATATAAGTGCATAGCTGTCCTTTATCTTATTCTTGGAAAACTTGATTTATTAATAAATCATAAGGGAAGTATAGTATGTTAGAAGAATTATAAATAGATAGTTATATATGTACAAAATGTAAAAATAAATAAATATCTAATATATTTAACTACCATTGGATATTCATCTAGAATATGAGAATATAGCCTGCTCTACGTCAATATTTTTTATGACTTTTTAGGAGCTATTGTGACACCATGCTTTTTGTAGCAAACATGGATTGTTTGGATGATCAGCTAATGAGAGAAGTAAGTTGGATCTTTAAAAATGTTATCAATCAGCACACAAATCTTCGTGAATATGGAATTCTGGTTAGTACATATTTTTACCTGGACACATAAAGGATCTGAAAGATTTTATTTAAGAATAAAATCGCGGTAACATTGTATTTTGTTTAGCAGACATTCTTTTTCCGTTCTATCCGAGTTTAGTGAAACTTAGTAATGTCCCCAGCATGTATATTAATGGACAGACAGACAGATATGAAGACTATTGGCAATGTTGAAGACCGTTCTACACTGTGTACATATATTTCGTACACTCTTTTTATACCATCTGTATGAAAAATTATAATAATTAATAATAATTTAATTATTTAATAATTATTAATGTAACCTTACAGAAATTGGAAAGTAATCGCAAATATAATTTACTTTTTTTAAAAAAAAGAGGTGATCATATATGTTAATATTTTAATTCTTTCTTATTAATACTGTTCCAATTTAAAGATAGTTGATAAATTTTGATTAAGATCCCAATTAGAATATATACTGATACTGCACTTTTCAGTACTATAGACTAAGTTGTCAATTTTTTAATATATTCAAAACATATATATTTATTTACTGAAGAATATTTTTTTGTGACTATAGGCGTCAACCATTAAAGTACAACGGAGTTATTTATTTTCTATGCTATCCAACTCTATTTAAGTAAAGCCAACTTAGATAAATTAAAATTTAGAATTTTAAGAAGATGCGGGAGTTCAAGGTAAGGAACTCACAAATATCCGGCAAAATTAAAACTAATTTTATATTATTAATAATTCGAAATATTAAAACTTTTGTCATTAGGTATATATTTTCCTTTATATCAGCAACTGTATTATTTTTTACACATACTGAAATGACACCCATATAATCTTCACTACTTGTCATTTTTCGCCACACTTTCATTAGGAAAGACAGAAACTGTCAGAGGCAATCAGGAGAGTTAAAAACTCCAAAATTTTCAGTTACGAAAACTTTTATCAGTTTAACATGTTAAAACCAATTTCGAGATTCGAGATTCAAGATGCGAGAGACTGTAAAAGTAACATAAAATTACTTAAATTTGTAAAGAAAACTTTATCAAAAAAAAACATAAAAGGAAAAATTTTCTAAAATAAGCGAAAGAAAAGTGCAATGCTTTGAATCCTTAAAGATAAAAGACAGCTGCGTTAGTAGTTTCCCTGGCAATACAAACGATAAATGACAAAAACAGATTAGAAGTGATAAAAAAACATGGAAAGTTTGTATCTTAGCAACACGACGACATTGCATTTATGGTAATCAGTCAAGTGCAGATATGAGCAACTCAGAGCGAAGAAGAGCCAATTTGGCTTTGTTGTTTCCCGCGCCTGTAAAAGTGTCGCTAGCAACGTCAAATTTATGCTGAAATGCACCGCATTGAGAGTGTCAACTCAGTAGGGATTGGAGTTGGTATTGCGATTGTGATTGGAATTGGGTACGTTTTGCCGTTTTGCCGTTTTGCTCGCTTTCGC
>NC_051847.1:235817503-235824770 GCF_002237135.1 Teleopsis dalmanni | reverse complement strand
TTATTCACTAAAGTAGAGTTATATATTGAAAAAAATATATTCATATGGATTTCACTTTTGAATTGAATTCACATTAACTACGATATAATATCTTTAACTTCACTCATACATGCAGTCAGTGCTCAACTTAGCTGTTGAGTGCATGTACACATTAAATTGAACAGAAATCAAACTAATTGCTAACAACATTAAAAAAATAATCGAATTTTTAATAAAAAATGATAAGGAAGATAGTATAAAAAGTGCTGACCAACTCCACTAAAATGAAGGAATAAATATGGGAAATACTTTTTGTAGAAAATCTTTTTATAATCGTTTTCTTGATATAACCTGTAACATTTCAAATCCGCTAGTGTTCCTCATCGCATACTAAGTCACATCAATTACAAAATTCTTGATATAAACACGAACCTATTCTGTCTCTTCAGTAGCACGAGAAGAAGCGCAAACAAATCAAGAATTAAGATTTTTTGAATTTTTCTTTGATAAAAGCTCTTAAATACTTTTTAAACGATTAAATCTTTATTACAATTTTTTTAGAATTTTTATCTTTTACATGTCTAGATTTACACTAAATAAGCATTGTGTGCGAGGCGGAAGTAGGTCAGAAAATTGTGTGAATGAAGGTACTGTGACAACAGCGCAGACGCAAAACCAAGCGAACGAACGCGTTTTAAACTGAGTGGAGTAGAAATGTAGTCGCAATGGAGTCGCAATGTAGTCGCTGGAAGTGGGTCAAAGTAGTCTACGACTATTGTTCATATGTTTAATATAATATGATATTGTGATATGTCGATTACCTATACACTTTTCTGGAATTTAATAATTTATTTATACGAAATTGTCTCTTTTTATTTTTATTTTTATTTTTAATTTAATTTAAATTCAATTTAATTGATTAAACTGTTATACTCTGATGTCGGTTTATCACTTCTTATGTTGCAGTTGGTTCGTGCGTTGAAGATATTGTTTTGCAATTACACTTGCTATTATTATTAATATTTTTTTAATATTATTTTATTTTTATATGTTTTCTTTATTTAATTATTTTTTCTTTTTACATTTTTGCAATTTTTTCGTTTTACTTTTTGTATCTTCTGCTCGTCAGCGTACAACGACTCGTCTTAATGCCACTTCTGGCTTTCAACTTTATCAAAAATGGCGTCTACAGTGGCATCCGTTCATGCTGCTTTACTTTACCTTACTTCACTTTACTTTACTTTACTTACAATGTTGTGATTGTGTGAGTTCTTGTGTTTGTGTGAGTGTGAGTTTGCAGTTAATGTTTGTGTATCTGACCGTGATCATGATGCGCATTCGTTGCGTGTTGCGCATTGCGCATCCCGCTCGCATATGCTTATAGCATTTTAGTTACATATTGCTTTACGATTTTTACAATTTATAAATTATGGTATGTATGTATGAATGTACGTATGTGTAATATATTATAATATATTTTTCTGCATATTTTGAAATGCAAAATCCTCTTGAGCCGTGCTAATTTCAATTGTAAATATTTCAAAATCTTACACACGTTCACGTATTTAAGCGCTCGTCATCATCTTTGGGTAAATATCTGCATTATTCGTTGTGGCAGCTCGTTTATGTATCTTATGAATTTAATGAATTTTTATATGAAAATTACTTTGTACATAAATGATTTCAGCTCTATTTACTAGTAACTGTAATATTTGTATGAAAAATTTATTATTCTGTAGAAAAATTACTACGAAGTTATTTTCTGGAAGAGAAACCATAACCATCGAAAAATGCTTTTAAACAATTCAACGGCCGCATAATGTGTGAAGAATATTTGAGAAATCATTGGGTGCTTTATTAAAATTGCTTTGGATTTATTGACTAAAAATAGGTCAAAAAGAATAAAGAAATTAGTGCTAAAATGCTAGACAACCATTTAAGTTTGATAAATTATTATTAGAAATAAATCAATAAATGGTTAAATTGCCTTTAAATCTAATACTTATCTAATACTGAACAGATATGTTGGACCAAAATATATAATATTGTATAATGTTGAAAAAATAGCTTACTAAACATTGTGACTATCTTAGAAACGAGAGTGTGTGCCGTTAAGTTTCTGTATGAAATTTTTTACCGACATTCAATCGGCAATCAATATCTAATAAGCCCTGAATCAAAAAATCAATCGGGAGTTTTAGTCAAGTTCACTACGGGTTAGATATCAATACGTAGTGACTGTTACTTGACTGTATTACTTCCAGCATGGATAGAGACGAGTTATCATTATACCAGGCCATTCCTGTAAAACTTTAATGCCTTATTCTTTCATCAGTTGTGTTTACTTTCGAAAAGACTAAATGAATCAAGAAACTTATTAACTTAAATATATGCGGAATCAATAAAACTATATATAACATTTCACATGAAAAATGCAGATTATAGCTTGCTTAAAAAACACTTGAAAAAAAAGAAACAGTACATTACGAAAAAAAATTACTTAAAAAAAATATAAACATTTTGAAAAAACATTTTGAACATAAAAATAAGCATAAATATAAACATTTTGAAAAAAATTAGGTGTTTCCGAAATCGATCCAAAAACAGTCAACTTTTAAGCAGTATAATTTTCAAATCCATTTACGTATTAAATATGAAATGAAATTATATTTAATTTCTAAAAATAAAAAAGTCATACATACATTGAAAATGTCCTGGTTGTTTTATTATAAAATTAAAGAGATTATAAGATTAATATTGAGTAAAAAAAATAAAAAGAAATCTCTCATTTCTAATGACAGCTATAAGTTATATAATGAATTTAATGCAACAATAGCAAACATTGCACATAAAACTAATTATTCATATAATAAATATAGCGCTTCCTTTACCCTTATCTTCCCTTCCATTCCCATATATTTTTATATTCACCTGTTTTTAAGTGGAAGTTTGATAACAATTTATTATCGAAAAAAAAAATGCAAAACAATTAAATAAAATTTATGTTTCATGTTCAGTAGTTAGAGACATGACTTTCTATATATAGAGTAAAATTGTAACATTTTTGTAGAACTTCATTAAGTAGGAAAATCCTCGAACATGGCGGGCGCTTTGCTTTAATAACTTGTTGACCTACTAAAATAGAAATTACATACGAGGTTTAAATCACAAACCTCAATGCTAATTTACTTGTTTGGTATGTAAAAATCAAAAAAAAAATTTGTTGCATATTTTTTTATAAAAAATTTCTCTATTTACTTTTACTGCACAAACATGCAACACAAATTGGCATTTGCTCAACCAATCCAGAATAATCTGGAAAAGTGCAACTAAATATAGCAATTCTAAATTGTTGGGAAAAATTATTAGAAAACATAATACATTATTTACACTCATCTGAAAACAATGAGGAGCAATTTTTAAAGACAGACAAATATTTATTTATGTCTCAACAGACTTCTTGACTTAAATTGTTTCGAATAAATACACTTACTTCAAATATTTATTTATAAAAGTATAAAAAGATGCAAAATATATATTTAAGTTGCCCTGAAGATGACTATCGAAGATAGTCGAAATATCGGAAAAATATTTTAATAAAATATAAATTGTTTTTAAATATAAATAATAAATTATATTTTTTTATTTCTATTTAAAAAACCAATTAGCCCGCTAATAAATTATTATCTATATATTTAAATATTATTTCGTTGACACTATTTAAAGAATGTTTTCAGGGTTTAGCTTATTATTATTGTTAGGGGATATGGCACAGCGGCCGTCGCGTCTATGTGTCCCCTTCTGGGTTTAGAGTAGATCTCTAGCGCTGTTGCGTCAATAAAAAGTAGCACAGAACTTACTTTACAGAGTTTTATTTCCCCTTCTGTAAGAATACACATTCCCTGAAGTCTATTCCGTAAGTGCAAGTTTTTAGCTTAGATATTCAAAATTTTAAATTTATATGAGTACAAATTCTGTCAATTGTATTTCAAAGAACGGGCCTTGATCTATTTTGATCATAAATTTCAATATTTTTGTAAGAAAATATTTATATTACATGTACTAAGTTTAAATAAAATTAATTTTCCAACTTAAAGTCTCATTTACTTACGTACTTCATACGAGCTGCATACGACTAACAGCTGCAAGAGTGACTCGGCTCAGAGCCCAGCCTGAATATCTTCACGTAACTAAGTTTACAATAATAACAATTATTTCCTCACACTTCACACTACAGACTTCAAATTTATAGAGACATATAACATATAGAGACGCACTTGTATTCCTAAAGAAATTAGGTCAATGACATCGTATCCATTTCTGTTGCAATTTCAATACATTTTTTTTTATTATTGTACTTCTGAATGCGCCAAAAACTACAGCAAACTTTTAAAAAAAATTTTTTTTTCTTTACTATTACAAAAAAAAAAAAACAAAATTTGCTTCGATATTTTTTTCGTTAAATATTTTTTTAAAATATTGATAAATTCGTTAATTGACATCGATTTTATTTATAAATTTCTTCAACAACAATATTGGAATAAGAAATTTTTTTGCTTGAAAAATTTCTCCAATAATTTCACTTTCTCATTTTGTATGCGTCGAGACGCGTCACGCCTGCTCACTCCAAATCAATACAAAAGCATAAAATTAACAAAAATACTCAACGGTAGGGTAAGGGGAGTCGCACGTTACGTTTATCACCGCTAAGAAATGCCACCGCGTTGTACGCAACTGAAGCCGGCCAAAACTCAACTAAAGCGTCCGTAAAGAAGTAAAAGATTTTTTATGCCAACACAAATCAAAAGAAATGTAAAGAAGCATGAAAACTGAAAACTGAAAACATGAAACTTCACACAACAACAACAACAACAGCAACAATAACCAAAGCACGAAAAGCACAAACTAACGCAAAATGTAAGCAAATGAACTTGGCAAAAGCGCAATTGAAAAAGAAAGAAGTGAAAGAGGGCTAAGAAGATACCAAAGATAATACCAAAGCAGACCCAAGTTCAGTAATTAAGCAGAGATGATGTTGCAGAGTTGCAGTTGACGAGAATGTTGGCTGAAAGTTGATCGTTTAGAGCCTAATAAAAATAATAATAAGCAGTGGAGTGCAAGTGAAATTATTTTCGGGAGCCAAAAGAAAGTAGAATTATTAATTATTAAATCATTATTAATTAATTATTACTAATTAAGTAGAGACGATGTTACAAAATTGCAGTTGACGAGAACGTTGGCTGAAAGTTGATCGTTTAGAGCTTAATAAAAATAATAATAAGCAGTGGAGTGCAGGTGAAATTATTTTCGGGAGTCAGAAGAAAGTAAAATTATTAATTCATTATTAATTAAGCAGAGATGATGTTACAGAGTTGCAGTTGCCGAGAATATTGTCTGAAAGTTGATCGTTTAAAGCCTAATAAAAATAATAATAATGTAATAATTAACTGACTTAATAATTAACTGACTTACTTAAATTTTATCTTTAAAAACTTTTATATTTAATAAGTACAATGAGATTAGACTATGCTATCATATCCTAGAGCTGTTTCCCTGTAAAACTGGTGGCATATATTTTATTTTTTTAGAGAATATTTAAATTTGTTCATAGAAAGCTGTGAACTTCAAATTTTTTGTTCCAAGTAGATCTGGAGGTACAACAACCTTGTGAGCTTGTTGGCTTTTGCGAAGGGTTTTAATGAAAAGATTGCTAAAACTTCTTGGCATGTTGAGCCAACATTTACAAATAGGACCCAAAAAAATCCGATATTTAAAGTAAGTGTTAAATCAAGAATCAAAACATTTATATAGCACAATTAGTCATATGTTTGGTCATATTTATGTCTCATTGGTCAGCTTAGAGCTGGGCCAATATTGAAATTATAGCTATTGAAAAGATTGGTAGTCAGATACTTCTCGACAAAATTACTTTACTAAACGCATAGAATGTATACTATTAGATGAGTATTATTTACTTATGTTTTATTCCATGGTTCTAGTAAAAAAAAATTATTAATGCATCTCTACTTTAGAATATTGCATACATATTATGTATATTAAAAAAAAAAAATAGATTACATAACAGTCAAAATGAAATTAACTTATCCTTATGTTTATCCTTATCCTTTTGCATTTCATATAAAATTCTAAAATAATATAAATTCTTTTTCTGCTGTAAACTTGAAAATATAAGAATTTATGAAGCCATAAATTCAATAAGATTTTATTAAAATCTGGTTATATATTTTATATCATATTAAGTCATCCTCAAATAAATAAAAAATAAAGCATGAACTCTTCAAAAACAATAAACAAATGAACAACCATTTGAGCTATTACCCAGGTTCAAACTGAAATAGCTCAAATATTTGCTTTAACCTAAACCAAAATATGATAAGAAAATCTGCAGGAAAACAAAAATATTCCCAATTGTCCTCAGTAAAGCATGAACCCACACATGAACACACATTGTAGGATTACAGCCATAAATGCAAATCAGAGAACCGAATATAGCAAAGGACACGAGTGGGAGTAGACGAAGGCAATTGTAGGTGAAAATTCCAAATAATTTGAAGTGGCATAAACTGTGCAACGTAAAACGCATGTTGGAACCATTACCTCCCATCTTGCAATTTTTTTCTTGTTCCATGACTGAAGGAACATAAAAATGTCATTGAACTTTTATTGGAAACTGCAAAATTATGAATGGAGCAAAACTCGTGCGGTGCTACAAAAAGGAGGTATACATTGGTCCCGTGGGACTAAATTTATGGAATAAAATATTTAAAGTATTATAGAGCTTCATAAGTATGGAAAACAAGCAATATCACTTCCTTACAACAATTGATAAGACTTTGAAACTAATGTGTTGTTTGCTTTGTAAATACAGTGAAAGTTGTATTAGTTGTGTTTTCATTTCCAAATCTTTAAGAGCTTTTAAATGGGCAGTAGTCTTTACCAGACAAAATTGCTATATTAAATTTTTGCTATAATATAGCTTTTGCTATATTAAAATGCTTTTACTATATTTAAGTTCTCGACACCTATAAAAGCGGACCGATCATATGCTTTGATTGGTTGTCTAATTTGCATATGCATTAGCGGTTGTCTAATTTTTTATATGTCTAATGTTATTTGTATAATTACTTACTCTTATTGAAAGTTAAATTGCTTCACATACCTGAAATTAAGAAAAAATTATTCGAATTAGAAAATTAACTTTAGAAATCTATTTTAATTAAATAATTATAACTATTTTTTAATAATCATTAAATAATAATTTTAGCAT
>NC_051847.1:235804899-235817403 GCF_002237135.1 Teleopsis dalmanni | reverse complement strand
AAACGAGAAAATTATAGACAATGTAAGGAAAAGCGTTTAAAACACAATATTCAAAACGTAAACAATGTAAACATGTAAACAAGGAAAATAAAAGAAAAACATATAAGAAAAAATTACTCACCTGACTAGATTAAAACTATCGGAAAATATGGACTGAATTCAAGCAGTGGAAAAGACGTTAATGGCTTAGAGAGACACCAAAACAAAGCTTCAAATGTCGGCAAATTTAATTAGTTTATGTTTGACAAAACTTGATGTTTAGTTTAAAAAATTTTGTAATATTGAATGTTTTGTTTTTTAAATTAAACACAAAAGTCTTTACACGATTTTTAAAACAGTTTCCAAAGATTTAAAGTAAAATAATTTCAAAATATTATTTATGTTTTTCTAGTCAAGTTTAAGTTTTTTGAAGTATTTCGTCAACGTTAGCACTTGGCGTAACTAATTTTATTAACAATTTTTTATCTTAGTTTAAACAAATTAATTAAACTGTTTGGCAACACTTTAATTACTTCCTTTTGTACTATACTTTTTAGAAGAAACGAAGAAGAACACTTGCATTTATTATTTAATATATATTTATCACATAAATTTATTAACTTCAAATAAAAATTAATTTTAATAAACACAAACCATTCGACCCAAGTAACTCTCGTCACCGCACGCCAATTTGTGACTGATCGCATGAGGAAATATTTTATTTAAAACTCAAATCGGAACGTATATAAAATAAATAAATAAAAAACTATATAACAAAATACAAAAAAAAAAAAACTGGCGTTCCTCTAAGCTTTGGTAGACAACCGAACCAAAGTCGCTGCCTCAGCGCGCTTTAACGCTCAAGCGCAGTTCAATTTGGCTCGAAGCAAACACCAAAATCAAAACCAAAACCAAATCAAAGCCAAAACTGACTAGACAGCAGAAAAATGCGAAAAGCTATAAATATTCGTTCGTTAAGACACTCATTTTAACCTAATATTAATAAAAGCAAAATCAAAAAGCAACGATAACAACAACTAAGCGTTAAGTGGGGTGCAGACTATCATACTGGTGTGTCATACGAGTTGCGCTCTCTCTTGCTCAAATTTCTTCTAGCGACCGAATTTGAACAGGTATGACACACAAGAGTAGGCAAAATTTTTGAAGAGTGCTTTTGCGGGTAGTGCTGTGAAAATTTGTGTGTTTAAAATAAAATTTTAAAATTGAAAAAATTGATAGTTAACGTATAGGTTGCGCTTTGCTTATAATTGATTATAATTTTGTATATTTTATATATGCCGCGTTTTTTTTTGCGTTTTTTATATTCACAGCTTTGGACATCCCACAAACAGAGATTACTTTTGTTAACATTCGATGAAAGCATCTAAAAAGGCTTTATCTGCATCCATATTCATATTTTTTTTAGGTTTATTGGTCATTAAGCACAGTAGTTAAAATGAAAAGATCAGTAAAGGACCGTAGTTAATTTCATTCACTACCTGTAAAGTTTCTTAAGAAATTTTTCATAAATAGATCATACAAATAATGTATATATATATATACATAAGAATGTATATATCTTCATTGTTTTTGAAGAAATTTGATCATTTCCATATATTTGTTAGTTAAAGGTTATTAACATTTAAAATTCATTTTTTAACATTCAGTTATTAACATTTAAAAATTTTAATAACAAGTTTTAACAAAGAAAAGCATATTTAGAATACAAAGTATTATATCTTAAATTTGGGTTATTAATTAATTAATTAATGTATTACGACCAATTTTCAATATGTTTTTTTATTACTGGGCTTAGATCATAAATTTAACGATGTTTATATTTAGATGTTTTTTTAAAAAAAATTTTACTTATAATCATCGTTCATAAATTAAAATAAAATAAAATAAAATATTTAATAAACTAAATAAAATATTTAATATATTACATAAAATATTTAATTGTATTTTAATTTTTTATAAGAATTTTATGTAAAAATTTATATTTTTTTTAACTAAGATACAATTAAATACTTAACAAATTTATAAGTGTAATTTTAATAACAATAAATATAATAATAATAAATACATTAATAATAAAATAATAAAAAACATATTAAATTTATATTATAATTCTACATATTCCACCTGCTTACAATAAATTTGCAAGGCAAAAGTGCTCTTGTATGACGTATGAATCGTTAGGGGTGACAGACTATCATACACAACGCGTATGCGAGAGCTGTTCACCAAAATTTTGGTGAGCACGCCAACACGTTGGTAAAGGTGGCAGACTATCATACCTGTGTGTCATACGACGTTTTTCTCTCTCGTATGACATACCAGTATGATAGTCTGCACCCCACTTAAGACGAAATATATGAACCAACAAAATAAACGTCAAAATACAAAGTATCTAAGGCAAACACATTCAAATTGAAATGGGTATGTATTGGTAACAAAGGCAATACAAGTACAAAACATGTGGCAACGTAGCAGCAGTGAGCGTTGCTTCCAGCGCACATTCAACTGCTCTGCAACGTTAACTGAAAACGTAAACAGTCAAGAATCACATGCGTCGTGATGGCTGGCGTTGGCCCATGTTGTGATCAATGAAATGGCGGAAATACTACAACCTACTTTTATGTATTTTGAACACTTTTAATTCAAGCAGTTTATTTTGGGAACTACAAAAGAAAATACACAAGCCTCTGCCATAGAAAACAAAATAATGAAAAGCATTAAAGTCGACAGGTATATTTGATTTTCTCACCACACCCTTTTAACATCTGCATAGACACCGTAACACTTGTTACGGTCCCAGTGATTTCATTGTCTCTTATGTCTTTTAATAGCGACTCTTGAAGATTTGAAGATGTAGAGATGTGGCGGTGACAACCAAAACGTTTAAGTGCTATAAGCATCTATATATAAATATATATATATTATGTGAAACATTATGTATTTATGTTAATACTATATATGCAGCTCATATTGATTGTTTTAAGTTTATAAAAAAATTATATTTATTCCCATGAATAAATATAATTATAAACATTTTCATGCAGCTTAAGCTTGTCGTAACTTATCAACTTCATTTTCATTTGCTTGATTGTCAGTGAAATTCCACCACATTGTGGTGAAACAGTTTACACCGTTTTGTGTAAAGCTCCTTTTTGTTGGTAATTTTGTGGTTCATTGTCAATCATTATGTGTATTAAAATTTAGACGACATTCTTCGACTGCAAGCACTGCCCTACATATGAGCGAAATGTATAGTAAATATATAGACAAAATAATGAAATTCATAATATCATATAATGTGCTCGACACTGGGTAATATAGTTAACATACAATCCAAAGCGGGAACAAATAAATACATTTACTGTCAAATTATACGAAGAGTAATGAGAATGAGAGAAATGTCGACTTTAATTTGATTACGATGACGAGGTGTTGTGTTGATTGAAACCTTATTGCTCAGTGATAAATGTTTGAATTTGCGCCTTTTAAAAGAAGTAGGTATGTGTATATTTGTATAGATATATAAGCATATCCACACAAAATCAACGAAATCTTCTAAATTCAGGCACAAAAAAACATATCAAAATAGTAGTAACATTAAATTAGGAAATTGACAACTGTGACAATATGACAGTTGAAAAGGAGCGTAAAATAACAGTGACCATTAATCATCTGATAGTCAGCATAATGTGCTCTGCAACGTAAAGAAATGTTGATTTGTTAAAACGGCTTAGCGTTGTTAATATTGCATGTTATTCACTCATCGAGGTGATTAATAATTATATATAGAGAAGGTAGAGTGTTTAATTTGAATATATAGGTCGAATAAATTTTTATTGATTGAAAAGCTTATATTTGTTAATTTTTTAAATATTCGCAATAAACTTAATCTTAATCTTAATCTAAACGATAAATCATTCAGTTGTTAAGATATATACAACTATTCTAGGATGATTATTTTTGTTTCATGAGTTTAATTATATTGACTCTTGAAGATCCTCTAAGTAAATAAATAACTAATGTTTCGTATTACCGATTGTAGTTCAGATTTCATTTTCGTTTTAAAAGATACGTGCCTCTTCACACGTGAGGAAACTCAAACCAGAAAAGTAGTTTCAACTTGAAAATTAATTGGGAGTGTTGAAGTTTTGATTATGGAGCTGCAAGTGATTTTGAAGTTGAAAATCACAACTGCATAAAAATATCATTTCTGAAGCTTGTTTCTGCTTAACTCGTGTGACTTACTAATTTTGGGAGTTTTCGCTAAACCATTGCGAGGTGTTTATTACTTGTCTGGAAAAAGACCAATTACCAAAGCTATAATATTCAATAAATGCGCTGAATTAATTATTAGCAATTTTGTTATTGCACTTTAAATAGTTAAATTATCAGTTTGTTACATTAAGCGGAATAATAAGATAATAACATGAGAAAATAAGCAAACACAATAAAAAGAATTAAATTGAGTATTTGAAATACTAATGTGATGAATTATAATACTTGTCTTTAATATTTTGAGGATATAGTAATTTTACAGAAAAGGATAATATTTTTGTGTAATTCAAAGAGATTCTTACAGGTGAGGTGTAGGTTTAAATGAGAAGTAAAAATGTAATTTTTACCAGGATATTATGACTTTTGAGGTGTGTTGATTTTATGATGGCTTTTGGTAAAGTTGATCAAGTATAGTAATTTGAATTATTAAGTAAATATAATGTATATAGTTATGAATAGTTTTTTAAATTTTATTTGTTTAATATTCCTTCTTCTGAATACAGTGAAAAGTTTCTTCAATACTATTTAAGAATATGGAATGATACTTTATAATCTATATATAGAATTATATGACAAAAGTATTTGTGGTCTCGGTATCAATATTAAATGAACATTCATATTACAATTCACAGTGAAAACGAAAAAATCATAATAACCATGTTCTATTGAAGAATAGGTCGCACTAGCAATCTTTAAATGTCTGCCTTATTAGGACGGAAATGGGTTATTTAAACTTAATTGCAATGGAACTGTTCTTTACTTAGTAATATCAACAATATTTGGTTCTCCTGATTGTATGGGTTTTCACTTTTTATACATAATATACATACATATTGTACCTTCCTTGTATTACAAACAATTCTTTTTTAAATATCAAATATTTTTTAGTAAAAATTTAAAATATTTTCAATATTTCTTCCAAGTCGCATTTAAAAAACCAAATGTTCAAAAGTATCGCGCAGATGTTCTTTTATATATGCCAATATTAATGTAAACAGTAAGTTTGCCCTTGATAAGGTGAACGCCCTAGAATAGAGAATTGGTTGCTTACTTCTCTAAAATCAATTCTCAGCATCTTCAGATTTTATATATGGAGCTAACTTTACACAAATACAGAGTGAAGAAAAATGTGGACTGTTTAAATATTTATTTTTGTTATATGTTAGCCAGATTATAATGGGCAACATCTTATAATTACAACATATAAAAGGTAACAGGTTTCAGTAATTTTATGCATATTTTTTTTTGTCAACAACAGTGAAGGAACTAAGTTTTGTAAATGCAAATTTTATATAAAACACTTACTGGTTTAAATTATTTATTTGAAAATAACAATTTTGGCATTGATCATTTTAGAATATAATTAGCATTGGAGAAACTAAAACCACTTCTTAGGAATGAATATGGAAGATTGCAACTGCGTGCAGCAGGTGCAACCCCATTTTAGTAATCAAGCGAGAGATGTTAGAGCAAGAGGCTCAACGTTCTAGATTCATCTAAGCCAGAAAGCAAGAGCGTGAAGCAGGGAAATTGGGTGTCAGTGAAGGGGATGGGGAAGGTACTAGCGGTAGATTCTGTGAGCGGGATCAGAAGAGCCGCGGTTGAAGAGAGGGATGATAGAGGGATCAGAGTCTCACTCATCGAGGTAAAAGGATAGTTATTGGGGGTTTGTGATACGTAAGGCCTAGACTAAATCCGCTGAGAAGGTACTAGTGGTTGAGAGATCAAGTCGAAGAAAATTTTTATCTTAGTACCATCAACTGATTTGATTTGTGTACATTGAATATATCTCATGCTGGTAGGAAAACATCTATCATAATGCCATCACTTGAAGTGATTTGGATACGAAAACAGGACAGTAAAAGCTATAATACTGATGATACTAAAGTTCGCAAGCTAACAGAAAGAAAATCGTATTCAGAAGGAAAACTAAAGAATTGTGGAGATGTTTTGCTATGATTTTTTATCTGAATTCTCAATTGAAAGTATTTGGAAAAAAATAATAGCCTTTACAAATAGACGTTGGCTCCAAGTGCACTTTGTTGGGTATTGCTTAAATTTTATAAATTGTGTTTTCAAACTTTTTATAATGAGCTATATTTTGTAATCACTTATACGATGCAACTCTGTGTTGTTTAGAGTTAAACATGTTCTGTTTTCAAAATATGTTCAAATATCACAAAACCGTGTTATGTCGGTCAATGAGCTTTTTAATAAATGTTTCTCTTCAGAGTCTGCATAGAGTCATTTAATTCCATATCTTAATGACTTCAAATGTGAATTAACACAGGATTGCTTGCATTTTTTTAAACAGTTATAAACAATATATAGTAGAAGTTAACAGGAACTTATATACATATTTCTGTCTGTTAATATTCCAACTTATTAAAATAAACTCTAATATTTTGACAACAATAAAAAGTACAATAATCAAATTTTAAATAACATGTAATTGAAGTTCATTCATGCTTGAAAATTACAGGTTTGATGTGCAGAGCTATTATCACTTTCAAATTTTTAACCGTTAATTATATTTACACTTCATCCCTGCTGTAAAACTTTTACGAAAGACTGTAATTATGCTATGTGGCATGACATGTTTAGCAAAATCATTGAGAATATAAATAAACAGAATTTATAAGTTTATTTTTTTGAAGAAAATATGATTACATTTGATTACTACATTTGCTGTAGTTCATTATTCATAGTTTTTTTATTTCAAATTCTCTGTGCTACGCGCAAGTTTTTTTAATTAAAGAGAGAAGCTTTATGAGGTGACCAGGTGAAGAAGGTATTTCAATTTTATATTTATTATAAGAAACTTCGTTAAGTACATTTCGCTATAAATTGTGCGCAATAATCCCAGGTTGCGAAATCTTCTTAAAGATATACCAGTTATTGGTAATATATACCATATTAATAAAATTTATTCATTGCTACAGGCATATGTATATGTTAGTAGTTATTATAGATTACTATTTTATTAGGTATTTTATTAAATTAATTAAAGTACAAGTAAACTACAACAAATAATTAAACATAATATTATTTTGAATTAGAATTAGTATATATTTATTGCTGCAAGCATAGATATAATTAGAAATTCTCTTTAGAATGGTGAATATAAATAAATTTGGTTTTGTTAAATATTTCTAAGATTATTGAGTTTATTCTTCTTTATCTATTGTTACAATTAGTCCTAACAGTGTGATTAGACAGCCGTACTAAACTTATTTCCAGATTTCTCGTTACTAGTAATAGTTGTGAAAAATGTAAAAAGCTTAACAGTATATAGAAAAATTAAACTGGAAAAATGTATAATTATTAATTTAAAATTAGAGTGTCTAGTACATTAGTTTCATCTCCTTGTATAGCACTTTGTCTAAGCTTCAAAAATAGCATATTCCAAATTATGATTTTTACACTTAATGTTTATACTATGTATGGCAACATAATTAGAAAAACAGTAAAATTAATTAAACAAGTAAGCGAATAACACATATTATAAAAAATATAACTAAATTCAAAGAAATTATGTTATTGATATATAAACAAAAATTATATTATACTTATACATTATATAATATTATACTTGATGTGGAATAAAAAATCAGTTATAAATTGTATTTTATTTCCATGTTTCGGTAGCTAACCCCAGAATTTCTATTATTTGTATGTTTTATTTAACACTTCCGAAAATTTATTGTTTCTTTTGTTTTGAAATTTGCTTTTTAGTATAATTCATCATAAAACATATTTTGTTTTTTTTATGTACATATATACTTGCATTGTACTAATTGAAATCAATTTGTGAATAAATGTCTACTTTAAGGTTTTAACACATACTTAATGTCTACACATTTATCGAGATAAATGCGAAAACAATTTAATTACGATAGGTTAAACGTGATTTAAATGAACTTTTTGCAAAATGGCAGAAGTTTATATAAATTTATGTACTACATATACTCAATTTTATTTTTTACATAAGTGCTACGTAGTTAGATACAATGACAGAGAATTAAAATATATTACAAAAGAAAATATTAAAAAGTTTTTAAAACAGTAAATAATTATTAAGAAACGCATGGTCAGCCAAATAAAATATTCTATTACATTTTAAAATTTTTACATTATGTTTGCACTGACAATTATCGAACTTAATGAGCTTATTTTTGCATGAGTTTTGTGTGGATCTTATGTGATATTTGATACTTCTTTTACTTCATTTGTCAAGTCTACTGCTGTAATGGAAACACACTGTTAATAATTTTCGATGTATGTTAAATGTCATCTTTTATGTAAGAGAGAAATTTTTCACTTAATACAGTTATTTTCCTATTCATAGAAAAGAACATTTGGCAACAAAGTGTGCCCAGTGTGTGATTTGTGAAGAATACATGAGAGCGGATTGCATTGACAAAAATGTACTATATTTTACACATAAATTACACAAATGAAGATACCGCACAAGTCAGCCAGCACAAGCTAAGCATAAGGGTGTGTTTGTCGAGTAGTCGAGTAAGCTGTCAAAACCGAAATGAGTAATGAGAGCGATGCGACCAAATCGTGTGTCTAGTGTGTAACATACACTAGACACATGAAAGCACAATGGGTGGTGGAAAATGGTGCTGCGGCGGGCGTGCGCCTCAGCTGCGACGAAAATTGTGTGTTGAATATTGTGCACATTTTGACCCTTTGAGTTTTCATCAGTCTTCGCGTTGCTGCCCTGCGTTGTGTTCGTGTATTTCGTCAACTTTTGTGCGTGCACAGGCGAGGCTAGCATCTTATGCATTAGGCGTTTTGGTGGAGAACGTGTGGTGCGAAAAGAATTTTCCTTGTTGTTTTAAGTCAAATTCAAATATAATTTTTTTTTCGGTTCAAGTGCTTGCATAAAATATTGAAATCTCTAAAAATTACTAAAAAATTTGAAGACGTTTTATTTGTTGTGTGAAACTTGAAAAAAAGGAAAAAAAATATATATTTCTCCTATTAATAACAAAGTTTACCACATTTTTTGGATAAGAAATAAAAAAAAAAAGATTTCATGTGTCAAAGTTTGGTTGATATTTTTTAAGATTTTAGTGAAAAGAAACAAGGGAAATAACAGTGTAGAAGACAGAAGAGTGAAAGGAGGCAGTTTTTAAGAAGCATGCAACTTTACCTACAACTATATGTCGAATCAACCACATATTGGGATACTTATAAATAAGTGTATATACGTGTATATATGCTCTGGCTATTATAGAAGGTATTATTTTATGCCGGTGCTTGGCAAGTATTTTTAGAATTTGTTTAGAATCTTTGTATGCATGATTTTGGTGACATTTATTTTTTGAAAACATTTTTTACATAATTTCTTAATTTTCTTAATTTCATATTTTGGTTTATCATTTTAAAAGAAAAAAAAAATTATAAAATGTGCACGGATATTGCATCTTTTCGAAATCGGGCATTATTCCATAATATTACATCAGCGAAATGAATTTCTAAACTAAGTGAAGAAAACACTGTGCACTGTGAGACAACATATTATCTCATAAAAGGAAATGTAAGAATTTCCGTTTTCCTCTTTGTTGTAAGTTTTCCTAATACATTTCTCACATTGTTGTATTTTCTTCCTTTTGTCCTCCTCCGTATATTGCGCTTACATTGTTCTTCTAAAATCAGCACAGATTCTGAGCCATGGATTTTTACCAACTTTGTTGCCAGTTTAAAAAACTCTTCATGTGCTTTTATATTTTCCGCTTTTTTCTTTCGTCGCCTTGTTGTTGTGTTTTTAATTGAAAGCTGGTGCTTCTTCTTTTACAAATAACCACCATCAACACCACTGTACATCACCCCCAAAATCACATCACCCTTAATCGTGCCTTTTTAAATTTTACAGCATGATTTTGAGTGAGCCGTGTTATACAAAACACTCGTCTTTACCTAGAGCAAATCGTAGGCCTTTGAGTTAATTTGCCAGACTGCAGCCACCCTAGGAGTTAATTTTTTATCAAACTCAAATTAAGTGTTGCCATCGTACATCAAAAATGTTTTTGTGTTGTATTTTTATGTTAAAATGAAATTGTTGATCCGCGAGACAGTTTTGGATTATAAATGGTAATAGCAATGATAAAATAAATTGATTGTCAGCATTATATATAGTACGATGAGATGATTTGGTGAGTTCTACATGATCTTAGAAAGTAACGCAGTTCCTTAAAAACATAGAATTATTTGAAGTTTCGGCTACTGTGGTATATATTAACTACATATTATTAAATGGTTGATGTTGGAAGCTTTTAGTTTTTATTTATTTTCTTAACTCATCACAAACAAATCTGATATTTGTTGTCATTTTTTGGAAGAGGACGTAAGAAGTTAAAAAGTAAATAAAATTATATTTTTGATATAAATCAGTGTAAAAATAAATTCAGATACATCCTAAAAAATTAAAAAAATAAGAAGTACAAAAGTATTGAGGTCGACATAAATACAAATATTCTAAAAATAAGGTTGCAATAAAAAATCTATTAACTGAAAGACGGAATATTTCTATTGATGTTCGGCAAATAACAATTTTTATCGGCTACTAACATTATACTTTCTGGCCAATGATTAATTTGATTAAAGGCTACTGCTTTAATGCTTGGCATCTCCTGAGGTGTAGTTGCTCATTATATACTTTTAGATATGGGTTTCCCTGGTATCTATTACTGTACATTCAAATATTTAATCACATCCTTTAAATATTACATCAATATTTAAAGAGCGTTAGAGTTTTTTACGATATAAAACAAAGCTTGACGCTCAATTCTTCGGGCCAAATGGGGGATATCCTCATCTTCCAAATTTAAATATTCCTAACAAATCTTCGCTGATGAGGAACAGAAGCGAAAAAGGAGAAAGTAATGAAGTTCATGAAGATGAACCCATAACAAATAACTGCCATATTGCTCAAGTCATAATAATTGAGCAAAGATAAAGATGAAACCGAAGATGAAGCGGAAGATGATTTTCAAGCCGTTAGCTTCAAAATTGTGAGTAACAGAGTTTGGAGACGAATTTTTTGCTTTTTTTTTATATTTTGGTTGTTATCTGTTATTAATTATTTCTGTTATGCATTCGTTTTATTATTTTGATTGCGTATATTTGTTCTTAGTGGGAACACTTACGAAATGATGTCAATATTGACTAAAGAACTAATTGCAGAAGTTTTTAACGAGTTTAACGATATTCACTCTTCAGCTTGATAGCAAATCCAGTACTTCGTCGTTATATTACCCTTCATCTTTAGCCTAAAGCGTATTGATTATGCTATTCAGAATTATTCAACAACTAGTCTTCACTGTCAAGGCGATGGTACGACTATTTGGTGAAAGTGTGTTGCTATTTTTTTAGCGGACCTACTATAGAACGTGTACAGTGGTGCTGGTTAAATTATATATAAAGCTTAGTTAACGAAGGTGCTGAATTGAGACAGTCAGAAACACTTTTTCAAATATTCAAAATATCTAGTAAGTCGAGAATTAAATATAGGTACTATATATAATAAAGATACGTAGACTGTACATGAAATGTTATGTCTGGTCTACATTATTGTATGAAGGGAAAATAGATGCTAGACTTTATAAAGAGTGAAAGAAATAGTTATGGCACTTTTATTTCTTGATGCTATTCTTTTTACTTTCATTGATGTTATTTATAATTATTTTTTTTTTTCATTTATTTATTGCTGTTGCTGCTGTTGTTACTCAAATTATTATTTTAATTAAGAACTATTAACAACTAAGGACTTTAAAAAAATATCTGTTCTTCACATTCCAATTCCATAATTATTAAAAATAATTATATTATTATCACATAATTATTATCATAAAACATTATTTTTAATTAATTAATTGAAATTGTAAAAAATAATTGTTTGTATTTCATTTTTGCATTAAAACAATTCAATTTATTTCATATTTTCTCTAACATAAATAAGAATTTTTGTTCTCAATTCTTATAAATTAATTAAAGTTTTATCAATAATTTATCAGTGCTTAGAATTATAAAAATCTAATTTGAGTGGTTTTTTTTATGACTAATATGCTTAAAATTTTTTTACTTTAAAGTTGTTTTATTTCATATTCAATAAACACTTTTTATCTTTATCTGCGACTATATATCGATAAGAATTATTCTAACTCACAGGTGTTGCAAGACATATCCACAAAAATGTGTCATTCTGATTAGCTCACC
>NC_051847.1:235759799-235804799 GCF_002237135.1 Teleopsis dalmanni | reverse complement strand
CTGAAGATGACTATCGAAGATAGTCGAAATATCGGAAAAATATTTTAATAAAATATAAATTGTTTTTAAATATAAATAATAAATTATATTTTTTTATTTCTATTTAAAAAACCAATTAGCCCGCTAATAAATTATTATCTATATATTTAAATATTATTTCGTTGACACTATTTAAAGAATGTTTTCAGGGTTTAGCTTATTATTATTGTTAGGGGATATGGCACAGCGGCCGTCGCGTCTATGTGTCCCCTTCTGGGTTTAGAGTAGATCTCTAGCGCTGTTGCGTCAATAAAAAGTAGCACAGAACTTACTTTACAGAGTTTTATTTCCCCTTCTGTAAGAATACACATTCCCTGAAGTCTATTCCGTAAGTGCAAGTTTTTAGCTTAGATATTCAAAATTTTAAATTTATATGAGTACAAATTCTGTCAATTGTATTTCAAAGAACGGGCCTTGATCTATTTTGATCATAAATTTCAATATTTTTGTAAGAAAATATTTATATTACATGTACTAAGTTTAAATAAAATTAATTTTCCAACTTAAAGTCTCATTTACTTACGTACTTCATACGAGCTGCATACGACTAACAGCTGCAAGAGTGACTCGGCTCAGAGCCCAGCCTGAATATCTTCACGTAACTAAGTTTACAATAATAACAATTATTTCCTCACACTTCACACTACAGACTTCAAATTTATAGAGACATATAACATATAGAGACGCACTTGTATTCCTAAAGAAATTAGGTCAATGACATCGTATCCATTTCTGTTGCAATTTCAATACATTTTTTTTTATTATTGTACTTCTGAATGCGCCAAAAACTACAGCAAACTTTTAAAAAAAATTTTTTTTTCTTTACTATTACAAAAAAAAAAAAACAAAATTTGCTTCGATATTTTTTTCGTTAAATATTTTTTTAAAATATTGATAAATTCGTTAATTGACATCGATTTTATTTATAAATTTCTTCAACAACAATATTGGAATAAGAAATTTTTTTGCTTGAAAAATTTCTCCAATAATTTCACTTTCTCATTTTGTATGCGTCGAGACGCGTCACGCCTGCTCACTCCAAATCAATACAAAAGCATAAAATTAACAAAAATACTCAACGGTAGGGTAAGGGGAGTCGCACGTTACGTTTATCACCGCTAAGAAATGCCACCGCGTTGTACGCAACTGAAGCCGGCCAAAACTCAACTAAAGCGTCCGTAAAGAAGTAAAAGATTTTTTATGCCAACACAAATCAAAAGAAATGTAAAGAAGCATGAAAACTGAAAACTGAAAACATGAAACTTCACACAACAACAACAACAACAGCAACAATAACCAAAGCACGAAAAGCACAAACTAACGCAAAATGTAAGCAAATGAACTTGGCAAAAGCGCAATTGAAAAAGAAAGAAGTGAAAGAGGGCTAAGAAGATACCAAAGATAATACCAAAGCAGACCCAAGTTCAGTAATTAAGCAGAGATGATGTTGCAGAGTTGCAGTTGACGAGAATGTTGGCTGAAAGTTGATCGTTTAGAGCCTAATAAAAATAATAATAAGCAGTGGAGTGCAAGTGAAATTATTTTCGGGAGCCAAAAGAAAGTAGAATTATTAATTATTAAATCATTATTAATTAATTATTACTAATTAAGTAGAGACGATGTTACAAAATTGCAGTTGACGAGAACGTTGGCTGAAAGTTGATCGTTTAGAGCTTAATAAAAATAATAATAAGCAGTGGAGTGCAGGTGAAATTATTTTCGGGAGTCAGAAGAAAGTAAAATTATTAATTCATTATTAATTAAGCAGAGATGATGTTACAGAGTTGCAGTTGCCGAGAATATTGTCTGAAAGTTGATCGTTTAAAGCCTAATAAAAATAATAATAATGTAATAATTAACTGACTTAATAATTAACTGACTTACTTAAATTTTATCTTTAAAAACTTTTATATTTAATAAGTACAATGAGATTAGACTATGCTATCATATCCTAGAGCTGTTTCCCTGTAAAACTGGTGGCATATATTTTATTTTTTTAGAGAATATTTAAATTTGTTCATAGAAAGCTGTGAACTTCAAATTTTTTGTTCCAAGTAGATCTGGAGGTACAACAACCTTGTGAGCTTGTTGGCTTTTGCGAAGGGTTTTAATGAAAAGATTGCTAAAACTTCTTGGCATGTTGAGCCAACATTTACAAATAGGACCCAAAAAAATCCGATATTTAAAGTAAGTGTTAAATCAAGAATCAAAACATTTATATAGCACAATTAGTCATATGTTTGGTCATATTTATGTCTCATTGGTCAGCTTAGAGCTGGGCCAATATTGAAATTATAGCTTTAGAATATTTGCATTACATAGTTATGTATATTCTAATAAAAAAAAAATTATTAATGCATCTCTACTTTAGAATATTGCATACATATTATGTATATTAAAAAAAAAAAATAGATTACATAACAGTCAAAATGAAATTAACTTATCCTTATGTTTATCCTTATCCTTTTGCATTTCATATAAAATTCTAAAATAATATAAATTCTTTTTCTGCTGTAAACTTGAAAATATAAGAATTTATGAAGCCATAAATTCAATAAGATTTTATTAAAATCTGGTTATATATTTTATATCATATTAAGTCATCCTCAAATAAATAAAAAATAAAGCATGAACTCTTCAAAAACAATAAACAAATGAACAACCATTTGAGCTATTACCCAGGTTCAAACTGAAATAGCTCAAATATTTGCTTTAACCTAAACCAAAATATGATAAGAAAATCTGCAGGAAAACAAAAATATTCCCAATTGTCCTCAGTAAAGCATGAACCCACACATGAACACACATTGTAGGATTACAGCCATAAATGCAAATCAGAGAACCGAATATAGCAAAGGACACGAGTGGGAGTAGACGAAGGCAATTGTAGGTGAAAATTCCAAATAATTTGAAGTGGCATAAACTGTGCAACGTAAAACGCATGTTGGAACCATTACCTCCCATCTTGCAATTTTTTTCTTGTTCCATGACTGAAGGAACATAAAAATGTCATTGAACTTTTATTGGAAACTGCAAAATTATGAATGGAGCAAAACTCGTGCGGTGCTACAAAAAGGAGGTATACATTGGTCCCGTGGGACTAAATTTATGGAATAAAATATTTAAAGTATTATAGAGCTTCATAAGTATGGAAAACAAGCAATATCACTTCCTTACAACAATTGATAAGACTTTGAAACTAATGTGTTGTTTGCTTTGTAAATACAGTGAAAGTTGTATTAGTTGTGTTTTCATTTCCAAATCTTTAAGAGCTTTTAAATGGGCAGTAGTCTTTACCAGACAAAATTGCTATATTAAATTTTTGCTATAATATAGCTTTTGCTATATTAAAATGCTTTTACTATATTTAAGTTCTCGACACCTATAAAAGCGGACCGATCATATGCTTTGATTGGTTGTCTAATTTGCATATGCATTAGCGGTTGTCTAATTTTTTATATGTCTAATGTTATTTGTATAATTACTTACTCTTATTGAAAGTTAAATTGCTTCACATACCTGAAATTAAGAAAAAATTATTCGAATTAGAAAATTAACTTTAGAAATCTATTTTAATTAAATAATTATAACTATTTTTTAATAATCATTAAATAATAATTTTAGCATATCTTAGGTGGTCAGCTATATACATATAGTACTTATTAATAAATATATTTTATTGAAATTTTTTATTAAATTTATGTATTATTTATAAATGATTTATACTAGTAAAAAATATAATTGAATGAAAGCAAAACTTCATATTTTAGTATCACATCCAAGCTATGTAATAGGAGTTATCATGGATCAGAAAAGATTTTTTTATTTCACTATCACATTCACAAAGTAGGTATCTTTGAATTGCACGAATGGAGTTATTGTGATAAAGAAGAGACACGTTAAAGCGTTTAATTATCAAATTCCGATCTTAAACTGATATCGGTAGTCGGTGATTAGGGAACTTATAATATGACCACAAACAAAGAAATTTAGCTTGAGAGACTGATCCGCTTTTTTAAAATACATATACTTATATTTTACGGGAAACACCATGGTCGCATACGCAACTGAGCTGTACAACAGTAGTGTGGATTCACTTCTTATTGCTGCCAATCAATCTACTAAGCTTCAAAATCATATCACGTGAACTTTTTATTGACTAAATACTCAAGTCATATCAAAAAATATAACGCTGTTTTTTTTTTTCAAAAAATGGAAATGCATTTCCGCTTTAACTTAATTTTATTAATATTGACATAGAACTTTAACCAGAAAACTTTGTGAAATATCACAAATCAAACTATCAAATATCAAACTATTGAACAACGCAATATTACTGAAATGTGAAAATAAACAAATGTGACTAAAATAGTATTTATCTTAAATTTTTTCTATTGCACTACAAATTTTGTCGGAAATCTTAAGACGAAATGTGCTTAAACACATGTTCACAACTGTTGTCTAGGAAAGCATTTTCAAGTCTTCAATTTACACTAGTCTACATATATTTACCTGTTTTGTATGAATGACAATATTTACTGAAATAATTAATAGAAATAAAAAGGTTTATATGTGTCCAGTTGTAATTTTCAAAATAGCGATACCATATAAGTATAAGCATTAAGTATATTTTTCCCATATCCCAAAAATCAAATCATTTGATATTATTTATTAGAAAGATTTTAAAAGGTTTCACAGAAGCAAATCATAGGAATCTAGATTAATATCTGTCTTAACAGGACACTGGACCACAGAACGACTTGGATCTAGGCATGGCCTTCCCTGTGGGAGCTCCTGCAATGCATGTCGACCAGCTATGGAAGAAAGGACACCAGAACACCTGCTGTGTCTATGTCCAGACTTGGCCAAAACTAGGCTTAAGTTTCTGCGGGCTCCCTTCTTCAACACACTCGGCGATATCTCTAGCCTTAGCATTGCGCAGATTCTTGCCTTTATAAATACCTCTGGCTAGTTCTAGATTGATCTTCTTTTTACCACCCATAATTACGAGGATTTAAGGATTCAAAACCGCTTTCTTAGCTAATTGAAGAGGTTTCGGTCCTTCCTCCACCACAATTTAAAAACCAACCAACCATCCAAGGTTTCGAAAAGTAGTGAACTACAACAACAAAAATTGTTTTTATATTATTTTAATTAATTGATTTTTTGGCTAACACTACAGCTATTTCGAATATTGTAAAATACCCAGCATCAATGGTCTGAGGACTGTTTCTTGTATTTAATTTTTTGTAAACAATTTTTTTAAAACTGCAAGTACCGAGGGTTGAACTCGTGCCCTGCCTTATTTCAAGCTCAGAGTCAGCGCTCCTTAACCAACTGACCCAAAGCCGTACTTGACTTTTACGTGCGCACTTTGGAGTTTTGTTACTTTGCTGTGAAAGTTTTTATTAACAAATTCACTTGCTGTGTTTGTATAAGAAAGAAATCATAAACCAGCTGTGGAATAATTGAATTAATTAATAATATTTATTTTTAATTCTTAACTTTCAATACTATTCTTTTGTAGAGGCATTATTTGTTGCATGCTTTTATTATATTATTGTTATTATTATTATTTAATTGTATAAACCTCTTATCTGCACATAAAAACTGAATGGATCTGGTGGTAATATTGTCATATAGGTTATGAAAGAATCTTAGTTGCAAACAGTTTTTTACGATTAAAGAAAGTTTTATTAGCTTTTTGCTCTGCCATTCTCAGATTTCCATTAACGTTTTCAAATTACTTGTTATTTCTACAAATTACTTATCATTACATGTTCTTTTTTAATCTTGTATTCATTTATATTTATTATATTATTAACCTCTCAAGGAAAACTCCTTATCTTATCCTTATCTCTGTATCAATTTGATACAGAGTTGTGTGACTTGTAATGATAATATTTTACTAGCTGTCTTTGCGAACTACATTTACTTCCACCTAACTGCTAGTGCTAGTGCTTTTTTCAAAAACTCTGCACAAAAACTACTTAAGCCCCCACAAAAGCAATGCTGACTCAACTTGTTTTGAATTTCATGGGTCTCAACTATTTATAAACATTCGTTTTATTTCTGTCCACACTTCCGCCACTATTTTTGCCCTTGCACTACGGTTTTACAATGCAGCAAAGAAAACCACTTTAAGCTGAAGAATTGCGGTTGGCGGTGACATTTGATTCCTACGCATTATGTATACTTGAATTGCCCCAAACCAGGCAGACAATCGGACGTTTAACTGCTCGCCAAGGTGGCGGCCGGTTGAAGGCGAAAGGTCTTTAAACAAAGGGTGTGAAGTGTAAATTACCACGTTTGATTGCATCAATGATTTTAAGCGCATGGTTCTAAACCACATTAGCACACAGCCAAGTAAAGAGTAAATGCCTGCGAATAAATTAAAGAGAACAAATATTTAAACACAATTTAACAAAAAGCAACTGGCGTAAACTAATGGATGTCTCGTTAGCTAGCAAACGACAAGCATCTGTGAGTTACTTATGAATTCACTATCGTTATTACTACTATCTATCTTTTTTAGTTTTTGTTAATCTGATTTACATGATAGTCAACAATTTTTTCGAATTAAGTTTGCCAGCTGTGATACAACGATACAGGGTACATATTTACTCAGTTACACGCGCGTTAACATTACATGGTTAAGTTGCCCAACTGCCTAACAACGTTCTAGCTATGTTTCGAATTAAAATGAAATAAATTAAATTAATATTATAGCAAGATTTCAGTTCATAAAATTTTTAAATTATTTTTAAAGTAATGTTCCTAGAAATGACGGTACTATGAAGAGTAGCGCCTAAAACTGCAAGTTGGAATTGTGAACTCATCCAACTCATCCAACTTATCCAACTCAGCTATAAGATAAAAATGCCACGAAGCGTATAAATTGCACACATAATAAAATAAACATTAAAATGGCTAGAAAATGTCCTTGTGACCCACTTCGCAGAGATATAAAAATGGCTTGAATAAAAACTCAGTTGTGCTTCAGTGTCAATTATTGATGGGCATGAATCATTCAAGCATTGCGACTGCAATAAAAGATATTTTAACCTCAAAGCAGGCAATACTTGTAGTAATAAAAATTAAATTTAAGCGATAAAAAAGTAAATAAACAAACATTAAATTCGTTTTCAAGTTAAGGCGGATATATTATTTTCAAGGAAGGACTGTTGGCTGCATTATATCTTCAAAAGCTCTAAGGTCTTTGCTTTCAAATGCCACAAAATCTTTACTTTTAATTTAATTTAATTGCTAATATTTATTGAAATAATAATAATTTTATTAATAATATGTATTATGGTAAGAATAAGTCATATGACAAAAATAATAGCAACAATTCATGAGGCATTATTAGAATATGAGAGTTAACTAAATATTTAAATAAATAGATTATGTATAGTCTTATTTTTCGATATACAATTCACACTGTTCATAAAGCAATAAAACAATAAAATATTATACACTAATTACGCAAGCAAATAATATACCCAGCATCCTACAGATAATGATATGATACTGCCAAACTGGTCTAATAGCTAACAAACTATGAACCATGTCAGAGAAAGACCAAACCCAGTGAATTTATGAAAATCATAATAAAAAAAATAATATTTGTTTAATAGTTTGGTTTAGATTGAGAGTACGTGTGGTTGTTATGTGGATTGATTCCACATATTTGTCAAATTAAGTTTTGTCTTACTTTGTATCAAACCAAACCGCAATATCACAGTTTTTGTTTAGGAATTTGTCCTACACACAAAGTAACGCTTCCTGTTTACACTATTTCAAGTGCACTGAAGCTAACTTACTGTTTATGCTGATTCAGCTATGATCACTATAGTCAAGCTGCACACAGTATTCTTTGTTTTCTTTATGAGCAATATTGAGTTTGTGACATGAGATTCTATGTTGAGATTCCTTCTATAGGAATCAACTTCACCACACTTATCTTAAGAATGCAAATCTCAGCATAGTTGGCGTGGTTTGGTTAGCTTTTGCTTGATTCTTTAAATTCAGTTCGAGGCGATACTGAGGCGATAACTTAGTTGTTAATTTCAATCCATAACATGCCGATATAACTGCTAGTACTTCCACTTGGATACATCTATTGCACATTTTGATGCCACACAAAATCACACAAAAGCAATCTGAACATACATTTAAAACGAACAGTTGACATGAATTGGGCTGTTGGACCTGCATAAGCAATCCCAAACTGCAATATACGACTGATATTATATACAGAATATTTGAATACGATTTATACTAAGCGATATAACGAGTTTTTTTAACAGAACCTAAAGGAAAAATTCTATAGAAAACAAAAACATCTAAGACATTACATCTTCAATTTCATAAAAATTTTCTGAGCACTCTTCTTACCCTAAACCAGTTAAAGTAGCCAATTTTTTTATAAGACGAGTTATGAATGAACATGAACAGTTTACATAAATAGGGCTGTTGCACCTGCATAATGCTCCAGCAAAGCAGTCACTAACTGCAATATATGGGTGATATCATACAGTCACAAGAACTCAATGGAAAAACTAACACATGTGGAAAACCAAAACATCTAACAATGTATTACATCTTCAATATCACAATATCTCTGTTTAAGCAAAAGTATAGTCATTATACATATATTTCATATGGAGTGAATTTTTCTACAAGCTTTTGGATAAGGTCTTCTGATTAGTGACAATTTATTTAATATGTAGAAGCTGTCATATATTTTATTCTAATATTCTAGTATTCTAAATACAAAATTTTCATTTTTATTTAAAAAAAATGTTTTAATCTGCTACTTTTAAGAAGTTTTAATTTTAAAAATTTAAGATACTTCTTATTTTTCACAATTCTTTTTTTTACAATTTTACTTTAGAATAAATAAACTAATTTAGTTTTAAATTAACACAACACAAATATTAGCATATTAGCATAAAGCATCAAGAAAGTGTGGATCGTGTTGATTTTGACCTCTTGATGGCCCACTTTAGAAAAGGCTCAGAAAAGTTAAAAACGACTTGCGATATCTTATAGCATTTATTATTTTTATCTTATATCATTTATTATTTTTGTGACGTCTTATATAGCGTTTATTATTTTAACTTCTCATATTATATTATTAATTAACTTTGGTTATTGTAAACAAACTCTTTAGATTATCTCATATTTATAACAGTTTACCACTTATGAACATTTAAGCTCCCACATTCATTGCCAATTTTATAACACTTGTTGGCTTTCTTTGTTGGCAACGCTGTATGCGTTTATTCATACGAAAATCTCTACGCTCCTGGGAGTATGCAATACAAAATTAAAGCAAAAATAAAAGAACACTCAATATTTTAGGTTTAATAATCTCTGATTACACAACCGGAAACTTAAATGTTTTTATGTTGTTTTATTCGCCTTTTCTGTGGGTTTATCATTCATTTCTGCTGCTGTTTATACGTACTGTTTATACACACTACATGGAATTTGTAGTCTGTGTTTTTGTTATTTCCGGAAATTTAATATTACAAACATCATCACCGGAACAACATAAAATCATTAAGACTTATGCCTTTGATTAAGGTTGAAGTTGTTATTAATAAAAACGATGATATACAGACTTAAACGGTTTACACACCCACATTGCACTTGTCATTTGACGATGGCGTAAAAGCTATCACGTTTTTAATTATGATAGAGTATCACAGTAAGTTGTAATATCATTAATTGCTATTACTGCATGGAAATTATAACAAGCAATTATTTATTCATTGCAACAAATAATTTTAAGTCATAGAAATTATAGGTACATACTTTATATTTGATATGATTAACTCCAATTATAGTTGCAATGAATAAATAAAATGTATAAATATTATTTAACATAGTTGAAATTTAAATATTTTATTCTCTTAATCTTGAAGTCTACTTTTCAGCTGTTGCACTGAAATACCAATGAAGAGTTATCAAAATGTGGGTGCGTAATTTTAACTGATCATCTTCGACTCTAAACAAATCTCTTTAAACGGCTTAAATCATACATTAATACTATTAACATGGAAAATATTTAAACAATTGTTATTGTACTACTGTCATTGATATAACTGCCGTTTATAGTTGACTTTTTATTTTCTGTGCCTTTTCACTGCGTAATATAAAGTATACATAAGAGTTGAGTTGAGAATTAAAAAAAATCTAACAGTGATTATAACATCTACCAAAAGCTATATAATGATTTGGTTTCTGATTAAAAGAAGTTATATGGCATTATTTGTTAGATAAAAGTAAAAAAGTACTATATATTAGTCATGATTACTGTTGTAACTGACTAAGACTCTCTAAAAAGTGAGTCCTCACCACAACGAATCTACGTCGTATATGCGCTAGAGAATGACAAAGCAGATACGGAACACTTTCTTCGCTCTCCTTACAGCTGCAACAAGCAATATTGGAAGAAGATTCACTTTTCCGTTAGGCTTTCCTTACTTCGGGTGACCCATCAGAAAATCTATTATAAGAATAAAATTTCTATGGGACATCTCAATGAAATTAATACACTTAACATTATTTAAAATGGTACAACTTTCGTACTGATGTCTGTATATCGTGGATTCTTCTTACGTGTATTTATTTGCTTAATTTAGAATTGCTATTTGCATAATGCTAGCAATACATACCCAGATCTATTAAATATTTTGAATAACATAATTGTATTGCAAAATTGCATTTAAATATGGCGCAAGAGACAGTGAACTTTTAAAGAAGACCTGCAGTTCACCAGAAACTAAAGTATATTGATGATAGTACAATTTTGGTCTTCAAATATGACATATTATTAAAGTAATTACAACATCACAAAGTAATAAATAATTATAGAGTATTCAGCGTACAATTGTAGGAAACCATTAGACAACTAAAGAAAATTACCTAAATAAAAAAAAAATTATTCCATAAATAGATAAATTGAATAACAAATGATTTAAATATATACAAAGGAAGACTTGTTTGTATGTTAATTTATTTATTTAGCTTCTAATCATTAACCAAAACAAATACGAGTATCGCCACTGTTAGAGTGTTAATTCGATTCTGAGATAAGCACAATTTACTAATATTTGCTTAGGATAAAAGCACTAAACTCTACAATATTTAAGTGTCACAATAAATTTGTTATATCACTATTAATGCTTTGGGGAATTATCACAAGTTCCTTTGTGAGTGTGAACACATACAAGAAAATACTTCAATGGGTATTTAAACAAAATATACTAGCACTGCATGTAGCATATATAAATATTGCTTAAAGTTAGATAACAACATTAACTGTCGTACAACGTGGCTAGTGGGGTGCCGGTTGTATTATCTTCCATTTTTCAAAAGAACTACAAAAAAAAACTAAAAAGCATTAGAGTCAAATATTGAGACAATTTGAAAAAAATAGCATTTTTTTGTTCGATTTATTGGTGGCCAAAGCCACTCTACGAACGACAATGTATCGATTATGAGCACATATTTTATGAGATATAAAAGTATTTCACTTCTTTATCAATGGAGGCAAGAGGCGCGAATATAATAAAAACACAATAAAAAACTACTGAAAGTGACATATGATTTATGGAATGATATCGGGTCTCACATGCAGCTCATATGTCTTAACATTTCCCGCTGAACTTTGATATTAAGAAATATAAATTAATAAGAAACTAAATTTTGTAATACATATTGCACAATTTTATATAAGTAAAATATTAGTTTGAAAATATCAATAAAATTTTCCAAATAATTAATTACAAAATAATTTTAGTAACTAAAATAATATGTGATTCGCTAAGAGTAAAAATTCAGTTTTGGCTTTGTCAAGACGAACTTGTCAAGATAATTGTATTAAAAATGTTAATTATTTACTATTTACTACAACTTTACTATTATTCAAAAATCATTCCATTTACTTATAAACTGAGAGACCACTTAAAAAACTGGTCATACTGATGAAGTTATCGTGTAGTTTTTAAAATCTGCGACGTGTCCATACTCTCTTCTAAATACTTGGACAAACCCAACATATTCTTTGTAATAATAGTCCGAATGGTATAGTAAAGTCCTTCAATCACTAAACCACCAATCACTAAAATTCAATCATGAATATTTATCATCAACATTTCCAAAATTTTGAAGGCATAACATTTTTTTAATTTAAATCTTTCTGCTTCCCTATCCATATTCATACCTATTTTCTCTATCTATGATTCGATCCACTTTTTCATATAAAATGAGACTTAAACCAGATTTTTGATTTTTATACACAGCTTTTGTTTTCTTAAAAGAGTTTCTATAAGAGTTTCTATATTCCACTAAATACCATTTCACGCGGTTCATAATGTTGTCACAGTTCATAATAAATTATTAACTGTTATCTACCAAATATGACAGATAAAATATACTTACAAAGAGGTATTAAAAAATAGGAACACGAGTATCTTATACCCATAAATATATTTCCAATAGTTTCTATTTTTTAACACCATCCATGTTTCATCAAGTGTGTTTTAATAAGCAGACAAAACATGGTTCATTCAATTCCATTGTGAACATTATACCCCTTAGACGCATCATGCTTCAGTCCATGAAATAGTAAATATAATTCTAGAAATCATGAAAATAGATGTTACTATAAGAAATCATGATATCGCTAAATATATTATTTCTAAACACTACTTAATTATTTGAAGATATATGACTTTGACTTCAAAACAAAGTCATTCGTATGGATTCGTATAGAATTTCCATTTGGAAACCACAGTTGTTTCTCAGATGATCGGCTATTCATGAAGATATCAATTATGAATTATAAATAGTGGACAAAGTATGAGAATGTCGTTGAAGAAAAGGACATTTGAAACAGAAGGGAGACTTTATAACTACAAATCTGGAAAGACGGGTATTTGCAAAGTAAAAAAATATATTCAGAGGTAAAAAAATATGGTATTATAATAGCAAAAATAAATAAACAACAGGGACAGAAGCTTCCAAGGATGTTATCGCACAGTAACCGTAACAAGCCTGTAATATTGAAATATAGTTATCTGGTAAATGTGGGGATTTAGTATACTGATATTATTATTATTGTTTTGGGATTATTATTACATTGTTATAGGGATTATTATTATTTATTAGTTCAATATTTAAATATTAAGTTTTCAGTTTTCTGCTTGTCTCCTAATGGAAATGAATTTGAATTGGTTGTAGAACTTTTACACGTAAGGTAAGTAAAGATCGATTAAATAGAAAATATTGATGTCGGTGTATTCGATATAATCGAAATATTTAAAATTAAATAATATGCGATAAATTATGTTAAGAGTAAAGTATACCAATACCTATTAGCTTAGATTTCAACAATAAAGTGGATATCTTCCTAAAATTCTTAATCATCGTTAATCGTTTGTATTTTGATTAAACTGAAACACGAGTACTTAGAAAGAATTCGTATTCATGCCACTGAAGCATATTATCGTGCAAATAATCGTAATAAAAATAATAATAAAAATAATGTTAAAAAAACAGTCAACCGCAAACTGATAAAATTAATTGTCTATATTGCTATCATTCAATTTAATGAACATATTATCGCCTTATCGATTTCACATATACGCGCGATTTTACTGAAACGTCTGCGTTCAGACGAACACATTCTTTCGCCATTACCGAATTTTCACCATTCAGTCGCTGTTGCCGGGAAATCCATTTGAATACAAATTCAGAGAAGCCATTAAATCCAAAAGCCTAAACACATTTACATATCAAAGACCGAAAATTCAGGAAAAATTACAAACACACCCAGAGTCGAATACCATTAGCGGCTCCTCGACATGGGCAAATGGAGGAGCATTTAATTTATTAAAATTCCGAAATTCCATGTAAGTTAAGAGACGGGAGAAGGAAGACACTGAGTAAGAAATTAATTAATGTATGAAATGTAATATATGAAATGATATATGAGTACAATACTATTAATTACCAAAAAACATTAGTAATAAACAAAAAGTTGTTGAATTAATATGTAAATTATTCGAGGAAAGATGCAGAACAATGAGGATATTAAGTGTGAAGTCAATAATTACATTAAGGTTGGCGTTCTTGTGCAACAGTTTCTTTCAAAATATATATTTGACTTTCATGTAGTTCTCAAACTTAACTTAATTTAATAAGTAAGTTGACTTTGGATTTAGTAAAACTTTAATATACTTTACACAGTATTGTTAATAGTTTCTAAGTTAAAGTGATGATATCGGAATATTATTTGGCTCATAGAAATGACTCACAGATGTCGAGTTGATCGAAAATATATAAATCAACTTAGCAAACTTGATATATTATTTATATACTATGCTTGTTCGTATTATAACCGTAATAGTTCCTAAAGCAGCAGGATATACTTCCGCTCATTACAACTAACATTAGCTTAACAGCTCACCTACTACAGATTCTTCGTTTAGAAAGAAGGGTAAATGAGTAGGAAGACCAAATAGCATTATCCAATTAATTTTACATTATCCGTTTAGAAGAAAAGTAGGAAGTTGGATGATGAAAGAACATTATCTTTTCCATCACAATCAAGTGACAAGTACCGCTTACCAATCCTATTATAGATTCTTTGTAAAGAAGGAAGGTTAAATAATTAGAAAGAAGATCTCATCTTAACTTCTGTATTTGTCGTATAAGCCATATATGTTTCTCACTTTACAGATATTTCGAACGATGACAGATCTTTCAAGACAACTAACAACTACACCTATTCAAGGTATAAATATGTGATAGAAGAGTAATCGAATAATAGAGCAATTGAAGAGTAATAAAATATAATCTCAAATGAATACTTGTACACTGACAAAAAGCTTTGTGAACAAACCCTACAAAAAACTGGCTAATTCTCTTACAATTATGTGAAAAGAACTTCGGGAATTGCTTGAATTCACCACATACCTATGTGATCACAACATAGGTAGACATAACATAGCCATTGTGGGAGTCGGCACTGATAATATGAAACATTTTCTTTGTCATAGTCCTGTATTCACAAGAAGTAGATTGAAGTTATTGAAGCTTATGATATTGTAAGTATGAATATGACCGCATTACTTTTTATTTCTATCTTTTTTCTTTTATAACAACTTCTGTCACTCCCGACTACTTTCGTTTTCAATTTTAATCACATGGTCTGCAAACTTCCCCATACCGATTACTTTCGCCTTAAAGTTTAGACGGATTGATCCACTAAACTCCTTTTTTCTATCTTTTGCTTTTATCTTTTCCTTAGTATTTTCTGTTCTTTCCGACTACTTTCGCTATTGATGACTTTTTCTTTATAATATCTTTCTTACTATTCTCTCCGTCTACTTTCACTATAAGGTTTTGACAGAATGATTGTTGAGTTCCTTATTGATGTCTCTTTCCGAATATATTATGTCTCTTCCGATTACTTTCGCTTTCAAGCTTGAACAAAATGTTTCACTAAACTCCTTATTTCTATCTATTCTTTTTTAGTAGATTTTAATCTTTTCGATTACTTTCGCTATAAGGTTTAGACAACATGATCTGCTAAGTTCCTTATTCCTGTCTTTTTCTTCTTAGTATCTTCTGTTCTTTCCGATTACTTTCGCTTTCAGGATTGAACAGAATGATCCGTTGACTTTCTTATATCTATCTATTTCTTTCCTGCCTCCATATCGATAAATCAACAAAACATGGTGGACATGGTCAAAGTCCTTTAAAGTTTTTAATATAGGACAGTACGTAACTAGACTTTAAAGGAATTAGCAATAATTACAATCCAATTGGAACTCAGTACTTAAATTTCTGACATAAATATTTAATTTTAATTTAATTTTACTTTTCACAAACTAACCCAGCGACTGACATCGTAGAATACATCGCAGTGTGGCACGTAGAAAACAATTTAACATCGTGTCTGGCTGCTGCAATTAACGTAATGAGCAACTACGCAACACTGACATTTGATACGCTTCAAAATACAGAATACAACAACAAGCCTGAGAGGAAGGAACAAAATATAGAAAAATGTTGCAATAATAACTCCTTAAAGCCCCGTTTATCCTTGTTTGCTTGCCATTTCGAGCTCCTGCCTTGCTCTGCCTTGCATTGCCTTAACTTGCTGGTGTATGGCTTTGTGCAATTGTGCAAAAGTTCAACTTTGTGTACTAATGTGTAAGCGTCTGTAAGTGTATGAGTGTGTGAGTGTGTGAATGCAATTCGATTTATCCAACAACAAAAACAAAAACAAAAACGAAAACAGAAAAGAACAACTGTGAATGCAATAACAGTAAAAGTAAAGCTGACGCTAGCAGCGCCAATGTTGACGTTAACGTTGCGACCTCGAACTATTTCATTTATTTTTTTTAAGTGCATTTTATTTTTGTACAATAAATTTGGTTACAACAACAATACAATGACATAATGCACTACTATTGCAAATGACACAAATAAGACTCGAGGAGGGTAGTGGGATGTGTAGAACCGAAGAAACTCAACCAAGCAACGGCAAGGGAGTGCAATAGCAATTTTTTGCAAAAACAAAATCCATTTGCTTTAAAACCCAAAAACAAAACTTTTCCAAACATTACTCATAGGCACGTAGTACCACTTCCTACGGTAGTTGCTCAGTTCTCGAATATTAACTGAACTTCGCATGATTTATTCATTGAACAAAATATGGGAAAGCATTGACGACGCGTTGGCGGCACCAACACCAAAAAAAATAACGAGTGCTGCCAAAAAAAAAATAAATAAAAATAAAGCGACGATATAGTGAGAGAGATGGCAGAAAAGTCATGCAAAAGTAAGCAGAAAATAGCGGAACTGGAATTTCGGTATCCCCACCCTTATCAGTGTCTATTGCCTCTGTCAGCTTGCAGTAGCCAGAGTACGTGTAACGTGTATGGCAATAATGGCAGACAGTATCACTTTTATTATTGGCAACACGCGCGCACGCACAAACGCACAAACGCACGCACGCATAAAACGCCAAAAACACAAAATAAAAAAATTCAGAAATCAATAAAATTAAGGAAATCTAAGCTGGATGACAGCGGTTAACAGCGGTTAGCCGCAAAGCTTCCGCAACAGAAAATAAAAATATGCAAATATTTCATTTGTAAAAGCAAAATTCCTTTTTGAACAAAAAAGCTAAGGACAGATAAACAAAAATCGGCGCTGACTCGCCGACACGGCAAACATAAACTTATATCGAAATTAGTTTTTAAAAAAATCGAAGCATACTTTTGGTTGTTTAATCAATTCATGTGTTGTCCATGGACTTCCGTTTTCTTCACTGCTGTTTTCTTGTTGCACTTTTTACATTTATTTTCGTTATTTATGCAATAACTGATTTTTTTAAATTTTTTTCACTAAATTTAAAACAACAACAACTCTGCATTGAAATTATTTAACAAAATAATTAAAGTTTCTAAAATTAATGCAAAAAAAAAAAAATTAATAAATGCACAAGTATTTCAACACAACAGATTTAACCGCACCGCCTTTGTAACCGTTACGAACGCCTTGAAAATCAATGTCTAAATACCTTTAATGTCAAAAAAATGAATATTCCTATACGGAAATGTACGCTATTTTGTTCTATCGCGCACTCACTCACTCACTCACTCACTCACTCACTGGGTGCAAAGTTCTTTCCGCTCAACTCACTCAAAATTCATACTCTTGAGTCTTTTTATCTAATTTACTGCTGTTTTTGGTGTTTTCACATTTACTCAACAGACTCGTGTTGATAAGATAGTAAACGATAATGACGAAGACACCGTGAATGAGCTCCATTCACACTAGTAAATAACACACTTTTACCGGCTTTTTCCACAATTTGCTACTTAATTAATCAGCGTTTAAAGTGCAGCACTATTTTCGTGAGCAAGTAGCCATGACCTCATTAAGATGTCAATTCGAACAGGTTTTCCAACACTGCTAGAAAGCAATGTACATCCATGAAACATTACAGATTTCATAAGAAACCATATGATTTTCCAACCATCTCTTGTTTATGGTTGCTATGCCAAACTTTTGTGCTTTAATTTTTATTTATATTTTGATTTTTATATTCAATAGCCAGTTCAATCATGAAATTGTATTACTTTTGACTCTGACTCTGACAAAGTTAACCAATGACAACTTTTTATGGACTATTGAATAAAATTTATTATACAAAGGAATACAAGCCATACCGGCTGGACTTTCCTAAGATTACGCCTAACTACGCCTAATTAAAAACTAATGTATTAAACCTTTGGAAAATGCAATCGCACATCAAAAGAAATAAATACAATCACTTTTTGGCCTATATTTAGGTTTTACTATAGCCTTCACCACGGTCCTTTTAAGAAATCAACCTTTATTGGTCCCAACACAATCAAACCTGCGTCCCTGATTCTTATTAGACCAAATGCATACCTTTGGTTGCGTGCTGCAAAATAAATTCATTCACTAACATTAATACTCCAAACAATATCAAGTGGTGCTTATTGGACTATAGTCTCCTTTTACGATACAGATGCCTTAGTCCAGGAATATTATAAGCTCTATCTCGAGTGTGAACATTTCTATACATACAGATAAGTTCAAGTTTTGGTTATAATGTAATTAGAAGCAGATAAATTTCTTTATCATAAGATAAAGCATCTGTGGTTTTACGATAGCTGAAGTTCATATCCTTCTAAAGAATAAAAAAAAAACCAAAACAGTTAATGAAATAAATTCAAAAAATGTTACAAATCAGTGAAACATCAAACCTTATCGATGGAAATTGAAAATTACTCCACCACGAATTTTAAATATTCTATTGTATAATAATATTGTATAGAATATTTGGAATATTTCTGCGGCTTGGAAGTATTGTTATTACTGTATCTCAATATATATATCGATTTCTTTTTATACAAAATAATATTTAGAATTAATGCTGCTTTAACAAACATAGGGTTCTATTGATAAGTAATTGAAGTAACCACTGCAACATAAACATTTACTTAAGTTGTAAGTAATTTCTGTTATCTATAATAACGAAAACTGTCACAATATCAACGCGATATCTCATTATTAGTTTCAATTAATGCTCTACAAAAACTGAGGAGTGAGATTGACAAATTTTGTAAAAGAAAAATTTATTAAAGCTCCATATACACTACACTCTTGTCACACATGACAAATTCTATATTAGGAGACTCTTATCTTTATGCCACCACGATAAACTTCCAATAGATTCAGTGGTGAGCTAATCAGAATGACACATTTTTGTGGATATGTCCTACAACACCTGTGAGTTAGAATAATTCTTATCGATATATAGTCGCAGATAAAGATAAAAAGTGTTTATTGAATATGAAATAAAACAACTTTAAAGTAAAAAAATTTTAAGCATATTAGTCATAAAAAAAACCACTCAAATTAGATTTTTATAATTCTAAGCACTGATAAATTATTGATAAAACTTTAATTAATTTATAAGAATTGAGAACAAAAATTCTTATTTATGTTAGAGAAAATATGAAATAAATTGAATTGTTTTAATGCAAAAATGAAATACAAACAATTATTTTTTACAATTTCAATTAATTAATTAAAAATAATGTTTTATGATAATAATTATGTGATAATAATATAATTATTTTTAATAATTATGGAATTGGAATGTGAAGAACAGATATTTTTTTAAAGTCCTTAGTTGTTAATAGTTCTTAATTAAAATAATAATTTGAGTAACAACAGCAGCAACAGCAATAAATAAATGAAAAAAAAAAATAATTATAAATAACATCAATGAAAGTAAAAAGAATAGCATCAAGAAATAAAAGTGCCATAACTATTTCTTTCACTCTTTATAAAGTCTAGCATCTATTTTCCCTTCATACAATAATGTAGACCAGACATAACATTTCATGTACAGTCTACGTATCTTTATTATATATAGTACCTATATTTAATTCTCGACTTACTAGATATTTTGAATATTTAAAAAAGCGTTTCTGACTATCTCAATTCAGCACCTTCATTCGTTAACCAAGTTTTATGTATAATTTAACCAGCACCACTGTACACGTTCTATAGTAGGTCCGCTAAAAAAATAGCAACACACTTTCACCAAATAGTCGTACCATCGCCTTGACAGTGAAGACTAGTTGTTGAATAATTCTGAATAGCATAATCAATGCGCTTTAGGCTAGAGATGAAGGGTAATATAACGACGAAGTACTGGATTTGCTATCAAGCTGAAGAGTGAATATCGTTAAACTCGTTAAAAACTTCTGCAATTAGTTCTTTAGTCAATATTGACATCATTTCGTAAGTGTTCCCATTAAGAACAAATATACGCAATCAAAATGATAAAACGAATGCATAACAGAAATAATTAATAACAGATAGCAACCAAAATATAAAAAAAAAGCAAGAAATTCGTCTCCAAACTCTGTTACTCACAATTTTGAAGCTAACGGCTTGAAAATCATCTTCGGCTTCATCTTCGATTTCATCTTTATCTTTGCTCAATTATTATGACTTGAGCAATATGGCAGTTATTTGTTATGGGTTCATCTTCATGAACTTCATTACTTTCTCCTTTTTCGCTTCTGTGGCAAGTTCCTCATCAGCGAAGATTTGTTAGGAATATTTAAATTTGGAAGATGAGGATATCCCCTATTTGGCCCGAAGAATTGAGCGTCAAACTTTGTTTTATATCGTAAAAAACTCTAACGCTCTTTAAATATTGATGTAATATTTAAAGGATGTGATTAAATATTTGAATGTACAGTAATAGATACCAGGGAAACCCATATCTAAAAGTAAATAATGAGCAACTACACCTCAGGAGATGCCAAGCATTAAAGCAGTAGCCCTTAATCAAATTAATCATTGGCCAGAAAGTATAATGTTAGTAGCCGATAAAAATTGTTATTTGCCGAACATCAATAGAAATACTCCGTCTTTCAGTTAATAGATTTTTTATTGCAACCTTATTTTTAGAATATTTGTATTTATGTCGACCTCAATACTTTTGTACTTCTTATTTTTTTAATTTTTTAGAATGTATCTGAATTTATTTTTACACTGATTTATATGAAAAATATAATTTTATTCACTTTTTAACTTCTTACGTCCTCTTCCAAAAAATGACAACAAATATCAGATTTGTTTGCGATGAGTTAAGAAACTAAATAAAAACTAAAAGCTTCGAACATCAACCATTTAATAATATGTAGTTAATATATACCATAGTAGCCGAAACTTCAAATAATTCTATGTTTTTAAGAAACTGCGTTACTTTCTAAGATCATGTAGAATTCACCAAATCATCTCATCGTACTATATATAATGCTGACAATCAATTTATTTTATCGTTGCTATTACCATTTATAATCCAAAAATGTCTCGCGGATCAACAATTTCATTTTAACATAAAAATACAACACAAAAACATTTTTGATGTACGATGGCAACACTTAATTTGAGTTTGATAAAAAATTAACTCCTAGGGTGGCTGCAGTCTGGCAAATTAACTCAAAGACCTACGATTTGCTCTAGGTAAAAACGAGTGTTTTGTATAACACGGCTCACTCAAAATCATGCTGTAAAATTTAAAAAGGCACGATTAAGGGTGATGTGATTTTGGGGGTGATGTACAGTGGTGTTGATGGTGGTTATTTGTAAAAGAAGAAGCACCAGCTTTCAATTAAAAACACAACAACAAGGCGACGAAAGAAAAAAGCGGAAAATATAAAAGCACATGAAGAGTTTTTTAAACTGGCAACAAAGTTGGTAAAAATCCATGGCTCAGAATCTGTGCTGATTTTAGAAGAACAATGTAAGCGCAATATACGGAGGAGGACAAAAGGAAGAAAATACAACAATGTGAGAAATGTATTAGGAAAACTTACAACAAAGAGGAAAACGGAAATTCTTACATTTCCTTTTATGAGATAATATGTTGTCTCACAGTGCACAGTGTTTTCTTCACTTAGTTTAGAAATTCATTTCGCTGATGTAATATTATGGAATAATGCCCGATTTCGAAAAGATGCAATATCCGTGCACATTTTATAATTTTTTTTTTTCTTTTAAAATGATAAACCAAAATATGAAATTAAGAAAATTAAGAAATTATGTAAAAAATGTTTTCAAAAAATAAATGTCACCAAAATCATGCATACAAAGATTCTAAACAAATTCTAAAAATACTTGCCAAGCACCGGCATAAAATAATACCTTCTATAATAGCCAGAGCATATATACACGTATATACACTTATTTATAAGTATCCCAATATGTGGTTGATTCGACATATAGTTGTAGGTAAAGTTGCATGCTTCTTAAAAACTGCCTCCTTTCACTCTTCTGTCTTCTACACTGTTATTTCCCTTGTTTCTTTTCACTAAAATCTTAAAAAATATCAACCAAACTTTGACACATGAAATCTTTTTTTTTTTATTTCTTATCCAAAAAATGTGGTAAACTTTGTTATTAATAGGAGAAATATATATTTTTTTTCCTTTTTTTCAAGTTTCACACAACAAATAAAACGTCTTCAAATTTTTTAGTAATTTTTAGAGATTTCAATATTTTATGCAAGCACTTGAACCGAAAAAAAAATTATATTTGAATTTGACTTAAAACAACAAGGAAAATTCTTTTCGCACCACACGTTCTCCACCAAAACGCCTAATGCATAAGATGCTAGCCTCGCCTGTGCACGCACAAAAGTTGACGAAATACACGAACACAACGCAGGGCAGCAACGCGAAGACTGATGAAAACTCAAAGGGTCAAAATGTGCACAATATTCAACACACAATTTTCGTCGCAGCTGAGGCGCACGCCCGCCGCAGCACCATTTTCCACCACCCATTGTGCTTTCATGTGTCTAGTGTATGTTACACACTAGACACACGATTTGGTCGCATCGCTCTCATTACTCATTTCGGTTTTGACAGCTTGCTCGACTACTCGACAAACACACCCTTATGCTCAGCTTGTGCTGGCTGACTTGTGCGGTATCTTCATTTGTGTAATTTATGTGTAAAATATTGTACATTTTTGTCAATGCAATCCGCTCTCATGTATTCTTCACAAATCACACACTGGGCACACTTTGTTGCCAAATGTTCTTTTCTATGAATAGGAAAATAACTGTATTAAGTGAAAAATTTCTCTCTTGCATAAAAGATGACATTTAACATACATCGAAAATTATTAACAGTGTGTTTCCATTACAGTAGTAGACTTGACAAATGAAGTAAAAGAAGTATCAAATATCACATACATAAGATCCACACAAAACTCATGCAAAAATAAGCTCATTAAGTTCGTCGATAATTGTCAGTGCAAACATAATGTAAAAATTTTAAAATGTAATAGAATACTTTATTTGGCTGACCATGCGTTTCTTAATAATTATTTACTGTTTTAAAAACTTTTTAATATTTTCTTTTGTAATATATTTTAATTCTCTGTCATTGTATCTAACTACGTAGCACTTATGTAAAAATAAAATTGAGTATATGTAGTACATAAATTTATATAAACTTCTGCCATTTTGCAAAAAGATCATTTAAATCACGTTTAACCTATCGTAGTTAAATTGTTTTCGCATTTATCTCGATAAATGTGTAGACATTAAGTAAGTGTTAAAACCTTAAAGTAGACATTTATTCACAAATTGATTTCAATTGGTACAATGCAAGTATATATGTACATATAAAAAAACAAAATATGTTTTATGATGAATTATACTAAAAAGCAAATTTCAAAACAAAAGAAACAATAAATTTTCGGAAATGTTAAATAAAACATACAAATAATAGAAATTCTGGGGTTAGCTACCGAAAGATGGAAATAAAAAACAATTTATAACTGATTTTTTATTCCACTTCAAGTATAATATTGTATAATGTATAAGTATAATATAATTTTTGTTTATATATCAATAACATAATTTCTTTGAATTTAGTTATATTTTTTATAATATGTGTTATTCGCTTACTTGTTTAATTAATTTTACTGTTTTTCTAATTATGTTGCCATACATAGTATAAACATTAAGTGTAAAAATCCTAATTTGGAATATATATATTTTTGAAGCGTAGACAAAGTACTATACAAGGAAATGAAACTAATGTACACTCTAATTTTAAATTAATAATTATACATTTTTCCCATTTAATTTTTCTATATACTGTTAAGCTTTTTACATTTTTCACAACTATTACTAGTAACGAGAAATCTGGAAATAAGTTTAGTACGGCTGTCTAATCACACTGTTAGGACTAATTGTAACAATAGATAAAGAAGAATAAACTCAATAATCTTAGAAATATTTAACAAAACCAAATTTATTTATATTCACCATTCTAAAGAGAATTTCTAATTATATCTATGCTTGCAGCAATAAATATATACTAATTCTAATTCAAAATAATATTATGTTTAATTATTTGTTGTAGTTTACTTGTACTTTAATTAATTTAATAAAATACCTAATAAAATAGTAATCTATAATAACTACTAACATATACATATGCCTGTAGCAATGAATAAATTTTATTAATATGGTATATATTACCAATAACTGGTATATCTTTAAGAAGATTTCGCAACCTGGGATTATTGCGCACAATTTATAGCGAAATGTACTTAACGAAGTTTCTTATAATAAATATAAAATTGAAATACCTTCTTCACCTGGTCACCTCATAAAGCTTCTCTCTTTAATTAAAAAAACTTGCGCGTAGCACAGAGAATTTGAAATAAAAAAAACTATGAATAATGAACTACAGCAAATGTAGTAATCAAATGTAATCATATTTTCTTCAAAAAAATAAACCTATAAATTCTGTTTATTTATATTCTCAATGATTTTGCTAAACATGTCATGCCACATAACATAATTACAGTCTTTCGTAAAAGTTTTACAGCAGGGATGAAGTGTAAATATAATTAACGGTTAAAAATTTTAAAGTGATAATAGCTCTGCACATCGAACCTGTAATTTTCAAGCATGAATGAACTTCAATTACATGTTATTTAAAATTTGATTATTGTACTTTTTATTGTTGTCAAAATATTAGAGTTTATTTTAATAAGTTGGAATATTAACAGACAGAAATATGTATATAAGTTCCTGTTAACTTCTACAATATATTGTTTATAACTGTTTAAAAAAATGCAAGCAATCCTGTGTTAATTCACATTTGAAGTCATTAAAATATGGAATTAAATGACTCTATACAGACTCTGAAGAGAAACATTTATTAAAAAGCTCATTGACCGACATAACACGGTTTTGTGATATTTGAACATATTTTAAAAACAGAACATGTTTAACTCTAAACAACACAGAGTTGCATCGTATAAGTGATTACAAAATACAGCTCATTATAAAAAGTTTGAAAACACAATTTATAAAATTTAAGCAATACCCAACAAACTGCACTTGGAGCCAACGTCTATTTGTAGAGGCTATTATTTTTTTCCAAATACTTTCAATTGAGAATTCAGATAAAAAATCATAGCAAAACATCTCCACAATTCTTTAGTTTTCCTTCTGAATACGATTTTCTTTCTGTTAGCTTGCGAACTTTAGTATCATCAGTATTATAGCTTTTACTGTCCTGTTTTCGTATCCAAATCACTTCAAGTGATGGCATTATGATAGATGTTTTCCTACCAGCATGAGATATATTCAATGTACACAAATCAAATCAGTTGATGGTACTAAGATAAAAATTTTCTTCGACTTGATCTCTCAACCACTAGTACCTTCTCAGCGGATTTAGTCTAGGCCTTACGTATCACAAACCCCCAATAACTATCCTTTTACCTCGATGAGTGAGACTCTGATCCCTCTATCATCCCTCTCTTCAACCGCGGCTCTTCTGATCCCGCTCACAGAATCTACCGCTAGTACCTTCCCCATCCCCTTCACTGACACCCAATTTCCCTGCTTCACGCTCTTGCTTTCTGGCTTAGATGAATCTAGAACGTTGAGCCTCTTGCTCTAACATCTCTCGCTTGATTACTAAAATGGAGTTGCACCTGCTGCACGCAGTTGCAATCTTCCATATTCATTCCTAAGAAGTGGTTTTAGTTTCTCCAATGCTAATTATATTCTAAAATGATCAATGCCAAAATTGTTATTTTCAAATAAATAATTTAAACCAGTAAGTGTTTTATATAAAATTTGCATTTACAAAACTTAGTTCCTTCACTGTTGTTGACAAAAAAAAATATGCATAAAATTACTGAAACCTGTTACCTTTTATATGTTGTAATTATAAGACATATAACAAAAATAAATATTTAAACAGTCCACATTTTTCTTCACTCTGTATTTGTGTAAAGTTAGCTCCAAATATAAAATCTGAAGATGCTGAGAATTGATTTTAGAGAAGTAAGCAACCGATTCTCTATTCTAGGGCGTTCACCTTATCAAGGGCAAACTTACTGTTTATATTAATATTGGCATATATAAAAGAACATCTGCGCGATACTTTTCAACATTTGGTTTTTTAAATGCGACTTGGAAGAAATATTGAAAATATTTTAAATTTTTACTAAAAAATATTTGATATTTAAAAAAGAATTGTTTGTAATACAAGAAAGGTACAATAATTTATGTATAAAAAGTGAAAACCCATACAATCAGGAGAACCAAATATTGTTGATATTACTAAGTAAAGAACAGTTCCATTGCAATTAAGTTTAAATAACCCATTTCCGTCCTAATAAGGCAGACATTTAAAGATTGCTAGTGCGACCTATTCTTCAATAGAACATGGTTATTATGATTTTTTCGTTTTCACTGTGAATTGTAATATGAATGTTCATTTAATATTGATACCGAGACCATAAATACTTTTGTCTTATAATTCTATATATAGATTATAAAGTATCATTCCATATTCTTAAATAGTATTCAAGAAACTTTTCACTGTATTCAGAAGAAGGAATATTAAACAAATAAAATTTAAAAAACTATTCATAACTATATACATTATATTTACTTAATAATTCAAATTACATATCAGAGTATTTAAAACTTATATTCCTTAAAAGTCTAACGTGCTCTAAGAACTATACTTGATCAACTTTAACAAAAGCCCTCATTAAATCACCACACCTCAAAAGTCATAATAACCTGGTAAAAATTACATTTTTACTTGTCATTTAAATCTAAACCTCACCTATAAGAATATCTTTGAATTACACAAAAATATTATCCTTTACTGTAAAATCACTATATCCTCAAAATATTAAAGACAAGTATTATAATTCATCACATTAGTATTTCAAATACTCAATTTAATTATTTTTATTGTGTTTGCTTATTTTCTCATGTTATTATCTTATTATTCCGCTTAATGTAACAAACTGATAATTTAACTATTTAAAGTGCAATAACAAAATTGCTAATAATTAATTCAGCGCATTTATTGAATATTATAGCTTTGGTAATTGGTCTTTTTCCAGACAAGTAATAAACACCTCGCAATGGTTTAGCGAAAACTCCCAAAATTAGTAAGTCACACGAGTTAAGCAGAAACAAGCTTCAGAAATGATATTTTTATGCAGTTGTGATTTTCAACTTCAAAATCACTTGCAGCTCCATAATCAAAACTTCAACACTCCCAATTAATTTTCAAGTTGAAACTACTTTTCTGGTTTGAGTTTCCTCACGTGTGAAGAGGCACGTATCTTTTAAAACGAAAATGAAATCTGAACTACAATCGGTAATACGAAACATTAGTTATTTATTTACTTAGAGGATCTTCAAGAGTCAATATAATTAAACTCATGAAACAAAAATAATCATCCTAGAATAGTTGTATATATCTTAACAACTGAATGATTTATCGTTTAGATTAAGATTAAGATTAAGTTTATTGCGAATATTTAAAAAATTAACAAATATAAGCTTTTCAATCAATAAAAATTTATTCCACTTATATATTCAAATTAAACACTCTACCTTCTCTATATATAATTATTAATGGTGTTCTCGATATTGAGTAATCAACTCGATGAGTGAATAACATGCAATATTAACAACGCTAAGCCGTTTTAACAAATCAACATTTCTTTACGTTGCAGAGCACATTATGCTGACTATCAGATGATTAATGGTCACGGTTATTTTACGCTCCTTTTGGTCATGACCACAACGCGTGTTATACAGGGAGTCATATTGTCACAGTTGTCAATTTCCTAATTTAATGTTACTACTATTTTGGTATGTTTTTTTGTGCCTAAATTTAGAAGATATCGTTGATTTTGTGTGGATATGCTTATATATCTATACAAATATACACATACCTACTTACTTCTAAAAGGCGCAAATTCAAACATTTATCACTGAGCAATAAGGTTTCGATCAACACAACACCTCGTCATCGTAATCAAACTTAAGTCGACATTTCTCTCATTCTCATGACTCTTCGTATAATTTGACAGTAAATGTATTTATTTGTTCCCGCTTTGGATTGTATGTTAACTATATTACCCAGTGTCGAGCACATTATATGATATTATGAATTTCATTATTTTGTCTATATATTTACTATACATTTCGCTCATATGTAGGGCAGTGCTTGCAGTCGAAGAATGTCGTCTAAATTTTAATACACATAATGATTGACAATGAACCACAAAATTACCAACAAAAAGGAGCTTTACACAAAACGGTGTAAACTGTTTCACCACAATGTGGTGGAATTTCACTGACAATCAAGCAAATGAAAATGAAGTTGATAAGTTACGACAAGCTTAAGCTGCATGAAAATGTTTATAATTATATTTATTCATGGGAATAAATATAATTTTTTTATAAACTTAAAACAATCAATATGAGCTGCATATATAGTATTAACATAAATACATAATGTTTCACATAATATATATATATTTATATATAGATGCTTATAGCACTTAAACGTTTTGGTTGTCACCGCCACATCTCTACATCTTCAAATCTTCAAGAGTCGCTATTAAAAGACATAAGAGACAATGAAATCACTGGGACCGTAACAAGTGTTACGGTGTCTATGCAGATGTTAAAAGGGTGTGGTGAGAAAATCAAATATACCTGTCGACTTTAATGCTTTTCATTATTTTGTTTTCTATGGCAGAGGCTTGTGTATTTTCTTTTGTAGTTCCCAAAATAAACTGCTTGAATTAAAAGTGTTCAAAATACATAAAAGTAGGTTGTAGTATTTCCGCCATTTCATTGATCACAACATGGGCCAACGCCAGCCATCACGACGCATGTGATTCTTGACTGTTTACGTTTTCAGTTAACGTTGCAGAGCAGTTGAATGTGCGCTGGAAGCAACGCTCACTGCTGCTACGTTGCCACATGTTTTGTACTTGTATTGCCTTTGTTACCAATACATACCCATTTCAATTTGAATGTGTTTGCCTTAGATACTTTGTATTTTGACGTTTATTTTGTTGGTTCATATATTTCGTCTTACGCTTAGTTGTTGTTATCGTTGCTTTTTGATTTTGCTTTTATTAATATTAGGTTAAAATGAGTGTCTTAACGAACGAATATTTATAGCTTTTCGCATTTTTCTGCTGTCTAGTCAGTTTTGGCTTTGATTTGGTTTTGGTTTTGATTTTGGTGTTTGCTTCGAGCCAAATTGAACTGCGCTTGAGCGTTAAAGCGCGCTGAGGCAGCGACTTTGGTTCGGTTGTCTACCAAAGCTTAGAGGAACGCCAGTTTTTTTTTTTTTGTATTTTGTTATATAGTTTTTTATTTATTTATTTTATATACGTTCCGATTTGAGTTTTAAATAAAATATTTCCTCATGCGATCAGTCACAAATTGGCGTGCGGTGACGAGAGTTACTTGGGTCGAATGGTTTGTGTTTATTAAAATTAATTTTTATTTGAAGTTAATAAATTTATGTGATAAATATATATTAAATAATAAATGCAAGTGTTCTTCTTCGTTTCTTCTAAAAAGTATAGTACAAAAGGAAGTAATTAAAGTGTTGCCAAACAGTTTAATTAATTTGTTTAAACTAAGATAAAAAATTGTTAATAAAATTAGTTACGCCAAGTGCTAACGTTGACGAAATACTTCAAAAAACTTAAACTTGACTAGAAAAACATAAATAATATTTTGAAATTATTTTACTTTAAATCTTTGGAAACTGTTTTAAAAATCGTGTAAAGACTTTTGTGTTTAATTTAAAAAACAAAACATTCAATATTACAAAATTTTTTAAACTAAACATCAAGTTTTGTCAAACATAAACTAATTAAATTTGCCGACATTTGAAGCTTTGTTTTGGTGTCTCTCTAAGCCATTAACGTCTTTTCCACTGCTTGAATTCAGTCCATATTTTCCGATAGTTTTAATCTAGTCAGGTGAGTAATTTTTTCTTATATGTTTTTCTTTTATTTTCCTTGTTTACATGTTTACATTGTTTACGTTTTGAATATTGTGTTTTAAACGCTTTTCCTTACATTGTCTATAATTTTCTCGTTTCTACTGGAAAATTTATTTCAAACGCTTTTTAATTTTTCTTTGTTTCAATTTTTTTTTTTAATTATTAACCCTTTTCTTAATATTTTTAAAGTTAAATCACCAATCAGTATAAACAGCTCTAATAAAAATTTCTTTAATAAAACCGTTCAAATTAAATGTTTCAGATTTCATCATAAAGTGTAAAAGTAATAGATTATTAGTTTATTTTTTGATTATGTGTAAATAAATTTATTATATATCAATAAGCTACATAACCCTCGCATACCCCACTTACACCAAATACATTAAAATTATATGGTATATGTGTATGATATTTTTTTGATATTAATATGATATTTTTAAAATGGTAGATGATTCAATGTAATAATAGCTCCATTTAATTTTTTAATATTAATATGATTAACCCCAAAACATTATTTAACTTCCTGACGAAATATATATTGCATTCATTTTCAGAGAGTGCAGTTCTGAATTAGCATGAGCATCCATAGAATCAATGTTCTTAATATACTTCTGCACAGTCTTGACTTTCAAATCTTTATATATATTTTCATTTCTGATATACCAAGAAGCTTTTAGCATACGTTTCAATACAATATTTTAAAAAATTTTTAGTTTTCTAATGGTGTATAGAGCAATATTAACATAAATAACACTGTCATAAAATAATTTAGGTCTATTTACTTGCTTTTAAAACAGAAACTTACTTTTTCTATTCCTATCAGCTTTCCTTGTATTAATGGTTTCAGAGCATTTTAAAATTATGTTCATAGATTCTAACAAAAATTTGTTCTATATAATTTGTACAATAGTGGAGACAATGGAGATCCTTGAGATGGTTTTGAACTTTGAACAAGAATTCTCTATTTGATAAAAAGCAAGCTAAATACATCAACAAAAGCTGTAGCGATATCATGCAAATTTAGTTTTCAAACCCAAACTGTTCTTTGGGTTTCTATACTTAACATTTTAGATCTTATTTTTTTCAGTAATGGTGTCTTTCAATCTTCTCAGGCCTAAGCATTTACAAAGAAAATGTTCAGTTGTTTCGCTTTCACCTTCTTCCTTGTATCTACTGCATTTCGGTTTATACGCGGTACCCGATTTTTCGACATGGGTATCTAGTTTTCAGGGGCCTGTATATAGAGTCACAAGTTTTGTCCCTAAAGAGTTCTACTTTATAAGATTTTTGTTTTCGATAAACTATTTTATTATTTAATTGTTATCAAACTTGTTTGTTTAGTTAAAAAGTTTATTTATCTTTAAAAAAAAGAGTGCTCATCTTTTGTCAATTTTTCCACTGTAATAATTTTAATATATTAATATCACTTTTGCATATACTACATATATTCAAATATGACAGAAAAAATAAAAATTTATATTTTAGTCAGCAAAAAATTTATAGAAGTCTGGTTTTAATGCATTTCATTGCTTTTTCTACTAAAAGCAAAATATTTATTTTAAATTTAAGTGAAAACAAATTTATATATTTTTGACACAGTCAATTATTTAATTTTAGGTTACTCTCTCCCAGTTTGTACAGAAAGTGTACTAAGAGTAACTCAAGTGTTTTATAGTCAACCGCGGAAATCTTAACTGTTTTTTAACTTAATTTTATACACATAATTATATACATATATAATATATGTCCACATAATTATATATTTACAGATAATCGTTTTCATATATATATTAATATATATGTATATATATATATATAATTAAGTATAACTTAAAGCAGTCAAATAATTATAATCATTTTTGTAATGAAACTCTAAACGTTTTTGTTGCCAACAGCTTCAAATCATTTATAAACTAAGATACTATATATGTTTTTGTTGTATTGTTTCGTTACTAATATCGATAGGAGTGCGACCAATAACTGGCCAGTCAACATCTAAACCATAAAAATCGTATCTTTGCAAAATAAAGAGGCGAGAAACAACGAAGACTTTTATAAAAAGATTTCACTGCTTTGCATCTTAAAAATATTTTAATTTTATGTTAAAATATTATAGAAACAAAACAAAACTAGATTTTGTGTTTTTTCTTATTTTTTTGAAGAAAAAACCTTAACTTTTGTTTTAAAATCGTATCTGTGTCCGCTTCTCACCTCTTAATTGATTTTTTGTTCAAAAACTTCACGTGGTTGCTACTAAATAATTTTTTGGATTATTTTATTTCAAAATATTTTTCACATACAATTCTTCAAAACGTTAATAAATTTATTTATGTAGTCCTCGTTTAATTTTCGGGAGTACTGAAAGTTTCATCAAATCTATCTTTTCATGCAATATAATTTAACTTACCTGACATTTTTCAATATATTTTCAAAATTCTTCAAAAATGTTTTATTAAAAACTTATTTCTATAAATACAAAATATTTAAATAATTTATTCCAAACTTAACCAGAACAGCACGAAACACGGTCTGAAAAAACAATACCAAAAAATTGTTTTATATCCTTACGTGTGTTATAATATCCATTATTATATATAAAAATTAATACGTAGCAATTCAGTAATTAAGTGAAACACTTAAGTGAGCATTTGTGCAATTCTATCAATTCCAGTAAATTGACAATTATTTTATGTCTTCATTGCATATACTCGTAAATTCGATTAGTGAAGCTCTCTCGATAATTCCTTAATAAATAGATTAGCACTTAAACATATATACTATGTACACAACTAAAACATTAAAATTTAGTTAATAAATAAACTTGTACAATATATATTTTCTTTAATATTTTAAAAGTAATTCATCGAAACCAAACATAGACATTATATGATGTATATTGAATAAATATCTATTACTCTATATAATAAATAATAATAACATTTTGGAATAGGACCCTAAATATTAAACGCTTTGTTAATAATTAAAAACTTACTGGTGCTATATTCGTTTAATGCAAGTAAAAGTACTCACTCAAACTAAGTTAACTTATTTTATGATTCTCATATACTTTGGTATGTATGCATATAATAACTATTTTATACTATAACATAATTGCCATATTAACTAATTATCCCCTGCTTGTCTTTTTAAAATTGTTGAAAAAGTGTCGTTATAAGACTTTATTCCGATTATAGAACTCAAATAGATAATAACCAAGTGCCAGTTTGATATTAAAATATAAAATTTGATGATCAATATAAATTAAAAAATTAAAAACTATGAATTAGTCATTTATACAAATTCAAAAGCTCTTTTTAAAAAATTTTAACATTATTAGGAAACAGTCAGATGGATCCATCAAAATTTTAATAATATAACTGTTAATCAAATAGAATATTGCCTCGAAGTACATATAACAAGAATTTGTGACAGTGTTTCACCAAAATTTTATATCTAAGCCAAAAACATGTTAACCGGTCATATTATTCATTTTTATTATTAGGGGATGTGGCACTGTGACGGTCGGGTCTATTTTGCCTCCTTCTGAGTTTAGAATAAGTCTATAAGCCCTGTAGCGTGAATAAAAAGTAATTTAGAACAGACTTTACAGAGTTTTATTGCGTGTTACATAAGAATATATATTCCCAATCCAGCCTATTCCTTATGTGCATTAGCACAGGGCATTCTAACAGGACATGTGTGGACGACTCTTCTTCACAGAATCTACAGTTTGCATCCATAAGTATACCCAGTCTTGTAAGGCAGTATTTTAGTTTAAAGTGCCCTGTTAAGAAAATTACTCTTGAAATCATATATATCTTTCTCAAAAACGGTTTAATGTAAATTGTCGTCCTAACATTCTATAAAGGGGTAACTCTTCATCACAACGCTCTGCTAATGATCAAAACAATTCTGTCAGTATTCATAACTAATATCGATATTTCACATATATACAGCAAAAGAAGTATTAGAGCCGCAGCAATATTTCAAAGCAAAATCCTGTTGCCAAAATGATATTCTCTTATGACTATTTGAGTCCTTTAGATGTCTTAACAATTGATCTGGAAATAACATCGGTTATGACACTTTAGTTGATAAGCACAGAAAATAGTGGCGTTGTTTATTTTTTGCTTTCATGAGATGATCCAGTTCGATATTTAGTTCAACAAAACACTAAGGTGAGGAAGAGAAAATTCAAAAAAATCAGATTACTTGATGTCAATATTTTTATTCATATCTCTGGTTTTATAATGGTTGATAAAATTGAAATAAATCTTTTCAGTTTAAGTTCCATGTATCAAAGTCGTATCAAAGGCAAATTACTACTAACAACTATTATATTCTCCAGCATTTGACGTTTGTATGTAACTACAATGGTTGAGCTTACCATATAATATATAGATATATACCTTTTTTTAATATCATTCAATGCAAAAATTTGTTTTCTTGACATTGAAAATTGACCAAAATTGATATGAAATTTTTTTTTATTTGAACTTGTAGTCACTGTCAAAACTTTTTACAACTGGCAGCGAGTTTGTCAAATTGTTATATTATCGATTGAATTTGGAATTTTCGATTTAATTTAAAGCCAACAAAATAATATATAATAATAATAGTTCATTGGCTGTGTTTTTATATTTCGTTTTATTTTAATTATTTCATTTTATGGAAAGGAAGCATGAATAAAATTTTAATTAACTTTGAAGGTACGCCACATGAACGTGTCTATATGTCTATCAAAATGCTTTTGTTTACATGAATAAAAATCTTAAAAATTAAAAATATCTTATTTAAAAACAATGATATTAAATCATAGTACGTAATACAGAAATAAATTTAATTATACTTAAATAAATTAATGTGCACTTTATCTACTTTGTAATTAAAACATCTTTTAAGCTAAAAATTGAAAAAATTCAGCCCATATCAATTTATATTGTAATAACACATTTCGTGAAATAACCATTTACCATGATCTATAATAACACATTTTTTCACAGTTATCAATAATTTAGTCGTCTACAATCAGCAGCCGGGCAGCTTCCACAGCAGTGGATTGCATCTGGTTTATTTGAATTCGAGCTCCAAATTGACCAACTGAAAGTAAAAGTTTGTTTCTTCATGTTTGATATACATTCGTAAAAGACATTTATGTATATGTGTGCTCCATAGTATTTTAACCCAGTAACTCATTACATAATTCCAACGACCTAAGCAGTTGCTTAACCCTTTACAGTATCAATACATGAAGAATTAGCGTTCATTTTTCAAATATCGAAACCAGTTTGAGCTACAAAGACCAACTCAGATATTGCTAATTTTGTTATTTTATAAATAATTTTAAATATTTCATTTACGAAAGCAAAACAAAAATGGGTCAAGTGTGAAATTATTAAATATTACGAGTACATTCATACATTTTTTCTTAATGACAGAATAAAAGCATATTATAGCGTATTAAATACTATAATAAAATACTGAATTTCCAGCTTAGTTACTAGTTTTTTCTAAGCTAAATTCTTTCTATAGAGACGAAATTAATTAATGTATATGAACATCATCATCCGTGACCTAAGCCTGTTTTATAACAGTCTTCCATTCTTCTCTGTATATTGCTTTTGTTTTCCAATTTCTTATGTTAATTTCTTCTAAGTCCTGCTGCAAACTGTCTTCCCATCGCTTTCTTGGTGACTCTCTTCTTCTGCTGGTTCCTGCTTCGTTCTCATAAATCTTAAGCGGTACTCTCATATCCGGTACTCTCTCTCTTAACACATGTTCAACCCATCTTAATCGCTGCAATTAATATATATAGCTGAGTTTAATTAATTTTACGCAACAAAAACAATGTCATAAATGTTTTATAGTCAAAAACGGGATACTATTAGGGCTAATCTTAAGTGTTAACCTTTACACAGCGGGGATCATGTGCTGTTACAACAAACCATTTAGACAAAGAGTATTAGTTGTTCCTCGCATAGGAAGATTTTTGATGTTCAGAAAAAACAATTGATCACTCCGTGACAAATAGTGTCACTTGCATGTTCAAAGTAAAACAGGTGAACACGAAAGTATAAATAATAAGTTAAAAACTATGTCAGAAACTTAAATTTTCTGATGAGTTGATGATGAGTTACTCTATACTGTGTGGCATTAGTAAAAGTATCTATCTTTATTTAAAGAGATATGATCCCAAACGCATAGAAGAAACCCATGCCAAAAAAGAAACTTAGAAGTTAGAACTTGTACGGCTCATTATAAAAGTACGAGTAATAATTATCACGTGTTTCAATTAAAGTAGGTTCATTATCGAAAGCTTATGAATACTTAAATCACTATAATAATATAATTTGAAATTAGTTTTTTATTTTTCTTTCGTCGTCAAGTAGTCATAGCTGTTTTGTGTGTTTTTAAACAATTGTATACTTTATGTAAGATCTAACATATATCATAATTTCAAAATATTACATTGTTATATATTGTTCAATGCAATAGTTATACTTGTGTACTATATAATAGAGCTTTATAAATATCTTTAATAATATAATGAATTAGTGACCTTCAGTAATCACAGAAGGCTAACTTTGATTGCTATGCTTCAATTTGTGCCCAATTTGTGGTTTTACAATTTTTAAATTTTTTTGCCTTATCCATTTTACCAAAAAAAAAAATATCATTAATTTAAAATTATTAATTAAACTACGTCATTAGGTGAAATAAAATTTAACAAAAAGTAACTTATAGTGAGATGTGTCATGTAAACCGAAGTTATAAATTATTATTATAATTTTAATTATATATAATATATTATATATAATTTATAATTTTATATATTTATAAAAAAAACAAAACTCATAGTAAAAACTCATAATAATGAAAGAAAGAACAATGCTTACTTCTTCGTTAGACTCAATGTAAGAGCTCTATATATAAGAATCTCTTTATGCATATATTTTTGTGATCTATATATATAAGATCTATAAGATATTCTTATCATAAACTTATCCTAATTGAGATTTTGTCTAATCAAAGAAAAGTACCGCAACAAAATGTCCTTAAACCAAATTCGCCGCAACGGAAGTGCTTTACAGACGTAGGAAGCACCTTGTCACTCTTGAATAATTAAAATTTGCGTATTATTCTTTGCTTTAACTATGTCACTTAGCATTTATAGCCGCTTATTGCTTGCTACTATTCTATCCGCTATTCTCTATTTCACTTTGTTCTACTTCATTAAGAGTTTTTTGTTTCATTTCCGGTGAAGCGGCTATTAACATAAAAACATAATAGCAAATCAAAAACACAGTTAGTCGCTTTTAAGTTATCGTAGTGCTTAGTTATAGTTTAATACAGTTCTTTACTAAACCGTTTTTAAATAATTTTCAATAAAAACCAAAGATATATACTAAGAAGTGTGAATGTGCAGTGCAAGTCGTAAACCAGTAAGCTCACTTAAGTAAAACCCATTTGCATTAAAACAAGGATTGAATTTAAATTATTCAAATTATTAGTCAATAATTAGAAACGGAAATTTTTTTATCCGGAAAAGATATATATAAAAATTAGAGTTAAATTATAATATACATAGTAAATTGGAGTAAAACCTATGTTACTCTGAAACTGACAAAATCAAAAATTATTAACACAAAAGAAAAGAAATAATAGTTCCAATGAAGAAATTATATTAGTGTTCCATCCACTACACACTTTTGATAAAACCAATATTTTCACCATATTTTTCTTGATCGGAAATACTGCTTAGATCTACTCGTTAGCGGCTACCTGGTAATTTTTTGCATGTTATGGGTTAATCTCGAATATTTGGTATTTCAGTTTTACCCATCTCGCTTATATTCTTGTAAATTACTGTTATAAATTAATTACTTACGTGAAGGATTCATCATATAACTATAATCAGACTGATCTTCGGAATGAAGTTATTAAGTATATACTCAAAATCGATCTCTGAACCTTATTCTTTTTATACAAAAGCAATCTGAGACCTGAGGCAATCTCAATCTATTGATTGACTTTCTCGCATCTTAGAACAGATATTAGAAAAAAAATATTACATTGAGTTGTCAGTTTAAAACACTAGTTACTAGTGCACTAGTTAAATTGATCAATGATAATTGGTTTTAATTTGTAAAGCTATAAAATCATGCATTGTGAATGTTGCATTGCATGTAAACTATGCCACTATATTATACCTACAACAGCTTTGAAACAAAACCCTTCATTTCACTCATGCATACAATGAATACTTAACATAATTCTAATATATATATATTAAAATATATGTAAAGTCTAAAATCTAATTGCCAGCTAAAGTGCTAACTTACAGCACGAAAAATAAAAAATAAAATTAAGAAAACAAATTCTACTGATAAACTCTGTAGTTATGCATGCAGTCAATGTTTAATTTTGTTGAAATATATGCAATAAAATAAGAAAACGTTAAAATGCCAACTAAAGTGCTAATTTCCAACATTAAAAATATGAAATCAACATTTTAAATTGTTTTAAACCAAAATTTCTGTGACATATTTATTGTGTAAATTGGTTATATGAATCATAAGAATTCAAACCTAGGAAAAATAGGCTCTGTACTGTCTTTCATTAAAGAAATCGGACTTACAGAAACACTCTAATCTGACTAAGGGGGCACAATAGATCTTTTAGGTCACTGTGCATTACCCCTTTTCACGATAATAATAAATTGGTTGCAGCACCTAACAATTAACTAAGTTATTGACCTCTTCGACTTGGCAATTACAATGACTCATTCATACTTAAAATATTTGAATAGCCCTTATTGTTAATTAGTTTTACAAAAAATTAAATAAGAAAAAAACTATAATTGGTAAAAATTGCATAGTCAACACAGTGAATGCGATCGGATGTCAGTATGTAATACTTAATGCCAATGCACATAGTTCATAGTATTACTCAATACTCTTATTAATGACGACTTTTGTAATATGTATAGTACCTATGAACGAATACATTGATCAACAACGGAATACTAATGTTCTCTTCAACCGGTTACATATGGTAAAATAAAACTCCAATATAATAAGTAATAACCATAAACAAATCAAGTGTTTAACTTTATGATATATCTTTTGAATGCGTACATATACCCGTAGACTTCATGTGTCATAAAAAATCCCAAACCACTTACTCGTACGTCTTCATCACTAATGTTGTAGGAGCCTTGAAGATGCCGCTTTCTTATTAACTGGTTACGCTTCTCTTTCTGAAAGAGTTGCAAAGTTGAAGTAATAAGAAATCATTAAATTAATTGCTTGATAGTTCCTTGAAGACGTAATTTCATGCTTCAGTCACAATGTTGCTTTCTAAATTTCGATACATTCATTTTTATTGAATTCTATGCTGTTATTGAGGCTTCACTGTAACTTGCGTCTGCTTTAAGTCAATGCCTCTTTATTTAAAATCGATTAATTAGTCAGCAGATAGGAAAAATTAAAAAGAAATAAATTTTAAAAATAATGACTAAGCAAAATATCGTATATGCATTGAGTGGCATTTAATTGTTTATAGGCCTGTTTTAATATTTTTGTTTATTTTATTTGTGTTTTAGAAAAAAATCTGAAATCTGAAATCTGATTGAAGTCTGATATACGGACAGTTCTTTTTATATTATCTGCAGAGAACTTGAAATTTAATACAAAAGTAACAAAGAGAAACCTGAAGGCCAATTCTGTTTTAATTTGTTAATTAATTTATCTACTTCAAGACAGTATAAAAATCTTTGACATAAATTTTTTATGCAAGACATACAAAATTTGTAGACTAATAAAATAAACATATAAAATAGACGTAGCGCTGTGCCAACATACAGAGAAGAACATAATTATTTAAATTCTTTTATTAAGCGGAAGCTGAATCCAATTGAAGTGTGAAGAGTGAAGAGTGAAGAGTGAAGAAGTACAAGATAATCATTTTAAAAAATTTTGTTATTATATATTAAAATTTATTCAAAATGAAGAATGAAACACGCAGTAAAAATTTTTATAAGCTTATATGACTTCAAATTTGAAATTGACCTTTGGGTATACACCTTAATAATATAAAAAGGTCAGAGAATCGTACTAAATGTGATAAGAACATATAAAAGAAATAAAATCCATCAAAAGCTGGGACTAATTCGATCTAACATTGAGTATAAACTCAATAAATATATAGGAAAACAATCTGTGATTACTATAACGTGGAGTACTACAATATCCTGACGAAGCAGAGATTGACTATAAGATACTATAAGATACTATAAGATATATAAGAAATGAAGCAACAGACGATAGTAATATTAGAAAATATACAACTTTAGCAATGATCTGTTCACCTTGCTAATTAATAAAACTCTAAAAATTTTCAATGCTAATAAACTTTTATTCAACTTTTTACAGAGAGAAAAATCGAAACGTTCTCATCAATCAAAACAAAAAACTTAAAAATATTTGAAATTGAATTTTACTTTTTAAATTCAATAAATGCACAGCCAACTGGGTCGCCACAGTACCCCCTCCTAGCGATGGAGTACTAGCAACAACGCGACACCACAACTAAGTCGACAACACCACTCTTAATCACGAAATTCCGCTAACCTTGCTGGGAAACGCACTACTCTACCAGCTCGTGTCACTTTCGGAATCGGCAACAGGGATTCACGCCTACAATCACCAGAAGTCACTAACTGATCACCATTCAACAGCGCTGAAGGCTGACGCGTTTCTGGAACAACCTGTTCAAGATCATCACACGTTAAGTACGCCGCCTTCAACCTATCATTCGAAACAGTCACCTCTCTCCCACGGCAAACAATAACAGACGTCTTCTCACTACGACTCAGCACCTCAAATGGACCTTCGTAAGGCTGCTCAAGTGGAGCTCGAGCACGATCCACTCGAAGAAAAACGTGCTTACAATTAATAACGTCACGCGGAACATACACAGATGGATGACAATGTCTTGTTGATTCAACGGATTTAACCTTAGCTAAAGCCCTTCGCAACGCCGACACAAAATCAGTCTCGGACGACTTCTGCTTGAAATCCGAAAGCATCTGCCCTGGAACACAAAGAGGATTTCCAAACAACATCTCTGAAGGACTAGCATTTAGGTCTAGTTTCGGTGTCGTTCGCAATCCCAACAACACAAGCGGAAGAGACTGCGTCCAATTACTTGAGGAATGACATCGAATGGCTGCCTTCAATGTTCTATGGAAACGTTCAACCATACCATTTGCTTGAGGATGATAAGCCGTGGTATGAAAGTGTTTCACTCCAAGCAATCTCGTCAGTTCCCGAAATACAGCAGACTCAAACTGCCGACCCAAATCAGTGGTAATAGCCTGCGGAGAACCAAAACTTGCCACCCAACCGTCGATAAAAGCCGCTGCAACTTCTTCTGCCGTAATGCCCGACAGAGGCACAGCAACAGGCCACCGAGAAAAACGATCGACGCAAGTCAAACAATAACGCTTCCCCTGAGACAAAGGCAATGGACCCACAATGTCAACATGAACATGCTGGAACCGACTATCAATATCAGCAAACGAACCAATTGGTGTTTTAGTATGCCGCTGAATCTTGGACTTCTGACACGCAATGCAACTACGCACAAACACAGCTACATCCTTAACCAAACCAAGCCAAACATACCTAGCCTGCACCAATTTCCGCGTTGCTCGAATACCAGGATGAGCCAAACCGTGGAGTTTTGAGAGTACCAGCTGCCGACAGTTTGCGGGAACAAAAGGACGAACACGACTGCCTGACACATCACAGTACAGTTCAATACTCGAATCCGGCAATCTCAACTTCTTCAACCCAACACCATCTTCAGACTGGCTCTTCAGCTGAGCGAGCAACTCTGCATCAGTCTTCTGCCCCTCAGCAATTAACTCAATAACATTTGCCTCCAACTGAACCGTAGCAACCCGAGACAAAGAGTCAGCCACCGTATTATCTGCACCAGCCAGATGACGAATATCAGTGCAATACTGACTAATAAACTCCAGCTGTCTTGCACGACGAGGAGATGCCTTCTCACTTATTTGCCTGAACGCAAACGTTAAAGGTTTGTGATCCGTAAAAATGACGAAATCACGTCCCTCTAATGCATACTTAAAATGCTGGACAGCTTGATAGATAGCAGTCAACTCACGATCATAAGCACTATACTTAGTCTGCGCTGGACTCAAACCTTTTGAATAAAATGCCAATGGCTGAGTCACACCTTTCACTACTTGTTGGAGAACAGCACCCACCGCAACGTCTGAAGCATCAGTCGTGAGCGTCAATTGTGCATCCAGAGCCATGAAGTTAAGCAACGTAGCTTGGGCAAGATCCTTCTTGCAAGCCTCAAAAACCTCTATATCTTCTGGAGTCCAAGAAATCACCGACTTATCATTCTTGCGGTTACCTGGTGTAAGATGAAACAACCGCTGCTGATTCTGCACAGCGTTACGCAGAAACGGCCGATAAAAGTTCACCATGCCTAAGAATTGTCTAAGCTGTTTCACCGTTGCTGGCAGAGGAAAATCACGAACAGCTTGAACTTTACTCTCCGGAGGACGTAAACCCTTTGCACTAATAACGTGCCCAAGGAACTCGATCTCGGAACAGCCGAACTTACACTTGGCAAAATTCACGGTCAAACCAGTTTCTCTAAGTCGATCTAAAACCAGTCGCAAATGCATTCTGTGTTCTGCTTCATCTTTTGACGCAATTAAAATATCGTCGATGTACGCAAAAACGAAATTAAGATCACCTAGAGTCTCATTCATAAAACGCTGAAACGTCTGGGCAGCATTACGGAGACCGAAAGTCATAAAGCGAAACTCGAACAGGCCAAACGGAGTTGTAATAGCTGTCTTCGGAATGTCTGCCAGTGCAAGCGGTATCTGATGATACGCTTTCTGCAAATCTATCTTCGAAAACATAGTTTTACCATGAAGAATACTCGTCACATCATGAATGAACGGAATCGGATACCGATCAGGTTTAGTTTGCGCGTTGAGCATGCGATAATCGCCACACGGTCTCCAACTTCCATCGCCTTTGCGAACCATGTGAAGTGGACTTGCCCAACAGCTTTTCGAAGGTTGACAAATCCCTGTCTGGACTAAAAATTGGAATTCCTTCTTGGCTTCTTCAAGTTTGGCTCCAACTAAACGTCGGGGACGAGCAAATGACGGCGCACCAAATGTCTCGATGCAATGTTCAACCTTAGTAACTAAACCCATCCGATTTGCACTCATAATGCCTAAATCACGGTATTCATTAACCAGCTCAGCATAAGCTGAAACTGAACCACACACACGCACAGTATCTTCTTGAGACACAGCAGCCTTACCCTTCATCATCAAAGTCGTCTTCGAATCAACTAACCGCTTCCTTTTCAAATCCACTAACAAGTCATAGTGATTAAGGAAGTCGGCTCCAACAATAGGACAGCTAACATCCGCAATCACGAACGTCCACGGGAAATCTCTACGCAAACCCAAAGACAAAAGCAGTCGACGCTCGCCAAATGTTTGAATAGGCGTACCATTAGCGGCATATAAATTAACTGATGCAACACTGTTAGCCCTTTGCTTCCAACGACAGAACGACTTCGGTAAAACTGATATGTCCGCACCAGTATCAATGAGAAAAACGGTCGACGTGGCGGGATCTTTAATACTAAGTCGAGCTATACGAACACTAACCCCTTCTCGGCTCGACGACGTAGAAGGAGTGCCTAGTTTTTTGACTGATGAGAGCTTGCCACAAAACTACAGGGCTGCCGACAAGCATTAGCTCTATCACCAAACCTTTCGTGATACCAGCACCAATCTGGATGACTTCCTGGTCGGGAACGAGTTCGCCTACGCCTCCTCGATGACGATCGACTTTGCACCGACTCACTACGACGTAAATCCAAACGACTCAGACGCTGTTCGATTTGCTCAAGCCTTCGTAAAATCACAGCATTCTCAGAATAGGCTGGACAATCAGAGGCTGACGCTACAGCTATCTGTTGAAAATCACCCGCCTCGCAAATACGGTCTGCTAATTTCGCCAGTTCTGCTAGTGCCACGTTCGATGCCTGCAGAATAGCGCGCACTTGTGGTGGCAAACGCTTCAGCCAAAGAGACTTAAGGAACTCATCGCTCACCTTGTCTTTAGCTAACGCTGTCAACTCCGTTAGCAACTGTGTTGGGCGTCTATCACCAAGTTCAACTTCTGACAACAACCGTTGAATCTTCCGCTGCTCGCTCTCACTGTACCGCTCTATGATGCAAGCCTTTAAATTAGCGTATCTTCCAGTTTCAGGAGGATGAAGCACTGCATCACTTACATCGGCGATAACACTTGACTCAATCGCTGCTACTACCGTGTTGAACTGTGTGATGTCACTCGTAATGGCAGCTACTGCAAATTGCGCCTCGATCTGAGCAAACCAAATCTCCGGTCGC
>NC_051847.1:235749882-235759699 GCF_002237135.1 Teleopsis dalmanni | reverse complement strand
ATGACAAAGAAAATGTTTCATATTATCAGTGCCGACTCTCAGAATGGCTATGTTATGTCTACCTATGTTGTGATCACATAGGTATGTGGTGAATTCAAGCAATTGCCGAGGTTCTTTTCACATAATTGTAAGAGAATTAGCCAGTTTTTTGTAGGGTTCTTTCACAAAGCTTTTTGTCAGTGTACAAGTATTCATTTGGGATTATATTCTATTACACTTCAATTGTTCTATTATTCGATTATTCTTCTATCACAAATTTATACCGTGAATAGTAGTTGTTAGTTGTCTTGAAAGATCTGTCATCGTTCGAAAGATCTGTAAAGGGAGACACATACGGTTATACGACAAATACAGAAGTTAAGATAAGATCTTCTTTCTAATTATTTAACCTTCCTCCTTTACAAAGAATCTATAATAGGATTGGTAAGCGGCACTTGTCACTTGATTGTGATGGAAAAGATAATGTTCTTTCATCTTCCAACTTCCTACTTTTCTTCTAAACGGATAATGTAAAATTAATTGGATAATGCTATTTGGTCTTCCTACTCATTTAACCTTCTTTCTAAACGAAGAATCTGTAGTAGGTGAGCTGTTAAGCTAATGTTAGTTGTAATGAGCGGAAGTATATCCAGCTGCTTTAGGAACTATTACGGTTATAATACGAACAAGCATAGTATATAAATAATATATCAAGTTTGCTAAGTTGATTTATATATTCTCGATCAACTCGACATCTGTGAGTCATTTCTATGAGCCAAATAATATTCCGATATCATCACTTTAACTTAGAAACTATTAACAATACTGTGTAAAGTATATTAAAGTTTTAATAAATCCAAAGTCAACTTACTTATTAAATTAAGTTAAGTTTGAGAACTACATGAAAGTCAAATACATATTTTGAAAGAAACTGTTGCACAAGAACGCCAACCTTAATGTAATTATTGACTTCACACTTAATATCCTCATTGTTCTGCATCTTTCCTCGAATAATTTACATATTAATTCAACAACTTTTTGTTTATTACTAATGTTTTTTGGTAATTAATAGTATTGTACTCATATATCATTTCATATATTACATTTCATACATTAATTAATTTCTTACTCAGTGTCTTCCTTCTCCCGTCTCTTAACTTACATGGAATTTCGGAATTTTAATAAATTAAATGCTCCTCCATTTGCCCATGCCGAGGAGCCGCTAATGGTATTCGACTCTGGGTGTGTTTGTAATTTTTCCTGAATTTTCGGTCTTTGATATGTAAATGTGTTTAGGCTTTTGGATTTAATGGCTTCTCTGAATTTGTATTCAAATGGATTTCCCGGCAACAGCGACTGAATGGTGAAAATTCGGTAATGGCGAAAGAATGTGTTCGTCTGAACGCAGACGTTTCAGTAAAATCGCGCGTATATGTGAAATCGATAAGGCGATAATATGTTCATTAAATTGAATGATAGCAATATAGACAATTAATTTTATCAGTTTGCGGTTGACTGTTTTTTTAACATTATTTTTATTATTATTTTTATTACGATTATTTGCACGATAATATGCTTCAGTGGCATGAATACGAATTCTTTCTAAGTACTCGTGTTTCAGTTTAATCAAAATACAAACGATTAACGATGATTAAGAATTTTAGGAAGATATCCACTTTATTGTTGAAATCTAAGCTAATAGGTATTGGTATACTTTACTCTTAACATAATTTATCGCATATTATTTAATTTTAAATATTTCGATTATATCGAATACACCGACATCAATATTTTCTATTTAATCGATCTTTACTTACCTTACGTGTAAAAGTTCTACAACCAATTCAAATTCATTTCCATTAGGAGACAAGCAGAAAACAAAAACTTAATATTGAAATATAGAACTAATAAATAATAATAATCCCAATAACAATGTAATAATAATCCCAAAACAATAATAATAATATAAGTATACTAAAACCCCACATTTACCAGATAACTATATTTCAATATTACAGGCTTGTTACGGTTACTGTGCGATAACATCCTTGGAAGCTTCTGTCCCTGTTGTTTATTTATTTTTGCTATTATAATACCATATTTTTTTACCTCTGAATATATTTTTTACCTTGCAAATACCCGTCTTTCCAGATTTGTAGTTACAAAGTCTCCCTTCTGTTTCAAATGTCCTTTTCTTCAACGACATTCTCATACTTTGTCCACTATTTATAATTCATAATTGATATCTTCATGAATAGCCGATCATCTGAGAAACAACTGTGGTTTCCAAATGCAAATTCTATACGAATCCATAAGAATGACGTCGTTTTGAAGTCAAAGTCATATATCTTCAAATAATTAAGTAGTGTTTAGAAATAATATATTTAGCGATATCATGATTTCTTATAGTAACATCTATTTTCATGATTTCTAGAATTATATTTACTATTTCATGGACTGAAGCATGATGCGTCTAAAGGGTATAATGTTCACAATGGAATTGAATGAACCATGTTTTGTCTGCTTATTAAAACACACTTGATGAAACATAGATGGTGTTAAAAAATAGAAACTATTGGAAATATATTTATGGGTATAAGATACTCGTGTTCCTATTTTTTAATACCTCTTTGTAAGTATATTTTATCTGTCATATTTGGTAGATAACAGTTAATAATTTATTATGAACTGTGACAACATTATGAACCGCGTGAAATGGTATTTAGTGGCATATAGAAACACTTATAAAAACTTTTTTAAGAAAACAAAAGCTGTGTATAAAAATCAAAAATCTGGTTTAAGTCTCATTTTATATGAAAAAGTGGATCGACTCATAGATAGAGAATATAGGTATAACTATGGATAGGGAAGCAAAAAGATTTAAATTAAAAAAATGTCATGCCTTCAAAATTCTGGAAATGTTAATGATAAATATTCATGACTGAATTTTAGTGATTGGTGGTTTAGTGACTGAAGGACTTTACTATACCATTCGAACTATTATTACAAAGAATATGTCGGGTTTCTCCAAGTATTTAGAAGAGAGTATGGACACGTCGCAGATTTTAAAAACTACACGATAACTTCATCAGTATGACCAGTTTCTTAAGTGGTCTCTCAGTTTATAAGTAAATGGAATGATTTTAGAAGAATAGTAAAGTAAATAGTAAATAATTATTTTTAATAAAATTATCTTGACAAGTTCGTCTTGACAAAGCCAAAAATTTTTACTCATAGCGAATCACATATTATTTTAGTTACTAAAATTATTTTGTAATTAATTATTTGGAAAATTTTGTTGATATTTTCAAACTAATATTTTACTTATATAAAATTGTGCAATATGTATTACAAAATTTAGTTTCTTATTAATTTATATTTCTTAATATCAAAGTTCAGCGGGAAATATTAAGACATATGAGCTGCATGTGAGACCCGATATCATTCCATAAATCATATGTCACATTCAGTAGTTTTTTATTGTGTTTTTATTATATTCGCGCCTCTTGCCTCCATTGATAAAGAAGTGAAATACTTTTATATCTCATAAAATATGTGCTCATAATCGATACATTGTCGTTCGTAGAGTGGCTTTGGCCACCAATAAATCGAACAAAAAAATGCTATTTTTTTCAAATTGTCTCAATATTTGACTCTAATGCTTTTTAGTTTTTTTTTGTAGTTCTTTTGAAAAATGGAAGATAATACAACCGGCACCCCACTAGCCACGTTGTACGACAGTTAATGTTGTTATCTAACTTTAAGCAATATTTATATATGCTACATGCAGTGCTAGTATATTTTGTTTAAATACCCATTGAAGTATTTTCTTGTATGTGTTCACACTCACAACATGTGATAATTCCCCAAAGCATTAATAGTGATATAAAAAATTTATTGTGACACTTAAATATTGTAGAGTTTAGTGCTTTTATCCTAAGCAAATATTAGTAAATTGTGCTTATCTCAGAATCGAATTAACACTCTAACAGTGGCGATACTCGTATTTGTTTTGGTTAATGATTAGAAGCTAAATAAAGAAATTAACATACAAACAAGTCTTCCTTTGTATATATTTAAATCATTTGTTATTCAATTTATCTATTTATGGAACAATTCTTTTTTTATTTAGGTAATTTTCTTTAGTTGTCTAATGGTTTCCTACAATTGTACGCTGAATACTCTATAATTATTTATTACTTTGTGATGTTGTAAGGACTTTAATAATATGTCATATTTGAAGACCAAAATTGTACTATCACCAATATACTTTAGTTTCTAGTGAACTGCAGGTCTTCTTTAAAAGTTCACTGTCTCTTGCGCCATATTTAAATGCAATTTTGCAATACAATTATGTTATTCAAAATATTTAATAGATCTGGAGATATGGCTAACATTATGCAAATAGCAATTCTAAATTAAGCAAATAAATACACGTAAGAAGAATCCACGATATACAGACATCAGTACGAAAGTTGTACCATTTTAAATAATATTAAGATTTTCTGATGGGTCACCCGAGGTAAGGAAAGATTAACGGAAAAGTGAATCTTTCCTCCAATATTGCTCGTTGCAGCTGTAAGGAGAGCGAAGAAAGTGCTCCGTATCTGCTCTGTCATTCTCCAGCGCATATACGACGTAGATTAATTGTGGTGAGGACTCACTTTTTAGAGAGGCTAAGTCAGTTACAACAGTAATCATGACTAATATATAGAACTTTTTTACTTTTATCTAACAAATAATGCCATATAACTTCTTTTAACCAGAAACCAAATCATAAAATAACTTTTGGTAAATGTTATAATCACTGTTAGATTTTTTTTAATTCTCAACTCAACTCTTATGTATACTTTATATTACGCAGTGAAAAGGCACAGAAAATAAAAAGCCAACTATAAACGGCAGTTAACTCAATGACAGTAGTACAATAACAATTGTTTAAATATTTTCCATGTTAATAGTATTAATGTATGATTTAAGCCGTTTAAAGAGATTTGTTTAGAGTCGAAGATGCACAGTTAAAATTACGCACCTACATTTTGATAACCCTTCATTGGTATTTCAGTGCAACAGCTGAAAAGTAGACTTCAAAATTAAGAGAATAAAATATTTAAATATCTACTATGTTAAATAATATTTATACATTTTATTTATTCATTGCAACTATAATTGTAGTTAATCACATCAAATATAAAGTATGTACCTATAATTTCTATGATTTAAAATTATTTGTTGCAATGAATAAATAATTGCTTGTTATAATTTCCATGTAGTAATAGCAATTAATGATATTACAACTTACTATGATACTCTATCATAATTAAAAACGTGATAGCTTTTACGCCATCGTCAAGTGACAAGTGCAATGTGGGTGTGTAAACCGTTTAAGTCTGTATATCATCGTTTTTATTAATAACAACTTCAACCTTAATCAAAGGCATAAGTCTTAATGATTTTATGTTGTTCCGGTGATGATGTTTGTAATATTAAATTTCCGGAAATAACAAAAATACAGCGACTACAAATTCCATGTAGTGTGTAATATATAAACAGCGGCAGGAATGAATGATAAACCCACAGAAAAGGCGAATAAAACAACATAAAAACATTTAAGTTTCCGGTTGTGTAATCAGAGATTATTAAACCTAAAATATTGAGTGTTCTTTTATTTTTGCTTTAATTTTGTATTGCATACTCCCAGGAGCGTAGAGATTTTCGTATGAATAAACGCATACAGCGTTGCCAACAAAGAAAGCCAACAAGTGTTATAAAATTGGCAATGAATGTGGGAGCTTAAATGTTCATAAGTGGTAAACTGTTATAAATATAAGATAATCTAAAGAGTTTGTTTACAATAACCAAAGTTAATTAATAATATAATATGAGAAGTTAAAATAATAAACGCTATAAGACGTCACAAAAATAATAAATGATATAAGATAAAAATAATAAATGCTATAAGATATCGCAAGTCGTTTTTAACTTTTCTGAGCCTTTTCTAAAGTGGGCCATCAACAGGTCCAAATCAACACGATCCACACTTTCTTGATGCTTTATGCCAATATGCTAATATTTGTGTTGTGTTAATTTAAAACTAAATTAGTTTATTTTTTCTAAAGTCTTAAAATTGTAAAAAAAAGAATTGCGAAAAATATGAAGTAAACTAAATTTTTAAAATTAAAACTTCTTAAAATTAGCAGATTAAAACATTTTTTTTAAATAAAAATGAAAATTTTGTGTATACTATACTATATATACTATCCATAGCATTACTTTGCTGGATGCGATAGTATTTTTTTAATTTGTTGTTTATTAGAATAAAAAAGCTAGTAGAAAAATTCACTCCATATAAAATATATAATGACTACAATTTTGCTTAAACAGAGGGTAAGAAGAGTGAAGTTTGCTTAGAGAACTTTTGTGATATTGAAGATGTATGGTAATACATTGTTAGATGTTTTTGTTTTCTACATAGTTTTTCCATTGAGTTCTTGTGACTGTATGATATCACCCATATATTGCAGTTAGTGACTGCTTTGCTGGAGCATTATGCAAGTCCAACAGCCCTATTTATGTAAACTGTTCATGTTCATTCATAACTCATCTTATAAAAAAATTGGCTACTTTAACTGGTTTAGGGTAAGAAGAGTGCTTAGAAAATTTTTATGATATTGAAGATGTAATGTCTTAGATGTTTTTGTTTTGTATAGAATTTTTCCTTTAGGTTCTTGTTAAATAAACTCGTTATATCGCTTAGTATAAATCGTATTCAAATATTCTGTATATAATATTAGTCGTATATTGCAGTTTGGGACTGCTTATGCAGGTCCAACAGCCCAATTCATGTCAACTGTTCGTGTTAAATGTATGTTCAGATTGCTTTTGTGTGATTTTGTGTGGCATCAAAATGTGCTATAGATATATCCAAGTGGAAGTACTGGCAGTTATATCAGCATGTTATGGATTGCAATTAACAACTAAGTTATCGCCTCAGTATAGCCTCGAACTGAATTTAAAGAATCAAGCAAAAGCTAACCAAACCACGCCAACTATGCTGAGATTTGCATTCTTGAAGTTGATTCCTATAGAAGGAACCACAAACTCAACATTGCTCATAAAGAAAACAAAGAATACTGTGTGCAGCTTGACTATAGTGATCATAGCTGAATCAGCATAAACAGCATTGAAGTTGCTTTAATGCACTTGAAATAGTGTAAACAGGAAGCGTTACTTTGTGTGTAGGACAAATTCCTAAACAAAAACTGTGATATTGCGGTTTGGTTTGATACAAAGTAAGACAAAACTTAATTTGACAAATATGTGGAATCAACCCACATAACAACCGCACGTACTCTCAATCTAAACCAAACTATTAAACAAATATTTTTTTTTATTATGATTTTCATAAATTCTCTGGGTTTGGTCTTTCTCTGGCATGGTTCATAGTTTGTTAGCTATTAGACCAGTTTGGCAGTATCATTTCATTATCTGTAGGATGCTGGGCATATTACTTGCTTGCATAATTAGTGAATTTTATTGTTTTATTGCTTTATGAACAGTGTGAATTGTATATCGAAAAATAAGACTAAACAGAATCTATTTATTTAAATATTCAGCCAACTCTCTCTTCGAATAAGTAATCATTTTCTAATAATGCCTCATGAATTGTTGCTATTATTTTTGTCATATGACTTATTCTTACCATAATACATATTATTAATAAAATTATTATTTCAATAAATATTAGCAATTAAATTAAATTAAAAGCAAAGATTTTGTGGCATTTCAAAGCAAAGACCTTAGAGCTTTTGAAGATATAATGCAGCCAACAGTCCTTCCTTGAAAATAATATATCCGCCTTAACTTAAAAACGAATTTAATGTTTGTTTATTTACTTTTTTATCGCTTAAATTTAATTTTTATTACTACAAGTATTGCCTGCTTTGAGGTTAAAATATCTTTTATTGCAGTCGCAATGCTTGAATGATTCATGCCCATCAATAATTGACACTGAAGCACAACTGAGTTTTTATTCAAGCCATTTTTATATCTCTGCGAAGTGGGTCACAAGGACATTTTCTAGCCATTTTAATGTTTATTTTATTATGTGTGCAATTTATACGCTTCGTGGCATTTTTATCTTATAGCTGAGTTGGATAAGTTGGATGAGTTGGATGAGTTCACAATTCCAACTTGCAGTTTTAGGCGCTACTCTTCATAGTACCGTCATTTCTAGGAACATTACTTTAAAAATAATTTAAAAATTTTATGAACTGAAATCTTGCTATAATATTAATTTAATTTATTTAATTTTAATTCGCCACATAGCTAGAACGTTGTTAGGCAGTTAACCAAGCAACTTAACCATGTAATGCTAACGCGCGTGTAACTGAGTAAATATGTACCCTGTATCGTTGTATCACAGCTGGCAAACTTAATTCGAAAAAATTGTTGACTATCATGTAAATCAGATTAACAAAAACTAAAAAAGATAGATAGTAGTAATAACGATAGTGAATTCATAAGTAACTCACAGATGCTTGTCGTTTGCTAGCTAACGAGACATCCATTAGTTTACGCCAGTTGCTTTTTGTTAAATTGTGTTTAAATATTTGTTCTCTTTAATTTATTCGCAGGCATTTACTCTTTACTTGGCTGTGTGCTAATGTGGTTTAGAACCATGCGCTTAAAATCATTGATGCAATCAAACGTGGTAATTTACACTTCACACCCTTTGTTTAAAGACCTTTCGCCTTCAACCGGCCGCCACCTTGGCGAGCAGTTAAACGTCCGATTGTCTGCCTGGTTTGGGGCAATTCAAGTATACATAATGCGTAGGAATCAAATGTCACCGCCAACCGCAATTCTTCAGCTTAAAGTGGTTTTCTTTGCTGCATTGTAAAACCGTAGTGCAAGGGCAAAAATAGTGGCGGAAGTGTGGACAGAAATAAAACGAATGTTTATAAATAGTTGAGACCCATGAAATTCAAAACAAGTTGAGTCAGCATTGCTTTTGTGGGGGCTTAAGTAGTTTTTGTGCAGAGTTTTTGAAAAAAGCACTAGCACTAGCAGTTAGGTGGAAGTAAATGTAGTTCGCAAAGACAGCTAGTAAAATATTATCATTACAAGTCACACAACTCTGTATCAAATTGATACAGAGATAAGGATAAGATAAGGAGTTTTCCTTGAGAGGTTAATAATATAATAAATATAAATGAATACAAGATTAAAAAAGAACATGTAATGATAAGTAATTTGTAGAAATAACAAGTAATTTGAAAACGTTAATGGAAATCTGAGAATGGCAGAGCAAAAAGCTAATAAAACTTTCTTTAATCGTAAAAAACTGTTTGCAACTAAGATTCTTTCATAACCTATATGACAATATTACCACCAGATCCATTCAGTTTTTATGTGCAGATAAGAGGTTTATACAATTAAATAATAATAATAACAATAATATAATAAAAGCATGCAACAAATAATGCCTCTACAAAAGAATAGTATTGAAAGTTAAGAATTAAAAATAAATATTATTAATTAATTCAATTATTCCACAGCTGGTTTATGATTTCTTTCTTATACAAACACAGCAAGTGAATTTGTTAATAAAAACTTTCACAGCAAAGTAACAAAACTCCAAAGTGCGCACGTAAAAGTCAAGTACGGCTTTGGGTCAGTTGGTTAAGGAGCGCTGACTCTGAGCTTGAAATAAGGCAGGGCACGAGTTCAACCCTCGGTACTTGCAGTTTTAAAAAAATTGTTTACAAAAAATTAAATACAAGAAACAGTCCTCAGACCATTGATGCTGGGTATTTTACAATATTCGAAATAGCTG
>NC_051847.1:235745629-235749782 GCF_002237135.1 Teleopsis dalmanni | reverse complement strand
TTTTCTCTCTGTAAAAAGTTGAATAAAAGTTTATTAGCATTGAAAATTTTTAGAGTTTTATTAATTAGCAAGGTGAACAGATCATTGCTAAAGTTGTATATTTTCTAATATTACTATCGTCTGTTGCTTCATTTCTTATATATCTTATAGTATCTTATAGTATCTTATAGTCAATCTCTGCTTCGTCAGGATATTGTAGTACTCCACGTTATAGTAATCACAGATTGTTTTCCTATATATTTATTGAGTTTATACTCAATGTTAGATCGAATTAGTCCCAGCTTTTGATGGATTTTATTTCTTTTATATGTTCTTATCACATTTAGTACGATTCTCTGACCTTTTTATATTATTAAGGTGTATACCCAAAGGTCAATTTCAAATTTGAAGTCATATAAGCTTATAAAAATTTTTACTGCGTGTTTCATTCTTCATTTTGAATAAATTTTAATATATAATAACAAAATTTTTTAAAATGATTATCTTGTACTTCTTCACTCTTCACTCTTCACTCTTCACACTTCAATTGGATTCAGCTTCCGCTTAATAAAAGAATTTAAATAATTATGTTCTTCTCTGTATGTTGGCACAGCGCTACGTCTATTTTATATGTTTATTTTATTAGTCTACAAATTTTGTATGTCTTGCATAAAAAATTTATGTCAAAGATTTTTATACTGTCTTGAAGTAGATAAATTAATTAACAAATTAAAACAGAATTGGCCTTCAGGTTTCTCTTTGTTACTTTTGTATTAAATTTCAAGTTCTCTGCAGATAATATAAAAAGAACTGTCCGTATATCAGACTTCAATCAGATTTCAGATTTCAGATTTTTTTCTAAAACACAAATAAAATAAACAAAAATATTAAAACAGGCCTATAAACAATTAAATGCCACTCAATGCATATACGATATTTTGCTTAGTCATTATTTTTAAAATTTATTTCTTTTTAATTTTTCCTATCTGCTGACTAATTAATCGATTTTAAATAAAGAGGCATTGACTTAAAGCAGACGCAAGTTACAGTGAAGCCTCAATAACAGCATAGAATTCAATAAAAATGAATGTATCGAAATTTAGAAAGCAACATTGTGACTGAAGCATGAAATTACGTCTTCAAGGAACTATCAAGCAATTAATTTAATGATTTCTTATTACTTCAACTTTGCAACTCTTTCAGAAAGAGAAGCGTAACCAGTTAATAAGAAAGCGGCATCTTCAAGGCTCCTACAACATTAGTGATGAAGACGTACGAGTAAGTGGTTTGGGATTTTTTATGACACATGAAGTCTACGGGTATATGTACGCATTCAAAAGATATATCATAAAGTTAAACACTTGATTTGTTTATGGTTATTACTTATTATATTGGAGTTTTATTTTACCATATGTAACCGGTTGAAGAGAACATTAGTATTCCGTTGTTGATCAATGTATTCGTTCATAGGTACTATACATATTACAAAAGTCGTCATTAATAAGAGTATTGAGTAATACTATGAACTATGTGCATTGGCATTAAGTATTACATACTGACATCCGATCGCATTCACTGTGTTGACTATGCAATTTTTACCAATTATAGTTTTTTTCTTATTTAATTTTTTGTAAAACTAATTAACAATAAGGGCTATTCAAATATTTTAAGTATGAATGAGTCATTGTAATTGCCAAGTCGAAGAGGTCAATAACTTAGTTAATTATTAGGTGTTGCAACCAAGTTATTATTATCGTGAAAAGGGGTAATGCACAGTGACCTAAAAGATCTATTGTACCCCCTTAGTCAGATTAGAGTGTTTCTGTAAGTCCGATTTCTTTAATGAAAGACAATATAGAGCCTATTTTTCCTAGGTTTGAATTCTTATGATTCATATAAACCAATTTACACAATAAATATGTCACAGAAATTTTGGTTTAAAACAATTTAAAATATTGATTTCATATTTTTAATGTTGGAAATTAGCACTTTAGTTGGCTCTTTGACGTTTTCTTATTTTATTGCATATATTTCAACAAAATTAAACATTGACTGCATGCATAACTACAGAGTTTATCAGTAGAATTTGTTTTCTTAATTTTATTTTTTATTTTTCGTGCTGTAAGTTAGCACTTTAGCTGGCAATTAGATTTTAGACTTTACATATATTTTAATATATATATATTAGAATTATGTTAAGTATTCATTGTATGCATGAGTGAAATGAAGGGTTTTGTTTCAAAGCTGTTGTAGGTATAATATAGTGGCATAGTTTACATGCAATGCAACATTCACAATGCATGATTTTATAGCTTTACAAATTAAAACCAATTATCATTGATCAATTTAACTAGTGCACTAGTAACTAGTGTTTTAAACTGACAACTCAATGTAATATTTTTTTTCTAATATCTGTTCTAAGATGCGAGAAAGTCAATCAATAGATTGAGATTGCCTCAGGTCTCAGATTGCTTTTGTATAAAAAGAATAAGGTTCAGAGATCGATTTTGAGTATATACTTAATAACTTCATTCCGAAGATCAGTCTGATTATAGTTATATGATGAATCCTTCACGTAAGTAATTAATTTATAACAGTAATTTACAAGAATATAAGCGAGATGGGTAAAACTGAAATACCAAATATTCGAGATTAACCCATAACATGCAAAAAATTACCAGGTAGCCGCTAACGAGTAGATCTAAGCAGTATTTCCGATCAAGAAAAATATGGTGAAAATATTGGTTTTATCAAAAGTGTGTAGTGGATGGAACACTAATTTAATTTCTTCATTGGAACTATTATTTCTTTTCTTTTGTGTTAATAATTTTTGATTTTATCATTTTTAGAGTAACATAGGTTTTACTCTAATTTACTATGTATATTATAATTTAACTCTAATTTTTATATATATCTTTTCCGGATAAAAAAATTTCCGTTTCTAATTATTGACTAATAATTTAAATAATTTAAATTCAATCCTTTTTTTAATGCAAATGGGTTTTACTTAAGTGAGCTTACTGGTTTACGACTTGCACTGCACATTCACACTTCTTAGTATATATCTTTGGTTTTTATTGAAAATTATTTAAAAACGGTTTAGTAAAGAACTGTATTAAACTATAACTAAGCACTACGATAACTTAAAAGCGACTAACTGTGTTTTTGATTTGCTATTATGTTTTTATGTTAATAGCCGCTTCACCGGAAATGAAACAAAAAACTCTTAATGAAGTAGAACAAAGTGAAATAGAGAATAGCGGATAGAATAGTAGCAAGCAATAAGCGGCTATAAATGCTAAGTGACATAGTTAAAGCAAAGAATAATACGCAAATTTTAATTATTCAAGAGTGACAAGGTGCTTCCTACGTCTGTAAAGCACTTCCGTTGCGGCGAATTTGGTTTAAGGACATTTTGCTGCGGTACTTTTCTTTGATTAGACAAAAGCTCAATTAGGATAAGTTTATGATAAGAATATCTTATAGATCTCTTAGATATAGATCACAAAAATATATGCATAAAGAGATTCTTACATATATTACATTGAGTCCAACGAAGAAGTAAGCATTGTTCTTTCTTTCATTATTATGAGTTTTTACTATGAGATTTATTTTTTTATTAATAATTATAATTTTATAATATATAATATATTATATATAATTAAAATTATAATAATAATTTATAACTTCGGTTTACATGACACATCTCACTATAAGTTACTTGTCGTTACTTTTTGTTAAATTTTATTTCACCTAATGACGTAGTTTAATTAATAATTTTAAATTAATGATAATTTTTTTGGATAAGGCAAAAAAATTTGAAAATTGTAAAACCACAAATTGGGCACAAATTGAAGCATAGCAATCAAAGTTAGCCTTCTGTGATTACTGAAGGTCACTAATTCATAATATTATTAAAGATATTTATAAAGCTCTATTATATAGTACACAAGTATAACTATTGCATTGAACAATATATAACAATGTAATATTTTGAAATTATGATATATGTTAGATCTTACATAAAGTATACAATTGTTTAAAAACACACAAAACAGCTGTGACTACTTGACGACGAAAGAAAAATAAAAAACTAATTTCAAATTATATTATTATAGTGATTTAAGTATTCATAAGCTTTAGATAATGAACCTACTTTAATTCAAACACATGA
>NC_051847.1:235732608-235745529 GCF_002237135.1 Teleopsis dalmanni | reverse complement strand
TACTAACAACTATTATATTCTCCAGCATTTGACGTTTGTATGTAACTACAATGGTTGAGCTTACCATATAATATATAGATATATACCTTTTTTTAATATCATTCAATGCAAAAATTTGTTTTCTTGACATTGAAAATTGACCAAAATTGATATGAAATTTTTTTTTATTTGAACTTGTAGTCACTGTCAAAACTTTTTACAACTGGCAGCGAGTTTGTCAAATTGTTATATTATCGATTGAATTTGGAATTTTCGATTTAATTTAAAGCCAACAAAATAATATATAATAATAATAGTTCATTGGCTGTGTTTTTATATTTCGTTTTATTTTAATTATTTCATTTTATGGAAAGGAAGCATGAATAAAATTTTAATTAACTTTGAAGGTACGCCACATGAACGTGTCTATATGTCTATCAAAATGCTTTTGTTTACATGAATAAAAATCTTAAAAATTAAAAATATCTTATTTAAAAACAATGATATTAAATCATAGTACGTAATACAGAAATAAATTTAATTATACTTAAATAAATTAATGTGCACTTTATCTACTTTGTAATTAAAACATCTTTTAAGCTAAAAATTGAAAAAATTCAGCCCATATCAATTTATATTGTAATAACACATTTCGTGAAATAACCATTTACCATGATCTATAATAACACATTTTTTCACAGTTATCAATAATTTAGTCGTCTACAATCAGCAGCCGGGCAGCTTCCACAGCAGTGGATTGCATCTGGTTTATTTGAATTCGAGCTCCAAATTGACCAACTGAAAGTAAAAGTTTGTTTCTTCATGTTTGATATACATTCGTAAAAGACATTTATGTATATGTGTGCTCCATAGTATTTTAACCCAGTAACTCATTACATAATTCCAACGACCTAAGCAGTTGCTTAACCCTTTACAGTATCAATACATGAAGAATTAGCGTTCATTTTTCAAATATCGAAACCAGTTTGAGCTACAAAGACCAACTCAGATATTGCTAATTTTGTTATTTTATAAATAATTTTAAATATTTCATTTACGAAAGCAAAACAAAAATGGGTCAAGTGTGAAATTATTAAATATTACGAGTACACATTTATACATTTTTTCTTAATGACAGAATAAAAGCATATTATGGCGTATTAAATACTATAATAAAATACTGAATTTCCAGCTTAGTTACTAGTTTTTTCTAAGCTAAATTCTTTCTAAGAGACGAAATTAATTAATGTATATGAACATCATCATCCGTGACCTAAGCCTGTTTTATAACAGTCTTCCATTCTTCTCTGTATATTGCTTTTGTTTTCCAATTTCTTATGTTAATTTCTTCTAAGTCCTGCTGCAAACTGTCTTCCCATCGCTTTCTTGGTGACTCTCTTCTTCTGCTGGTTCCTGCTTCGTTCTCATAAATCTTAAGCGGTACTCTCATATCCGGTACTCTCTCTCTTAACACATGTTCAACCCATCTTAATCGCTGCAATTAATATATATAGCTGAGTTTAATTAATTTTACGCAACAAAAACAATGTCATAAATGTTTTATAGTCAAAAACGGGATACTATTAGGGCTAATCTTAAGTGTTAACCTTTACACAGCGGGGATCATGTGCTGTTACAACAAACCATTTAGACAAAGAGTATTAGTTGTTCCTCGCATAGGAAGATTTTTGATGTTCAGAAAAAACAATTGATCACTCCGTGACAAATAGTGTCACTTGCATGTTCAAAGTAAAACAGGTGAACACGAAAGTATAAATAATAAGTTAAAAACTATGTCAGAAACTTAAATTTTCTGATGAGTTGATGATGAGTTACTCTATACTGTGTGGCATTAGTAAAAGTATCTATCTTTATTTAAAGAGATATGATCCCAAACGCATAGAAGAAACCCATGCCAAAAAAGAAACTTAGAAGTTAGAACTTGTACGGCTCATTATAAAAGTACGAGTAATAATTATCACGTGTTTCAATTAAAGTAGGTTCATTATCGAAAGCTTATGAATACTTAAATCACTATAATAATATAATTTGAAATTAGTTTTTTATTTTTCTTTCGTCGTCAAGTAGTCATAGCTGTTTTGTGTGTTTTTAAACAATTGTATACTTTATGTAAGATCTAACATATATCATAATTTCAAAATATTACATTGTTATATATTGTTCAATGCAATAGTTATACTTGTGTACTATATAATAGAGCTTTATAAATATCTTTAATAATATAATGAATTAGTGACCTTCAGTAATCACAGAAGGCTAACTTTGATTGCTATGCTTCAATTTGTGCCCAATTTGTGGTTTTACAATTTTTAAATTTTTTTGCCTTATCCATTTTACCAAAAAAAAAAATATCATTAATTTAAAATTATTAATTAAACTACGTCATTAGGTGAAATAAAATTTAACAAAAAGTAACTTATAGTGAGATGTGTCATGTAAACCGAAGTTATAAATTATTATTATAATTTTAATTATATATAATATATTATATATAATTTATAATTTTATATATTTATAAAAAAAACAAAACTCATAGTAAAAACTCATAATAATGAAAGAAAGAACAATGCTTACTTCTTCGTTAGACTCAATGTAAGAGCTCTATATATAAGAATCTCTTTATGCATATATTTTTGTGATCTATATATATAAGATCTATAAGATATTCTTATCATAAACTTATCCTAATTGTATTTTTGTCTAATCAAAGAAAAGTACCGCAACAAAATGTCCTTAAACCAAATTCGCCGCAACGGAAGTGCTTTACAGACGTAGGAAGCACCTTGTCACTCTTGAATAATTAAAATTTACGTATTATTCTTTGCTTTAACTATGTCACTTAGCATTTATAGCCGCTTATTGCTTGCTACTATTCTATCCGCTATTCTCTATTTCACTTTGTTCTACTTCATTAAGAGTTTTTTGTTTCATTTCCGGTGAAGCGGCTATTAACATAAAAACATAATAGCAAATCAAAAACACAGTTAGTCGCTTTTAAGTTATCGTAGTGCTTAGTTATAGTTTAATACAGTTCTTTACTAAACCGTTTTTAAATAATTTTAAATAAAAACCAAAGATTTATACTAAGAAGTGTGAATGTGCAGTGCAAGTCGTAAACCAGTAAGCTCACTTAAGTAAACCCATTTGCATTAAAACAAGGATTGAATTTAAATTATTCAAATTATTAGTCAATAATTAGAAACGGAAATTATTTTATCCGGAAAAGATATATATAAAAATTAGAGTTAAATTATAATATACATAGTAAATTGGAGTAAAACCTATGTTACTCTGAAACTGACAAAATCAAAAATTATTAACACAAAAGAAAAGAAATAATAGTTCCAATGAAGAAACTATATAAGTGTTCCATCCACTACACACTTTTGATAAAACCAATATTTTCACAATATTTTTCTTGATCAGAAATACTGCTTAGATCTACTCGTTAGCGGCTACCTGGTAATTTTTTGCATGTTATGGGTTAATCTCAAATATTTGGCACTTCAGTCTTACCCATCTCGCTTATATTCTTGTAAATTACTGTTATAAATTAATTACATACGTCAAGGATTCATCATATAACATTATAGTTTTCCAACTTCTGTTGACTTCTAAAGAAAGTATCTTTAATTTAATGAGACTGAAGTTATTAAGTATATACTCACAATCGATCTCTTAACCTTATTCTTTTTATGCAAAAGCAATCTGAGACCTGATGCAATCTCAAGACCTCTTAATCTTTCATATGCCTGCATATGAGTTCTTAAATTATAATGTCCTTTCTTTTGTATAATTAGCTTTTGTCCTCTTTTAACTTATAACATTATGATTGCTAACATTATACTTATTATAAAGAAAGCTTACTTCCCCAGACATAATTGTTACTAATATATGGATTTCCTTTAAAAATTCCCAATATTCCCTTAATTGATTTAAAGTGATAGTGATAGTTTTATTATTTGCAGAGTCATGAATTAATACAGCTAAATCATACCTCTTTAATTGATAATGAATAGTGCTTCAATTTTAGTAGGAACGAAATATAAGAAACGTATTTCATAACTTTGAATAATATATTGACAACGAGAAAGAGTCAAAAAATGTCATAAAAATGAATTATCCACTTCACAGATTCAACAGAGTACAGTATATTATTCCATCTTTTGGCTCACACATAAAGGCTAAGTGTTTTAAATTTCAAAAACAGATCTTCGGTATTAAGTTGTACATAATATTTTTAATGGATATGGAATATGAATATGGATAATTGACTTTCTCGTATCTTAGAACATATATTAGAAAAAAAATATTACATTGAGTTGTCAGTTCAAAATTTAAATATCAACATTATGGAGTAGGTTAGCTTAGGCTCAAGCTGGAATTAATATGTTAGCAGACTACACTTAGATTACTATAAGATCAATGAGACTTGGTTTTAATTTGTAAAGCTATAAAACAACTTTATTATACCTACAACATCTTTGAAACAAAACCCTTCATATATTAAAATATATGTAAAGTCTAAAGTCTAACTGCCAGCTAAAGTGCTAACTTACAGCACTAAAAATGAGAAATAAAATCAAGAAAACAAATTCTACTGATAAACTCTGTAGTTATGAATGCAGTCAATGTTTAATTTGGTTGAAATATATGCAATAAAATAAGAAAACGTTAAAATGCCAACTAAAGTGCTAATTTCCAACATTAAAAATATGAAATCAACATTTTAAATTGTTTTAAACCAAAATTTCTGTGACATATTTATTGTGTAAATTGGTTATATGAATCATAAGAATTCAAACCTAGGAAAAATAGGCTCTGTACTGTCTTTCATTAAAGAAATCGGACTTACAGAAACACTCTAATCTGACTAAGGGGGCACAATAGATCTTTTAGGTCACTGTGCATTACCCCTTTTCATGATAATAATAAATTGGTTGCAGCACCTAACAATTAACTAAGTTATTGACCTCTTCGACTTAGCAATTACAATGACTCATTCATACTTAAAATATTTGAATAGCCCTTATTGTTAATTAGTTTTACAAAAAATTAAATAAGAAAAAAACTATAATTGGTAAAAATTGCATAGTCAACACAGTGAATGCGATCGGATGTCAGTATGTAATACTTAATGCCAATGCACATAGTTCATAGTATTACTCAATACTCTTATTAATGACGACTTTTGTAATATGTATAGTACCTATGAACGAATACATTGATCAACAACGGAATACTAATGTTCTCTTCAACCGGTTACATATGGTAAAATAAAACTCCAATATAATGAGTAATAACCATAAACAAATCAAGTGTTTAACTTTATGATATATCTTTTGAATGCGTACATATACCCGTAGACTTCATGTGTCATAAAAAATCCCAAACCACTTACTCGTACGTCTTCATCACTAATGTTGTAGGAGCCTTGAAGAAGCCGCTTTCTTATTAACTGGTTACGCTTCTCTTTCTGAAAGAGTTGCAAAGTTGAAGTAATAAGAAATCATTAAATTAATTGCTTGATAGTTCCTTGAAGACGTAATTTCATGCTTCAGTCACAATGTTGCTTTCTGAATTTCGATACAATCATTTTGATTACATTCTATGCTGTTATTGAGACTTCACTGTAACTTGCGTCTGCTTTAAGTCAATGCCTCTTTATTTAAAATCGATTAATTAGTCAGCAGATAGGAAAAATTAAAAAGAAATAAATTTTAAAAATAATGACTAAGCAAAATATCGTATATGCATTGAGTGGCATTTAATTGTTTATAGGCCTGTTTTAATATTTTTGTTTATTTTATTTGTGTTTTAGAAAAAAATCTGAAATCTGATTGAAGTCTGATATACGGACAGTTCTTTTTATGTTATCTGCAGAGAACTTGAAATTTAATACAAAAGTAACAAAGAGAAACCTGAAGGCCAATTCTGTTTTAATTTGTTAATTAATTTATCTACTTCAAGACAGTATAAAAATCTTTGACATAAATTTTTCATGCAAGACATACAAAATTTGTAGACTAATAAAATAAACATATACAATAGACGTAGCGCTGTGCCAACATACAGAGAAGAACATAATTATTTAAATTCTTTTATTAAGCGGAAGCTGAATCCAATTGAAGTGTGAAGAGTGAAGAGTGAAGAAGTACAAGATGATCATTTTAAAAAGTTTTGTTATTATATATTAAAATTTATTCAAAATGAAGAATGAAATACGCAGTAAAAATTTTTATAAGCTTATATGACTCCAAATTTGAAATTGACCTTTGGGTATACACCTTAATAACATAAAAAGGTCAGAGAATCGTACATATAAAAGGAATAAAATCCATCAAAAGCTGGGACAAATTCGATCTAACATTGAGTATAAACTCAATAAATATATTGGAAAACAATCTGTGATTACTATAACGTGGAGTACTACAATATCCTGAAGAAGCAGAGATTGACTATAAGATACTATAAGATATATAAGAAAAGAAGCAACAGACGATAGTAATATTAGAAAATATACAACTATAAAAAATATGATCTCGTGAAGTAGAAACAACATTAAGCACCAGAAAATCGGGACCACTGAAGATACAGAATACTGCGACCATACTAGACTTTCTATGACAACAATTGATTCTTGCAGAAAAACTAGTTCCTCAAATTAGTTATTAACGATAAAGAGGTTTTTCGAACACTGGTGAACTATAACAACAAAAATTGACAATACAGCTATTTCGAATGTTGCCAAATACCGTGGTCTTGGGATTATTACTTGTATTAAATAATGCAAGTAAATAATTTTTTTAAAACTGCTAGTACCAAGTGTTAAACTTGAGCGCTGCTAAATTTGAAACTCTTAGTCAACGTTCATTAGCCAACTGACCCAAAGCCATACTTGAGTTGTATGTTTGCACTTTGGAGTTTTGTTAATTTAATGTGAAAGTTCATTAACAAATTCACTTGCTGTGTTTGTATTAGAACGAAATCATAAACCAGCTGTAAAACAATTCTATTAATTAATTATATTTTTATTTTAAATTGCTAAATTTCAACACTATTCTGAGTATTATTTGTTGCGTGATTTATATATTCTTTCTTATGCACAGAACCTAATCTAGAAACGTAATACTGAGAAAGTCATGCTAACTCCACTAGTCGCATGGGCGAGACCAATATTTTGTGAATACAAGTTGTAATTTATTAACGATAGCATTATATTTTGACTAGCCACATGGATGAGTGATGATAATATTTCCTACTTCTATCGTTACTTTTTAAGATAGTCTTTCAAAATCTTATTCTCTCTACGCTTTCGTACTATGTTCTTTGTTATATTAGATCCTCAAATTAGCTATTAATGATGGCATTATATTTTGACTAGCCACATGGATGAGTGATGATAATATTTCCTAGTTCTATCGTTACTTTTTAAGTCAGTCTTTCAAAAGCTATTTCTCTCTACGCTTTCGAACTATGTTCTTTTTTATATTAGATCCTCAAATTAGCTATTAACGATAGCATTATATTTTGACTAGCCACATGGATGAGTGATGATAATATTTCCTACTTCTATCGTTACTTTTTAAGTCAGTCTTTCAAAATCTGTTTCTCTCTACGCTTTCGTACTATGTTCTTTGTTATATTAGATCCTCAAATTAGCTATTAACGATAGCATTATATTTTGACCAGCCACATGGATGAGTGATGATAATATTTCCTACTTCTATCGTTACTTTTTAAGTCAGTCTTTCAAAATCTGTTTCTCTCTACGCTTTCGTACTATGTTCTTTATTATATTAGATCCTCAAATTAGCTATTAACGATAGCATTATATTTTGACTAGCCACATGGATGAGTGATGATAATATTTCCTAGTTCTATCGTCACTTTTTAAGTCAGTCTTTCAAAAGCTGTTTCTCTCCACGCTTTCGTACTATGTTTATTGTCATATGCCTCATATTTTGAAAGTGTTATAAGAGTTTCATAATCTTCATAATAGACACACTAAAAAGTGACCTTGACATAAATTCCATAAAATAAATGAAAAAATCTATAACAAAAAACTTTATCTGAATAGCGAAAAGCACTTCATAAGCAAAAACCGAACACAAAAAGATTTCGACAAAGAAAACGTTTAACAGAAACCGCTTACAAAGGAGAAAAACATAAGCAAAGCACTTAGCAGCACCGAAAAGTAGTTAAACCTATCAAAAATCAAACGCACGCAATTTTACAAATTTTTCAAATCATCGTTAAGTTGCATTACAGCCTCACAAACTGGCGAACTCGCCAACTCACAAGCTCGGCTTGTAGGTCTAAGCGTCAGATACTTTATCTCACAGATACAAAAGCTCAGTTTTGTCGCGCGACTACCGACGCTTATTTTTAATTATTGTTTTTGGGATGTTCTGCATATTATTTTCGGGTTTTCCTTCACTATTTAAAAGCTGACATTTTTTAATTTATTTCTGTAATTTATTTTAAATGCTTTGTTGACAGAAATACCTTTTGGCTTCAAAGCGATTTTTATTTATTATTTTCTCAGTTAAAATTGTTGACTGTAGATATTAAGTGCTTACGCTATGCATTACTTGGGCTGAGAGCGTCTATCTTTGCTGAAATGCCAATGAGTACGTGAATAAGATTTTATTTCATATGATAAATAAAAGTGACATAATATTTCTAAAGAACCAAAGAAGAGAAATCCTACCTCGCAATTTAGAATTTCAACACAAATTTTTTCAAAATAAATAAAAAATTATAATGATCCTCATTTGAAAACATTTGATGAAGAGTTGCAAAAATATGGAAGTTTCTTTTAAACCTAATAAGGGAAAACTTCAACATATTTGGTACTTATTCTTCATTCCAATTCTACCTAATAAAAAAAGTGTTTATGTGTTTTTTCTGTAAATACGAAACACAAGTCAAACTACCTTCACATCATCTACACAACTTCAATGTAGAAACGACCACTTTCCAAATATTTCCAGCTCTGAAAACAAGATAATTAAAAATAACCGCTTCTTATTTGACAGGCCCGAATTCTAAACCTAGCACTTGCAAGTCAAACAAATTATATACGGACTATAAACCAAGAAATTCGAATATTTTCTAAGACCATTGATGATAAGTACTTGGCAATATTCCAAACAGCGTTGTATGGTTAGACAAATTTCAATAAATTAAATAAATTTTTGTCCTTGTCTTTGTTTTGCTATTCAAATCCGTCTAACTTTTAAATAGTTTCTTTTCGTCATAAAGACGCGTCACTCTGGGCAAGAAAAAATTAACATCAAAAAGAACTAAGTTTGAGTATAGGTTTTTAGATCTGCTACACAAACCTTTTTTTTAATTGTCTTTTGAAATCTTTTTACCAATTATGAGATCAATCAGTACTTTATTTTCAAGTTCAGAATTATCTTAAATCTGTGATTTGCGTAAATTATTATATGTATCAATTTAATATCTATATACCATATAATCTTTCAAAAAGCCATTAAGGATACTTAAATGTCAATCATTTATTCTTTATTAAATCAACCTTTTCCATTAACTCTCTCTCCCTGATTAAAATTTCTGATTTTTTCATTGACGTCTGCTGCAAGCGGGTTCTAATATCGTCAGTGATTAATGATAGCTTAATTCTGAACCATAATTGGATATTAAATATAACGAAAGCTTGCTAGCATTGATCGTTGACTAACGATGCTATCGTTAATCAATATTATGCAAAAGTTAAACCTTAGTGTCGGTAATAACGTGTTGGATAGAATTTTCGAAATATATAATATTCTGTTACAGATATTTTTTTATTTCGCAAATTCGTCAATTTTGGCGATATAAAATATACTTGAATTTTCTCGCTAAAAATTTGAGACGTATTAGCTATTACATTGAGTTTGAACTTGAACTTCAATTTTCTTCCAGTAATCCTGAATCTGAACGAAGCCCTAAAACAGCAGATACATGTCGTGTGCCCAATCTAGTAGGATAAGTTGCCTTGAATATGTGTTTTATGACAATCTTTTTCTTGAGAGGTCTCTGATTGCTTTGACTTCAAAGATAAGGTCAATCTTGGACATCATCTCAACTATCACAATAACGTATGTCTTAATCGTAAGGGTTCTTATTTCTGTTATTATACATGCAATAAGTTTCAATGAATATGTATTTTGTATACGTATATATATACATACGTATATTTTGAAAATTTTTATGTGTACATAATATTTTTCTTATTTCATTTTAAGATTTCTTAATAAAAATAATAATTTTTATTTTTCTTAGATGAGAAAAATAAGAAAAAAAGTTTCGTCACAATAACACTATTGCTCTTTCTAAACTACTCTTCTTCAATCTTTCTCCTTATGATGCATTACTGCTTTTCTATATATATAAAGGTATATATATATTGTTTCATCATATCTGTCAAAAAATTTTTGAAATATATCTTGGTATGTTGCGGTTACTACTATCTCAAAATATCATTAATAGATTAGATACGGATATTGAACTTATCACTTTAAAAGTGTATTCTATTGCAAGATTACAGCAATAAGCACGTGTAACAAAATCTTCCACGGATCGGCATTAATTCACTATCAAACATATTCATTGACCAACCTTCAAAGAGCTTAAAATACTGGAAACCAATCTTTAATTTGCTTACGTATCTAAGTATCTTTTAACTGTAAACCGCAATAAAAGCCACAACAACACCACGTACGAGTATCAAATGATTTGACGCTTTCGTGAAGGCCATCAAAACCGAGGTAAAATGGCCAATGTTACTTGGTCAAGTGCAAAACGTTGGCTGCTGCACAAAACATAATCAAGCAAACTGCAATGTGAATCAAAAATGTTTATAACACGTATTTTTTTTATTTGGGTAATTTAAGCCGATTAAGTTTAGAAAATTGCTTAGTAATTAATATAAATTATTTCAAATGATTTTAAAATTCGTTTTAATTTAATTTAATAATTTTTTTTTTTGTTTATTATCTTACAGTTTACTCAACTGATTTAAAAAAAATTTTCCCACATTGGCGCCGCCTACGAATCTGAATCACACTATGGCTGTCATCACCGATACTGGCAGCAAAACCGAGGACCTAACACTTCAGCAACAAAATGCTAAAAATTTAGCGAACATTGTTACCATACCGGAATTTTATGCAAATAAAAATATTTTCGTTACTGGTGGTACTGGTTTCCTGGGCACAGTTCTATTGGAAGCACTACTCGACACACACCCCGATATTGGCACTATATACGTACTAGTCAGAGGCAAACGTAAATTTGATCCAAATGAGCGCATCAATCGTCTATTACAAAAACCGGTAAACTTATGCCTTTTTTTATATTGTAATATTTTTATTTAAATAATCCTTTAAGATTTTTCTATAAGCGACTATATTTGTACCATATATACTTCTTACAATAAAATAATACTGTTTTTAAAGAAGAGATAGTGCTATATTGCAACCACCATAACATATTTGTATGTACTAGAAAAGTATTTCTTTAATTTTTGAATCTGTTACGTCTGAATATAAGTTCTTAATTAAATCTGTATTCTAACTTCTTCTGGCTGGATGTCTTTCTAATCATTTTAAAGGCATTTTTTTCTTCTTTATTCCATGCGCCAGATAGATTAATTAAAATAGAAACTTGCCTTTAATAAAATATGTGATTTTATTAAGTGTTAGAAATGATGTTGATCCAATAAATTCATTCCCAGTACCACATTAATATCTTTTTCTAATATTTATACTTTATACACCGACACAATGAGCTAATAAATCTGTTTTCGCACCAATATCTTTACCCAACACATACCTTTTATACAGTAATATGGATCCCTGTTATTACATTAAGATTCAATCGGTTATTATCAAATAATTCGTAAGTGCTAGCTTATTGCTTTGAAATAACCAATTAAAAATATGGAACAAAAAAGTGCCAGCTACAAGCACTGAAAAAATAATAATGAGAAAATTTTAGCAAAAAAAGGTTTTGTACAAAATATCTCATTTATGGACTTTATATGTTTAATTTTAAAAAATTCCAACTAGTATGATTCTTTCAATAGACCCGCTGCCTAATTTTATCCCAACAGTACAAAGGATGGTCTCCTGAAAATGGGGACAATTTTTATTCTGGTAATTTCTATGAAATCAGGTCAAACTCGAAGTGATCGAAAACTCTGTGGCTTTTTTCTGTTGTGTCACTTTTTAATTGCGCACTCCTCCACCTGAACCTCTTAATCGCATCTTTCCATACGGAATTCGAGGCCTAGTTTCACATACGCAATGACATGCCAAATTTTGGTGAATTTACTTAATAATTTTTCTTTCTTTTCTCAAGTCTGAGAAAAAACCGTAAACAAATTTGGATTGCTCCTCCACAAATCATTATAAAGACTCATTAAAGTCAATTACATAGGTTTTAATGTTATTTTACAGCGTGTAAATGTAGATTTTATTGTTGTTTCAATTGTGGCTGATTCGTTTTGCTGCCGATCTTTTATGAGATTTTTATTGTCTGTTGCTGCGGTTTTATGAGATGGTTTCGCTCTTATTATGTAATTAAAATTTCAGTTTGTTATTTTCATTTTTTTATTAAATCGTTTTATATGTTGTTAAGTTTCATGTGTGTCATTAGGTCCATAATTATTTACAGTGAAAATTTTACTACGATCGTTCATGATCATATTTTTATGCCACATTTTTTATACAACAAGTTTATGGATGTCATGATTAAGTTTTGAAAGGATTTTTAAGTTAGTAAAGTAATGATAGTAGATAGTTTATAGTAGATAGTTTATGTACCTTAATTATTATTAATTCCTTCAGACTCTACTGATAACAAGGACACAGTATCCGAATTGGTCATTCAAATTCAAAAATTTTTTAA
>NC_051847.1:235720996-235732508 GCF_002237135.1 Teleopsis dalmanni | reverse complement strand
AGTACAAATCAAAAGTTTTAAGTTGCCCATCAAAATATATTATTCGGACATCATATTCCATTTATGAGGTCAGATTAGTTTCTATGCGTTTTAATATAAATTTTAGGGATAGTATTAGTAACTGTTGTATAAAACCTGAAATTCAGTAGTTTTTTTATTCGTCAATAGTAGATTTCAATACAATCTACTATTGACAATCAACAATAATAGAATATTATGATATGTAGATTTGATACAGAATTTTGATTCCAATGAAATAATAGCACACGGATTTTTTCCAAAACATATACACAATATATAAGTTTTATATAGTGTTATCGAAGTTAAAACAATATATAAGTATTAAAGTAACCTATATAGTGTTATTGAAGTTAAAACTTAACTTCAGAGATTATTGTTGAAAAATATATTTTTACAGTAATCTGACTTTACCTATGAGCTATTATTATATATATTGTTTTACATTTTACTATTAGGTTCTTCGGAAAGTAATTTCGTTTAATATTTAACTCTGAATTCAACATATAATCATAAAACTATTATGTATATTATATATATTATATTTATTATAACTACTTGATTAAATATAAGTATATTATCATATTGATTATAAGTACATGATTTATATGTCAAAGTTTTTGTTGATATAATAATTTATTTCTTTAATCAAGATGACTATCATATCAAACATTATTATATTTATATATATATAAATGCCATAATAATAATAATATTTCTTTCTTTTAAAACAGTTGGTCGTATGGCATATTACTCTATGAAATTGTGACATTGGGTGGCTCACCGTATCCTGCAATACCAACAAATCGCTTGGTACAATATCTGAAAAGTGGACACCGCATGGACAAGCCTATTCACTGCGAGCAACAACTGTAAGTTTCTTTTATTTATTATATATATTTTTTTTATTATTATGTTATTATTATTATGACTTGTTCTATAAATTACAATTACAATTTAAGAACTTAGTCTATTCACATAATATATACCATAAGGAAATATTAAATTCAACAAATTTATTTAATATTAAAAATATATATAAACTTTATAATAACTTAAGAGTTAAGAACATAGAGTTAATAACCAAAACTTAAGATTAGGAATTTAGTAATATACTTAAGTAGTGTACGCACAGGAGCTTGAGGTTTCTAATAACTAATTCAAAGATCTTATGAAAAATTTAATTAATAAAAATAAATTATATCTACAGCAGTTGCGCCCAACCTACTGTGATATTTTTGTTTTAAGTAGTGATCGCAAAGTTCAATATGATTTTTATGCATCTCTGGTATAATGCATAATGAATTGTATAAGTGCATAGGTCCATTTTATAAGCCATAAAATAGGTATATAATTATTGTACTTATTTTCTAATAAGTGAGGACAAACTACAAGCTATGTATCCAAATTTGTTAAATTTGATCCACTGATCACTTTTTACCCAACTACGTGGACCACTGATGTATATCAGTGTGAACCACTGATATAGTATGAAATGCTTTGAAAATGCTGATCGATTAAATTAAATGTATAATTAATATTAAGAATATTCATATAAAGAGTATTTTTATTTATAGTTAACTATACGATTTAAAATTTTTGCTAGATGTACAAATTTGAGTTGAAACGGTTAAGTTATGAAGCCAAAAGAATAAAAAGCAGCAAAGCAAATGCAAAAGTCATGAACAAAAAAAAAAGAAGAATTACATTTTCAACAACAAAATTTACAGCACAAACAATGTTGTCTTATGCACTAAAGAATTTTGTTTATATAAAAAAAATTTAATTAACTGGATAATGCTACTTAATAAACTATTAGTTGCAAAAGTATTATTAAAAATTTAAATTTTGTAAGATAATGATTGATTTGTAACATAACTATTTATTGTGTCCGAAAGAATATATCTCTGAAATGAAATCAGAGATATTTAGAACATTTTTAATATATGATTAAATTATTTTAGTATAATATGTTGATATGGTACACATATTTATCTTTAGTTTAATTCTCTCCTAATTTAAAAATATTAAATAATGATTATTGTTATTTATTAATATATATTTAATTTGAAAAAATATTTAACTATATTATTTTTTTATTATCTCTTTTAAGATATGATCTTATGCTGACCTGTTGGAATGCAAATCCTGCTGATAGACCCACTTTTACGGAAATACTTCAAAAACTGGATAAGTTTCTGGTTAAGGAACTAACTGATAAGACCGAATATACTACAAATGTAACAACATTGAATTTGTATGTTTAACCTTACAATTAATAATTAATATTTAGTATAATTATATATTTTGACTATTTTCATTTTCAATTGAGCTTATGTGAAACTAAAAATTATACTACATATTTGTTATATTTTTCATAAAGTAAAAACTTTTAGAAATATAATTTAATTTAAAAATTTTATTTCTAAATTTGTTTGATTTATGAGGTAAGAAAAGAATTATTACAGTCTTGAATATTAGTTAATTAATTGAATTAAAATTGCTTACAGAATAAAGAGTTGAGACAAAAATTCTTTTAAAACGAGTTTGTACAATTTTTTATTTTTGTGTTAATTTTTCCAATGAACAAAATAAAATTATTTTTTTAAATTAATTAAATTTTTACAACAATTTTATCTACTCACTAATTTCAAATTATGTAGTCTTATCGAATAAATTTATAACATAAATTTTTTACAGAACTAAATATGTAGTAAATAAATTAAAAATAATATATAATATATTATTATATATATATTATATATTATAATAATTATGTTATATATATATTAGATAAAAATTTTAAAATATTTTATATTTTATATATATATATATATTTCATGACTAAATCTAACTTTTTTTTATATTTTTAGAATAGATAAGGTAAAGCCATGTTTGGACGATTCCTATTTAAAACCTTTGGTGTGAATTAATCAGGAAACTGTTACTTAATAATAACATTGAAGACTGAAAAACATTTTGTTATTAAAAATACGCAAAATATAATAAATATTATAATTTAATTTTAATAAATATAATATTATATAATAATATATTATAATAATATAATATTATATAATAATATAATATTATATTAATAATATTAATAATAATATAATATTATAATTATAATATAATATTATAATAATGTAATATATAATTTAATGAAATATAATCTTTTATGTAAAAGAAATAAATTTGTGTATTAATTAAGTTATATATTATATTAATCTAAAGTATTTTATCAAATGTGACTCAATCAAAAAATATAAAATAAAATATATATATTATAAAAATATAATAATAATCCAATGAACTTTATTTCATAATTTAAAATTAGATTTTAAGTTTTTATGTTAGTGATTAATTATTTTATTATATAGAGCTATAAAAAGTCTGAACTAATATTTCGGCGTGAATATTTTTAAAACAAAAATAAATTCATAAATAAAAACCAATACAATAATTTTAATTAATCTTAAGAATTCTGTAAAACTGTATTTAATATAATATATATATTACATGTGTCTGTAATTATATTTGTATAAAAAAAAAATAAAAAAGGTTTTCATGTTAAGTGGTTAATTTAAGTACAATGTATTGTAATTAAATAAATAAATAAATTTAAAATAATTAAATAAATTTCTCATTATTTTATATTTTGTTGTATATATAATAACGTATATATGAGGAAGCGAAATGTTGGTATCATTATAATGTTGGTATCTGTGAGGTTTTAGAAAATTCAACAATATTTAGGGAGTTTTGCTTTCAATGATGAAGGAAGCGGCAAACAAATCTATATCTACTTCTTCAATTGATTTGATACTTATCTTCGCTGTATCCTATCCCCAAAACTAGAGTCTCAAAAATGCTGAAACTGAAAACTTTTAATGGTATAAGAAAATTGTGTATGATACGTGTAGATATTAATTATCTTATATTTGTTGTACTTTTTAATTTTAATTTAAAAAAGTAAATAAATAAATGCAATAGCGATTAATAAATAAAATAAATAAATAAAAATAAATTAATACAAAAGCGATTAATACAACGTAATAAGTCGACTTATAATGTAATGAAAGACATTTGAGTAAACTCAAATACCCAACCAGATAAAATTGGGTTATGTGACGATAATTTCTCTAGATTCTATCCAGAGAAACAGTTAATAAAAGACAAATATCCTGCACTGGTTCTGTTTGCAACTAGACACAGAAATATACTTTTAGTGTTTTAATTTTTATATCACAAACGCATAGGTAAAATTGGATTGATTTAGATCGAAGGCTATACAAAAAAACACCAAAAGATCACTTTTCCTCAAACAGGTGCCAAGCTTTTAAAGATTCAATTCGCGTGTTCCATCTTTCTAATAATTTTTTTCCTTCAACCCTCATATTAATTAATTTGGAAATTAGACGTTTATAGTTCAAGTCTTCTTGCTATTATATGTTGTCCACCTAGAATAGATTTAAATATAATAGTCTTTTATTAATTTATGATACGGTGGTTTTATACCATTTACAAATATCATGTTATTAGCGTTATATGTATTATTCTGTAAAAAATATATAACCCTTAATTTAATATTAGTTTTATATATAATAAGTAACTTAGTTTGGAATTTTAAATTTGTCATTACTACTGTCCGAATATTCTAGTATTCTTTTAGTAGGAAGATATATATTTTCTTCTAAGTTAGAATATGCTGGCAGGCTTAAAAGGCCACGCGTAGACCATTAAGAGCCATTGCGATATCAGATCAGAGTCTTATTTCTAGCGATAGTATATATCAGGATGCGTGTGTTATTAGTTAATTGTATTAGGAGTTCAACAGCAATCTCAGGCATGTGCTCCAGTGCTGCAAAACTGATAGCCTCAAAATATTTTTGTTGAGTTCGCGAGAGAGAGAGAGGAATCCAGAATTTCCTTTGGATCGGGCTCGTTGCATTTCCTACAAGCATCGTTGCGAGTTAAGTTTAGTTTGTGAGCGTGTGATGCGACCAGTGATCTGACAATATACCAATTAATGTTCTATAGTTCCTTCGGCTAAATGATATAACATCTTCTGTGTACTTTTCTTTGTATATATGTTCATACATGATCCTAGTTATACTACAGGTGATTAGATTTTGCCACCTTTCCTGTGCTCTTCTTGTCATGTGCTCGTTCACGAGTTTATGTATTTATTTCAGCAATCTGAGTACTTCGCTTGTTTTGTGCCAGTTTTAGCAATAGCATCAACTGTCTCATTTTCCTCTTTCCCTTTATGACCAGGAATTCAGTATATATAAAGTCTGCGGTTGCAGGCTAGTCTGGCTATAGCTTCATTGCATTCTAGAACATATATAAATTGAAATTTTTAAATCGAGTATTAATTAAAAGATATTAATTTAATTTTGAAATTAATATATTTTATTAATATAATTTTAACACATTTTTGTACTGTACAAGAATTTCTGAGCCTATTACAAAAATTATATCTTCATGAGCGTCTAGTCTACCAAGAAATAATAAAATAAATTTTAAAAATAAAGAACCTTTCATTTGTGATAACAATAAAGAAATATTATACAATAATATTATATATATTGAAGCACAAATATTATTTACATTTCATATAATTAACTTTTGATTCTATGATTCTATGATTAAAACAATTAGAAAAATTTAAATTTTAGTTTAACTATTTGAAAAAAAAATTATATAAAAATTGTAACTAAACCGAAAACCGTAGAAAACGATGTTTTTAACGTCGGGTGAACCGGAACTAAACCGATGTATTTTCTTTTTGTGTAATCAAAAAATATCTGGTTCAAAACCCAGTTTAAATTTAACCTTACAGTTAAAGAAAAAAATATATGTATATATAACTAAATAATTCATTTGGCAATATTAATAAAATCTTGTTTCTAATAAAGGATATACGTAAAAAATTAAATTTTATATAACAATAAACATAAAACAATTAATTAATTCCAAACACATAATAGAAATAAACTAAATAATTAGTGACTAAATACAGTACGCTCATCTTTTAGTTGTAGTTTCAAGATCAATAGTATTCATTTAAATTTAAAAAAAATTGTTATCAACTAAATCGTTTTATCTACGGTCGTAATTAAGTCCAAGGATATTTCTTGCCTTTAAGTAAAAAAAAAAAATTAGTTTAAATATAATAATATAATATATAATATTTTCGAATAAATTATTTTCATACCGTTATAAAAGCAGAGTTAAAGGAACGTTGAAAGTTATTTGTCATATCTCCCGTTTGTGATAGCATCATTTGTAGTTGCACTGCTTCATCCATGCGATTTTTTAAAAATTCCCAAGTGTTCTCATGTTGCGGCGAGGTATCCTGTAGCATATATAATTCTGTCATTTTCATAATAGTGGCAAGACCTATACGACGTGTATACCAATCAAACTGAAAGTATAATTTCAAATAAATATATTTACAATAATTGATATTGATAAAAAGCGTTTACATCTACTGAGCGATCTCCAGAATAATAGCATATATCATCCACAAGTGTTAGAACTTGCGCTAATGCGGTCGAAGCATTTTGTGGTAAAGCTATCAATGCCAGCGCTTGTGGCCATTGTGCTTTATAGACTATAATCATTTCCATACGTGTGCGTACAGCGCGTACTAAAAATTCTAAAGGATTCTTAACTTCTTTCGTCCCATTTTCTGTTTCCTCTGCCATTCTCTGCGCAAGCTCATCATTACATATACCATTGTAATATGAAACTAAGGCAAAACCACCTTCTGGAAACATACCATGTATCACACCTGGAAAGCCTGAATCTTCAGCACCCTTTACAATTGCATTCCGGCTCCAACCTAATGCTGGCACATGTACAAGTGATGCCTCAAGTATTTTTGTGCGTATAGCATCCACTTTAGCTTTTTTCGCTTCCTCATCCGGATTACTGTCTTTCTTTGTATACTCTTCTTCGAGTTTTTCTTGCTGTTTTATGAACTCTCGTTCACGCTGCTCCTCTCGTTCCCGAAAATCATTGATAGTTTTTTCATTAGTAGTCGTGTAAGTCCTGCTCCTGTTGTTTTGGGTCGCATGCCTACTGCATCCAGTAAATGTGTTATTGTTTTTGTTGTTGTTGTTGTGCAGAAATTGTGTTGCATATGAACTTGAAGCAAGCAGAAAATTGTGCGCACCTGTAATGATATTTAAGATACAGCTTAGTTAATTAACATTTAATTTGTTTATTAATGTATTTGCAAAGTAAATAAATTTCGAACTTATACGTAATAATCGGATACAGTCATATAAGCCAAGCTCAAATGTCTCACTTTGAGGTGGGATTTTTTTTTTTTTTTGTATCTCATAGATTCGCACTTTAATTGATGAATCGATAATTAGCATGCTTAGCGCTTATGGTTAAATTGGTCAGAATGTGTTTAAGACTGAATGCATTTTTTTGTTATTGTTTGGAGTCGACCTCTTATTTTTGTGGAAGTAAAACTTTTTTCAAATATTTTCAAGGTTTATTATTATTTAACTAAAAAATAAAGCGTTAAAGCGATGTTAGATTCGGTTTTTCTATTTTAATTTCAATATTAAAAATTTATATTGTATTTCATACAATAAAATAGGTTAAATTTTACCTCTCCTCCATACTTAGGTAAGAATATATTGTTTTATAATGAATGAAATAATTTAAAGCACGGCAAGTGCTTTGGTTAATGTCATTAATTAAATAAAAAAAGTGACAAAAAAACTAGAACTAGAGCACTAAAGTTTGTGCATAAACATGACTAGTCCTCGCTTCTAAGCCTGGCACTTACAGTCCAAATAAATTATATATGAACTATAAACTAATTAAGAAATTCGATTATTTCCTAATAATAATAGTTACACCTAATGTAAAGGCTTCTGACGTACATAAGAATATGTTCGTAGTGAGTTACTTTATATAATTTCATATTCAAAAACCATATGAGAATTATAATTTTTTTATAATGCTTTATTAACATAAAGCACGCCATAATTTTATCATTGTGAAAGTCACATAATAAAGGAACTCAAATATGCGTATAGTTCAAATTATTCAGGTTAGTGCAATATTTAAATTTTTTAATGCAAAACAGATATATACATATGTATATGTCGATAGCTTGGACTATTTGATGCAAATCTTGTTCATCGTGAAACAAAAAATTGTGTTTATAAAAAAAATACGTAATAAGCCCCTCTCACATTGATATTTCTGTACCCGAGCTTTTGAAAAGTACGAATAGATATTTTACACTTGGGATTGGATCTGAAAAATACATCACGTAAAGGAATACTAAAAAGTGCAGTTCACCTAACTTTTGTCATCAAAGGAGAATCACTTATTTTTTTTTTCATTTAGTTTTCTTTTCTATATATTCACAAAAGAATAAATAACGCTACTTAATATATGCTGTTGATTGTTCAATTATTTTCTAGGTAATCGACGTATGACATGGTGATAAATGATATAATCTTTTTAGTTGAGTGAGTTGGTAACAGTAAGCTTACTGTTATTCATCTCTAGAGTACATCATATGACTAAATCATTCTCACTGCACAATCAGTATGTCCACCAGTAATCATTGTGAACAATGGATTGCTGATTTTGATCGATAATGTCTCATTTTTTTCATGGTCAAATGTGTATATAAAATATGATCTCCATGTTTTTTTGATATATTATAATATTGAGGGCTTTAGGTTTTCTGGAGTAACAAATATACTTAGTTAATCAATATTAACCCTGTATGAAAGCTCTTTAATTTATCATATCAAAATTCGTAGACTTTCTTGTACTAATATCAATAATTTATATATATTAGTATGGTAATTAAAATAAAACGAATAAACTATAACCAATTGGCGTTTTATTCGTATAGTCTTTTTTTCGTATGCTTGCCCTTATGTGCGTAAAGAGTAAAATAATTTTTGACCTGTCAGTTTTTTACCCATGAATTTTTTTTTATAAATCCACCAAATATATTAAGTTGTTATATGAATAAAATTTTTTATCTATAGTTTATTGCTCCGATACAAAGTAGTAGCCAAAAATATGCTTAAATTTATATATATAATTTTTACGTCTGAACATTTTAACAATTCACGTAGAAAAATGCTTATCTCTCATCAATAATTTGGGACAAAACAATTCTGTCATTCTGTGGTGGCTTTAAGGACATAAAGGTCACAAAAGCGACGAAAGTCCTCTGTTTGCTTGACATGACTTAATTAGACCTAAGCCATTTCCGCTACTCTGACAAAAGCACACTTAGTGGCAAATATATTTATTAATGGATCTAATGTAGTCATAAACTTCTAACACTGAGCAAAGAGAGTAATAAAATTCTCACCGAGTTTCTGACAGGGTACTGTAGGCTGAGGTGCTACTAAATAGCACCGTTATGTGAAATGTTAAAACGTCTGAACAAATTTTCTGCAAATGTCCTAAACGAAGTGGCAACAGATTAATCCATCTGTTTTAGACTTCTTACACTGAGTAAAACGATATTAAAATTGTTGCCAACAGGGCACTGCAGACTGAGCTATATCTCAACAAACTAAGCGTTTTGTAAATGGATGTTGAGACGTTTGAGTACATTCTCTGCGAATTCAATAAACTGAGTAACAGCACCCTTATCCATCGTTTGCAGAACTCTTACTGCAGGCTGGGTTGACATCTTAACAAAATCGTTGTTTTGTTTAATAACATATATGTTGACACCTTTAAACATATTCTTAGTGAATACCCTAAATTGAGCAGCAACAGATTTTTTCATCTTACGCTACAGCAATGTTGACCCTTATGACATATGGAACAATAAAAGCAAATAAAATTATCAAAGGTGCTCGCCCAAGTTCATTAAAAGCTTAATGAATGGCTATTAGCGTTTGCAGAATAGACGACCTTTGTCACGTTGAATTGTATAATCTACTTAATTAATCATTTATAATAATAAAAGAGAAATAAATAAGTTAGTAAGTAGTTAATAACAAATGATGATATGTTATAGTGAGACATTATTTTGACGGGTATTGTAATTTAAAAAAAAAAAACTAAGTTAATGTTATACCTTCTAATACTATTTATTTACTTATAAAAAATTATTTATTTTTTCTTATTTGAGTTTACTCAATAAAGCACGGCATATGATAAATAATGTTACAATTAGAATTAATTATTTAGTTATAGAGTGTAATTATTTTACATAAGGGACAATTTTCTTTTTCATGGTTACTTCCATAAACATTCCTAAGGTACTAAGCAGATGTAAAATTATATTGAGTTTTTGTATGTTGTCGTTAAATACTTGAAGTTTTTTCTCCTTGCTAAATACGACATTGGAGTCTTCATTATCTTCAGTACCAACAGTATCATTAGTAATCTTAATATCCATCATTTGTACCTGTTGAAGTAGCTTGGCATCATCCTTGGCATCTAAGCCTTTTTCACATTGATCAATTCTTGCCTTGTAGTGTGCTTCCGATAAATTTACAGCATCTCGTAATGGTTCCACGAAATTTGTTTCAATTTGTGGATACAAGTTTATAAAATCGGTATGCTGGACAAGATTGTGACTTGCAAAATATATTAGAACATTTAATGTTGAGATAAGAACTTCAGACATATTTAGAAGATCCGATTGTACACCATGGTGCAGTACACATAATTTCTTAGCTACTATATTATTTAGGAACTGATTAACGAATTCTATACGCACATCATTAGTATTGAATAATTTTACATCGCAAGCATCCTTGAATTTCATTATTATAAAGCCCTTTAAACTATCATAACCCACTTTCTCCAGCAAATGATGCATCAAAGCCATTTGAGCTTTTTCATCTAATTGAAGGATATAATGGTTTAGAACAACTGGCCCAAGATGACGGATATCTTTGTGCGGACATGAGGCACAAAATTCACATAATCTTTCCATCATTTTTTGAAAATCGTTCAGTTGTAGAACATCAAATGGAATTTCTATATTTTGCAATTGTTGCAGTGCATATTTATTCAGTAACAAGCTTTGGAATTGCAGAGCAGGTTCATCTTCATAGGCAAGTATAGTTGCTAATATAAGTAAGGACTTGAACACATATAATGGTGTGTATACTTTTGGTACGTGCTCTATGCCAACCTTTCGCACTAATAACATGTAGTAATAAATACCCAACGCTACGCTTGGTAGAGTTTCTTCCATTATAAAAATATTTTCACAATTAACATCATTACTTTTTAAGACTTCACGTATTTCCAAAAACCTAAAAAAGTAGAATGGATCTACAATGCAGGAGGTGATGGCGTTTGTAAGACCTGTCGCTACTTGCATTGTGTATGTGTTTGTTTTATTTTCATCAGCACTTAAATCCAGAAGTGCCAAAGGTTTATCAAGTAGCTTTAATAAAAAGCAGCACATAACATTTCGTCTGTTTATACCACAATCGCGGAAGCCGGTTTTAGTAAGTTG
>NC_051847.1:235708038-235720896 GCF_002237135.1 Teleopsis dalmanni | reverse complement strand
TCTAGTTTTCAACCCACCCAGAACCTTTAGCGAAGCTTAGAGTGCTATTTAGTGGGAGGTCTTATAATTAATCAAGATCCTCAAGAAAGGGGCCTTCTAAAGTGTTGAGTCGCCACTGTACATAAGCTGGGCAAAGACAGATGAGAGATACTTTTATCGTCTGCCTCTCAGTAGCGACAGATATGATCTTCTAGCATGGTTCCCTAGATTGATATTTGTATGGAGCTTCTCAATGTAAATATTCAATTTCCTTTCTGTGGAAAGTGGCCACATTATATGCAGATACCTGCATATCGTTGAGTATTCACATCTTTTATGAAAATGGCTTTTCAATAGATACCGTAAAAATTTCCATTTGGAATTATTAAAAACTTCTAATCCATCTTTATGGTTAGGTTAGGTGAAGTGGAGAAAGGCACGAGTGCTCCTCAATTAGTCAAAAATGCGTTTTGATTCCACAATTTCTCATAATGGTCGGTAAGATAATGGTTGTGCTAAAACCAACCGGAAGCATTGATAAATGGAAGAATCTAGTCAACGTTAATGCTGAAAATATTACCTGGTAAGCGTATATAAGCCTGGTTCTAGACAAGCCTGGACATAAACACAACAAGTGTTCTGGTGTCGTTTCTACGAACGCCGGTAGACAAGTACTACAGGAGATGCTTCAGGGTACACCAAGAGTTGCTCCATGCCGTCGTATAGTACAGCGCCGTGTTAGAACAGATATTAACCTAAATACTTATGATTTGCTTTTGGGTACCAAATCAGAGATTCTACACTTTGAGTAAAATGGCCAAGTAGCGCTTGACCTAGCTGCAAATAAATTTGTTATTGAACTTTTACAGCAAAATAACAAAACTCCAGTGAAATGTGCGAACATGAAAGTCAAGTACGGCTTTGGGTCAGTTGGCTAATGAATGCTAACACTAAGCTACAAGCTTAGCAAGGTACCAGTCCAAACCTTGATACTTGCAGTCTCAAAATAAATTATTTACGAATAGTGAAATAAAAAAAATAATATTAAGACCTCTCATGATGGGCATTTGGCAATACTAGAAACATCTGTAAGGTCAGGTAAAAATTTAATACATTAAAATAATTAAAAATTGTTGTTGTTGCTATGTGAAACCTCTTCAAAAATGAAAAAGTAAAAGATATTATTAATAATAAGCAACACGTTTTCTGTATGTCAAAAACACGCACAACAAATGGATAGGAGACCCATTTTTAATATTTACCAAAAGTAAGCCTATTTCTTTCTGACACACAACAAATAGATAGGAGATCCATTTTTAATATTTACCAAAAGTGAGCCTATTTCTTTCTGACACACAACAAATGGATAGGACATCCATTTTTAATATTTACCAAAAGTAGACATATTTCTTTCTGACACACAACAAATGGATAGGAAATCCATTTTTAATATTTACCAAAAGTAAACCTATTTCTTTCTGACTCACAACAAATGGATAGGAGATTCATTTTTAATATTTAACGTAAGTAAGCCTATTTCTTTAGTTGACTTTAATACTGTTTAATTAAGACAGCTTATAGGATAGTACATTGTAATATCCTCATAGCATTTATTTAAAAAAAAAAAATTTAAAAAAATTGCTTTTTTAATTGAATTGGTTTAATTTGTTCTTTTAAATATAAATACCATTTCTGACCATTACTGTTAATTGCAAATAAACATTTCATATTCATAACCACAATAAAAATTTAATTCTTTCATCAACTTTTTAATCAAGTATATAGTATATATAAAAAGTTCACAAATAATTTTTGAACCTTTCCCATCTTCGTTTGAGATTGACAGTGTCAATGGTACGTTAAATTGTAAATTTGAGTAACTTTCACACTTAATTGAAACGGAGTATGTGGGCGGAATATGAAGCAGAGTACAAACAAATACCGCATACCTTTAATGTGCTAAGCCACACTTACATCCTGATTCAATAAATCAATTGAAGCCATTGATGACAATGAACATTTTTCCCATAAAAGCCAATAAAGCGAAAATAAGGAAAAAGTGAAATCTGATGGAAAACTCGGCTGTATGGAACTTTCGCCGAGATGCGAAGCCATGCCTAGTACGCCCACAGCGTAAAAAATCAATTACCGGAAAATGCAATATTATGATCCACAAGCGTAAATATATAACAAATGACTTCAGCAAATAACCAAAACGCAAAATAAATATTGGCAAATTGTATGTGTCCATGTCCAGAATTGGAAAGTTGACATGTTTTCTCTTTTAATTCATTTTTATTTATAGTGTATTTTTTATTCCTTGGTCTTTGTGGAAGGTTATTTATGTTTACGGGCACTTGTCTGTATCTCAGGTGAGTGATACAATCACTCTAAGTCAATATTATAAATAAATTCGTAGTCGTAAAAATGTTTTGATATCAATTCTTGAAGGAAAATACATCATTCACTGTAATATTTCAAAATGTTATCGGATTTTTATTTGAATTGGTTTTATTTTTTTGGAGAAATCACCTGTGAGTAGACAGAGAATGCAAAAAGTTGCTATGGAATTACAAATTTCTTCATAGTAACACACACAGAAATTCTCTAATCTGCGATACAATCACATGAATAACATGAAAATATAAAATTAAGTAACATGAAATTTGTTTTAGGCAAAACTTTCTTATTTAAATGGGATTTGAATGAAGCACTTTAATTTAATTTGAAGGAAAAACTCTTAAATTACATATATTACTTTTACAGTCTTGAAAGTTACAACTTATTAATACAGTAGATAATATAGATTGCTATATACTACATATTATCCTTTCTAATAAGTAAATGAAAATATGTCACGAAGTAGGTTAGGAAAACAGATTGTACCACTTAGTATCAAATAAATCGATTATTTTGAGCTTGAGTTGGATTGATAATCAAACTTTTTCTTTGCTTGACCTGGGCATACAATACTTGGAAATAGTTAGTTGCTTCTGGCAATTTTTTTTTGTGTCAAATATTATAATAAACTCATCAATGATGACTATCTTACTGAGAATAATAATTCGCACTAAACGTTATTGTAAAGTATTTGGAAGGCTGCCAAAGTTTTACAAAGCCTTGCTACCTACAACCAAGTGATCTTACACTGATTACATCTAATCAGTCGGACGAATTAATTATGGAAGCTGATTCAGGATAACTCTTTGAGCGTTAGCAAAAATCACCTAAAAAGTCCAACTAAACTAAACTTCACCACTAAAGCCAACTACAATTGATTTAAGGAGACCAACTAAAACTACAAAGCCAACTACAATTGGTGTAAAGAGAAAGGATCCCGCTATACCAAACTATTTATTCCAAAAGTTTTACTTCAAATGAATAGGTTAGGTTACGTTACGTTATGCTGGAAGGCCGAAAGAGCCAACGGTAGACCGTTAGGTCCATTGTGATATCAGATCAGAGTCATATTTTTAGCAGTAGTATGCATCACGCGTATTATTAGCAAATTGTATTAATAGTTCAACAGCAACGTTTGACATGTACTCCAGTCCTGTAAAACTGACAGCCCCCAAGTATTTTTGCCGATTCTCGAGAGAATCTGTCAATAGCACAAGAGAGGCTCAGAATTCCTTTTGCTCGTTGCATTTTCTACAAGTAACCCTGAGAGTTAAGTTTAGTTTCTACGCATATGATGCGACCAAATAATGACCTGCCATTACACTAATTAATGTTCTGCAGTTCCTTCGGCCAAACGATATAACATCTTCAATGTATTTTTTAACGTATCTAAGTACATCTAAGTATCTAAGTATAAATATCTAATGTATTTTTTTAACGTAGGTCTAAGTAGTACGCTTGTTTGGTCGTATGAGAATCTTGCGTCAGTTTTAGCAATAGCATCAACTGTTCCATTTTCTTATATGCCTTTATGACAAGGAATTCAGTACATACATACATAATCTGTGGTTGCAGGCCAGTAACCACAGATTTTATTGCTTTAAAAGCTGCTTGGTTATCCACAAGGAAATTTATACAATAGTTTGTCGTTTCGTCCACACACACGAGCTCTGCTGCTTTTTTAACAGCAAACACTTCTGCTTGGAACACGCTACAGTAATCGGAAAGTTTATACACCATCCTCATGCACAATTCCGCACAATAGACAATAATCTGAATAGTACGGATTAAAAAAAAGCGACGAATGAGGATGACGCTTACTCCAACTTAACGATAAGAAACGTTTACTCCAAGGTAAATGGCAAACAGAGCAAATTTTAATAGTTTAACAATACACGCAATGTCGGGAACTTTGAATGTCCAAGCCCGTATGTGTGTAGCAATAAATTTATAAAAAATATATTATATTATAGTACCGGCACGAGAAAATAGTTGCCCTGTTTACAATGAATAATATTTGATACCAATTAGCTACTAAGAAATAGTATATTAATTCAATAGGAGCTCGTTGACTTAATGTTAAATTATTTAAATACGAAATAAATTACTGGAATATTTTATTTCAACACTATTAAAGGTGACCATCGCTCTAAAGAGTAATTTCAGGATTTGAAGAGAGATAAGAATTAATTATTTTTTGTGTTTTTATAAAAAATATAAAGATTTCTTTATACTATATGTATAAGGAAATCTAAATAGTTTGTGTTTACTATAATAATTTTCACTATATTAAATAATATTTGTTAAGGATGTAATTACCTATCAGCAGCCTGATTAAAAAAGTAATTGGTTTATGACATGAAAACCTTTAACTTTTACATTTTATGATTTTTTATTAACAAAATGTAATTATTTTTTTATAGTCAACATGAACATAATTAAAATTTTTAAATAATTTTTTCAGACGTTTACTTTGAAAAAATTTACCTTAAACACAAAAAAAAAATAAGTATTTTTTGCTAACCACAAGTAACTTGTGTTACTCATACGTCATGTCTCACCAGTAATTACACGCATTTAATTACTTAGATTGCTTCTGGCAATTTTCACCTTTTAAATAACATCTCCGTAAACAAAGTGTACAAAGTTAATTAATTTTAAATTTTTTCATAAAGTAATGTTTAGAAAGGAAAAATGAAAGGAATACCTACTTTGCTTTAATGTAGTTGACAAGATAAACAGCACAAAACGCCGTTGGCAAGATTAACAGAATATACTAGAGGCAATTAACTTCAAAACCAATGAGTCAATCCTTACGCAGAAATAGATAAACAAAATAAATTATTTAATATATATAAATAATTATGTGAAAAATTTTATTTAAAATTAAGAATAATAAGTGCTTATAAATATTTGCCATATTCATATATAACATTATATATTATCACAAGGAAATATTATTCCTTTTATGGAAGACACATATCCTGAGAAAATATCCTGCTCTTAAACAATAAAAGAATTGGAATTTTCCACAAATTCTAATTCACGATTTCAATTCCGAAAAGATTAATTCTTATTAACGCAACCGAAATGAAAAAATATAAATAGGGAAAAATACAATAGACCATTAATGAACGCAGTGTCATGAACAGGTACTGTTCGAGCCCTCACATAATCACAATAATTACCAAATATTATTCTAAGACAAATCTAAGATATCACAACATGAGTATACAACCATAATCTAATACTTGAGACCCCCTTCCTTTGAGGACTGGACCAGTTACAGACCGGGCTTTAAAAATAGCATTTTTTATGCTTCGGCAAAATTTCTACGGTGTTTTAAACCCTGAAAGGTTTTATTATTTTATACGGTTTTTATTATTTATTATTTATATAAATATATCATAATATTTATTATGTAGGCTCACTTCTTTATACTATAGAAACACCTTTTTGATATCATCATCTCCGATGTGTGCAAAAAATGACCCATCACACCGTTATTTGGCTGAAATTTTTCATTTACGGGCTTCCTTTTTATAAAATGAAGAAAGCAACCATATTTCAGAAAAAATTTAAAATTTTTAGATTTTTTTAACCATATTCTAATGAAACCGCTTTACATTTATTGAAATTGTGCTTTAAAATATCCAAAAGCTACACTCAAATAATATACACCATAATTCTTAGACGCATAAATCTGGCGCCATACTTTTCATGGTTACAACTCCATGCCCTCAGTGTATTGCCTATTGACAATAACCGCATACAGTGGCGACTATACCACTGGAAATATATTGTATGCACCTCTCATAATATCTAATCCTAACAATTACTATATAATATCCACATAACACGAATACAAACAAACAGATAAATAAACAATTATATAAATATATAAATAAATAGGGTTTTTAAAGTCTTGATACTATTTTAATATACATAGTATAAATATAATGTAAAATATATACTGCATGCTTAAATGCTGCTTTGCTCTTGGGCAGTCTACAACGAAACCTATTACAAGATTTGATAACTGAACCATTATTTCGACTTAATTATAATTACTAATGTTATCCTTATTTCTTGCTTCCATTTTAAAGTCGACTTATCTAATTATAATTCCCGATGCTATCAAGCAAATACCTCTTTGTTTTCTTTTAACCTGGTTACTAATTTGAGTACCTAAACATTAATGGTACGTGTTATAATAAAATTTCAATATTACTTACACTTTTCTACGCACACTTCTAAAATAAAAAAGATAACATTTTTTAAAAAGAATAAACAGAAAAATGAAAATCTTATTTTTTCTTATATTCTTAATGATTGAACTAAAGTATCTGATAAATACGAATGTTCCTGGTAAATACCGGCAGTTATGTTGAAGAAGTAAAGAAGCTTAAGGATTATCTTATTCACACGAGCATTGAAGTGTTTTTCAATGTACGTGACTAACAGGTTACACAAGTGTGCCAACCAATAAATTCAGATGAACTGAACTGCACTCCCATAAAACAGGACGACCCACTCAAACACTTGCCACTTAATGCATCCAATTTATCAATTCCAATCAACTTTTAAATGTAATAGTGCAAATGTTCCTGACGTACGTGTAAAATTGATGTAAAGATTAAAGTATTTTATCAAGAGTGCACTCATGCAATAAAACTATTCTAACTGCATTTTGTAAAAATGTAAAATCAAACAATAAAATATTAAAAATAATAAAATATAAATGCTTTAAAAATCAAATAAACGTTTAGGTATTCTTATGCGTGCTTATATTTTATTTGACTAGAAAATAAAATATTTCTTTAACTTGCATCAGACATAAAAAAAAAAAATATTCAAAGGAAAATATTTTTAGATGAACCATTTCTTCATCATATAAGCTTTGTTAAAAAATAATTTAAAAAATAATTTAAAAAAAAATTAATTAAAATATATTTGACAAATGTGCAAATTTACTTTACCAAGTAAATTTATTAACTTTATTGTTTAAGAGTATCTATTTCTATCTATTTAATTCTGACCAAAGAATCAAGATTCATTTGATTCCTTGGTCAGGAAACAAAAATTGTATCGGAGGAAGATATAGTGTAGAAATTGCTTTCAATATTTACTGAGATAGGAACTCAAAGCATAGGAACTCAAAGTTATGAAAATCTTTAATTAAAAAAAAAACATACGACCACTCTGGAGTACTCTTCTATTGGAATACTTTTATTTAATTTATTTTTCATCGTCCGTAATAATTCGTTTCAATGGTACGATTTCATTGCATTTCTACAGCGTTTCAATGATGATAATTCGGCCAATCAAATTTTTTTGCATTATTTCATGTGATACAGAAGCATCGAAAGTCTTTGCATAGCCTACTCTTTTCAAATTATTCCAAACTGTCATGTGGTTGATGTTCAGAGCCATCACTATCAGCCGACAGCTTACGTTTCTCTCTTGCGCCACCAGTCGGCAAATTTTATTAGCTATTTTAGAGACTGTCCGATCACTGGGAGGAGAATTTTTGACTTCCAAATCTTCAGAATTAAATAGAGAGAACCACAAATTTCATGCAAAGCATTCTTTCCAAATGACGCATAAATTTTTCGCCATATTTTTGGAGCAGTTTTATATTATTTTTAAGAACAAAATATCCCGTACCTTGTTTCTTCAGATATATCACTCGTTTTCAAATCTATATAAATTTTTACACGAACGATGAATCAAAATTTTCCACTCCCAGCAACGGTGAAGGAGCTACGGCGTTTCCTGAGGATGATTAACTTCTACCGACACAACAGCATCTACAAAAAAATGTAGCCTAAAATGTCACATTTCAAACACGTGTCCGATTACCATAAGCGAATTAGTGTTGTCAGATATATAAGTACCAACACCATCTAGTGATATAAAAGGACAGATACTTTTTGTATTATCTAATGTAAACAATACAATGATTACGACTACATTAAAATAGTCTATTTCTATAAAATATACGAATTCTATAACATTGTCTCAATGCCAGTTCGTACACACGATCTCTGATGAATATGAACTACTGACGCAATTTTTGTTATTGTACACCAATATTTCCACAGCAGGTATCGTGTACGGTACTTATATAGTTGTCAATGTACCGCACAATTTTCTTTTATTTTCAATTTCTCCTTCTTTATTATTTTTTTAAATATTTTTAGTATCTACAATCCATTTGACCGAAACCCTCAATGCAACAGTGGACTAACTTTTTTCGCTTGGCTTTCAATTATTAATTAATATTATAATCATCAATTATTTTAGTTATAATAATAACAAACAGAAAACAAACTTACAATTTTACAAATTTATTATAGAGAGATTTCGAATAGTAGTGAATTGTAGGAACAAAATTTTTATTTATTTTTAATGAATTGAAATTTCGAATGATCATACAGCTGTTTCGAGTGTTGCTGAATATCCATCATCAACGCTTTTAGAATTATTTCTTATATTTAATTATTGGTATATAATTTTTGGAAACTGTAAGTACCAAAGGTTGAACTCGTATCCTGTGAAATTTGAATCTCGCTCAAAGTTACTGTTCATTGGCCAAGTAACCCAAAACCGTACTTGACTTGTATGTTCGAACTTAGAGTTATGTTAATTTGCTGTAAAACTTCATTAACAAATTCACTTTCTGTATTATATTAAAATGAAATCTTAAATTATCATGATCAGCCAAAAATTCAATTAATTAAATATAATTAAAAATTTTGTAGTGACAATTCACTATTATTCAAAACCTCTCTATTAAATACAATAGTTTATAATAATGTTAAAATTAAATTTACTATAAATTCATTATTAAACTAATTTTCTGCTATTTTTAACTTATAAGTACATTTGTCCCGGTTAATTTTATAAGCGAATTTTCAAACCTAAACGCGTCTATTAGAAACCGTATTTACTATAGATTTTCTTTGTCTAAACAATGCGAGAATTATTTGTCTAACTATTTTGAGTGAAGCCAATTAGTTTCTTTGTCTGTTCAAAATGTACCTGAACTCTGCACATTGACTTCAACGTCGAACCAAATGGTTTGATATTCAAATCCACGTATGAAACCTCAACTGCGTACACTGCTTTTGTGGGCGTGATTTTACGTGCCGAATTTTCAATAAATTTTAAGTTGCAGTGTTTTGCTCTGATTTTGTGAATGTTTTTGGTATTCACTATATCCTTTATTAGAGTCAGATTTAATTATACCCTTTGATTTTATGCTCCTCCATGTAGCGAATTGTAATTACATTGTTGACACCAATAGAGGATTTAAATGTTAAGGTTAAAAGTAACCAAATTATACACAATTTAATATTGCAATTGATTTTGTTTCCAGGTAAAACCTAGAACGCATATTATAAATGATAAATTAAGTTTTCGAATGAAATTTCAGTTTATTTAATCACAATTACAATTTATTTTTCTTAATGTTATTAAAAAAACTAATAGAAATTCATTAAAGGTAAATTCTATTGAATCGCCGCACAAAGGAGAAATTAAGGTAATCATTATGATATCAATCAATTCTTATTAAAATTAAGTTAATCACAACCTTTGCCCTTTGAAGTGACCTTTCAATTAATTTCTATTAGACTTTATTTAAATTTATTTAAACTCTAAATTAAGAATAGGCCAACAAAAAAATATCACACAATCAACTGCCAGGAAGTAATGCACTTACTCTATTCTGAAAATACTTCTCAATCTAATCATCGTATCACTAAAAATGTCGAAAGTCATGGGTAAAGTTGAAGAAGACCAACATATGAGCAATTACTATAATATCAAGTAACTGAAATACTCATAATAAGCAGCGGAAGAGAGCGAACATACAATGTAAAGTGTCTGATTGTATTTAACTTGTTAAAAGTCAGCGCGATCCCTATCACTGTTCTATTCCAGTTGACACACAGCATCCACATATCCAATTCTGGATAGCTACAATCATGCTTGCGTAGTGAATTGATGTATGCAGCGAAATCCTCCTCATGGACATATAAGTTAATGCGTCAGGCTTGGAACCCACCATGTAAAACCAAAACTCCAACGCCCAGATTGTTTAGGTGTTTAGATTCTCCGAGTGATTTCCTAAACCAACCCGTCTGACTAGCTCGTTTGGTTTGCAATTGTCAAAAATATCCCTATAACCGAGAACCCAGATTAGCGAAATGTTGAACTGCATCGATATCTCCTTTAAAGACGTGTTGCAGTCAAAAACCGTCGTAGATGTAAATTGGACTAAACTCAAGGTCTTTAAAGCAATTTAACTACCTGATAGTATGATTGTATTTCTATTAAATGTTTTACTTGTGACTTTCAGACAGGTAACAGCATTCTAAATGGAGATCACCTCCGCCTGAAAAATGCTACAATGATCTGGAAGGCAATAGTAAGAAGATATATTCAGTTTTTTTAAGAAAACTGCATTGCCTACACTACTACTTATTTTAGATCAGTCAGTAAAGAGTCCCTTAAAGAGTGATCTCCTGACAGCCATATATCTCTAGATGAGAAATCGACGTTGAATTTATAATGCTAAAAATTTTTAATATTTTTTTATTTACTGTTCTTATCTTTTAATATCAAAAAGCGTTATTGATTCAGATAACAGTCGATAAAAATGCAACAAACCTCATAATACTGAGCTGAGGCGCTTGCTCAAAATCACAATATCTGGAAGCAGTTAATGAAGGACTTCAAGGTTTAACTTAAATCTACTGAGTACTTTCTCAAAGTCATAACATCTAAAAATAGTTAAAGAACCCCAACTGTTTTATTTTTTTGTATTATTAAATAATAAATAAGCAAAATAATAATAAATTCAATATGAATTTTATTCTCATTCACCGATAAATTTACTGTTTTGATTTTTTTAAAATTTTTTTTCCAAATTCTGTTAAGAAAATCTTATACTAAAAATCATAGTACCAGGCAATGGACTACATTGTTATAAAAATAATTCAATTTTTAGTTAAAATTCGTCAAACTTGAAAGTTGTGATAAAAATTTAAGTAACCCAGACCAACAATGCCAGTTGCACAAATACCAAAAGAAAAAAACTTTCAATGACCTTTTGTTCTGTTAAGTCCTGCGGTTTCGAAAGTTCGAGCAAAAGGATTGAATGAATATTTCGCCAAACTAAGGAAAAATTTTAACTTATGCAAATAACTCAAGCAGAAGTTGTGCTGATAAATTACTTAAATTTCTGCTATATACATATATATATAAGTATACGTATATATATTTATCTTCATGAAATACACAAGGTGTTTCAAAAGAATTTTTGAACACAACATTATGAGTAAAGAACTACTGATTTGAATATTAAATATTTTTATTGTAATAACTCGCGGTGTCGTACTTGCTTTACAACGTCTCACAGACAACCAATTATTTTATTTGGAAATATATAATAGTAATAGTAGGTTTTAGCTTTAAGGAACCACAATATGTTTTGAAACATCATACAGTACAGGGTTCATCAAGGCTACCTCCTTTCACCGGTGCTTTTCATCCTAGCTCTAGACTAAATTTTAAAAAATTCGCTTGATGGACGCCATAGCATACAGTGGACACCTTTTCTCCATCTAGAAGATCTTGAATATGTGGACGATGTGTGTCTGCTGAGTCACAGAAGCAGAGACCTCCAACATATCGTAGACAGCCAAAATCTAAACGCACGGGTAGCAGGCTTGGAAATAAACACGTCTGAAATGGTTGTCATGCTCAGTAGAAACTATGCTGTGGCAGATCCTTTGATAGCAGTTGAAAACACATATATATAAGTTGTACGATTCTGCACATATCTGGGCAACGCAATTACTAACATTATCGAAGCAGAAGAAAACGTTGCGGCTGGTAAACACTACATATGATCAATTACAAACTATTTAGAGATCGAATCAACTAAACATCAACGTTTACTAAATCCATCAATTCGCGAATACAAGTACTCATAAGCAAATGTCTAATACCCATCTTCAAAATATGGTGGCCAGAACGCATCTCTAAAGCCGAAATTTAGAAAAAGTCGAACATACAAAGCGTCGAGAGTGAAATCAAAAATAAAAATGAAAATGGATCGATTCAATTAGCCCGCTCAAAAATATAATATTATATAACTAATTTATATCACTCTTGACCTGACTGCCAATGAAATATTAGCCCAAATTCTGTTAGCCTGTCTTCATACATGATTATATGTAATTTTCCATCTGTTACTAAGATTTATTCAACAACTTAGAAGTAAATTAATAATCTTTTTTGTGTTGTGATAACCTTATATATTAACACCATTTTAATCATTAACTCCAATTAATTTATTGATCATTAACTAACTCTAAAATCATTAACTCTAACGAATTAGATAAAGATTATCTTTCTATAACGTATATTTCGCCCCCTTTATATAGAAAATCAGTGGTGTAAATATCA
>NC_051847.1:235702035-235707938 GCF_002237135.1 Teleopsis dalmanni | reverse complement strand
TATTATATTTGTTAACTTTGTTTTTCAATATAATTGTTGTTAACTCATATTCCTTACATATAAATTCTTTTTTTTAACTTTTCAAACTGCAAAATAAATTAAAAGCATAAAAATTGTCTCCATGGATATACACAACTTCTTTATCTACGATTCAATATCAATAAAAGAAATCATATACAAAAATTTTGTGTTTTGTATTAATGTATAACATATAATTGTACTAAATTATACAAATATTAGATATTATAATAATAAAATTTATTAAAATAAAATATTATTTTAAGAACTTTTATTTTAAACAAAAATTGAACTCATAAGTACATACTATCAAAGAGTATATATACATAGAGTGTGCATCTCTCAAAAAATCTTAAAAATGAAGTGATGGCAATTTCACAAAAATCGGTCGCAGAAATCGGGGAAATAGTATTTGAGTTATTTTTGTGCCACATGGACTCGTTGTGACTCAATTTTTAATTTTTCAGCTTTAACATGCGGGAGAATTTGGAGTGTTTAAGCATTTTGTGCTTAATGAGTTTTAAAAAATTTGTACTGCTTTTCTGCGCTCTGAACTACAGTTGGAATTTTATGTAGAAAGGTGCATTTAACAACTGAGAAATCAAGAAGAGCAACTTATGAAAATATCAAAGCAATAAATGTCTGCCAAAATACTAAAAAACTGATTTTTTGTTTACAATCCATTTTATATCATTCATTGTAGAATTTTCTGTAAAACCGAAATTTCTATTATCAAGTTCAACCGAATCATATTTGTATAAAAGGAAACAGCACTGTATATTCTGTAAATTAGTGTAAGTTATTGGCGAAATTTAAACCCTTATAATTTTTTATCTACTAATTTAAAAATTATCATTTTTTATTTTTTTTAGAGCTTAGGATATTGTTATTATTTTTAAATAAAAAAATATCTTAATTGTATTAACAGTAAAATTTTAAAAGTGAAAATTAGCAAAATTCCTCCATATATGTTTAAAGCTTTTTTCACTACAATCTGCGATACCCTAAAAATATATCCAAGTTTTTCCATAAAGTTTTTACCCTAATAGCGAAATGTTAAAGGTTTACAAATATTTGTTTTTCCCAGTTTATGTTTTGTATCTATTTCAGATCTCAGAAATAATTAAATGATTATGCAAAATACATTCAGTAAACCTCATAAATTTTAACAAAAAATTCAAAAGGTAATAATATAAGGACATTTATTATATTATAAATATTGCTTAGGATGACTATGACAATATAAGTGCAAATTACCTTTTCTTGTTGCGCTATGGACCACCTTGCTAATCCTTCTTTTATTACGGTTTTGTTTTGAATTTTAATTGTTTATTGTTATTTATCATTATCATTGATCATTATTTTTATTTTAAAAGTTTCATGAAAGTTTCAATTTTATTAAATACTTTCTAAATTATTTTTAACAGGTGTCTTTATCAGATACATCAAAGAAAGTGCTTTGTTTTTGGAAGAACTGCAACTCAGTTCACAAGCTGCCTTGTTATTAGCAGGTGACATTTTGAAATCCTCAACTGAAATTTATTTTTTAATGACAAAGCGTTTACATCAAGATAGTCTTGAAAATACTTTCGCAGTTCTTCTTCAACAAGGTGGCAATAACTCAAGCCTCACAGCAAGTGAATTGAATAATATTTTAGCGAAAGTTATGAAGTGTAAAATCATTCAGTTAAGTTATGTGACCAATTGTGAAATAAGTGAGGATAATGATAACAAGTGCCTTGATGATGTGCTTTCTTCTTCTTTGATTCAACTCGATGAAAGTAACTCTAGCGTATCTAGTAACTGTGCAGTAGAAGCTTACTCTGATCTAGAGTGCAATGACATCGAAAATTGCATTATATCAGATGCACTTTCTAATTCAAAGAACATAAATATTGATTTATTGTCTTTAAGATACACAATAGGGTACGTAGCTAAAAAAATACTTTCAAAACTAAATAATGAAGCTTGCAATATAAACTTAAAAAAAAGGGATGAAATTTTGACTGCTCCAAGTGAGCTTTTCATCTACTATAAAAATTATAATGCTGTTTCAAATTTCGGTAACCTGTTTGCGCCATCACAAAGTTTTTTTAATATTTCTTGTAAACATGTCCAGGGCCCTGTTGCACCAACACTTTTCACTTTGCAAAACTTATGAGTGACTTTTTTTTGCAAAGTAAAAGTGAAAAGCGTTGCACCAAAGACTTAACATAATTTACTTTGCACTTTGCAAATAAAAATTTCACTGCAAACTCTTTGCATAAAATGCAAAGCAAAGCGTTGCACCAAAAAATTAGATCACTTTCATTTTGCATTGGTTTTTGAAAGCATTTCGTTTCTGTATGTATGTTATCGCATGCTCTCACTTTGTAGGGTTAAGTATAAAACAGAAAGTTATTTTGTAAGAGAAAATATAGAGAACAAGTAGAATTTAAATTACGATCTGAGCAAGCCTTGAATAAAAAGCTTTATTTGTAAGCTCAGATCATTTGAATATAAAAGCAAGAGCATCGCTCACTTTGTTGGATTTTGTCGGCTAAGCGTTTTAGAGTAAATATCGTAATATGTAGAACGTTGAAGTTTTCATTTTTAGTTTTAAGTTAGTTTTAAGTTTTCATTCTTTTGTACGGTTTTAAGAGGGTTAGAAGCGAATTCTACCCATTAATAAATATATCTTTTTTAAAACACATAACCGAACACGAATGAAATAATTTGTATACTTGTTTTTTGTTTGTTTGATATTTTGATGCTATGAGTACATGATTTACGCATAGTATGTTTAAAATAAAAGTTTTTAAAATAATATTTTATTTTAATAATTTATATTATTATAATTTGTAATATTTGTATAATTTTAGTACAATTTTATGTTATACATAAACCAAAACACAAAATTTTTGTATATGATTTCTTTTATTGACATTGAATCCTAGATAAAGAAGTTGTGTATATCCATAGAGACAATTTTTATGCTTTTAATTTATTTTGCTGTTTGAAAAGTTATAGAAAAAGAATTTATATGTAAGGAGTATGAGTATGAGTTGTTTTAACAACAATTATATTGAAAAACAAAGTTAACAAATATAATAAGTTGCTTTTATATAAAAATTTAGTTGAAAATCTGTCATTATTATTTAATTTTAAAATATTATAAGTTATTAAAGTATTGTTTACTTGTCGCTGTGTATTATCCTAATACAAAAGAAACCTACGCATAAAGGGCCTAAATTATTGATTTTATTTAGAACATTTTTCTTAATTTATACAAAATTACCTTAAAACTAACTTAACTAATTTTACTATCAACGTTAAAATAATATGTTGTCTGTTATCACTAATTTTAGTGAACTATATTATTTTTAATTACATTTCAAACAAGGTTCAAAAAACGACGCAAGTCCAGGCACTTGTGATTTTTTCTTCTATTGTCTTTAGAAATACATTTTTATTATCATAATTAGATACGGATAATTAGATATTTAAAAATGTTACAATGTTAGCTATTATAGGATATTTTTTACCCATGTTTTTTCTTGGTTCATAATTCGGAGAATTTGAACGATAACAGACTTATAATAATAATAAACTGCTCATTATAATAAATAAGTGTTCATGCTTAAACAATAATTCACATAAAATATCTATTTTAAATGTATTATAAGTTTTTTTTAGAAACTGAACTCTTTAATTCACAATTTAAAAGTATTGTCCGGTAATATATCCCTTTAATTATTGCAACTAAATTTATTTCAAAAACAGCAATAATATTTGCTTCAACTAATTTTCAATTTCTATTTTTTTAAAACTATTTTTATTTATTTATTAATGATTTCTTTCATTTTACGCATTGAAAGAAATCACTTTGCAAAATTTGCAAAGTGAATTAATCATTTGCAGTTTTTTTGTAAAGTTTTGCAGTTTACTTTTGCAAAGCGCAAAGTAAAAAGTTTTGGTGCAACAGAAACTGCAAAGAAAGCAGTTTTTTGTCAAATATTTCACTTTTCTTTTCATACTTTACTTTTCATTGAAAAGTACTTTGGTGCAACGCTTTGCATTTTTTGAGTGTTTTCAAAACTTTGCATAACTCAATTCTCAAATTAATGCTTTATGTTCTCAATGAGAGAAAAATGGTCAAAAACTCATAAAAATTTGCAAAGTGAAAAGTGAAAAGTGTTGGTGCAACAGGGCCCAGATTAAGGGTTCTATAGTGAACTGTACATTTTAAACAACCGAAGAGAATGCGAAGACGCAACACACTTTCTGCCCATCTACCATATTCTAGATGATGTCAGACAAATGTTTTGGAGAGAGTCAACACTTATAATTTTTTAGACTATTTTTAGATCTCTAAATCGACTGGGTTGATACGCTTTGGTTGAACAATATAGATTCATACACATTCATATACATTCATACACTTTTATTTGATTAGTGATAATCATATTCTTATAAATGTATGTTTGATATCCAATTATTTTAAAAAAAAAATCTGTTGTCATAAGTAATTTAATTTTTTAGTAAAATTTTTTTTTAATTAGTTGTTAATTTGTCTTTTAAATTAAATAAAAATAAAATATATTTGTAGTGACATATGTAAGATCAAATATGATTACTAATTTTTTTTTAATATTTGTCTGAAAATTAAAATAAATGTTTCCACTATTTTGTGTGTTACAGAAGTGCGATGAGAAAGCACTAAATTTTATTTATTAAAAATTTAATTTTTTCTTTTAAAAAATTTAAGCCAATATTATTAATTTAAATATTCTCAAAATTTGACATATTTAATATAGAATTTATGATTATCTTTGAAGAAAGTCTATGTGCAGCACCTACGTATCCTCTGCTCTCAGATAATTTCATTATAAATTTCTTTATTCTTAATATCACATTTTCAAATTCCTTTTTTTTATTTTTTTATTAACCACTAAAACTTAGGAAAATATAATTTAAGTAGAAGGAAGTTTCATTTAATAAAACAAAATGAAAATTTACAAGTGAAAAAAGTTGAGCTTAAGTTTTCGCATTTATAACAGAAAACATGTTTGGGCAATATTCTGCTCATATGAAATTCCTTTGTATGGAAGAAGATAACCCAACACTTGCAGTCTCAGATTAAGGATTTTGGTCACTACTTACTCACACTAGCAGTCACATAACTCGGACAACAACGACTGGAACCTCGGTAAACAGAACGATACTTTTCTGTGCCTTGTGTTGTCATATACACACACTTGTCATGTATATGTGCGTATATAGTTCCATAGACACTGAAGTTCTTTTAATTTTTTTAGTTTGTTTTTTGGTTTTTTTTAAATATTTTTGGTTGCTGGTTGCTTTTAATATTTTGTTTTTGTGGCGCTTTTCATTTTTGGCTCATTTTGACACAGTGTCAAATGATGTGTCAAAATGTGCAAAGTTTACCTTCTGTTGGAAGGGGATTAATAACATGAGCAGCATCAGTAATACCAACACTAGTAGCCATATTGCCAGCAACGACTAAGCACCAACGACAACGACAACGACAATGACAACAACAACAACACTGACACCGACACCGACACCGGCAACAGCAACAGCAGCAGCAGTAGCAGCAGCGGCAATGACAACAAAAGTAACAAAAGCAGGAATGGCCATATAAGTACCACTGAAAAGGATGATATTGGTTGTTGTAGTTGCCACTTGCCACTTTTCATGCTTGCTTCATGTTGTAAGATGAAATTTTTTCATGTCATGTTCAGGTCATAAATGTTGGCAACTTTAATAGGTGTAATTTACAGGTTTACTTATGGTTACAACTACATACAAAATCTCTCCCGAGAAGGCAGTTATGCAGGTACAAATATATTTCTGTGTACGGGCGTATATGTATGGTTCGACTT
>NC_051847.1:235696490-235701935 GCF_002237135.1 Teleopsis dalmanni | reverse complement strand
AAAAATTTAATTGATTGTTGTGGTTCACTACTTTTTAGAAACTCTCTATTTATTTATTGTCTAATGTAGGTATTATCTCAATTTTGATCTATTGAAATGCATTCTTATTGACTACATCGAAGTTACTAACTATTAATGTTGTTGTTGTAACCCGCCGGGACCTGCTTGTGTAGTCCCTTTGGGGGTGGTCGAACGGCACTTGGTCGTCTTTGACGAGTGGCTCCGGGACGTAGACCCGGCCGTTCTTGGAACCACTAACTATTAATCCTTAAATCCGATAGACTTTTTATTTTCTTTTTACTTATTAAGCATTTTATTATACGTATAAAAGTTGATTAAAATTTTGAATTTTTTATTTTTAGCTGGTTGGCATATTGGGTATTGTTTATGGAGTTCTTATACTCAATAGTATTGGTACTATTGTCGTCGATGGACAAACTGGTTTCCCACCGCAGGCTATTATGCCAATAGGTCTGATAACAATTTCCTCAATTGTTGTGTTCATATCCTTCCTTGGCTGCTGTGGTGCAATACGTGAATCTGTCTTCATGACAATGACCTATGCTGTCTTCTTATTGATTTTGTTATTACTGCAGTTAACTATCATCGTATTGTTGTTCACGAATAAGGATAAATTTTTAGATGCCATGGGTGATGTTATCGACAAAGCTTGGGAACAAGACTCTCGTGAAAATGGAATATTTGATGCTATACAAAAATCGGTAAGATATTTTAAAATATTTTGTGGTTGTATGATTTTGATGGTAATTATATTCCATTTTTTTTTAATATTTAGTTACACTGCTGCGGTAAGAATGGCATAACTGACTATATTACTAATCTGCCAAATGTACCAAAAAGTTGTTGTGAGGGAGGAAACTGCCTTAATCCACTTAACGTCTACGGTGGTTGTCGCAGCAAATTCCAAGAATTTATGTCTGGCAGTACTGACCTCGCTAGACACGTTGGCTTGGGCCTTATTGTAGTTGAGGTAAGTGTAAATAAAATATTCTATTTGTTGTTGTTTTATTGAGCTTCTGTCAAGCGTGTAGTCCTTGAATTGAAATCAATGTGAATAACATACATTTTTGATTTGATTAATTTCGTTGTTAATGAATTTATTTATGTCCTTTCAGCTTGTTGGCTTCATTTTCGCCTGTTGCTTGGCTAATAATGTGCGCAACTACAAACGACGAAACGTCTATTAAGAATACTCAAATCGAATCCAAATAAAAAGCCATTCTCATTTTTTGTAATTTTGTCGTAACGCACATAAAATAATTATAAAAAATAATAATAACAAATAAGAAGAAAATTCGATACAAAAATTTAATACAAATGAAATATTTTTAAGCTATAGTGCAGGAAATTTTAAAACATTGTTAGTTTATACAAAGAAATAAAATTTCTAAATTGTTAAAGGAAAAACCAAGTCCTTATCCTTAAAATAAATGCACACTAAATTAAAAGTCAACAAATAATAATTTATAATGTATTTTAACAATTCTTTTGTAACTTTACTTTACCAAACAATCATGCATAAATAATTAAAAAAAAATATATATTAAAAATTAAGTGTGTACTACGAGTGCATAACATCGAATATAAATTAATGTAAGGAATATTACATATTCCATATTAACGAACAATAATAATGTTAATCCTTACAGAAACTTCATTTATAAATGTTTATATACAATTTATTTACTATATTATTATTGATATTATATATATATATAAATTATATGTGTACAAGTATTTTCTACTAAATGTTGTAATATGTTAAATAATATTATGACCCAAATATTTGATTGTTAGGACACAAACGAAAAAAAAAAATATGTAGACGTTTTTATATTTTGAATCTCCTTTATACCTTAAACATAATGTAAACTTTTCCAAAATATTTAATAAATTGAAGATACCATTAAACTATTATTACAAACAGGACATATGTGTTTCAAATTACATTTTCCTACTTTCGAATAAGTTTAGTAAATGTGTTGTTAGAACCAGGTTTTAAAAGGTTTGCTTTAAATTATAGGCTGTTATAGTGTTTTTAAGTAAAATTACACAAAAGAATAATGTAGTAAAAATGAAATATAAAAAAACAATTTTCGTTTTGTTTGCTATTGATTTAGGAAGACCAGAGTAGTAAAATTATTCAATAAAATTATTAAGTCTAGTTGTATCGAGAACAACTAGTATATATAACAAAAGGTTCCACGCCATATAAAATAAATGTCCACAAAAATTTTGACCGTTTGATCGAAATCCAATCTACAATATATCTTCATTCATATGTACACTACAAACACGGTTGCCACTTATGGTACTTTAGTACCAAAATTGGTACTTTTTTTTCCGTTTGGTACTCTGGTACTCATGTTCAAAAAATGGTACATTTTCGGCGACCCAACTTTATTGTGGATATTGTATTGTTTTATACTTTTTGTACATTTTATATAAATTGTATTTTCTTATAAAAAGACAATAGAAAAATTTTGGACCTTTTTTACAGAAATGGTACCTTTTTAAACCAATTTTGGTACAGAAAAAAATTTTCAAGTGGCAACCGTGACTACAAATCAAAGTACACAGGGACAGAGAGAGAGAGAAAGAAAAAGAGAGAGAGAAAGAGAGCAAAAGAGAGATAAAGAAAGAGAGAGAGAGTGAGCAAGAGAGAGAGAGAGAAAGAGAGAGAGAGAGTAAGACTGTAAAGCTCTTCTACATATAAAATTAACCATATAAAATGGGATATCTACTAACTACTAAGAGACCATTATGATGATATGTGTTTGAAAGATGAACTTTGGGTAGAAGAAATGCTGTTTTTTGAATTTTTAAAATTGCTCCCGATTTAATGTTTGATGTTGGACATTTCTACGTAAGTTGTCTGTGCTTCTCTCTTTAAAAGCTCAATGCTTTGAATTTCCAAACAACACTAGCAAAATATCGGGTAGTTATGAACTGCTGGAAAAAGAATTGCAATGTACTTAATTGGAATTCTTCACGCACGTTGATATTGCGAAGATTTGTGAATAGAATTCCAAATTAAAATCTATTCAACATAATTAAGTCCATATGTGATTGTGGTTGTTATAGTCAAACATAAATTCACTTTGTTCAGTTTGTATGGGGGCAACGAACGGGACTTGGGTATCTGTAAAGACAGGTACTACCGGAGCATAAACCTAGCCGCTTAGGGTTCTAATATTTTAATATAAGAATATTTTAATTCCAATATCTCACTACATAAACTTAAGCCCAATCAGTTGTTTCGTATCATTTATGCATAAAGATCACAAAATCTGGAACTAAATTAGATTTAAATCTTGTTCCGTATATTTATGCTAACTTTATGTCTAACTCTCACTGATTCGCAACATTCTTTTTGTAAGTTAAGGTTATAGAAGTGACTCGGCCTACTTTCCTTCCACTTGTTTATAAACACTACTAAATGGCATGAACATCTTGCTAGAGCAGACTTTACTATTCTTAACGCCCGCATTCTGAATATCCGGTTTAGAATAGACGTATTTCTATAAAAAAAATTTTAATAATCAGGTAGGGTACTTTAAAACACTGCCATGGAATCATAATAAATCTTTTTAAACATTTTGGTCTCCTTCAAGCAATTAAATGATTAACTCAAATCAGTAATATCAATGAACTTATTCTTGTATGACTTCTATAGGGGTGTATTTTCTTCGTTTTGGAAATGAAAGTATGTAATTGTCTATCTCATAGAAATATATGTATGCAAATTCTAATTCATTCCAAAAAGTTTAAATCAACTGTGATTATCTTAACTAAATCCTTAATACCCAATATTAATATCGAATAAAAATCACTTTTCACCTTTTCATATTAAGGAGTTGGACATAATTTACTTACCCTTAATGGGCATTCGTTGTGACCTAGTTTCATATTAGGCCTTATGGTTACCGCAATTGAATTTTTTTTTATTTTGCACCCACAATTACCCACAACTCAAAGGGCCCCCAAAGCTCTACAAGAAATAAAGCTATTTTTGACAGGACATTAGAAAACATTACTAATATTCAACTTTTATTTGTACACCCTTGAAAAATTGATTTCTATGTCAATGATTTTTTTTGTCGTCAACTATTATTCGCTTGTTAAGCCCTAAATATTCATAATGACCTGATATTAGCTGGCAGTTAGTACCATTTAAGTATATTGTGATATACACATATTTATAAATGAAATACACACATTAATTAAGATAATGAATCTATTCTTAAACTTAATATATAGAATTAAAAAAAATCCATAGAATTTAAAATACAGCATGATAATTACATCAAATCGTTAATATATTTTCCATCGAACCAAAGTTTTTGAACGGTAGCGGTGTTATTATTATCTTAAAGACAGTCCCAATCACAAGAGGTATGTAGTCCTATAACTCGTTGTAATCTCACTTTTTCAGCTGTTTGGTTTAGAAATCCCAATAATTTTTTATCCGTTTTAATCTCCTAACGAATTAACTCTTTCACTGGCGAGATATAACAAGTGCTTAATCCATTCCTACATGCACTGATCTTCATGGCTTTTAAGAGAGTTGCTACTTGTGTCAACTAAACGTAGCTATTTGAGCGTGAGTTTAATTTTATTTTCATTTAAAATAATATGAGTAAAAAGAAATTTTATTAGAAAAAGAGATCTTTTAAGTATGAGTACCCGTAAAGGAGTTTTCTCTTTATACATATATAAAGAATAAGTTGTTTCTACGTCACATAAGTTGTAAATGGCAATTTATGCCCATGTTCCATGAAAGTCTCCATTCACAGTTAATGAATAGTCTCAATATTCTAATCTCGTTTAGGATTGTACCAGCCACATTTTAAGAAAACCTGCAACGAGTGTGGAAATATAAGAATATACTATCTTTAACAAAAGAGAAAAAGGAGTTGCGATGAAATATAACTCCTAAATTATTAAATTTCGATTGACTTTTCAGTTGTTATATTAATATTTCCTTAAAACAAAAAAAAACGAAAAAATTAAAATAAAATAAATAGAAATACCATGTAATAAATGGAATTAGAATTTAATATTACATCTTTTATCTTAGAATTTTCTATAATTACAGTTTAAGATACTACTGGCTTGTACTAGTAAGCAATCTTTTCATCTAACGAAATTATTAAACTATATCAATTCCTTTGACTCCATTGAAAGAAAGAAAGAAAGTATAATAAAAATGCATTAAACTGAGTGAGAATTATTTTTTTTTCAATAGACATTGATATCATCTCGTGCTGATCTAAACGAGGTAAACAGTAATTCGCATACTGTTTAATAAATTTATATGCTACATAACTTTCATCATTAGAGTTTAATATACTGAGTTAGGTGTTTTACACCCAATATATTTATTTTAATATATGTAAAGATTGCATTTGTGTATGACATTTG
>NC_051847.1:235683155-235696390 GCF_002237135.1 Teleopsis dalmanni | reverse complement strand
AAAATGCAGCTGCTTAAAGATTTTCCATTTTAAAATTTGTTGAATATTTAAGATATATGAGTTTGAAAGATCGGTGAAGGGTATTACATACTAAAATTATAGTGAATCGTGTTTGCTTGCAGAGTTCATAAAACACATAAAAGATTACGCATAGCAAACGCAGTAATTATTCATGCCTTAGCAGAAGGCCTCTACCGTCATGGCTTAAAACTGTGACTTAATTTTATATTGTAAATCACAACTGAATAAAAAAAGTATATTCATGCCTGTTAGTTTAATGTTTTACTCATACTTTCTTTCGTCTGTTAACCTGTTGCATCAGCGTTACATATACTCACTGGTTACATTGGTGCTGTGATGACAAAAAAAAAACGAAAACAATAAAATTTCACTTTTGTTTGGATTGTGGTTTTGTTACCAAATCAACTCCATTAATATTTTCTCCAATTGTTTCACCAATTCGATCTGTCAATGCTTGAAGGCGGATGTCACAATTCAACAAAATGTAGACTCGTTTTTCTTCGCATTATTATTTATATACTATATGCAAATAAATAAAAAATCTTCAAAAAATATTGCATATAAAATATTTCATCAATTCAATCAAGTTTTTGTGAAATATTATAATTATTTTTTTAACATACATATATATATATATTACTTTTTATTAACTTACAATATACTTACATACATATTCGAGACTATTTGAATATTTATTTTTTTTTTATATATATAATTATTTTTTTCCAAGTAAACATTTATTTTGATTAATTTTTTTTTGTTTGTTTTGGAGACGCTATTTTGTATGCGAAGTGAGTAATTTTTAGGTTAGGGATTTTTAAAAATCCCCATAGTTTATGGCATTAAACGTGCCTAATCGCAAAATTTTTTAATCGAAAACTTTGCTTACAATGTATACGAATTTCAATACAATATCACCTGGTACCTAGTAGGTACTACCTACACATAAGTGAACTCACTTGCTTAAAGATAAGTGCAGCAAATTTTCGTTGTGACTTCAGAACGCTTCGCTTTAACTCGCATTGACTTTATATATATAAAATGGAGGTTTTTTTTTATTTTTTTGTATTATATATAATTTATTTATCGTCATTTGATCAGAATTTAAATTACTATGTAACCTTACGAATGGCAAATAGCGTGCTAAAAATGATTGATTTTATTTAAAGAAATTAAAAATATGAAATTTAAAATAATTTTTTTTAATTATATGTTTAAGTAATAAATAATAATTAGAAAATTTAATTTATGTCCATGTATTAATTTTTCGATACATATTTAGTTATAATTTAATGACTCATCTATTTATTTAAATTTTTTTTGTATGAAATATAACTTTTTGTCATTATAAATATTGTTTCAATCGGGATCGAATGTACACTTAATAGCAATATATTTATAATATTTGAGTTTTCAATACATGCTATCGATATAGTATGAGGGCATTCTTCATAGGAAAATGAAAAAAAAACTCAAAATTACATAGTAACACACAGTCTAGAGTCATTAAATGTCTTCCAGAGTGCAACCATTACCTCAATAATGGTAGATATAGGCAATTATCTTCTGAATACGTTTAAGATAGTAGTATTACTTAAGGTTTTAGGGTTTGAGGGACATCAGGGTAATAGATGATTATATTGTAAAACAAAAGCGGTGATCATGCGCTTAATTGATCCTAAGTTCTTCTGTATATTAACTTCAAAATGTCACTATAATAAAGTCATCAAGAAATTGTGTAATTTAACAACAAGTAACACAATTTGGCTTCCCAACAGATGCTAAGCTGGGTAAACTTAAAGATTTTGTCATATATATTATATTGGAAATATGTTTGGTCTTTTCAATGCTGGTCGAATTAGTGGATAAGATATTGAAAGGTGATAGCATGTTCTTTGTGACAATGGCTTCACCACTCCTAAACTGTGCACCAGCAAACCCTAAACTGTGTTGAAATTGATCAAAAGCCTTAACATACTCAGTTATAATGAAAGCTATACAAACTACAACTCTTCTGATTGCAGTGCATTCTGTAGTAATGTGTCCAAGAGTTACTTGACAGAAAAAGAATTGAAAAAAACTTTCACAAGAAATAGTGAACTGGAACCTTATGGATTTATATTTCCTTGCCATTCAGGTGGCACGATTCCTGCACCTATACCCAGGCTAGCTCCGATTGGCACCTTATACACATCTTAATCCTTTCACTTATCTCCATTAGCTCCACAAACATACATACAAGTTAAGTACGGCATAGGGTCAGTTGGGTAATGAACATTGACTCCGTGTTTCAACTTTGACAGGGCACGAGTTTAAACCTTGGGACTAGCAGTCTCAAAAAATTCTTTACGAATAATGAACTATAAGCACTAATTTCAAGACCACTGATGATAGCTATTTGGCAATACTCAAAACAACTGTATGGTCAGCGAAAAATTTAATTGATTGTTGTGGTTCACTACTTTTCAGAAACTCTCTATTTATTCATTGTCTAATGCATATATTATCTCAATTTTGATCTATTGAAATGCATTCTTATTGACTACATCGAAGTTACTAACTATTAATCCTTAAATCCGATAGACTTTTTATTTTCTTTTGACTTATTAAGCATTTTATTATACGTATAAAAGTTGATTAAAATTTTGAATTTTTTATTTTTAGCTGGTTGGCATATTGGGTATTGTTTATGGAGTTCTTATACTCAATAGTATTGGTACTATTGTCGTCGATGGACAAACTGGTTTCCCACCGCAGGCTATTATGCCAATAGGTCTGATAACAATTTCCTCAATTGTTGTGTTCATATCCTTCCTTGGCTGCTGTGGTGCAATACGTGAATCTGTCTTCATGACAATGACCTATGCTGTCTTCTTATTGATTTTGTTATTACTGCAGTTAACTATCATCGTATTGTTGTTCACGAATAAGGATAAATTTTTAGATGCCATGGGTGATGTTATCGACAAAGCTTGGGAACAAGACTCTCGTGAAAATGGAATATTTGATGCTATACAAAAATCGGTAAGATATTTTAAAATATTTTGTGGTTGTATGATTTTGATGGTAATTATATTCCATTTTTTTTTAATATTTAGTTACACTGCTGCGGTAAGAATGGCATAACTGACTATATTACTAATCTGCCAAATGTACCAAAAAGTTGTTGTGAGGGAGGAAACTGCCTTAATCCACTTAACGTCTACGGTGGTTGTCGCAGCAAATTCCAAGAATTTATGTCTGGCAGTACTGACCTCGCTAGACACGTTGGCTTGGGCCTTATTGTAGTTGAGGTAAGTGTAAATAAAATATTCTATTTGTTGTTGTTTTATTGAGCTTCTGTCAAGCGTGTAGTCCTTGAATTGAAATCAATGTGAATAACATACATTTTTGATTTGATTAATTTCGTTGTTAATGAATTTATTTATGTCCTTTCAGCTTGTTGGCTTCATTTTCGCCTGTTGCTTGGCTAATAATGTGCGCAACTACAAACGACGAAACGTCTATTAAGAATACTCAAATCGAATCCAAATAAAAAGCCATTCTCATTTTTTGTAATTTTGTCGTAACGCACATAAAATAATTATAAAAAATAATAATAAAAAAAAAGAAGAAAATTCGATACAAAAATTTAATACAAATGAAATATATTTAAGCTATAGTGCAGGAAATTTTAAAACATTGTTAGTTTATACAAAGAAATAAAATTTCTAAATTGTTAAAGGAAAAACCAAATCCTTATCCTTAAAATAAATGCACACTAAATTAAAAGTCAACAAATAATAATTTATAATGTATTTTAACAATTCTTTTGTAACTTTACTTTACCAAACAATCATGCATAAATAATTAAAAAAAAATATATATTAAAAATTAAGTGTGTACTACGAGTGCATAACATCGAATATAAATTAATGTAAGGAATATTACATATTCCATATTAACGAACAATAATAATGTTAATCCTTACAGAAACTTCATTTATAAATGTTTATATACAATTTATTTACTATATTATTATTGATATTATATATATATATAAATTATATGTGTACAAGTATTTTCTACTAAATGTTGTAATATGTTAAATAATATTATGACTCAAATATTTGATTGTTAGGACACAAACGAAAAAAAAAATATGTAGACGTTTTTATATTTTGAATCTCCTTTATACCTTAAACATAATGTAAACTTTTCCAAAATATTTAATAAATTGAAGATACCATTAAACTATTATTACAAACAGGACATATGTGTTTCAAATTACATTTTCTTACTTTCGAATAAGTTTAGTAAATGTGTTGTTAGAACCAGGTTTTAAAAGGTTTGCTTTAAATTATAGGCTTTTATAGTGTTTTTTAAGTAAAATTACACAAAAGAAGAATCTAGTAAAAATGAAATATAAAAAAACAATTTTCGTTTTGTTTGCTATTGATTTAGGAAGACCAGAGTAGTAAAATTATTCAATAAAATTATTAAGTCTAGTTGTATCGAGGACAACTGGTATATATAACAAAAGGTTCCACGCCATATAAAATAAATGTCCACAAAAATTTTGACCGTTTGATCGAAATCCAATCTACAATATATCTTCATTCATATGTAAACTACAAATCAAAGTACACAGGGACAGAGAGAGAGAGAGAGAAAGAGAGCAAGAGAGAGATAAAGAAGGAGAGAGAGAGAGAAAGAGAGAGAGAGAGTAAGACTGTAAAGTTCTTCCACATACAAAATTAATCATATAAAATGGGATATCTTCTAACTACTAAGAGACCATTATGATGATATGTGTTAGAAAGATGAACTTTGGGTAGAAGAAATGCTGTTTTTTGAATTTTTAAAATTGCTACAGATTTCCTGTTTTATGTTGGACATTTCTACGTAAGTTGTCTGTGCTTCTCTCTTTCTTTAAATTATTTTTTTTACAAATGATCTCACAAGTCCCACAAATATTGTGTATTCCAAAGCTCAATGCTTTGAATTTCCAAACAACACTAGCAAAATATCGGGTAGTTATGAACAGCTGGAAAAAAAATTGCAATGTACTTAATTGGAATTCTTCACGTACGTTGATACTGCGAAGATTTGTGAATAGAATTCCAAACTAAAATCTATTCAACGTAATTAAGTCCATATGTGGTTGTGGTTTTTATAGTCACACATCCATTCACTTTGTTCAGTTTGTTTGGGGGCAACGAACGGGACTTGGGTATCTGTAAAGACAGGTACCACCGGAGCATAAACCTAGCCGCTTAGGGTTCTAACATTCTAATATTTTAATATGAGAATATTTTAATTCCAATATCTCACTAACTTAAGCCCAATCAGTTGTTTCGTATCATTTATGCATAAAGATCACAAAATCTGGAACTAAATTAGATTTAAATCTTGTTTCGTATATTTATGCTAACTCTATGTCTAACTCTCACTGATTCGCAACATTCTTTTTGTAAGTCAAGATTATAGAAGCGACTCGGCCTACTTTCCTTCCACTTGTTTATAAACACTACTAAACGGCATGGACATCTTGCTAGAGCAGACTTTACTATTCTTAACGCCCGCATTCTGAATATCCGGTTTAGAATAGACGTATTTCTATAAAAAAATTTTAATAATCAGGTAGGGTACTTTAAAACACTGCCATGGAATCATAATAAATCTTTTTAAACATTTTGGTCTCCTTCAAGCAATTAAATGATTAACTCAAATCAGTAACATCAATGAACTTATTCTTGTATGACTTCTATAGGGGTGTATTTTCTTCGTTTTGGAAATGAAAGTATGTAATTGTCTATCTCATAGAAATATATGTATGCAAATTCTAATTCATTCCAAAAAGTTTAAATCAACTGTGATTATCTTAACTAAATCCTTAATACCCAATATTAATATCGAATAAAAATCACTTTTCACCTTTTCATATTAAGGAGTTGGACATAATTTACTTACCCTTAATGGGCATTCGTTGTGACCTAGTTTCATATTAGGCCTTATGGTTACCGCAATTGAATTTTTTTTATTTTGCACCCACAATTACCCACAACTCAAACGGCCCCCAAAGCTCTACAAAAAATAAAGCTATTTTTGACAGAACATTAGAAAACATTACTAATATTCAACTTTTATTTGTACACCCTTGAAAAATTGATTTCTATGTCAATGATTTTTTTTGTCGTCAACTATTTGCTTGTTAAGCCTTAAATATTCATAATGACCTGATATTAGCTGGCAGTTAGTACCATTTAAGTATATTGTGATATACACATATTTATAAATGAAATACACACATTAATTAAGATAATGAATCTATTCTTAAACTTAATATATAGAATTAAAAATAATTAAAATTCAACATGATAATCACATTAAATCGGTAGTATATTTTCCATCGAACCAAAGTTTTTGATCGGTAGCCGTGTTATTATTATCTTAATGGCAGTTCTAATAACAAGAAGTATGTAGTCCTATAGCCCGTTGTGATCTCACTTTCTCAGCTATCTGGTTTAGAAATCTCAATAATTTTTTATCCGTTGTAATCTAACGAGTTAACTCTTTGATTGGAGAGATATAACAAGTGCTTATCAATTCTTACATGCACTGATCTTCATGTCAAAATACTACGTTATAAATGGAATTACAATTTAATATTACATCTTTTATCTTAGAATTTTCTATAACTATAGTTTAAAACACTATTAAATCGGACTAGTAAGCAATCTTTTCACCTAACGAAATTATTATATTATATCAATTGCTTTGACCTCATTGATGAAAAAAGTATAATAAAAATGCATTAAACTGAGTGAGAATTATTTTTTTTTCAATAGACATTGATATCATCTCATGCTGATCTAAACGAGGTAAACAGTAATTCGCATACTGTTTAATAAATTTATGCTACATAATTTTCATCATTAGAGCTTAATATACTGAGTTAGGTGTTTCACACCCAATATATTTATTTTAATATATATAAAAATTGCATTTGTGTATGACATTTGGTTGCGCGAACAGTCCAATGATGCTGCAAATAATAATTATAAAGAATTCTAAGAAAATTTGCAAACTAGGATGTATTGTAATTTTATTTATTATATAGTTATTTGCATTCCTCATAATCCTCACTGCAGAAGTTGTAGAAACTTGCAGGAAAATGAAACCATTAAACAACTTCTCTTTGAATGTCCGACTTTGGCGTCCAGAAGAAATGTCTTTTGAAAAGTATTTCACTCACAGCTTATCAGACTGTTCATTGGAAAAGAAGAAAGACTTCTTAGATTAACTAATCACTATCTAAGGGGTTCTTAGAGAAACGTGTGGAAAAACGGTGGAAATCGCTCATTGAGGTAGATGGAAAGAACTTTATTATAATAAAACGGTTTTTATCGGTTTAAAAACTTTGCAATGCTACTCAAACTGTATACATTAACAGTTTATAATCAAGCTTTATGCACTGCTGCTATAACATAACAACATGGCGGAGCTTTTGTTAAGTTCATGTGATTATTATTGCACTAGTAGGAAATTCAAGTGCTGCCGATTATGCCCACTAGAAAATAAATGTTATAATGTTGTAACCAATACACAGATACGAGTACAAAGTGTAGGTAAGCGCACTGCTTTGCTAATCAGGCTCATCATTTCAGTAGAATAGTAGCAAGAAACGCGTTGTGTGTTGAGGTTCGAATTTCGGTTCGGTGCGGAAGATTTCAGTTTGGAATTTGAAAATATTAAGTAAAAAGCGTGCGTATGCGTGTCATGAAACTATTAAAAGAAAAATAAATGATAACCAAACATATGTAAATAAAATTTAAAAATTATTTACATGAAAATAAAATATTTTCTTTTTTTTTTAAGAACTTAACAAAACAATTTGCATTTTTAAAGTTTATTATGTAAATAAGAAAATTTTTTCAAAATAACAAATTAAATTAAATTTAGTGAAATTACTTATTACAAATTAAAAGAAAATCACATCAAACTTTTACCTCAAGTAGTAAACAACGAGTGTTATAGTTTCTTAACCGCGGTGCAACAATTTCTACACAACAACAACAATAACCAGAGTCATTGCAGCAGCAACAACAGTGGATAAAAAAAAATTACCATTAGAAGTGGAAGAAACAAAAGAAGAAGCACACAAACCTGAATTCAAGGAACAATAACAACAACACTAATAATAATAACAACAACAACAGTAAATCCAAAATCGTTTCAATATAAAAACAAAAATAAAAGAAATTTTTTTTTTGCTGAAATTTTTGAAAACATAAAAATATTTGTGCGCTTACGTAGCCAAAGATCGAAAAAAAATAATCCAAATAAAAAAAATAAAAATAAAAAAATTTTTTTTTTGATTTGTGAGACAATTTAGCATAAAAAGATTTCTCAATTCAAACAACAAAATGACATCAACGCCAACGGTCAAAAAGTTTGTGCTCGCTTTTGATTTGATCTGTGCGGTAAGCAAATTCTGTTGTTTATTTTTAATAAAACAAAATTTAAAAAAAAATTAAAAAAAAAAATTATAAAAAATGAAATTTTGCACATTTAAAATATTTTTAATTTTTACAAAAAAATAATAACACAAAAAAAAAAATAAATGAAAACTAATATTTGCTTTCGTGCTCTTCCCCAATCTACAATCCACAAACTACCGCAATGTTGTACTGAAGATTGGGAGAGTAAACAATGGCAGCCAGCAACACATCGAACGCCGGTAAACAAACTCCGACGAAAACGGATGTGCAAACAATAAATTAGTCGAACGAATGCTAAACAAACAGGCAAACGTGAGACACAGCCGGAGCGACGGAGACGAATGTTGAGGCATTTAACCATAAATCGGGTCACTAGATACGTTCTATGGTAAATAGGCTTAACACTTAACGGTAACTGTCGCTTTTGGCCTACGGGCGTGAGGTGTGTAAGCCGCCAAAAGCAAAGCAAATTTTTTTCTGAATATTATTGAATGACAGAAAACGCAGTTCAGGTGTGGGCAAACTGTGCATGCAGTGGAGCAACAACTGTTGCAGAGCTGCATGTAAAGTAGCAAAATGTGCTGCAGAGTTGCATGTAAAGTAGCAAAAGTGCTGCGGAGTTGCATGTGAGGTAGCAAAAAGTGCTGCAGAGTTGCATGGAGAGTAGCAAAAAGTGCTAAAAAGTCACATGAAATTGTTAAATTACTAGAGCTGACCAGGCAACGTATTTATTCTCACCGTGTGTAGATTGAAGCAATATCGAAATATCTATCGTCACTTGTAAATTATGTGTATAAAGATAAAGATCAATTTGTCTAATGTCCACAATAATCTGAACTAAACTTCATACGAAAAAATCAAGAAATTTTCTTAGCCTATCTAGAGTAACTAAGGTCGTAGTTCGTATAACCACTCACTGATTATTTTGTACGCATACTCTTAAATTTAGTATAATAATTCCATTTTATGAATAATGTAGAATTCATAGATGTGAAAATGAAGAAAAAGTAGTAAAACATCTTTTCTAAAGGTGCCACAGTCTAGCCAGAAACTGAGCGAAGTTCTTAAAAATTATTACTTGTGTTCTTTTACAGAAGTGTCCAGTGCTACTAAAAAACTGGAAAATTGAAAACTAGAATGCGCTTGTTTAGGACTTCAAAATGGTATCATGTTAACATTTCAAGCCCAAAAGGATCGTGTGATCCATTGTGATGTAATGCACTCTAACTGCCAAAGTTATTTAACTTAACTTAATAGGCCATAAGTTACGTTAATAGACCTTCTGTATTAATACTGTAGCGCTACAACTATACAGACTATAGCTACTCTAAAACATTGTTTCCAATGAAACGGTCTTGCATTTAATATATTTTTCCAAATTAATTTAGCGCGCAGAATCGTTGAATACCTTGTGAACTTAATATAATCCTAGTTGAGTTGAGTCACATTATCAATCGATATTTTTCTATACTTCTATATAAACTTCTATAGAAACATTTCTTATATTAGACACTATGTTAGATATAGATATGTCGTAAACAAATCTATAGAATTCAACACTGACAACGATTTATTAAAGTCTACACATTTGACTCGATTTAGAGAATTAAAACTGATTTGAAAATCGAAATTTGACAGCTATAGTTTGTTAACATATATTATCAGAGTTTTATATGCTTTTAAATACATATGAATAGACTTGGTAAAATTTTTTCTAACATTACATTACTTTATGATACATTATTATGCTTAAATACATAATGGACTACAAAATGGTATGAAGGAATAGGTCCGATGCAATAGTCGCTCTATATTTATTTGCCACTAATTCTAGCTGACCTTATAGAGAGATTGTATTCGGTAAGTTTAAATTATTTTATAGATTGGCGTAGCAGATATAAGTCATTAATGTATACAAATTTTTTTGGTTTTGTCGATTGAACCTATTAGTACCTGTGTGGTTATTTGTTAATGTACTTTAATGGACATCCATTGAAACAGCCAATTTTTTATATAACATGCTTCATTTACCATTTTTTAATCAAAATTTATTTATGAAAATTATCTTAGGATAAATTTATAAGATAGTAGTTTTAAAAAAATATTAAATTTATCTTAAATAATAATTTAAAAAAAAATTATCTATACTTCTGCTTACATTTTGATATATAAAAATAATTCAAAAAGATTTACTCTAAGTAGCCGAAATTATGATAAATACTATTTTTTTTTTTTTTGCAAAATACGAAGATAAGAATTCTTACATATATTTGTGTTATTTAATATTCTGAGTTGAATGACTGTCTTCATGAAGTTCACTATCTTTATGGAGATAAAATCTTCTATTGCCATTTAGCATATTTTATTGTGTTCTCTTACTAGTGCTGGGTACAATCTCTTTTATGTTTTGTATGTATTTACATAAAATGTTCTTATCACAATATACCACCGAAATCGCCTTGCCTTGTACTCCCCATTTAATAATAGGTATGTGGAATGGTATACGAGTAACAATATGTCAAACATAAATCTCTATCTATTGAGGAAACAGTTTATAATTATTTTAAGATCAAGTTTTTGTGTGTTTCTTATAAAATCTAAAAAAATAAGATAAAAATCTTTAGTCAGTTACAGCAGAATATAATTGATTTGAAGAGTACTGCATATTCAAACTGGTATGTTCTAGTATCACAGAAAGTTCGGAAACTAGAGTTTTGAAGAGTCCTCTAATTGTTTGAGATATTGCACCCCAAGAAAATCTTATACACTTTGCTGCGATTAGATGATATTTTACTAATAGGTAACTCTATTTAAAGTTGGTGTTACAGGTTGTTAGGAAGCTAGTGAAGAATGTCAATAAGCCCGTTGCATACATGCCGTAAAAAAAGTTCGCTACGTGGTAGTAGAAGAAGTTGATAGTGATCCTGAAGCGCAAATAGAAATAAAAATAAAAATTAATATGCTATGTTTTATAGCAGTATTTAAGTAGTTTTAGCAATTGATATATACCTGAAGTGCTTTACAACTGCACTTAAAGCAGTCAAGTAGGTTTTATATGGTTTATGTTCCCGATAGAACTATCGTTGATATAATCTAAGTAAAAACTATTTTATACATGTAAAGATTAATTTGCTAAACGTTTATTATAATCATATGAATGGTTTGAAAGCTAATACGTAACGAATATATATACAGATACACATTGATTACTATAGGATGTATAGTTATATATGTATATATATGTATATATATATTTATTTTATTACATAATTGTGCAATGAAAAACATATATTTACTTCATACATGGAAAAATCTAATAACTTGTAAAAATTAACAAGTAACTTATTAGTCACACTTCTCTGGGAATGTAGAAGGTGTGACAGGTGAGTGCTCAATGCTAGTCACTGTTGCAATTGTTAAAAAATTAGTAATATATACCACTCTCTGACATTAAGCATTATTTCATCTGGAAAAATTATGTCAAGTTTAGATAATTTATCCGCACTTTCTCTGTTAAATACATGTAACTTGAGGTACAAATTAGATAAACGTTATCGCACTTTTATCTCTTTAGATGACAAAATATTATTACTTCTGATATCTACTCTACATCTGTAGTTGATTTGATATATATGACGTTGTTCGATGTCATGACACTTTTTCTCACGTCATGTAATTTAATCATATGAATATATTTATTGTTTCATTAATAAACAAATTGGCTCAAGTACTTTTTATAATTTTGGAGATAATAGCAAAGGTCAGCATAGCAGAAAGGATATTAATAAGTCATTCACAAAATATTATTATTTTGTATTTAGAATTCTAATAACATTATGACAATATTAGTTAACTTGAGGTAATATTGCTTAGGTGTGCTGATAGTTAATTATGAAGAATGATTCATTGGTGACGCAATAACTAAGCTGAACTTATAATTTTTTACTTACGATACATAGAAGTCAGTGTCATGTAATGTTTTATAATGAAAAACTATTAAATAAATCTACGAATAATTTAATTTTTATTTACATTATTTGTAGCAAGATTTTCAATATAGTAATTATCAGTAACACAAAATTAAATATGTGAGTAATATATTTGCTGATATTTAAAGCTATGAAGTTTGGGTTTCCAATAGTCGTGTGTCTTGCTAAGATAATTTATATTTTGAAAGACTCTGAAAAACTCAACTTTTCCTTTTGTGGGTTTTTGATTTCTGGAACAAAAACTGATTTCTGAACAATCTTCTGCAAAAGATTTGTAATTAATACTGAAATAATGTCATCTGAAATTTTTTAAAACTGCAATTATAAATTTGTGTTGTGTCGGATGATATAAAAAGTATCTGCAATTTTCATTGATATATTTTTGAACGAACATTTTCTTTATTGAAAATTAATATCTAATTTTAATAAAGTAGATATTGTCCAGGTAACTTAAAAACGTTCAATGTTTGGATATCACATAAGTTATAATAAAAAAATTTCATTGACCGAATAAGCATTAGTGAAACGCTGATAAAACGCTTCACAATCGAGCCATTTTTGAAGCGAAACTTTATGGAGGTTGAAAAACTGATTAAATACGAGAATATTCAACGCAAGCAGTCATGATCACAGTTAAGTTACTCTCCATAAACGACTTTCGTGACTGACAAACAAGGTTTATAGAGTGTTTGATAGGATTGGAAGAGAATTGTCTATTACAAGCTGCTCCGCTTGAAAAAAA
>NC_051847.1:235681229-235683055 GCF_002237135.1 Teleopsis dalmanni | reverse complement strand
AATGGATTACAAAAACTGCAGAAGCATGTGGGGGGTGGTTTTTTCTCAAACGATTAAATGCTATTAATTCTTCTCTGCGTTACAACAACAAGCGTATAGTAAATAACGGTCTATAAAAAAGAGATATGTATAACCTTATTAGAATTCCATTGTATTCATTATAGTTTAACTATTTAGTAAATTTGATGTAATTGCCAACTTACTTGTGTTTTGGAGTCAGGACGTGCCCACCAGAATTCTCCTGAACGGCGAAGTTCGGCGATTTTTTCATTCAATTTGTGAGCCAAAACAACAGTTAAAGGCATGCATTCTTCTGTTTCATCGGTGGCATATCCAAACATAATACCCTGAATAATTTAAAAATAAATTATAATATATTTTAAATTTTCTGTTATTACTAATAATAAAGCAATAAACGTGATAATCAGTTAGTGTGTAACGTAAATATACAATATAATTAAAACCAAAGCATAACAACAATATATAAATAAAAAAATAATAATAATAATAAAAGCAACAAATAAATGCAAGCAAATGTTTACATAAAAAAAAAAAAAAAAACAAAGACGGATTAGTAAAAGTTTCATACTAAAACTGCTGTAATTTCACCGATTTGAAAAAATAATTATTCGATAAATTTGGACCAAGTCGCAGAACCAAAAATTTTCTATGATATATACAATTATTATTTTCGATTAATTTAAAAATGTTAATTTTTTTATACATAAAGATATATAAAAATAGAAAAATAGAAATTAAATGAAGTGACATATTGTTTAAATACACAAACACCCAGGAGAGCAAGACTTTAATCATATATATTAAATCAAATGAACTACAATGAATGTTTCATTTAACAAGTTCCAGAACATTTTCATCAACATTGAAGAAGTTGCTAGCGCCATCACTTAATAGATTACAATATCAAAAGGTATCATTGTCAATATGATTGCGAGACTGAAAAAAAGTCACCTGAAATATCACAAACAATTATACGTTTTTCATTTGCGACTATTAGGAGAGACGGCGTTAGAATATTTTTGGATATGTTCTGCAACCTCTTTATGCTAGTTTATTAACAAATATAATGTGCGTATTATATCAATCTAAAAGATTGATCTTACTCGTATACTTTGCAGTAACCTCAGAGCGCTATGAAAGATTGGGGAATTCAGTTTAAGAATTTCTGAGGATTCCAAAATATACAGTTTGCCGTTCTAAATAATTTTGACTTAGTCTTGCTAAGTTTGCTTAGAGAGTTAAGCAATTTTGACAAAATTATGTGCAGTATGCAATATGCATTTTAAGATTGAGTAGTGTATGTTGGTGGATAGCATAAAAGAGGCAGCCAGCCAAGCCAAGTTTTTATTATTTTTACAAACATAAAAGTGCTAAATATGTACAATAACAAATATTAAAATTTACATTTAACTGAATTAAAAACAAAAAAAGAAAGAAAGAAAATGGTTATAGTACTAGAAAAACATTTTGCGGGCTTAGCATTCTAATTTGAGTTTTATGTGTTCTTCTTCCCAACCTGATCTCCGGCACCGATTTCTTCTTCGGCACGATTTTCATGCACTCCAGCTGCGATTTCGGGCGATTGTTGGTCCAATGCTAATAAAACGTTGCACGTTTTATAGTCAAAACCTTTTTTTAATTATTATTTCATTCATATGCATACGATTTAGTATGATGTTTTAAATTTGTTTGAATTATGAAAAGAAAGAGAAAATGCAAAACAAATAAAATAAAATTAGACAATAATTAACGCTATATAAATGAATTAGTATATTTATGAGAGATATTTCAAAATTGTCTTAAAA
>NC_051847.1:235671117-235681129 GCF_002237135.1 Teleopsis dalmanni | reverse complement strand
CAGCATTATTTTTGATATAATTTGGAGATGAATATTAATCCAAGTTTCTCGATAAAAGACTTTCAATAATGGAACATCTGTCAATATGGCAGAATTTTTAATTCTTTAGTAATTCAACCATTTACTAAATACAATATACCATTATACTACCTTACAAGATCGGAATTAAAAAATTAAAAATCGGGTTTAATCTATGTGAAGTAAATGCCTTCACTGTTTATAAATTAACGAATCAAACTATTTGAACTACACTTGTTTTTTTACTTAATATTTATGCATAGATATAGTACAAATTATATACGGATAACGTATTAATTCATATGTATAACGAATTATTATTAAAATAAATTCTTTAAATGTTTTAAAAACATTTATACTCCGTTCCCTTAACCTTTTAGAGTCAGCATTGATTATACTATGACAACTGTTCAACTGCTTTTTTAACTTGAAGCTGCTGATCTCAAGCCTACAAACCATTCTTCTCTTAGACATCTAGGTCGTCTGCAACGTAATCAACAAACTTGCAACGTTATCTTTAAATATTTTTATCTTTTATTTTATCTTATCCTTACCCAAATTACTTTTCATTTCTCTTAAGAAAATGACTTAAGAAATATTTCTAAAAATCTTTCTTTTTTCAACATTTTGCTTACAGACAACTAGATCTTTTGCAATAATGGGTTCAACTTCAATAGATGAGGATTTAAAGCGTTGATAAAAACTTTTTCCTATAAGAATTTTGAATATCGTGTCTTCAGCAAACTTGCCACGTGTTAATAAATATACATTCTTATCTTATTTTTAGATATTTTTATCTTTTAACTTATCTTTATCTTATTTTTATCTTATCCTTTCTTAAATTACTCCTCTTTTCTTTCAAGAGAAGGACTTGAGAAATATTTCTGAAAACCTCACTTTTCTCAACAAGATAGCTCCTGAAACAGATAATTTTAGTATAGACTTTAATTGGCTCTATTTACTTTACTTCTTCCCTCTTAAATCCTAACTCCCTATAGAATAATTCTTATATATAAGAATAAGAATTTGTTTGAATGAGAATGCTTTTAGAATAAGTTAAAGCAGCAATTGTTTTATAATTTATAAATAACGTTTTTGGTATCTTATAATTGCATTTGTAAATTTATTATGGTTAATTTATTATGGTTATGTGTTGGTATATATAATTTGTTATTGACAAATAAGAACTTAAGACCAAAGTAAATATTTCATTTCAACTGAAATCACCTTTTTTGGCAATGTTTGTACTGAAAATAAACAAATTTTGGATAAATAATCCGTATGAATGCGTATAAATGTAAAGTTCATTGAATGTAATGTAATATTCATGCAAATTTTTATTCTTAGCCTTAAAAACTACTTGAAAATGTTTCCTTTAATTTTTTGCACTTTAGTTTATTTTAGGCATCTTTGTGTTTTTAATGAAATTTATTCTTTGTTATTATTTTTTTGCTCAGTTCATTAATAATATTTCTCAACGAACATCATCAAATGACACACCCAGCTTGTTTGTAATTAATTTTTTTATTATGTATCTCTTATCTCCAGTTATATAAATAAATTAATAATAATCTTTTGTAAATCTTTGCAGACTGTCTAAAAGGATTAACGACTTAATACCAAAATTGTGGTACTAATAAAAATATGCATAATTCTTTCTACATTTATCATTCATAAAATTATAATTTTTGTAATTTATAAATCGTTTGTTTCGTTACAAAATATAGCAGGAATAAATTAAAAATATTTTTTTAATAATATTTAATTTGGTTTAGCAATAAATTGAAATTTAATATTGTTTTACAAAATTCTTTATCTGGAAGATTTATTTTGTTGATTTTTTAACTAAGGTTTAATATATTAAATATTTTGAAGTTAAAAAAAAAATGAAATAAGCACAATTTAAAAAAAAATTAAATGTTATTTCTGAAAGAGTGATAAGGTATAACTTTAAAAAAAGTTAATCTTTTCTCAATTAAAAAATTTCTAACAATAAAAAGCAGATTAATACATTTTTAATTACAATCATAGCTAATTGCTTACATTTTAAGATATTGTTATGAGAAATATATCAATTATAATTAATACGCTTCTTATACTTGAAAAGTTTAAATGAATATTAAATTAATAATATAGTATATTGAAATTGAATATTCTTGAATTTTTGCATTAAAATAAAACAATATATAAACATTCAATTTATTTATTCTTCTTTAGTAGTGTGCAAAACTTACGTGGAATTTATAGTAATTATCAGAATTATAGATTATTTTTGTAGGTGTCCATTAATTCTAAGTCCATAACTAAATTAGTTCTCTTGAGTTTACCATATTTATTATAGCAATAAAAGTATTTTTAATGAATTATTGATAACAGAACTGGTAAATATGAGATCCCGGCATGATTAAATTTTTGTGCAGACATTACTTTTTCTATTATTAATAAACAAATATATATTTTTTGAATAAATAAGTTTTAAACGTAACGTTTTATATACTTAAATTATCTTTTTCAATAAATGTATTTTTGTTATTACTTCATTATTGTATTGAAAAAAATAATTTGGTATTTTGACTTTACAATAAATTATAAAAACATAAGTTAAACAAGTTAATTAAATAAATATCAGTAAACTGATTAATTATTTTTTTCTGTACAATATATAATAAATAAACTTCCTCTTTTGATTCAAAAATATCATATCTTTTGACAACTTCTTATCTCATATGTAATATATTCTACTATATCAGTAGAAGCTAAGAAAAAAACAGGGCTTTTTATTTATATAAAATTTTAAAATAAATTTATTTAGAAAAGTAAATAAACGAGAAAAAACATCAGTTTTATATGCACGTGCTTTGCAAATTTTTTTTGATTATTTTTGGTCAAGTTTTAACTAAGATTCTTATATTAGTAAAAAATTCTTAATCTTTTATACATATTTTGTTGAAATGTTAAATTCCATATTATAGTGTCCATTAAATATTTTGTATTTGATAAGAAATTTACTAAAGTCCAGTGGTTCTTAAGTTTATCAAATGCTGATTACCCATTCATAAATCATGAAGTAACCATGGTTTTATAAAAATATGTGGTAACTTTCAGTGAGATATGGTTTTAATTTTATTTATAAAAATACACAAATAAAATATTTTGTATAAAATGTTTATGTTTTCATCCATTTGAAAATATTTACACATGACGTATGAGTAATATATGTATGAGTAAGTCTATACTATTTGGAATATATAATTTCAAAAACAAGCTTAGTAGATAATCTCCCAATTCTTTTCTGTAAGTAGATAGTAGGCATTACTGCAGTTTAAGTCACCACATCCTGGAAAGCGTATCGAGACGATAGTGGCTATTCAAGGTAACTTGCTAAAGAAGTTGAAATTATACTTTAATCAGCCTACAAAAAACATATTGGAATACCTATAACAATGTTTTACTGCACTTAATGGCACCTACTTTTACTTAGAAGTCTATTTAATAACTTGTTTTTCTTTTTTTCACATAATATAGAAATCTAAAATCATGTCTAAAAAACCATGTCTTTAGTATAAGATGTTACCTTAACGCATGATGCAGTAGACTCTCTGTGTAACAAATATATTTTCACAGAATATACAAATTTAAAATTCCTATATAATCTACAGAGCTTTCATTATTTTATATGCATTTTGTAATTTACAATCGTTAGTTATGAAAAGTATTTTTGGTGTGATTGTTATTTAGAAGTATTTGAAGTATCAATCGTTATTTGGAAAGTTCAGTACGCAACTGAAAGTCAACTGAATTATTATTTTGATTTATAGTACATATATTATTTTGCTGAAGTTAAGATTTTGGAAAAAAATAGTTAATTAAAACATAATGTTATAATTTTTCAATATCTTCTCTTATTTGCTTTGATTCGCTAACGTATGAACAATTATAAGAAGACATTTATATATCATATCAGTTATATTTCGTGGACTATCTGTCAACCACTTCCTCAGGGATGGGTATTTCAATAACTATTTTTTAATTTTCAATAATTAAGAATAAATATATAATATAATCTATTAGTGTAAATAGAATAAATTCTAAATATCCGATAAGAAATGTTGGTATTGATTTCATATTAAAGAAAGTACTCTAACTGCATAGCTTAAGTAGTATATATAGTATGTATGGTACACTATTTTGTTCAGTGTTTTGAATTAATGTGGAATTAAACTTAACATTAAGTATATTACTTGTATCAATAATATTAAATAGTTATCGTCTTGGTATATTACTTTTTTAATTAACAAATGTTAATAAAATATTTAAATTTTTTTACATTTTTGAAACATTTTATTCATTGCATATATTGAATTGCAACAAGGATTAAATATGTTATAAAAAATCAATAAATGAACAAAAACTTAGTAAAAATAAAATAGTAAAATAAATTCTTTAAAAATGTATCTTTAATTTATATCAATTCTCTTTTTTCACCTCTTTTATTATTATTGAGTGAAACCCATCGATTATAGTTACTGTAATATATACTGTATATATATACAGCATCTTTTCACCCGCATTAAATATTCTAATATTATTGTAAAATATTAAAGCTTATATAATAGTGTTAAAAATAGATCAATACATTATGGATAGCACAAAACATTATTATTTAAAGGCCGGAAATAATTTATTTATTTAGTTATGGTTATAAAATAAATTGTTTTATTACGAGCTATTAAAAAATGTAGGAATTAAACCACATAACCCAAATAAATATATTTTGGGTCTTAAAATTGCATATGCGACAGGAATACTATATGGTCTTACTATATGGTCTATATGGTCTTGTACTTGTAATAATAATATGGTTTGTATAACATATATTAAAAATTATTATTTCTTTTTTACAATTTTTGCATCATAAATTAATAATGTTTAAATACTAGTAATTAAAAAATGACTATTGTAGCGTATAATAGTAAATAGTTTTTATAATTTAAATATGCACTTAAATTAAATTAAACCTGATAAGGGTTCCGCTGATTATTAATACTTATTACTTTGGTCACGCTATCTAGTGTCAGAATTTTAGAGTGGTATAAATACTATAATACTATCAAATACTATAATAAATGTTAGTAAAATAATTTCTTAGATATTTGATAAACTAGCAAACTTGTGAACTTGCAGGGCTTGCAAAATAGAGCCAAGAATGTAGACTAAGTTTTTCAGCTTATAAATTTACGAAAGATTTAATACTCTATCTACACCTAATTAATTATCAGAATCAGAGACAGAGAGCTGTTTTTATAATATAATGTTAATAAAAAACTATTTATCAGAGGTCAGTTAAATAATTTATTTAGATGCAATTTAATTACATAGCTTTCGAAGACATTAATCTGGAAAGTAAAATGCATAACTGTTTATAATAGTATAATTAATTTTTATTTTAATATATTCTTTACCGTGGATATAAAAAATAATTTTAATTAAATTTGATTTTTTAAGACTTTTTATATTTACTCTGCCAGATTTGTTTTGCAGAGTTAACATTAAGATTGCTATGTTAATTGTATTTTTAAGTAATAAAAATAAATATAATAAGTATAAATTAGAAATAATTAAAGAATTTAGAAATAGGTCTAGATATACGTAAATAAGAAAGTTAGACTATGTGCAGCAGATATGGGATTACATGTTTTTTTTCCATTGTTTAGAAAGCACGGAGTTGGAATAATTGCAATTCATAACACACTTCAGAAACATCATAACAAAAAAAAAAAACAGAGAAATATCTTAATGCCAAAATCAATAAGGTTAGAGGTCATTTCCTTCAACTTAAGAAGATATAAAGCTACAATCATATATTCAGCAGTATTAAATTTCACATCTTCGTGTATTCAATATAAAAAAGAAAGCTGTTGTTTTTAGGGGGCTTGAACCTCAAAATAGAGTTTAAAATCAATCACTCTTTAAGTATAGTTTTGTATACAAGAATTTTAATAAATCTTTTCTGCACAGTGATACAATTTATTAAATATTTAATAACTATTTGTTTATGGTAATTAATTTATTTATAATTATTTATTTAGTAAGCAATAAAAAAAAAACAAATTCAAAAACTGCGTGGCAAAAAATATTGCTTATTATATTAAAATTCAAATAAAAATAAATTTTTTTAAGTTACATTATATTTGCATTTATATTAACTTTAATATGCCATTATTATATTGGTGTTCACACTACGCCAACGGATCACTTTAAACTTTATGGTAGCGACGATGGTAGTTAACTTATTAATAACCGTTTAAGATAAATAGTCTATATATAAAGGTTGGTTAATAATTTTATAACGGGTCGTTTTGATAAAGTCGGACTAGAATGTTATAATTTAGTACGCTTAATAGTGCAAAATGATAATTTTTTTTTTGAAAATTATTGTAAGATTTCAAATGCTAACTGAAGTCTTTTAAAAAATTGTAAATAATTAATTACAAAAAAAATATATTTTATATATTATTTTATATGTAATACATATTAATATACAGATTATATATAGAATATGTATAAAATATGCAGACTGTTTTTAAGTATATTTTTCTATTAATAGGAGGACAAGTTGTGTTATGTTTACTTTATTTCTTTTTTTAAACTAAAATGGTAACCGTTTTCGGTGCAAAAGTTGAAGAAATTAAAATAAATAAGAAAAATACATATTTAAAATAATAATATCTATTTAAAAATAAAATCTTACTTTACTTAAGTACAGCAAATTTACATAATTCAGCAAATTAATTTTTATAGTCAATTAAATATAAGTTAAATAGTTGAGATATTTGTATATATAAAGGAAGAAGGACTAAAAATTAGTCAAGCATAAACATTTAACAATTGATTTTATTTTTTACGTAAATATTTAAAAGATGTGAAGCATATATATATAATACCCTATACATTAATGAGAAAAAGTATTTTATGGTTCATGCAACAAATAATAAAGTTGAAATACTTAATATTTATTAAAGCAATCTAAATTAGTATGAAAGATAATTAAACATCCACAAGATAAAAATTGCGGAAAATAATAAAATTTATTTTATTAGTTTTCTTTTCTTAAACAATTCATTATATATACAGCTATTCAATTCCTTTAAATATCTAAAACAATTATAAGTTCATGTTAAATAGTCTAATTAAGTTTGTTGAACATGATTGCTTACTTTTGGAATGTAATAAAATCTTTAATTAAAATTGAAAAGTAATGAACTATATACTAATTTGGGTGAATAAGGGTCATCATTGTTAACTTGATTAACTGGAATGCAGGAAGTTCAAGTGCTTATAATTTCTTTCCATGAAATGAAGTGCCGAATGTTGCCAAAAATTAGTTATTTTTTTTCATGATATTTATTAACAATGCTCCTAATAAAATTAATGTAAAAACCGCACCTATAATTGTTTACAAAAATTTTAAAATTAGAGTATTTTTAAAATATTTCCAAGAATTAGGGGAAAACTTTTGGCAAATTTTGTTTAGGAATAATCAATTGTAACTAAAAAAGAAAAAATTTCAATTTTTTAATTGAAGGCATTGGATAGACATCAATCATCAAAATAAGAACGTAACCAATTATGGAAATAGTTTCTTTTTTTTCCACAATACTGAAGTCAGCATAGATAATTAAAAATAATTGATTAGACAGCAATTAATTTCAATAAGATCAGATTCTTAGAAACATCTGCTCTTGTTTAAGCAAGAATAGTTTTCTAATAGCAAAATTTCCATAATAATTGTAAGTAATATAATAAATGGTAAAAAACTATATATAAATAATTAATCATTCATACATATAAGGTAGGTGATGAAAGCGAATTTTAAGCGTCCACAATGAATGTGTCTATAATATAATATATATAATATATATATATCTCTAATATAATTATTGATTTCATTATACATTACATTAGATTATTAAATTTATATATTACTATTACTAATAGTACATTGTGATCTATAGAATTTATTATGTATAGTACCCCTAATGAGAGTCACATTAAACTTGATTCGATTACTTCCTTAAGGCAAATTATTATTAGAAGTGATGTTTTATATTCCAAAATTTTTCAAACAAATCAAATTTAAAACATTTAAACTCTTAAACCTATTAAGTTTTAATAACCAATTAAGTGACAAATAGAATAATTCGGTAAAAGATTTATTATACAATATATTATATTTTTTTCAATAAATTTGGTGGATTTTTCTTTGATACCATATGTATAGGTAAATATTGAAAATTGTAATATAAACTCAAAATCAATAAAATATTTAATATTAATTTAAATTATATTTTTGAAATATACCCCAATATAGTACATTAATTTTAGGAATAATAATCAATAACTTTTACAGATATACAATAAATAATTTTTATATATATCAACCAAAAAATAATTGAGAATAATAAAATAGAAAAAAAATTTTTTAATTTTTATTTCTTTATTTTAATCAAAAAAAATAAAATAATGAATTAAATAAAATGAATTATGAATAAAATAAAATGAATTAATTTTTACTTATATTATTTTGTTGGTATTATTTTTAATATTATATTATAATTTTTATTTTATTATTTTTTATCAACTATTATTACAAAAATATGAATTCTGCACCACTTTTGGTTGAAAGAATAAAACCAATAATATTTTTTTCTAAATTAAATATTGGATAAATATCCTCAATATTTATTTTATTTTGATATAAACATTATTATTTTTATCAGAAATATGTGTGTTTGGTTAAAAAATAAAACCATATATAACATATGCTATATGTATAATATGTATTTTATATATATTTTACTAAGTTAATATTCTGATTTCCAAATTTTCACACTATTCATATTATTTTGAAATAAATATTAATATTTTTATCAGATGTTATTAAAAAAATATATTTTAAGAAATTTTCAGAAAAATATTTTTATCTATGATAATAAAATAAAAATAATAAAATATTCTTATCAAATAATAATATGTAATAATATATTGTTTTTTTTTTTATTGAAGGAATAAAACTAATAAAACTTTTTGTTTAAATTTCTGATGTTGAAATATTCTCATTATTTTTATTATTTTTATAAATGTTATTGTTTTTATGAGATATTATTTAAAATTAAGTACTCAACACCACTTTTGGTTAAATTCTTTTCAATAATATTTTAAATATTATTTTATTTTATTTTAATTATTTTATAATATTGTAACTTTCTTACTATTACTATAATAAATATCTTGTCACAGACGATAATATCTTTACAAATCTTTTTTATATTATCTGCTTTGGATAAAGTTTTTATAGAACTTAAACATTTTATTTGTTTCTATTCAAAATCTAACATTATTTATTTTACTTTTTATTATATAAAATGATTCAAGTCTAGTACGCTTTTTTATAACACTACGAAATTAAAGTACCTTAAATAAAGCAAAACTTACCAGTTTTCTCAACCATTTTAATTGAATTATTTTTTTTAAATTAAAGTTGAAGATTTACACTAACAAATTTTATTGCACTTATGGGACGTGACGCGTAAGTGTTATTGCAAATAAATCACCGAATTACTTTCAACTGAAGCCGTAGTTATACAATTTTTGTCCAATGGGTCTATGGAAAACACAAAACTTAAAAACACTGAAAAGTGACAGTAAGTGGACGAAATCAAGTGTTGGTCAAATGAAGAAGAAAGTTCCCCGCAAGAAGTGCTACCAGTGCTCAAGAAGTGCCAGTACTCGATGCGTTTGCGTAGGCAGCCAACAGCTCAAATAGTCGATTTATTAGAGAAAATTACGCGAATTAATTGTAATTTCACTTCGATTTCAATTGTATACAAACAATGAAGATTTTATTATTATTTTTTTGAAATAGTTTATAACAAATTTTAATTATGAAATAATTATGAAAATAAAACGAAAGTATGTTTCAAGTTATTTTCGC
>NC_051847.1:235635774-235671017 GCF_002237135.1 Teleopsis dalmanni | reverse complement strand
ACTACAGTCTTATGTCTTATATACAAAAACTAGGTCTTGAGAACTTATCAAAAGGGATCGTGTAAATATTGCAAGACTTACTGCAGTTCTTTCTGGTCATTGGTTTATAGAAACACGCAGAGAAACAGTGCATTCCTGATAATCCTCCATGCAGAAGTTGTGGAAACCTGCAGGAAAAAGAAATCATCAAAAACATTCTCTGTAAATGCCTGGCTTTGATGTCCAGAAGAAATAGACTTTTAGGTAGACATTTCTTTGACAGCTTATCTTTGACAGCTCAGTTTATCAGTTTATCGGTAAACACAAAAGACCTATTAAATTTCGACTGGATGGATTTAGTCTGTTTTCTTTTATTTTAGGGTTTCTTGCGAGGAATGTGATAGCAAAACGGCTAAAGGTCATTAATTTGAGGTACATGGAAATTTATCTAATGGTCTGTCACTATAATCAAGCAATTAACGTACGAACATTCTCTCATCAATGGTATACATTATCACATGCTATTATTTGTACTTAAATTATCTTTTGTATGCAAAGCTGCCACTCCACTTCAATCCAATTACTTATTCTTCAACTGCCATTGTTAGGTGTCCAATAAGATATATGTGCATCTTTTGTCTTTGATCAATCATTTATATTGGTGGTACTAGTACTACATAAAAAATTAATAAAATTATTTACCAGTGATAAATCATAATCTGCACATGCGATTGACTACCCCCGATCTCATTGACTTTGACATCAGGCTCAAAATCATGCCTATGCCATTACTTGGTATGTTCATTTCGGAATATATGTCGAATGTTTCGATAAGAATTTTTCAGTTCCTTGGCCATTTGATTATCACTACGACGTGGATTTCGTTTAAATCGAGCCTTCACTTTCCGAACCATTTCAGGTGATTTATCTCTTTTTTTTTTGTCAACCATCATAGCGATACGATATGGTGGGATAATACACAAACATTTTATTTACTTTGAGGTGTTTGAGTTCAAGAACAGTAGGCGGTTGTGATTTTCCAGCCAAATATAAAGCAATGCCACTATTATGTTTGAATTTTATTTCGATAAACTTTTGTTCTATAAAACTTAAACGCGATGCTGAATCGCTTTCATCTATATGAATTTAATGTAATTGACAATATCGGTTTGATAGATATAGGTACAGTCAAACTTCTATAACTCAAATTTCTAGAACTCAAAGTTTCTATTACTCGAACTAAATAGTGTGCTACATGGTTTAAAGAGTAAATTAAATTAAATTACAAAAATATTCTCTAACTCGAAGTCTCCATAAGTCGAATCTTTTCTTTACGAATGGTACTTGGAGTTATGGTAGTTTGACTGTACCTGTATGTAGTTGGTAACACTTCAATGGCTTAAGCCTTTATATTTGATAGCATTTCCTAAAATTTTAAAAAGCAATTTATTTCCTTTTAGCATGTGATACTTTCTTATTAAGTTTTTTAACTTCCACGAACTAAGCATGTAGATGTGGTTCTGGACACAAAAATATTTGATTAAAAGAATTCTGAAAGAGGAACTCCTATTAGTTATTGATTCTAAAACAAACTATAAAACAAAGCTGTTTAAGGAGTTTGTGAGAATTGACAAATTAAGTGAAAGCTTGCTTGTAAAACGTAATTTCTTTCACGGCACATTTAAAAGACTATCAATTTAGTATAAAATATACTTGGAAACCGAAATGTTTATCAATTTGTGTATAACACACTCACGAGGTGAAGCGTGGAGACAGTCACGCTAAAGTAATTATAAGACAACATGTGAAAATTTAGTAATTTAAATGCGCTTAACGCGTTAAATTTTTACAAATTAATTTAGCGTCAGTAAAAATTAATACACAGTTCAGTGAACTTTTACTAAACACAGAGTACGACTTTCGTACGTACAAAATCATTTAGCTTTGCATTATGAATAAATAAATTACACATTAAAGTTTAATAATGTCACTAACTATATACTAAATTTTTTATTTTGCGTAACAAAAGTACTGCTTAAGTGCATTTAAGTGCTACTTACTGCAACAGTCAAAAAACGCATTAAGTTTTCATTTTGTTTGAACGCAACAAATGCATACATCATACAGTTAAATGCAACATATATATAATTAATCATTTAATCGTATAAATAATTTATATTTTATATTATTTCATATTTGTAAACATTTGCTCTGTGTACAGTGATACCTCGGTTAAACAGACACTCTTAGAAACAAACATTAGTAGCAGCCATTCATGATTGCTAGTCCACAGTATTTATTTTTCATAAAAAGCACATTCTCTTAAGTAGATAGAACATTGCCGGTCTCGTCAATGTTCGTTTAAACGAGCTTTCACTGTAATTAGTAATATAATTTTTACCCATACTCTTTAGACTATGGTTCGAAAATTAAATATTCCTACTTGTTGCCGCATTGCGGGACGTCATCTTTGCTTTCAGTGTACGTAGGCGCAGGTTGCGTGCTTCGGTAAAAGTTTGTATAATTTTTTGCGTTAATTAATTTTTGAATTAATTGAAGTAGGCAACGAAATTAAACGGCTTTTGTAGGCAATTAACAAATTCGTTCTTTTAAAGTCACTTAATGTAGATTAAATTAAATACAATTATCAATGAAAATTGTTAGAAGCAAATTTTTGTATAAATGCCGCTAGAAATTGGAATTAATAACTTATTGTTTTATTATTATTATTATTAGTTTATAAAAAGTTTCTTTACTTCTGTTGTTTGATTTTAGTGGCAGCTGTTGTTCTTTAAAGCTACCTCTTTTGTCCGATTAGCGTGTAAGCAGCGTTCTGTCACCACACCCGGAGATTATGTTCTAGAAAAAAATATATTTTATTTATAAGAAATTGAGTGATTGATGAATGAAATTATTTTTTAGTCCACATGTTTGAAATCTCAGCTAGGCTCATTAGTTTTAGACTTCCATAGTGGAATATCACAACTTTGCCACACCTGGATATTTGCATATTAAGTGCTCGGATATCTCTTTATTATCTTCTTTCCTGCAGCTTCTATAAGAATATATTTTAATTTTGATACGTAATCTCCATGCTTGATACGTAATCTCCATTCTTTGCCGCGAGTTATCAAAACAATATATTATTGTATTAATTAATTCTTTAATTAACTAATTAATTAACTTTAATGGTTTTTTGCCCTAATTGAGGAAGTGTATTGGATGGAATATTATCTTTTTTCCTGAAATAGTTTTAGGCTTGGTTCTGGGGATAACACCACAATGTTGATCAGTTTCTACTTCATTATTGTCCAGGAAGTATATCAATGTATAAAACGTGTACATAGGTCAAATCAAATGTGTAAACCAAATTATATTATGTTTTATTCATAAACCAATTTTGAAAAATAATATACCTGACGTCATTCCAGATGATTTTTTAGAATTATGGTTAATTAAATGATGTTAGTTGAATTTTCTAAATAATTTTATTGTCATTGTAATAGTTATATTAAGATTTCTTTTTCATAAAGTCAGTCAACGTTTTTTTTATTTACATTTTTTTTTGTTATTTTTTATATTCGTTTATATTTAATTATATCTTCAATTATGTGCTGTAATTTATAAAAATATTAATCGATAGCGGTTCTTAGAGAAAGTCAGAGAAATATGATAAATACGATAAATATAATGATGATTGGTTATAGCACTAGGATATATTGCAGTAATTTTATTACACTGATATTTTTAAAATATTTTTAATTGACTAAATGTACTCTACTGAATGTAGTTTTCAATAATGTCAACTCAAAAATCTCTGTGTATATCTACAGATCTGATAAAGACACGTGTTTCTAATTCTTTTTTTCAATTCTGTTTATTTTATAGTTGTTAAAGAGAGATTTTTTGAATATTTGGACACATTTAGTTTTTCCCCCACCGCATAAAGTTTCTTGAAAGGTTAAAACCCGATATTTTAAAAGATAAGAAAATAAATTATTTAGATGGTTTCGAATAGCAAAGAAAAGACAAAAACAAAAATTTAGTTAATTTATTGTAAATTGGCTGACCTTGCAACTCTGTTTCGAGTATTGCCAGCGAGAACAAGAACAAAAAATGTTTGTTCTTATCTTTTCTTTGCTATTCGCATCCGCCTAATTTTTCATCACTCTCGACAAGAAAAAATTAACATGAATTATTTATGTTTTTACTAGAAATTTACTGTTATTAAGTTAATTAGAATTTAATTGTATAATCTATATCTACTTGAAAATGTTCATAATATCATTGTAAATATTTATCTACGAGCATAAACATATTAGTACGTAAATATACATATTTTAACTAGAAACGAAATAGAGAGATCAAGTTACAGTTCTTTATTAAATATATAATATTTTAGCATTATTTTTAATTTAATATATGAAAATATTTAAACGAAGAGAAAATAAATAAAAAGTATAATTGTCTACAGCATCCGCCACATTCGTCCTAGAGGTTCATTTAATGAATTAATTATTCTTGTAAGACGGGGCGTATGAGCAATTAATTTTTCCTCTGCATGTGCGCTATTAAATAATGTTTTGCATTTTTCGAGTTCAAGTGTTAATGCGAATTTCTGTCTGCAGACACCATATTTAAACAGTTGTAACAAAATTATTTTTTCTTTTTGCGCTCTTTTAAAATAATTTGAACTCAAGAACATAAAACTGTCGTTTCGAAATTTCATACAATTCACAACTGGAAAATTGCAATTCATATTACGTGCAGTGCACTTGATGTTTGAACTTAAAGTCGCATATACACATAAATGTATATACTCTATATGGTGGGTATCTTCATCTCATAGAGAGTTCACTTGTGTATCACAAAATTTTAAAGTGTTGAAGGACATATACATATGGGCATTCACTTAAAGTGTGAGCATTCACATGCTTATCTGCAGCTTGAGAGCATTTCTAGTGTACAATTTGTTATATGAATCCCTAAAGGCTTAGACGATATTAACTGCTCAGACAGTGTGGTATGAAAAGTGTGAAATTTCTCAAGACAGAATGTAACTTTATATTTATTATAGTCAGCTTGTAGTTCATACCAACTTTTTTCATAAATTTTACTGATGGGCTCTTCATATATTAATTTTAAATATAAAATTAGTTTAAGACCACCTATATGTATAATGAAAATTTTTAGTGAAAAAATGAAAAAGTAGTATACATTGATTACGTAAGGTTGTTGTAAATCGCCGTAGACCATGCATAGACCTATTAGTCCCTAGCTATATTATATAGAATTAAATCTAAGCGTAAATGTTGTAGTAAACATTTTTGTGAATTGAAGTAGTGCATCAGAGGCACTCCAACGAACGTTTTTTGGTTAAAAAGTTGTTTGATTCGGTATCCGCTAGGTCGCATCTTCGGTGGAAGGGCCAGGTAACCAATGATATAAATCAATAATATGTGCACTCGGATATGGGCGATATGTAGCTCTGCTCGTGGCAACAAACCGCTGATCGCATTGTTTGTAGCAGACTATTGGCCGCGCACAAAGACGACTCACGTCTATAACGGCCAACTACACAAAAAATACACACAATGAGTTCTGAAGATCTATATCTGAGACAGAGACGATTAGTATTTTTTTAAGATTTTTGAAACCATGTTTTTAGGACGATCAACTAGTAGTACACATAACTTAAGAGTAGTTTGGTTTTTCAGCTGTTTTAATTTATACCAAAAAACCACCATCAATAGTTTTAATTTGAGAGTATGTTATGTGGAATGGGATCGTTATAGATCCTTGGTTGCATTGATTATATTGTGCCCCAAAACTATAGTTATTTTTATTCTTTTTGGAGGTTTTAACGGTTTTAGGTTATTTTGTAATGTTGAATTCAAATTTCGCAACTCATCTTTTTCTACATACGCCTGTCACAGATAATAACAGTTTCAAGTTCAAACATTGTAATTTTAAAGAAATATGGGTGTCGTGTTTTTAGTAAACCTGCCAAGAATAAATTAATAAAAATGTTTGGTTTAGGCATCCTTGAAAAAAGCACAGAATCTAATAAAAATTGTAACTCTAAGTTCATACAAATCCGTAATCAAGGATTAAGGCAAAAGAACGTCCCACGAACCCCCCAAAAAATTAGGCTAGTGTTATTTTACACATGTTTAGCTCCCAAAACCAGAATTCAAATCCAGCTTTACAGTTTCTTTCATTCTTTACAAGTTCTGACAACTTCGGCAGATGGTGACTTTTTGAATTATATGTAATCGCACATAAAACCTTGGATTATCCGACTATGAACTAAAGGCAGTTAAGATTTTTGTGCATAATTTTGCGAGATATAAAAAAATACATCGTATTTATTACTGGTTTTTATCAATAATTTCAATAAAATTCCTAATATAGAAATTTTATTTCTTAAGTTTAAAAGGCTATACAAAGCTATTTTTATACAGCAATTTTTTTTAAGTTTCTTTCACGGAAATACATTTGTGATCTGTATTCTTAGTAATGCCGATTTCGGGTTAGCGAACTTTAAGATGCAATGACAAAATTTATTTTCTTTTTAAGTGTCACTTAGTATCTGTAGTGGACCTCTTTGTTGTCGATAACGATTAATTTTATTTCCTTATTTTAGTCGACACTAAATAAGTGAAAAACAATCAATTATTATTTTCATCTACGTGCAATTACTATCTTATATAGTAACTATATAGACTTATAGAGGTATATAACCGAAGTCATATTCAACTAAATGTTAAAGTAGTTGCGTTTTTTCCGATGTGTTGGTCAAATTTTTTTTCATTAAATACTTATTTTTTATGGTTGAACTTGTCAGTGCAGTAGCTAATTAATGAACGTCAACCAAGCTGAATGATCAGATGCTATCTTATATGTATAGGTTTTAAAGTAGTATAGTTTTAAACTCTAAAGATGCCAGCTAATCTGCTTACCGTTGCTTAGAAGCTGGGTCTTATCATATCTAGATGTTGAATAAAGTTTTACCGCTGCGTACGTTTTCACTAAATCCATATTGATCGAAACTGATAAGACTATGTACAAGATAGCAAAAAAAATATGGTAGTAAGTGTAGTGTATTTCTCGAAAATTCTAAATTAGCGTCCTGGTTTGGAAAGTAATTACTAAATAGAACTTTGTTTTAATTTTTTGATTGCAATTATTTCTCAATTTAAAATTTATACAGAGTCCAGATCAAAATAATATAAACTCCTTTATATTGTTTTGAGTTACTGTATTTTATTACGAAAGTCGGATTGGGTTTAATTAAATAAAAATTTAAAAGAAAAAATTAAAGAAGTTAAGTTATATTAATTAAAAGAAATTTATCGGTACTAATTAAAATTTGAAAGAGATCGATAACTTTTGATAAATATTGAGTAATAATACTTAACCAATCATTTCGCCCACAACTTTGTCAATCCTTTTTGGAAGAATCTGATACCCGAAAGGTTTACCTGTCCTTCAAACTGTGTAACAGAATTCTTAAGCGTGTACTTGTCTTTCCTTAACTGGTTCGTTTTTTTAAGATATGTAATACCTCCAAATAGTTTAATTAAAGAGAAGAGGTTGTTGTTGCTATATATATAGTGGATATTACTATGACTGGAATTTATAAACCACCTTTGGACAGTGCATTAGTTCTGCCCTTGCTAGAAGTATCTCTATTATTTATTTTTGACTAGCCTATGAGTGTACTATCAGCTTGTTCAAGCAACATTGCGTAATGATTGCTTTGATTAGGGTTGCACTGACTGCTCTTGAGTGTCTATCACTCAAGCTCCCAAAACCACTTAGCTGGCACTAAGAAAGCAAATATTTATATTAAATTAAATTATTATTATTATAATTAATTTTATATGTGAAATTTAAAATTTATGCAAAATTTTCACTTAAAGTTCTAATAAAAAAAATTCTCATTATTATGCATTCCACAAGAAAGAAAGACAGCAATCTACATAAACTTTCTTCTTTATATTTACAGTATATAGAGAAATTTTAATTTCGAAAATATCTATTAAGATATTTTGAAAATCCATCTCTAAAATATAGGTACTTTAGAGTAATATGAATTAGCCACTAATGCGTCAAAAACTTAAGTTGAAGACGTTTCTCAATGAAAGATCTTGTAGGTGTGTGCTATTTAGATCCTCTAGAGAGTACGTACCTAATATATTTAATATGTATGTGCTGGACACTAAGAAAGTGTGAAAGTAGATGTAAAGTACTTCTTTCGTAGTCTCAGAACTGCAGTAAAAGTCACAATAAGCGTATTCATTCATATTGATTGGTTCTCTTATCGAAATTTGCTTAGCAGAATATATAATCTTTATAATACTTTATATTTTTTTTATCCTATTTCAGGTCGACTAGACTAGACACTTTTCTGTGTCTCTTCGCTTAGCTTCAGTATTACATGTTGCTTTTAATTCTATTTTTCAAAGCTTCTTCATCTTGATGAGTTCGTTAACTATTTTTATATTTTACAGTAGCCTTATTCCGTATGATTTCTGCGTATCTTTCCAACTTCCTTTATTATAACAAAAAAGAGATATAGTAGATACATTTAGATAATACTTTACGGAATATGAATCCGTTAAGTGTTTGAAGAGAGAGAAACCAAAAATAATGCAATATATTGTTCTCTAAACTAGTAGCACCGTTTTGGTCGAACCTAAACATTTTGCGAAAATAAGTTGTTTAGTGTTTATGAAAATACTTTTAAGAGATAGCCAAAATTTGTCAATCTCAGAAGTAGTTATACGAAATATTGTTGTGCTAAGTTTTTTCGTTAATATTAATATACTATAAGTTTAAATAATAATTGATTTTAAGAAAATACACATTTAATTTCATCAATTTCAATAACATTAAGTTTAAGAAAACATGCTTTTCTCACAAACTTTGTATACCCAACCGTATCCTAAGCATTTTACAAAGAACCTACTAAAGTACTACTAAACTCTTCTCAATTTTTAAATGTATGAATGCCAAGCTTCTTACAGAAGGCACATAAGTAAACTGAATTCTTTAACAATAACACAAATCCAATTTTAATAATCCTTATTCCATAAGGGAGTTGTATCAAGTTTGTCATGGCCATCATACCTAATATAAAAATGGTTTCAAGTTTCATGTGAAACTTGGTATCCATAGAAAATCCATTACATTCTTATGTTTGCATTTTAGAAAAAAAAAAATAAAACTTAAATTTTTTATTTGCAAACATTGACATCCATGCTCGCAATCCATACGTTGGGTTCCGAAATCGCTTCCTTTCAAAGAGTCAAACACCTCTACTCTGCAGTAACCTTAAAAGTGTTAAATTGTGTTGCGGTACTGTGTGGTTAATCCAATTTGTGCTACATACAAATAGAAATACAAGTGAAAGAAGAAGTAGCTTTAAAACATACCCCGTTCCACGAAGAAAGCAGAGCACGCCAACTGAAAAGCAAACACTCAAAGATACGAAAATATTTGCTTTTTAATCCCCGTTCGGCGACTGGTTAAGCAAATATTGAAGCAAATTGAAGCGTTTGTAGTGGAATTAAAATAAATAGTTTATTTGGGGATTAGGGGAGTTAGCAGAGGTTGTTACACCTGCTAGTATTTGTTTTTCTTCTGGCATTAAATAAATCGAATTTTTATATTCTAATCCAATTATTTCTTACTTTATAGCTTTGCGATGTTACATTGGAAGTTAATGGAGCTACTCTGCATGCCCACAAAGTCGTGCTCGCTTCGGTTTCACCGTATTTTTATGCAATGTTCAATGGTAAATGGAATTAAACACTTTGATTATTTGTTTGTACGTTTATATTTATAAATAAATTGTACTTTATTTTCTCGTGGTCACTTCACTTCCTACATGGCAGATGATATGCTAGAACGTACCCAAGGAATCGTTCGTTTACATGATGTCGATGTGATTGCGCTACGTCTGCTCATCGATTATTCATACACGGGTGAAATAACAATTACCGAGGAAAACGTTCAAGTGTTGCTTCCTGCCTCTGGTTTGCTGCAGATACACTCGGTGCGTGAAGCTTGTTGCAAGTTTTTGCTCAGACAATTGCATCCTTCCAACTGTTTGGGCATACGAAGTTTTGCTGGTAAGTCATTTTTCTTGATTTTTGAAATCAGTATATATGCTATGTTGTGAATTAATTTATTTAATTTTCAAACTAAATTAAATAGTTTCTCACGAGAAGTTGATTAGTTAAACTATAAAAAACTTACTTATATCAAATTAATTAAATAGTTAAATGAATTTATGAAAGTTAGATTTCTTTTTCTTAAATACATTTTATAAATGTCCAAAACAGGCTGAATAAAGACTACTCGTTATCAAGTTTGGTATGTAAATTAGTACGATTATGACCCTACTCAAAAAGGCTACAAAGCCTTTTTAATTTAATATTCCTCGTAAATTTAAAGTGTTTCATAACTAGCTGAATGGATTTTTGTTTGCGAGTACTTTACTAATCTCCCGATAGGACATGCAGAACTATCTGAACTAACTGAGCTAAAGTTTAGCTTATCCACAAACTTTAATTTGGAGCAAAATAACCCTGAACTATGTCACAACAGATGTCAGCTGTCTCATTTTTGGACACTAGTGAACATGATAAACAAAAGTTACTATTCCGGAAACTGATTTTATTTTAGAAACTTATACCTTTATTCAATGGATCAAATCAAAAGAATTGATTTGATAGACATGATTCACATAGACTTGAAGAATGTGAATCATGTCGCCTTTGACCTATAGCTGTGGTAAGATTTGACAAATTTCTATTCGTCTGTCGCAAAAAGCGACCGGTAATCATTTGTATACTGTAAATGGCAGTACAAGGGAACTTTTATCCAGACGACTCTTTATATCAAATGCACAGTCGTCACTATTTTGGGTTAATCTCACAATACCTATGAACTCTATTACTTTGTTCTCATGGACAAGTTATAGTTATGATATCAAATAAAAATAGTATAGCTTTATGTTTAAGTTGTATATACAATTTTATATTTTCATTATCGTTTCAAAATTGGTCTCTGATAATATATATATTCATTATAAAATGGATTTTCTTCCGTGTTATATTTTTTGATTCAATGAAATCTAACTTAAAAAAAATCTTCCATTATATGCACCTCAGATGATGGGAGTTAATTAATGTTCATTAACTGCTCAACCATCTTAAATTGTAGCTGTTGTATATGTGTTTGTTTTTTTCAATGTTCTTATTTTTTCACTCAAAAATTTGTATTTGTGCCTTTCTTCTCACTCGCATTATAACAGCAATATCCCTACGTTTTATTAACCTAGAGTAGTAGGCTATTGTATTCCATACAATTGGACCACAATGAAAGTAGTCAGAATATCTTTGTCGACTTTAATTTTACTAAATTTCGTTTATATTTTTAAATAATTTATAACAATTACATAATTACAGATGCACATTCTTGCGAGGAACTCCATACAAGATCCCACAAATATGCGCTACAAAATTTTCAACAAGTTGTTGGTACTGAAGAATTTCTTCTGCTGCCCTTTGAAGAGGTATTATATAGTAAAAACATTGATTCTTATTCACTTTTTCTCCCGCTTAGGTCAAAGATTTGATATCAAATAATCAATTGAATATTTGTTCGGAAGAGAAAGTATTCTTAGCAGTTCTTAATTGGATCAAGCATGATTTGGGGAAACGGCAAAACCACATTGCAGAACTCATGAGCCACGTACGTTTACCGCTTGTAAGTCGCGATTTTCTGATGACTTGCGTAGAGACTGAAACACTTATACGCGAAGACTCACAGTGCAAAGAACTATTACTCGAAGCTATGAAATATCATTTGTTGCCCGAGCAACGTAGTCTGATGAGTAGTCAACGTACTCAGGAGCGAAGACCAGAGGGCATGAAACCATATGTATTTGCCGTAGGCGGTGGCAGTCTATTTGCTATACATAATGAATGCGAAGTTTACAATCCACGTACCAATTCTTGGACACAGATCGCACCGATGCTTTGGCGACGTTCGCGTTCCGGTGTTACGTCGCTACACAAACAACTTTATGTTGTTGGTGGCTATGATGGTGTAAGCGATTTGTCAACTGCCGAATTCTATAATCCTCTTATAAATAAATGGACCAATATAACACCGATGGGTACTAAACGTTCTTGTCTCGGTATTTGTGCTTATGATGGATTACTTTATGTATGTGGTGGTTATGACGGAGCATCTTGTCTCAGCAGTATGGAGCGTTATGATCCATTAACTGGCATCTGGAGCTCCTGTCCAGCTATGAGCACACGTAGACGTTATTGTCGCTTGGCAGTGTTGGAAAATTGCATTTATTCCCTTGGCGGTTTTGATTCCACGAATTATCAATCTAGTGTAGAACGTTTTGATCCACGTATTGGTCGTTGGTGTCCGGTACCTAGCATGACAGCACGAAGAAGTAGTTGCGGAGTTACGTCAAACGATGGTTATTTGTACTGTGTTGGCGGTAATGATGGTACAATGTGTATGTCAAGCGGCGAACGTTTCAATTTAAGACGCAACTCTTGGGAACCAATAGCGGCCATGCATTCCAGAAGGTAAGAAGATATTAATTAATTAATTGTTTTTATTTACACTTGACGAATATTTGTTCTAGGTCCACTCATGAAGTAGTCGAAGTTGATGGCTCTTTGTATGCTTTAGGTGGTAATGATGGCTCCTCTTCTCTAAACTCTGTAGAAAGATATGATACTCGCCTTAATAAATGGACAATTGTTAGTTCGATGGTTGCGCGTCGTAGTTCTGTTGGTGCTGCCGTATTAGAATGTTTCTATTTGGAACGTGGTCTTGTGCAGACAACGAATTTATGACCTTTGTCCACAATAGCAGAGACGTTTGCTGCAGCAGCAGTGGCAGCTGCAGTGGTTGGCGGTAGCAACAGTAGCGGATCATCATCAAATAATGCGAATTCAACATTAACTTCTGCAACTTCGTCAGCGGCTTCAAATAATTTAGTAGTGCCTGGAAGAGCTGTAAGTGGTCGTAGTATATTAGCCAATGACGTTGCCGGCTTGCTAGTAGGTAATAGTGGCTTAAATGCTTCGGTTTCATTAAGCACTTCAGCGCCATCCACCTCAACATTACGTCGCAATCGAGAACGCGATAATGTGAGTAGTGAAAATAATCGCGGAAGTAACAATCCTTCAGTAGTAAGTGCAAACGTTAGCACAAATAAACCTCCTTCGACCGCTTGATGTTTCTTTCTCAAGTATAATAATTAAATTCTAGTCAGCTAAGCTGCGGCTACAGCATTTACTAATCCAGCTGACGAAGGTTAATATATTATTTTAATTAAGAGATGATCGTGCACATACTCTACGCTACCGAATTTACTGCCCTTAGTTGTAAGCGCAAAATTAAGGAATTACAATTTAAACTTCAAAGGACACCTTTTATCTATGGACGCATATAGTATTTAGGGAAAAATCGTTCTTAAATCGCATTCAACTACTTTAACGTTTATATTATATAAGACCCACAAACAAATTTACACTTATCGTTCTTATAAGCATTACCCACTATCCTTAAGAACTATTTTTACGTAACCATAAAGGATATCTTTAGAGGATAAATCCCTTTTTTTCTATTAATATTGTATGAATGTCGTGTTTGCAAATTTATGAGATCGTTCAGACGAATATATTATATTTACTTAGCTAAACCCAACACAATTAAGTATTATTCATAACGATATTATATAGCCCACGTATAATTAAATTACTAAATAAATTTATGCAATTTTAATTAATTAAACTAATTGTTTTAATATAAAGAAATATTTAATGAAGAGGTAAATATATAAATGTTTTTATAAAATTTTGTATTACTATATTTATAATGCTGTCTTGTGATTTATAAGCAATTCGCATCTTTGCTTGAGAAGACTTGCAAACAGAACGACTGGGTCTACGTATCGGAACTACATGTCGCCAGCAACGACCAAGGAACTTCACAAGCGGGCCCAGCGGATTACAACAACAGCAAACAGAATACAATTGCAATTAAGAAATTGGGATATAGTTAAGCATGCATATTAAGTTTTAAGATCTTTACCTTTATTGTATTAGTAATCTATCACCGCAGGAAGAAAACAGAAAAAAACAGTACTAAGGTATTAAGTAGTCATTGAGATAGAGATGAATATGAAAATTTCTTATGATTACCTTATCTCTTCAGTAGGATAGATCTTACCAGGACAAAAAATGAAAATAACCGGCTGAACACACATCCCAACTTAGGTCACGGTATCTTGAATGGTAGCTAAATGTTTCCCATTGAGAATTTTTTAATATCAAACCAGAATTGTATATATATGTCTATTTCCACAGACATATTCATGTTTCAATGGTTACATAGACTATGCAAACTGGTTGTATAACTTGTCAATAGTCTTAGACTGCTCTACTGAGTAAGAACGCTTTACTGTTGTAAAAATAAACGGGTATTTCAACTAGGCGGCTACCTGGAGCCGCACTTCTTCAACGACTTATTTTCTTTAAAATATACTTTTTTATCAGACCAATATATTATATAGTACAATAAAGCTACGGTCTACAAAATTGAATGCCTGATCTAATCGTTCAAGCATTCAAACATCCAAGTTGTTTTATCTCTGCTTAATATTTAATATAGCATGTCAAAATAATCCGTCAGTTATATATAATAAAGTTTAATTTTGAATTCAAAATATTATATATCCACTACAGGTCAATTCGGTTATGATTTGTCTTATGAAGATAATATTAATTGTATTTTTACCCAAAAGTAGAGATAAACTGGAATCAAAACATTTTTTGCACTTCCACTTCATCTTATTTCCTACATATCGTATAGTAGATATGATTTTTCGGTTCTTTACCTAAAACGAGACTTGATCGTATGTATTGATCAGACTTCGGACATATGCTTAATGCAATACTTCTTATTTTTCTAACATTTGAGTTTTTTATAAAAGCCCTACAAAACCTTATTTTTGTATGGTCTATGCTTTCCTGATGTCTGAAGATGTGTATGGTCTATGCTTTCCTGATGTCTGAAGATGTGTTCCGTTATAAGATATATAAATTTGTCATAAACAACAACCCTCTTAATGCTTAGTTCTTTAATTTTGCATAGGAAATGATTTTAATTTTTGAGATAGTTTTTTAATGTATAATATAATAGGTCATAAATAATGATCCTCTCTGGACTCACGTTAACCCATTAATGACAGATATTGATTGATTTTGTTAAAAAAAAAAACTATAGATGGATCATGTTACGCTGTTGACATAGATAAGAAAGTGTTATATTTTAGAGAAATAATATCACTCAGACGAACATTTGTTTATTGTAAAATCAGTATTTATCTATTAACTTGCAAAAAACGGATATTCTTCTAGATTTTCCAATACTTTGAATGCAGAGCAAAACACCTAAATTTACTTTAATCGTAAAAAAACATACCTTTTGTTGCTCGTTTTTAAAGGAAAAAATTTAAGGGAGCTTGTTTAAAGGAACTCAATTTTTGAAATATAAAAACCACCCTAATGCCCAATCTGGAACCAGTGGCGTAACTACAGGGAAGCGACTAGAAGCAACGCTTTAGGGCCCCCGAATTTAGGGGGGCCCATTATAAATTAATGTATTCATTGTATTTATTTTTAATAAATTCGCAAAAGTGGGACGAAACGTTTTTTGTTGGAATAACTCCATATTGCACCTACTCCATATTGCATTTTATAAAAGATACTTAAATTTTAAATTTAAAGTATATAATATATATGTACTTCAAATAAAATGTTAAACCTATTTATAAAATAAAAAAGTTTTTCTAAGAAAAATATGTGTCTGAATCGAGAGTTTATATGGAAGCTGTATCTAGATTTAAACCCATTTTAATATAATTTTGTACGTTGTTTTATGCAAATAACAGTACAGTATATACCAAAATCATTCGAATACCTTTATTAAAAACGGAGAAACTTTATATCCGATTGTTAAGTTTATATGGCTGCCATAAGAAATAGTAGTCCAATTTCAATTAAATCAAAGGGTGAACAGAGTTCGCTTCCGAAAAGTATGTGTGTAAAGTTTCATTCGAAGATTTCAAAAGCTGAGAAAGTAGTTTAAACTGAAAAAGTACATATATACTATACTGATATATATGGTATTTATGGTATTTCCGACGTTTCTTTTAATGTGTTACGAATATTTCGCCAAACCTTATATACCCTTTTTACTCTTTTTCGTGTAAAGGGTATAAAAAGATGTTAGTATGGGCCCCTTAGTTAGAATTTGCTTATAGGCCTAAAAAATGTAGTTACACCACTGTCTGGAACCCTTTATAAACTCATCATCATCTTATTTTTACCCTAATAATATGGTATGTGTCAAATGATCGGCAGTTGACCATCTTAAATGGCAAGTAAGTTTCATGGTGTAGACCCTCCACTTCTGGACTTAGACTTTAAATTATATTTGCTTTATTTCCAATCTAAAAAACCCATAATAGTTATTTTAGTAGATTTTATTTGATTTTTTATACTAAGTATAAAATTTGTACTTTCTTGCTTAGAAAATTAATTAACTTCATTTAATTGTTGTAAATATTGCAACAATTTTTAATATTTTTTTAATAAATCTAAATTTATGACGTCATTGTAGTAAAAAAATAACATTTTTAACATTTAAATATTAAAGCTGTGATTATAATTTAATTATGTTATTTAGACCATTCGATTTGCTTGAGTGTGTGCTACGTTGCCCACTGATACGCCGGAGGAATTCTGAGAAGCTTTCTTGCCAGTGACTGGATTGTCATACCAATCCGTGCGAACTGCAAAATTGAAGTTGTTAACAACAATTAGCAAAATAAGTTTAATAATTTTAAATAAACTAACTTTTTGCTAATTTTTCACAATTTTGCATGAGAATGGAATGGGGATATAATGAATGAAATTAAATTAATTAAAATTAATTAAAACACAATTTGTTCTTTAGTTTATATATAATAATATAATAACATTTTACAATGTCCTTTAATTACAAATTCATTGCTTTAAGTCTATTTTCACTTTATTGTTCGTAATTGCTTGTTTGGAACAAGTTTTGCTTATTTAGCAATTTTAAATGCAAAAATTTTGAAATATAATGTAAATCTTACAAATTTAAACATTCCAATCTACTTAAGGAACTCGTGAAAAATTAACAAAAAGCATAACATAGATAAGAATTCTACAAATTTATATAAAAATGAAATTTCCATTAAAGATTTCAATTTTAATTTAAAATATTTTATATACTACGAAATGGAAGAAATCAAATAAGTAATTCCAACTTAAAACTATTTTTCTTTCAATTCAATTTTAAGAATTTCAATATATATGTTTTTAAAAAAATAAAAAATTAACAAAAAAGTTAATAAAAAATATATGAGCGCAAAGCTGAGTAAAGAAATTTCAATGAAAATAAAAATATAACAGAATAAAATGAACTTCCAACATAATTGATATTTAACAATATTTCAAAAATTATATTACTTAAAAGTTATTAGATATTTTGGAGACTTATCCTTAAATCCAAACAGAATAAATTACTGTGCCAGTACTGTTGGAAGTTAATATAAGAAAAATTTAACATTATTCTCCTACAGTACAAATCCAACATAAATCATTGAATGTAAATGTTTAATGATATTAACTTTTTTGTTAATTGTTTTGTAAATATTTATCAAAATTTAATTATTTACTTTTGTAAACTTTTTCAGTCATGTCATCGAAGCCAGAGTCCTGGATGTTCAACATCAAGCTATCAGCTGATAGGTAGACCTTGTTTTGTGAGCTTGCAATCTGTAATATTAAAATGTTAAATTGGTTTTGCATACAAGAGTTTTTAATACTAAATAAATTTTATTAACTTACAGTTCTAGCTATACTTTGTGCGGCACGCAACTTTCTGAGTTTCAAATAAGCTGGATTTTCCTTGACAGCCAGACCTAAGTAAACATAACAGTTAAGGAAAACATATGCTAAAAATTTTGTAATCGATGAAAAAAGTTATTAATAATATAAATTTTTAAAAATCCAATAAAAGGGTTTAAAGTGGATATTGAAACATTTGATGTAGGAAGAAATTGTAAAGTTAATGGACAGCTACGAATCAACAATGATATTATGCACTTTATGCCAACAATTCCTGTCACGGCTGCAATTGCAATGATAAAACAAGTGTGCCCAAACAAAAGGGGTTTTGGAATAATTCGCCACTTAAGAGATCTATTCTTCTTGTTCTAAGAGGTGTTCTCTTCTCATGACACTGCATTAGGGCGTAAACGTTTTGGGAGGAAGTTTCTATTGTCACTATGCTGATTAGATACTTGCTTATACCTAGAACTTTGTATGAATAAAAATAAATGTTAAAAACGTAGAGTTTAATGGTGGCCCAAAAACCACATTACTACTTAAGAAACTGTCTGTTTGATGGGGATGCCCGTTAGGGTAGTTCTTAGCGTAAGGTCTTTATAATCACAAAGTTCAAATATAAAGGTAAACTTTTACTGTTAAAATTATATAAAGGTTCACTGTTGATTAATGTGTTTTGGACAGATATGAATTATATGTATTAATATAATATGTAATATAATTTTTAACAAAATTCTTTTCCATCCCAAACTTATATAACACTTTTTATTGCAACATAGCATTTTTATGATTTGTATACTATAAATTAAAAGACCTGTAGTCTCTAAAGAAGCAATTCATTTCAATGTCGAGTAGAAATTAACTTGACACCAATCAAATCTATCAAATTGAGATACCTTTGATCTCTGAAAGAGCAGAGCAATTCAGCTCAAGTGGTAATTATACTTCACAGAAATTATATCTAATAAAACTTCCTATCAAATTTAACTACATAATATAATTCGTTTTAAAAAGGATATCATTTTTGCTGCTTCAGCTTCACCCTCGGCTTGTACGATTTTCTGTTGTTTTTCTTGTTTGGCACGTTCAACAAAGAACACTGCACGTTGTGCTTCCTGTTGAGCAACTTGTTTAGCTTCAACAGCAGCAGTATATTCTTTGCCAAAACTAAGTTCAGTTAAGGAAACATCATCCAGAATAATATTAAAATCACGAGCACGTTCGACTAACTCCTTACGTATTAAAAGTGATACCTAGAAAAAAATACCGTATATAAAAATTTTTAAATAACAAACGTATTTTATTTACCTGTGCACGCTGTGTAATCAATTGTGAAGCATTAAATTTAGCCACAACACTTTTTAGCACTTCATTACAAATTGAAGGTAATACTTTCTCATCATAATCAAGACCAAGTTGACGGTGCATTACTGGTAGACGATTTGCATCAGGACGTGATAGTACACGCAATGATATGTTGATCATTTGTAAATCCTTCGAACCAGTTGGAGAGGATATTTTACGAGGTCTTGAGCGAATATCATAAATAATTGGGTATTGGAACCAAGGTATACGAACATGTAAGCCTTCAGATAAAATATCACCTTGTATACCACCTAAGCGACTGAATATAATAGCACGATGACCACCATCAACTAAAATAAATATATAATACAATTATATAAATTTAAATAAAGGGTTATATGACAATAAGTTTTTTATTAATAATAAATAATAATTAGTTAGTTTCAGTATCATTGGCTTTTTATAATAACATTATTGCTGCATGATGCTGCGAGTGCCGTATGTTATGCAACTGAATGTAGCCGGTGAAGCGAAAATTTAGAAATAAATTGTAGTTTAAATGAAAGCTTATTTAAAACAAATTAATAGGAATTATTTTAATGAAATTTAATAATTAATTTATGTAACAATATAGTATAATTATGAAATCTAAATAAACATTTTGCGTTTTGAGGTTATGATTCTTATAATAAATGCAAAAACATGCTTTATGTTTTAAGTTATTAGAAACATTCAAAAATATATTTTTTATTTCTTACCGGTATATAGAGATTGGCTTATACCATATGCTGTAAGTCCCAAAGCAGTTAATACTTTTAGACCGGTTGTTAAACCAGGTGGACCACCTTTGCCAAATTTTCCAGCCAAATCATTCAATTTGCTTTGTGCCATTTCCCTAATAAAATACAAATTTTTTCTGTTATCTTTAATAATATTAAAAATTTATAAAATAATTACTTTTATTTTATTAATGAACAGGAAATTTACTTTTTATATTAACAATCAATCAAATCCAACAACTGAACGGACTTCGCACGCTAAACAAGATTCACAATTCTTATGAGAAAAAGTATTTACTCGTTACTTGAACAGAGTTGTCAATATTTCGTATAGGTCTGTTCAGTGAGTTCAAACAAACTGTGGTGCATATGTGTGAGCAAAAAAATATTATATTATATGTAAAAAATGCAATATACATAAGAATAATAATATTCAATTTTTATTTGACCCCACAGCTGAGTTACATTGAAACAAAAAATTTGTATTTTTTAAAATAATTATTTTGACATAATTTTTAAAGACCATTTCCCAAATGCAACCCTGTACTGTAACAGTAAAATCTTGACAGTTGTGGAATTTTAAAACATTCAAATAGCGCATGAAAGTGAAAAGTTTTCAGTTACTTAAAATCTGTTTTTAAGAGAAAGGTAAAATATATAATATGAAACAAATATTGTATTTACACAATAATCAAACTGAGTTATTTCTTAAGATTATAAACTATTTAAATAAGACGGCGGTCAATTACAATTGCACTGCATCATTTTTGTTTTTGTATATGACGCCACGATTTTAGTTTTAATATTAAATTTGAAAAGGTATGTTTTATTTTAGTTATAAACATTTTAAATTTGTACAAAACTTATTTATGTAAAAGACTAATGTTATATATTTATTTATTTAAAAATTTGATTTAATATAAGTATACAAATAATAGGCAAGACATTTTCTTTTCCCATAAATTTACACTATACGTTATTAAAATTTATATATTTTGCGTTATTCTAGATAAAATGTTTATATTAAAATAATTTATCACAATTTAATTTAAATATCAGGCATATTTTGGTTTTCGTTACGTCCAAAGTTAGTGTCTCTTAAATAATAGATTGTATGATCGTTAATTAAGGACATTACAATTCCCTTTAATGTCAAAATGGAAGCTAATTTATATTTCAAAGTAATTGATTTAACATATTCGATTAAATGCGCAAGATTCTCCTCCATAACTGTGGTGGCTTTGTTTTGCTGCAAATATATTTGATATCTGTGAAAGCAAAATTAGAAAAATTAAATTACAACGAAAGATAAAAGGTATTAACTGACTACATACCCTTTTACAATATTAGTAATAATGCCATCATTTAAATCTAAGTAAGCTAAATAATCGCTTAAATAGGTTTTTTTGTTAGAAATAACATATTGAGATAATATTGCCTCCGTCCAATTGACATCGAATCCTAATGCTCGGCTCAATATTAAAGTTTGCGGAACACTAAATAAATGGATTAGGCGGATGTGTGAATATTTGTTGGATTATTATTAAAATTAGAAATACTTTAAGATTACCTTAATTCAATATTGACCAAGTCACGGAATTCATCACGACTTTGTACATTTATAACACAAACGCACAAATGTGGTGTTGTCGTTTTATTGAGCGCCTTTGTGGCCAAATCTATTTGCATTGCTATCATTTCGGCTAAATAAGCACTTTTCTGTGCAGACAGTAACTTATTGTCCAGTAAATAGTTTTCGGCTGCGTGTGTATAATTATCTAATGCGTTGTGTAGTAAAGTAATTATTTCCGTTCCAATTGATAATTTTGGTATAATTGTCTTTGTATTCGAATTGCTAGCTAATAAATTGGTTGTACTAGTCTGTTCCAATAGTTGTGGATCAGTCACCTTTGCAGTTGTAAGTATGTTTGAAATAATAGCTTGAGCATCTTGTTCCCACATTTCCGCAAGATCTTTGTGCATAAGAAAATGCAAAGCAGCTAGTTTAAAAAGTTCTCTAGAGTTCGTTGGACAATATTCACGCAAATACACAACAATCGCCTGACGCAATGCTACAGTTTTTTCCTTATCAAACTGACCCAACAGAGACTCAAATTGTTCATTTTCAATCAAAGAATTGAAACAATAAAACATTTCACGATAACGTGCAATACCAATTAACATACGGACTATTAATGACCAAGACTTCGCTTTTGTTAAGATTACATTTAAAGCTTTTGCACGATTTAACACATTTGCAATGCCTTCCATGGAACACTCATTAACAAAGCATTGATGTGCTTTGATCAAAAGTTCAACATATATGAGATTCTGTTTTTTATGTGATAATACTTGTGGAGGTTCATTTGACGTCGATGTTGGCAGTGTGGTTGGTACAGGTAGACCATAAAGCGCAATTATTTCTAGTAATTTTTCAAAGACAGCATTATGTTCATAGGGTTTGTTATCCTGAAATTTACGATACGTTTTTAAAGCATCACAGTAGTCCAACAAACAATTGCCTAGTTTTGTTGTGTTGGAAGTGAGTTCCAGGAAGAGATGAAAATCACGATCTATGTTATAACCCCATAATTCTGCATTTTTAAAACAATTTTTTGAGTGCTGATCAGCATTAAAAATATAAAATCGTGGTCTTACTATAGCCGTTGCTATTTCAAAAGCCAATAAATCTGCAATCTAAAAGAGAAAAAATTAGTTAGTCATTAATTACTGTTCCATATAAACTACTATACCTCTTGTGGCGTCATTTGTGTAGAGTTTAAGATATCACTAACAACTAGCAGACGATGCATGCATTCTTCTGCTGTGACACTTTTTAATAAGACATTAGCATCTTTGGTTCGTAAAATATCCAAATATTCTTTGTCCAAGTACATTGCAGCTCGATAAACCATTACAACACGTTTGGCCATGTCCACACCGTGCTTAAGTTTAGAGGCGATTCCTTGTATGGTTTCTAATGTATCACGTTTATGTTTGGAGGGTATTTCCTCGAATTCTAATGTTGAATCGCTGTCAGAAAAGTCAATGATTGATTGAATCGAAGATGGAGAATCTAAATAAGGAATATAAAAAATAAAGCAGTTAAGTTGCAAAAACTTATGATTTCTATTCTAAAATAACTTTTTAATAAATGCTTAAATGCTATAGACTTTTGAATGAAAGTTTTCATTAATTAGATAAGATAGATAAAAATGAACGGGGTACTAGCTTCCACTTGAGCAGAGCACTGAAGACATTCCGCCTTCCGAATGAAGGCTAAAATGTCGGCCGTTGAGGACCTTCTAATGTCGGAAGGTGAGAGCAGTTCCCGACCCAGTGACCTCTTTTTGACCTAGATCATGGCTGGGCAGTCACATAGAATGTGGCTGGATGTGTCCTCTGCTTTTAAGCAGAGTCAACACTCTATCTATTCGGACTGACTTATTTTGTTGAGGTGGTAACGTAGTCCGTGGTGACCCGTTAGATATCCCACCAGCAATCTCAACTCTGTTCTGCTGAAGAAGGTTATCTTATTATAACTATAGGGGTGAACCAGCTCTTTAGCCTGACGGTTACCTCGACTGTCGCGCCAGTAGCGACTTCTCTCGGTTGAAATCAATTATTGATTAGAGACTAAGTTGTAGACCAACTTAATCCACAATAACGTTCTGGTCCACAGATTTGACCAGGCACCCACCATTGATTCCTTAGAAGTCTTAAACAACTAGCGCAAGAACGTCATCCTTTGAAAAGGCGCTACTCTTCTATTTAAAAAGAAGCAAACCAATGGAATAAGTCTTTAAATTTGACTACGTCTGTAATATTAGAAGGATTACAGCTCTATCAAGTCAGTGAAGATCCATCGAACAGATAATAGTTGAATTTTTATTCAACTAAATCGATAATAAATCTAATTAGTGTACATGTTGATGCAGTTATATTTTAAGTTGTTAAGTATCAGTGGGACTATATGTCCCAGAGTTCTTCACATTTCAACAAGCATTCATACTCAATAAAAATTTTAAAATCAGATTTCCTGATGTAATTATTAAATGCAGTGTTTTACATTTCTCATTTGTGTGAATGCAATTAGTTATCAATGTGAGCTTAACTTCTTATTGGTTCCAAGACCGACCGGATCTAAGTTCCGGAGTAACTCGTTGTGTTCAACGCTCAAGTGCCATTCGCCACTCATAAAATGGATTAGATAAGCAGATTTCTACAAGCCACAACAATTTCTTATTGGTGGTTCAAGAAATGGTCAGAAGTATTCGGAGTCGATTTTAATATTTGCCTTTGAAAGTGGGGACTATTTTTATTGACTAACACAATGAAAAATGAAATATTAATAATATACTTTCTTTTAAAATTATATGTTATATCAAAAGATTTCAATATTTACCTTCTAAAGTTCGCTTATTAAACTTTGCAAATGAACTTTTCTCAATATCGCTTAACAATTGACGTTCTTCAGGTACCATGTTGAATATTGTTGTTATTCCTTCCGCTAGTGCCATACAAAATACAACAAAACGTAAGTCAATCGGACGGCATTTGAATAATTCTTGTATACGTAATGCTTCTACAATATCGCCCTCATCTAATAGACGATATATAAGTTCAATCAATTTCGACTGCAATTCTTCACTTAATTCCTTTTTGGAATGAACATTAAGATCCTCAATACCTGCCAATTCTTTAAGTTCAAGAAATGACTTGTAGAGAACACAACGTTCTTTTAACATAATTTCCTCGAAATATTCGGAGTGATAAATTTCAAGATTTTCCACTGTTTTCAAACTTTCTATATGTAAGTAGCAAATAACCATATCATATTCTATTTCATCGCGATCAAATGATTCATTTGGAAATAGATGATGCCTCTTAATAACATTAAGTGCATTTTTGAGTAATTCGTACTTGCAAGCATGATTTGTTTCAATACGTGAAGCGACATAGAGAAAGAAATTCACCAGTACACTGGGTGGTATTGCATGTTCAGCAATTTCATTTTCGTATTGTTGGAGTGGGATTATTTTTAAATTATCATTGTCTGCGTTTTCAACCCACTTCGAATAAATAATATCACTTATGGGCAAGTGTAGTAACGTCGCTAGGCGCACAGCTAAATCAAATTCTTTTTCCGCCAGGAGCGCTTTTAGAAGCTGTCTGTAAACCGCAATGCCTTCTTTTAATAAATGTTCAAAATTAAGCAGAGCACATAACGAACTGTAATTCTTGGTCGATTGTAATATATCAAATACTTTGCTTAATAAACAGAAGTCCAGTAAACTGGATATATCGCTCATATCCGAACTACAAATGCAATTTAAAAATTTTTGCTGATCTAAACTGGAATCGAAATTATGTTCCAGGTGTATTAAAAGTAATTTTGTGCAGCGCAATATCAGTTCATCCTTCTTTGGTGCTATGCTCAGTGGCAACTCAATTTCCTCATTACTCCATGCTAACAAAAACAAACGCAGTTCATGCACTGTTTCTGCGCTGAAGTCCCGCAATTTTTGTGTTATAGAGAGAAAATTAAAGAATTGTTGCATAGGATTGTCCTGTGAAGAATTTAATTTTCTAGTTAAAATATACAATTGAAAAATGTTAGTATAATTGATATTTACCTCAAAAAATACGTAAAAACTTTGGTATAATGTGGTAGTGTAGCCCGAACGCACTGTACTCTCTAAAGTGTGCCAAAACAGTTCATTTGTATCTTTGTGAGTTAAAGGAGCTATGTCAAGCCATTGTCCCGTAGATACGATAACCCAAACAAACCAACACCAACCTAGGTTGGTAGTAGACACCATGGCAGATAATAGCGCTAACATGGGTGAACCATACTTAATGCTGTTCTTCAATAGATTCGTTGAGGTATCATAGATATTTTTGTCTATCATTATTTCTATAAATTTCATGTGTTTGGAAATCAAGTTTTCTGGTATAGATGTAGTGCTTAATAAAATCAATGCAAAAATATCTGGTCTATCGCTTGTATCCAATAAATACTTCAAGCTTTCCATATTAGAGGGTAGCGACCATATATTGCCATCAGTGCATGACACTACAGATGAAGTAAGAGTTTCGTCGGATGTGTGAGTTTGCTGAAATAGAATTGAGATAAATTAGTGATCTGCATTATTTTGAATTTGAATTTAATTTTTAAAATAAAACATACAGCATTTCCTGTCTTTGTTTGCTTTTTTAATCTGCATATACTATTTTTCCGTTTTGTGGTAGGGCGATCATTGGACAGAGACCGTAGTAAATGTTCACCCATTGTTTTGGATTCGAATGCTTCTTTTAATAGTTTTATTTGATCCAGCGGAATTTCGAAATACTGTATTAGTATGAGTATACGCCACCAATCATTATTATTGGCATATTGTTGCAATATCTCTGTTGGCCAATAACGTTGCTGATTGCAGTTTACAATATGCATTAAAGCTTGATAGCCAGTAATTGGAAATTCTGTGTTATTTGCTTCCAATTGTTTGGTTAGTTTATATTCCACCTTTTTGATTAGTTCCTCATAGTGTGGTATGCAGTCTGATTCAATGAAATGACAAAGTTTTATCACACAACGCAAATGCTGTGTATCAAAACCCAACATTTCTATGAAACCTACACAATGCGCTACCAGATCAGCATCGGACATATGTTGCAGTGCTAGCTTCGTCACACTCTCACAAGCTCGGAACAACTGACTTTTGGTAATTTGTGCGTAATGTTGCAGCTGATTTGTGAGCAAATAGTACACGGCATATGCGCTACGATGTTGTTTAACATAATGCAGGAAGTTCAACTGATACTTGGGTGCATATTTTTGGCATAGGCGTTCATTCGAGAAGGAAACTACTTCATTGACATCATAACAAATTTCTTTAAAATTAATATTTTTAAATTTTTGCAAAAACTCAAAGGGACTTGGTATGTTAATAGTAGCTTCAATACCACAGTTCTTAAATCGTTGCCGCAGTGAATTTAAATATGGAATTTGTAAAGAATTCGATAGTAAGAAACATTGCAAGGAAGCAATTGTAGGTTCATTACAAAGGAACTCATAGAATGTTGCTAGCGGTTGTTCACATTCTACATCAATACCATTCTGCTCCAGATAGGCACTAGTTGATTGTACAATCTAAATAGAAATATATTTAACAACTTAAAACCTTTTAACAAATTATAATTCTACCATTTTAAAACCGTGAAATTCATTTAAATCATTTTTCTTCAAATCGACTATTAGTTCTAACAATGGACGATCATCCGGTTTCTCTTCGCATAGCTCCTCTAACTCACGTACGCTTACAAAATTTTGTAGTAATAGTGCATAGTATTTATTGTCCAATAGGTAGGAACCCAGTTGCACCTTCTCCAAATGTGCTTTGTTCTATAGAAAAGAAATTTAAATTATTTTTTTACAATTTTAATTTTGGGAACTTACAATTTCAAAACTTTCTGTGGTGCATATACGTTTTATCATCTTTAGTGGATCACCATTACGTTCATCTCGAAAGAAATATCCAGCAATTGCAAAGCAATTTCGTAACACTTCATCTGGCTCCTTCAATTCTTTTAATGCATACTCATACATAGGCGTTTCGATTATCCATTGACCATACATTATAACCAAATCTTCACCATTCACTGCCACATGACTTGAGGAGTCTTCGTCCTTATGCATATCTCGATAGGCACAATACCAACGTATAAGCTCAGTTTCATTTTTGCTGTCTACTAAAAAGTTCCAGAAAACGTTCTTATTCAAGTAATTCAATAGCATCTGATTCTTGTTGTTGTAATACAATTCCGCCATAAGTTGTTGCTTAAGTGAGGTATTAAGCGTGACCAGCGATTCCAGACTAATGCGTGGATGATGAAGTTGTTTATATTTGCTTAAGATTTCTGGGCATAATTGGATTTGCTGCAGCAGTTCCCAGTTAAGCTGTAAATCCTGCATTTCTTTCTCAAAATTGTGTGTGGCTTTCTTCTGCATATAGTCGAAAAGTAATTCCCTTAACTCTGCATTGTCACATTCATTCGCAAATTGAAAGTAAAAACATTTTACGTCCCGCTGCACATTCCGGAGCACGTTTTCGGCCTTGTAAACAAGTCGTTCGATTAGCAGACGTTGCACGTATGTCTGCACGACATCATGGAAAAATAGTTCGTATTCCGGTATTGGGATTTTGCGCTTTTTGGACCAATACTCAATGCATAAGTCTATATTTTCTCCTTTGGTTGCGACCTCCTTGATGAGTTGCACCTCGCCTAAACTCGCCCATGACTTCAGTATTTTTTCACGAGCCTTCGGATTCATATTTACTATTTTATTTAAAATTTCGCATAATCGAATAAAGCGAAAAATCAATTTATTAAAATTCAAAAATTAACTAATATTACAAGTTTAAAATAAAAGAAAGACTTTATATTTAATATTGTTATGAAAATAAAATCTTCAACTTTCTTTGTTCGCGAAACCAAACAAAAACAATGATAAGAAAATCTGACGCCACTGTAAATTTTTTAACGCCGTTACTGTAAGCCTTTATGGTTTGTTTTTAATGGTTTTATTATTTATAATAAATTTTCAACAATTTATCTTCAGTAATATATTTTTAGCTTGCATTAAAAATGTATTGAATACAGAATTTATTATTAATAAACATAATTTCAACTAAAACTTCTTTAAATTTGCAACGCCGTTGTCAGGCAAATTGCTTGGCAGTTTGAATCCTCAGGTTGTCGAACAGCTGTTCGATGTTTGTGTTCAAACCACTCGTTCAAAAAAGTTCGTATTAGTAGCTAAACGTGAATTATGTATGATGTATGGCTATTCACACAACAGAAGTAATCGTAATATAAATTATTATATAGTTCATCTCACTTTCGTAATATTACGATTGAATTGTAAATTGTACAAAATCAAGCTTAAATTGTATTTGTTATTTACAATAGTAGAATTATGTAGTATTATCAGATACTATTCAAGTAAAAGTTAAGTAAACTTAAAAAAAAAATAAATTTGTTTTTCCTCTCTAAATAAAAAGCAGATTACGTAGAAATTATAGGAAAATTTTCAAATAAAAATCTAATAATTTGTTTTTATTCTTACTAAACAGAAAAAAATAATATTTTCAAATTTATTACTGTGACAATATTGTTATAATATTAATTTATTATTATACACTTAAAGTATTAAATTATAATTAAAAGTTATTTAAATAGTTTTGCACTGTATGACTTTTTTATTCGTTGTTTCATCGTCAAGCAAACACGTCTTCTCTCTTGTTCGTTAATATTGATTAGCAGTTTTCTCAAAAGTAGGGGCAGAGGTGCATTTTGGGTGTTTTTATCCCACATACATATGTATATTATTTTAATATCTATCTTAATTATAACAATGGATTAATTTTATTTCTTTTGTATTAAATAGTATGTGAAATATTTGTTTTATTTAAAACTTGAATTTTTTTCATTACAGTATATGTGAATTTTTCTATACGTTACATTTTAGAGTATTACGACACTCACTAATTATTAAAAAAGTTTGTAGTAATGTGGAGAATAAGACCATAATTGGAATAGCAATAAAATTGGTTTAGATAGTCTATATATTTCCACTTTTTAATGTATATAACTGCTTTACTACTATTTTTCGAAATGTCGTTCGTTATACGATGTTCCCACTGCAGCTAAATCAATTTATATTAATCTTATTAAGATTTAGTCGTTTTTATTGGCATAAATTGATTTATAAATTGATTTATTTATGAAATAGCATTTATGTGTCAGAAAATGCTGTGAAAGTTCTAGGACAGCTTTTGCTTACATTTCTATTGTTCAATTGATAACATTTAGTTTTGTATTATTAGCACAAATTAATTACTTAATCATGAAAAACGCAGTAAATGCAAAATTTGTGTTTATAATATTTATTTAAAAAAAAACATTTTAGAAAATTTTGATCCTTTGTTTTTTCGACATGTTTGTTTTTTGTTTATTTACATTTTGTGTCATATTCAAATTTCGATCATTTTCCCCTTGCGAAATATATTTTGACGTTTTTGGAGCAATTTCTTTTAATATATTCTTAACTAAAAGTATAATCACACTGTCGTATTTAGGCACTTGCTCATTTATATTAATGAGTGAACGTTCACATTATAATGAGCTCATTTATGTAGCTGATAGAACTTTTATAAACTTCACTTAATATATTAAATCATTTATACACAGTTTATATACAGTCAATTACATATTCAATTAATAAAAACAAAGATATTATTAAATATTTACTTCTTCAGTGCCTTTGTTTACAGCTCAAAACTGTACATTATTTACATATGTACATTTTACATATAAAACATATGACATATAACTCAAATTTTGGTAATTTCCCTTGTGGGAAATTTATTTTTAAGGGTTGCATTCTGCTAAAATTAGATAATATAATGATAAAGAGCTCATTTATATAAATGCAATAACAGTTTTACAAAAATGTTTAAGAAAAAAAGCAGTAATAAAAAGTTATGAGTTTTTCATATATAAATGTACAAAAATCATTCTAACAACTTTCATCCTTAATATTATGCATGCTTTTTATATATGAGCGTTTTAAAATAGAAGTAAAAAAATAATATTTATATTTGCTTTATTTTATATTCTTCAGAATTAATTATTATCAAGTGCCTTTTACTTTTCTTCGCACAAATAATTCTTACACTTTCCTTTTTATATTAAAATGCACAAATAATTGTTATTTTTGCCTTAAAAATATAAAAATCAGAAATAACTTTTATTTTTGAAAACAAAATATGACTCACACGAGTGCCTGATATTTTTAAAAACGGTGGTTTTTGTGATTTCATACAGAATGTATTAAAGACATTTTGGCTACTTCCAATGTATCTAACGGTTTTCCAAAAGATGGTAGTGGTATCTTTGTCAAAAGTTCTATAAAATATTTGACGCGTCTTCTTATTTTATCAACTTAAGGGGAACAATGGTATATTGTAAAACTCCTACTTAGTCTCATAAGATTATCGGAAGCTACACTCTACATTTCTGATAATTTGTAGAAGTCGGTGTCTTTTAGTACAATATTTAAAGAATAGTAGTTAACGGAAAAATATTTTATTAAGACAACACTTGTAAATAATCTGAATTAGTGTAGACTTAAAAACCTGCAGTCTACTTCTACTAAGCCTTTGAAATTCTCACATGTCTTTTAAAAAAATTTGTATTTGATTTTTTAAGTACTACTTCAATAAGTCAAATGTATATCCTGCAAAAATTTGTCACCTGTTTCATCACCGTCGTACCCTTCATAGTGAACTATATATACGAATCTACACATTAAAGTTGAAGAGATAGCATAGCTGCCTGACTTTTCGAACGTAACTTATGCAGTCTTTTTTTTTTATATTTAGACGTATTTCAAACTTCAGTAACGTATTTCATAGTGCCAAAGTGAGCTGAATCTCTTGAGATACGGGCTTATATTTACAAACTTTAATACTCGTACCAGGCCTAGATAATGTACCATACATGAAAAATATTAATAAAAATAATTACTGCCGTTGTTAATTAATTAATAATTAATTAATTTAGGTAGAGCAGATAGTGCCATTGTTTCTGAAGTTAAAAAAATTTTAAGGTTCATTTTTTAATAGTATAGATTAGGTTATATCAATTATCCCAAGGGATCCACTTAGGCCTATAGGCCCATAATGTTTTTTAATAGTGTAATTAAAACAAAAAATAAAAAAGTCAGAGCATTATTCAGAGCACTAGGAGTGACGTATAAACACTTTCTATGGATACTTTTCCGATAGTTAGTTCCTTGTTTCTGTAAGTAAGAAATTCTTTAAAGTGAACTATTTTACAAAATTATTATAATTTCATTTATTTAATTTTCATAACTGAATTGTTGTGAGATATAAATATGTGCTAGAATTTTAGTTGTTAACTGAATGTAGTTTTAATAAAATATATTTCAATAAATCCATCGAGTAGCACATAGGGCATACGAATACGTCTATGTATATTAAAAATGTAATGGAATGTAGAGAAAATATTATATGTAGAATACATAAAATTATTTTCTAAAATTTTTGTATTTTAATTTTATTAATCCATAAATGTATCAACAATTAAGGTAACTAGTATAGAGGAACATAAAAGTTGTGATTTTATTTGCAGCTCATAAAAATTGCAATACATTGTGTGCTCCATTTATTTTTAAAATATGACACACATTGCCATCAGAAAAGTGCATGTGGCTTTTAAAAATAGCAAACCATAGAATTCCGTTCTCAATTTTTCAGCACAAATCCAGAGACACATTTGCATGTGTTTCATTTATAGGCTTTAACTTTAAATAGACTAAATTGCGATGATGTAAGCTAACATCGAATAACAGGCATAATTTGTTATGGTTCTCTCCCCGCCAACCATTAAAAAAAGACTCGCTATAAAAAAATAAATATTCGCGCCCCATCATGTGTGCGGCCGCGTCACAACTCTAATCGGATTTATATGAATTTGTTTCTAAATATGCCAACCGGTTTCATTAAATTCCACAATTACACAAAAATCTGTGATTTATATTTGGTGTTTTATATCTGAATTGTCTTTCAACGAATTCTTGTACTCGAAATAATAATATTTAATAAAAGACTCATTTCAGCTACATACCATACATAGGTTGTACATATAATGTCTTCCTCTAAATACTCATAATCATACCTACTTGTTAAATTGTCGAAAAATTGTATATATCAACTTAAACGACGCGAGCGGGGTGACCGGTGCGATCGGTGCGTGTGAAAATGGGTTTCCTTTCTAGTTCACATTTGAAATCTAATGCCGCCCAAGTTCGACTTCAAACTTTTTGTAAAAATAGGAAGCATTTTCAGTTTATTATCTACACAGAGGCCCAAATTCTACGAAACGTATAATTTATTGTTGAGCCTCTGTTTAATAATTTGTTTTCATTTACATTTTGTAAATTTTGAGAAAAGCTTACAAAATTGTTACAATAATTAAAAAAGAAAATAACTGGTGGTTCGACTCAAGTTTGGTAAAGTGGAATTTATTTAATATTACTAACACATATATTATAACATATATTCATATATATGGTACATATGCATAACACAAAGAAATAAATTATTTTACTAACATATTATTTTCGATAGGTAAATCTTGAGGTTTATTTTGAGATTTATTTATAACATTCTAGATATTTTGCCAGAGTAGTCAGATTAACCTGAAATTAAGAGTTGTTTTAAATGGTGTCACGCCAAAGAAGTGTGATTTGATTCGATATATATATTTATGAAAAATATAATATGTCTGCAAAGACTACTACAAAAATCTTCGATTACTCTAATAATGCTTAATTGAGTAACTAAATTTGACAGATTGAGAGGGTCTCTTCACGACAATGATGAAACTATTATAAAGTCTATCTTATAACAATCGATGCATGCGCAACATATTTGGCATATGGTGGCCTAAAAGGATTTCCAATGGAGAGTTGTGGAGAATAACGCAACAAACAATTGCAAGCAACGAGATAAGAAGAAAGAAGTATGGTTGAATTGGATATACACTGCGTAAGCCTTATGAAGATATTGCACATGCTGCACTTACTTGGAGTCTCCAGGGGACTAGGCGCAGAGGTAGACCAGCACTGACCTAGAGAAGGACAGTTCAGCAGAAGACGGGCAAATCGTTTAACGAGTTGAGAGCAATAGCACAAAATAGGAAGCAGTGGAAAACTTTTGTAGATTCCTTAAGCTCCTAATTGAGTATGGAAATAATAATATATCAATAAGTCAACTTAGTTAGCTGGGTCTTTCCATGGAAATGATGAAAATACTGCAAATTCTATACTATAACAATAAGTCAACAGTATGGTTTAGAAGTATGATATATTTTAAGATTGCTTCAAATGTGTACCGGGGTAAAAAATGAGTGTGCATTAGGATCTATGTTGTTTACGTTGTTTATTAATGATTTAAGTTGAATTCTTTCTGGTGCAATTTAGATTGCTCACATGTGCCTTAAAGTGTTGCTATATGCTGATGGTGTCATGCTGTTTCAAGATTAGATAGATAGATCAAATTTGATCTATCTGTTGGATTAACAAAATAGTTAGTTGACAAATAGATATGTTGAAAGAATATTATTACTCTTGGGGTTTATCCATAAACACCAGCAAATGAAAGCTTATGACTTAAGGAATATGTCAGACAGTTAAAAATAGACGAAAAATGAATACTACATAATATACCACACAATTCGAAGTCATGAACCATTATAAATAGCTAGGAATAAATATGAAAGATAACAAGATAACACAAACTTTTATACACACTTAAATGAAAAGCTGTAAGAGGCCCAATTGGCTATTATTTGTACCTAAAAGAGATTTTTGGGAAATCCAAAAATATCATATTTGAAGTTTTTGAACCGACAGGTAAACTATTTCTAAATTGTAAAGCGCAAGTATGGGGTCCAGAAAAACATGAGGCAGTAGAAAAATTACAGATAATCTAGATTAAGAGAACTTTACGTCTATCAATGAATATGTTATATTAAAAGTGCATTTTCAACACTATACCCGAAGTTTAAAACTTCATTATAGTTACGTAAACCCTATAATGAACTTGGCATACCTATAATTTAATTTAAAAAATATTGATACAAGAGACTCAATGAAAAACTAAGTGTGACTATCGACTTGAGTAATATTGGAAACTGGGCATTGACAGAAAGTATAATTATGCAACTGATTGATTAGGAACGGAGAACTTATAGGGAAGTCAAGAAATAGTATCTGGAGGGGTGCTTACAACAGATTAAATTACGATGTAGGTGTCAATTAATACTTTAATAATTCGAACGATTTTTAAAGTCCGTGGAGAGGTCTTAGGACTATACTACGTTCCATATGAAAGTCACAAAAAAATGCTGTGTATCATATGCAACCTCAAAGTAAAAGGCGATATTATTCATTTAGTAGGAAAGTGGTAATTTTTGAAGAACAATCGTATGCTAGACTTCAGCAAACCTTTGTTTGACTTTAAAGAAGCTTTACAAACTCTAAATGGTTTTATCCGGTTATTAAATATGTGTTCGATTACTTTCAGAAAATATATAATAA
>NC_051847.1:235628901-235635674 GCF_002237135.1 Teleopsis dalmanni | reverse complement strand
CCTGTAATCTATTGAAAATCGCGAGTTTTGAAAAATGAACGCCTTCCCAGGTACTTTTGCTTTTGATGAATATGGTCGGCCTTTTATTATATTGCGGGACCAGGAGCAACAAAAACGGATTACAGGCACAGAAGCTATTAAGGTAGGATATCCCAGCAAAATGGCCATTTAATACAACCTTTGGGTGGATGTAAATTTTTCCTGCAAAAGAAACACTTTTGCTTAAATAAATTATTTCAGAAGCGTTTATCAGGTGTTTTAATACAAGTTCTTTAGAAGTTTCCAGATGTTTTGTTTTGTTCGCATATACTAAGAAATTTATGCAAACAACTTAACATTTTAATTTATAACAATTTTTAAATGCAAAAACCGTATTTAATTGTGTTCATAATATTAAATTTGTTAATTTTATAAGTTAAAATAAACTTAAAATAAGCAGTCGGCTTTTCATGACGTCATAATAATTTGAGGTTAAAAATGCCTCGATGAGTGACTAATAAACAGTGCCGTCATGAGTTTTTGTTTTTGAGAAAATGATACTTTATTTTAAATAACATATTAAATGTGAAATTGTTTGTATTTTTATTTTAGAGCCACATCTTAGCTGCCCGCCAAATTGCTTCCACCATAAAAACTTCTTTGGGTCCCAAAGGTTTAGATAAAATTATGGTAACTGCTGATGGTGATATTACTGTCACCAATGATGGCGCTACAATAATGAAAATGATGGAAGTTGATCATGAGATTGGCAAACTTATGGTACAATTGTCTCAGTCGCAAGATGATGAGATCGGTGATGGTACTACTGGTGTTGTGGTCTTGGCTGGTGCACTGCTGGAACAGGCAGAGAGTCTGTTAGATCGCGGCATCCACCCAATACGTATTGCTGATGGTTTTGAATTAGCTGCACAGTGTGCTGTCAAGCAATTAGAATCAATAGCAGAACCTTTCCCCGTTGATCCTAAAAATAAGGAACCACTTATACAGATTGCTATGACTACATTAGGGAGCAAAATTGTTAATAAATGTCATCGTCAGATGGCTGAAATGGCAGTAGATGCTGTGCTAAATGTTGCTGATATCGAAAAGAAGGATGTGAATTTCGAATTGATCAAAATTGAAACGAAAGTCGGTGGACGTATGGAAGATTCAATGTTGGTCAAAGGTGTTGTAGTTGATAAGACAATGAGTCACGCTCAAATGCCAAAGGAACTGAAAAATGTGAAACTCGCTATACTTACCTGCCCATTTGAACCACCAAAACCCAAAACAAAACATAAGTTGGATGTTAAATCTGCCGAAGAGTATCGTGCATTGCGTGAATATGAGCAGGAAAAATTCACGGAAATGGTTAAGCAAGTCAAGGATGCTGGTGCTACTTTAGCCATTTGTCAATGGGGTTTCGATGATGAAGCTAATCATTTATTGTTACAACATGACTTACCCGCTGTACGCTGGGTTGGTGGACCTGAAATCGAACTTATTGCTATTGCTACTGGTGGAAGAATCGTGCCGCGTTTTGAAGAGCTTACTGCAGAGAAACTAGGCACAGCTGGTTTAGTTAGAGAATTAGGTGAGATTATTAATATTTTTATTATTATGAAGTCCAAGCAATAACAAAATATTTAATATTATATATATTCAGCTTTCGGTACTTCTAAGGATAAAATGTTGGTTATTGAAGAGTGCAAAAATTCAAAAGCTGTTACCATATTTTTACGTGGAGGTAATGCTATGATTATTGCTGAAGCCAAACGTTCAATACATGATGCCATTTGCGTAGTACGGTCTTTGGTTAAGGTAAGAATAATATTGCTATGGGAAAAAACTGATTATTAAAATAATACTATTTTAATAGGATTCCCGTATTGTTTATGGTGGCGGTGCAGCTGAAATTAGTTGCTCTCTTGCTGTTGCTAAACAAGCTGATCAATTATCTACTTTGGAACAGTATGCTTTCCGCGCATTCTCTGTAGCTTTGGAAAATATACCATTAGCTTTGGCTGAAAATAGTGGTTTACATCCAATTGAAACATTATCAGAGCTGAAATCTCGTCAAAATGCCGAAAATCGCCCAAGTATTGGCGTTGACTGTATGTTAACTGGAAATTCAGATATGAAACATCATAATGTTGTTGAATCCTTGCATTCCAAGAAACAACAAATACTATTAGCAACGCAACTCGTCAAAATGATACTTAAAATTGATGATGTTCGCTCCAAAAATAATGGACAATAAATAGATCAAATCATTTTCACACCCACACATAACAGAATATCACAAGCATTAGAAAAATGCTTTCAAATTGCTTCACTTTTATTTTTATTTTATTTTCTCAACATAACATTTTCTAATACTGTTTAAAAGTAAGATATTTAATGTTTAGTTCCGAAACTATTTCATTGCGAGTATTATTCGCAAAATCATTATTAATCGCTTAATAAAAACTATTAATTTATATATGTATTTTTAATTAAATTTGCTTAAGAGTTTTGTTATGAACCTCAAATGATATTGAATTAATTAAAAATCCTGTAGTCCTAAAACTTGTATTTGTTAATTTATTATTAATTTAATGTCATGGAATATACGAGTAACCATTCAGAACTTTGGATAAATATCGGAGATAAAAATCGATTTAATTAGAATTATTAGTGTTTGGTAAATTGCTGTTAATAATATAGAGTATAGATTTAGCCAAACGATTTTTAATGAAAGAATTCTATGAGCATCGAAACCTTATCAGTTATAATGAGAGAAGCTTGGAGACCGATTGTTTTTAATATGGAAAAGTTGACTTTACTTTTAGAATAAAAGTATAATATAATAAAAAAGGTGTGTAGAATCAAAAAATAAACTGACTATATAGCTTTTCAGGAAATATTGCGCCAATATTTATTGTGGAAAGTCTTGGTAGAAATATTACGCCAATATTAATAAAGATTTATTGGGAAAAATAGAATAGATAGAATAAGTTCCACCTCTTAGAAATGAGTTGAGAAGATCTTAGCCAACAGATTGTGAAGGACATCTAGCTGAAATCGATTACCACTGATCAGGGGGCGAGACTTAGGAAGCTTAGTAATAGAATTTCCTAATTTAATTAAATTAGAATACCTAAAAATTGAGAGTTCTTCCTAATTTCATCATATTAAATATCCTTGACAGGTTAAATGCTTTGAGTTTGTTAAAAACTTAACTTCAAATTATAACCGCAAAGGCTAAATTATTTATCTTTTTTAAGTGCTTTGAGTAATAAACTAAGCTGTATATAATTTTTGTGGTAACAGTGTCTTATCATTATTCCTATCATTGTTTTTACAAAATAATATTTTTACTTTACATTTTTCCAGTATGGTTTTCAAAGCTAGTTTTCGTTTGTTAAGATTTGTTATTATTTCTAGAACTTTATAAAATATATGTTTAGAATATTAATAAATATACTTGTTACAATCAAATTAAATTAATAGTAATAGACTCAGGGTCTACGTCACGGGGCTAGTTGTCTTTACATCTGTACAAGTGTCGGTCACTCCTTACAACTGTGATATAATAACAACAACAATGATAGTTGTGTTAACAATAAATTTTTTTTTTAGTTTTTAATATTATATCTGAAAAATTCATAATGATATTATAACAAATACAACATTATAAAATATTATAATATTATTATTAACACTTAGTATTAGAAGGCTATCATCTATATATACACATGTCTTTCACTTCATAAGAAACTTATATTTATATTGCATTTTATAACTTTAAGTAAAAACTATTATCTTTTATAAAACTTTTTTAGTCTACTATTATTATAATATTCTATATTTATAACAATTTAGAATCTGTAAAATCTTTAGCGAAGTCGAGCGAGAATATATTAAAAAAACCATTTAAATTAATTTTAAAATTAAGCATTTTAAAATTAAATAAGTATTTATTATTTCGTTTATTATTTATTTACTAATTATTTATTATTCTCTTTTTTATTATTGTGCTATTTTCTAAACCTTGTTTGAACGTTGTTCACTGTAACAAATAAAACAGAAAACTCAATGGCAATAACAAATAAAATAAATTAACAATATAATTATAATATTAAATTTAAATTTTAACGTTTATAATAAATCATTCTCTTATCTCTATATTGCACAGATAATTATTAAATAATAACTTTAATAATTTTTCCATCCTTCAATAAGCTATAATTTAACATTGTATTTCACGTTTTTATGCCATTAATTTTTGTAAGTTGCTTGCGATTAATTTTATCAAAAAATAGTAGTCCAGCAGCGCGTTCAATAGTCTCTGGTGGCACTTGAAAAACTTGTAGTGGGGTGTCATCGCTTATCACTTTGTTTGGCATAACATATGCCTCCATTTCAAGTTTCTGGTCTGCCGATTCACCAACAATAACTTTATAAAAATGTGTGGGAACCGCAACATTATTATTTCCTATTACTTGATATTTAATATACACATTGCCATCATCTTCTTTTCGTGGTAAATATAGTGGACCTGTGCATACATAAACATTTGAATACGTTTTAGTTAATTTCCGCACATAAGACTCTAGGCGATTCCATGAATCTCTATTAAAACCCTGTCCAACTTGTGGTGCCATGTTCGAAAGATAAAATGTATCTTCACAATGTTTTTGATGACGACGATGATTGCCAGCAGCTGCCATATGACCACGGTCAAAGCCAGAACGTCGGTAGTCTGTATTTTGCGCACGAAAGAATGGGTGTATGCTTTCATCAGCTCTGAAGTCACATTTAGAACGATCAACTGCATCATTTTTAGCAACAGATTCTGCTGTTAAATGTTCAAAAACCCAATGTGGTACACGATTTTTTCGGTCATATGAGAGCACGAAGTCTGAATATGAACGTACATGATCCAGACTTGGAAAGCCAAATTTCATAATTTGCGATATGCGTGTCGGTGTTGCTGTGAGGTTGACTTCATCGGCGGGTACTGGTACGGCAGCAGAAACAGTAGCAAAAATTGGTAGACCAGGTTTTGGTGTAAGCTATGGATTTAGTTATGTAAACTTTGCATAAAAATCATATGAGCAGCAAACTAACCTTTTGTACATTGTTTCCATTGTTACTTTGTTGTCGTTCTGTATAGCGACCTAAGAGAAAGGCACCGGATACTGTGGTACTGATTGCTATAAACTTTGTTAGTAGTCTATTATTCATATTAAGAAAGAAAAGAAACAAAATATTTACTAAAATATTTTGGCAAAGGCTAATCACACGTTAAGCAATATCAGCTGTTTCTAATCAAACAGATGTTCAACTGGCATGACTTTTACAATACATTTCAAACTGTGTGTGCTGTTTAAAATGTTAAGCAGTTACTGTAAAGTTTGAAACTCGTTGTAGGTACTTTACATTTGAATGAAATAATTTATTATTTATTTTCATTTTATAGACATTTTCTAAGTTGTAATATTTTTTTTTTACTTTATTTTATTAAAACAAAGCTATTTATTAAAATAATAATAACAAAAAAGTTTAATAATGATTATTAAGAAATCAAAAAAAAAAATTATTGCGTGCTCTATGATTATTTAATGATATTAATGATTATTTATATATAAATTATTAAGGTATTTTTTAAAACTACTTATCTTGTATATAAAATTTTCCATAAAAAATATATGATAAATAATTTACAACTTTCACTGTGTCAAGTTAGGTAACACAAATTAATTTCTCAGTATCTCTCCTGTAATCTCGCTTACAATCTTAGATAAAATAACTTCCAGCACAGCGTTTACTCTGATTCGGTAATTACTGCCTAGTAAGAATTTTCTTATTTTTTTCCCAAACTTGTTTTATGTCTATATCTAAAGCTATCGGTATCTCCACCATAGCCATAACCGGGATAGTGTAGTACAGAATTGAATTCATGTGGTGGGCGCGAACCTGAAACAGCCAAATCAAAATACTTGTTTCCCCACACTTGATTCCAATTTTGATATATGTTATTTCGATCCTAAATTTTATGTGTTCTGCTTCATATTTCGCCCCAAAAAATTGGAATCATATCTAGTTGTCTGGATTTAGTGATTTGCTTTATCGATATAGCAAGGAAAAAATCTTAAAATATGAATCATAAATATTTATATTAATATCATATATCATTAATATATTAATATATATATATTAATATTATATAAAAATTTAATTTATTTTTATATTAATATATATTATCATTAATATATAATATAATAATATATAATATAAAAATATTGCCATCTGTTAACATACATTTTAAAAAAAAACAATATTAATGATAATATTTAAAATTTTATTATATTAAATTTAAATATTAATATACATGTAAATTTTTTAGTTATGTTATATTCTCTTACATTAAATCTAACATTTCATCGGTTTAAAATATATATATATTTAAATTAAATTATCATGTATAAATATTTGAAAACTTAGAACTAAAGAAATGCAATACAAAAATATTTTTCGCGTAGAACACATAGAACCTTGATTTTAAATCTCTTCTGATAATCACAATTGATATATTATTTTTATTTTGTTAAGAGCCAAAGTTGATATGTTTGGAATGTTAAAAGTTTATTTTATAACTAACCAACGGATACTAAATTAATTACAAGTTAAGTTAATTTAAGTTGACGTATATCTAACAGGACTCCTTATTACAATCGACAAAATTGCTAAATTCAGTCGAATTGGGTGGTCCTTCACTATATAAATACGTTACTGGCCATAAACGGGCG
>NC_051847.1:235616446-235628801 GCF_002237135.1 Teleopsis dalmanni | reverse complement strand
TGCTACACTATCCCGGTTCTGGCTATGGTGGAGATAGCGATAGCTTTAGAGATAGACATGATTATAGACATCAATGGACTAGGCGCCCGGGACCTGATGGTAAGTAAACCATATAATATCGCGAAAAAATATATAAATACACTTCATTTACAAATTTTAGAATGTTCTGCGAAAACGAGCGAAGGCTTTCGTTTACACAAAACAGTTGTCAAGCACGCATACAATGTACCCACACTAACAGAATGTGAACGTTTATGTTCGGGTCAAGATGGATTTATATGTCACACCTACAGTTACAGATACACACAAGCTGGACGTGATAACTGTATGCTCTGTGATCGTCCCGTGAATTTACTCGATTATTACGTTGACATTGAACCAGATCGTGATTATGATATATATTCTATGGCAGATGACTTGGACGTTTGCAGAAAACCTTCACGTAGTGATGGCCCCAGCACGGCATTATCAGATCCAAGAAATGCACGTGAGTATTTTGTCTTGCTATTTTTCTAAAATATATATAAGCATTTTATCGATAAAGGAGGCAAATAAATTATTTATAAATTTTTTCCAGAATGTTTCTTCCGCGCCATCGATGCTACACGTTTTTTCAAATCCATTGTGCGAGACTCTCTGACAGTTCGTTCAGTTGGTGAATGCGAAATGGAATGCATAAAATCCACAAAATTCACCTGTCGTGCCTTCGCCTTCCGGTATGGTCAACAAAGGCATGCAAGTGTCATTGACAATTGTCAACTAAGCGATTGGCCAGTACGCGATATGGACAAGGAAAGACATCTAATATTGGATGCAACTTTTGATGTATTTGAGAGAGCTAGCTATGGTCACGGATGTGAAATTCAACCAATTGTCGATGATAAACATAAGAAATGTTAGTTAATCTATATGAAAAGCAGTAACAAAATTCCTTACAATAACTGTTTTGGTTTGATTTTCTTTTTAGCAGTTTGTTATTTAGGTTATGGATCACCAGCAAAGCTACTGCCAGCAGCTATAAAAAAAGTTATATCTGTGCCTTCAGAGATAGAATGCAAAAAGGAATGTGTACGTTTTAGAGAAACGACATCATTTAAGTGCTACTCATTCAGTTTCGGGTACGAAAAGTTTAGCTTTACTCATAACTGCATAATTAATACGATTTTTTTAATATTTTTAGCTCTCGCTCTAGTTCCTATAATTGCGAAATGTCCGATTTAGATCAAACAGAACTGAAGCTCGATCTTCATTACACGCACACAAATGATCGAGATTATTGGCTTTTTGCTTGGAATCCTTTTGATTGGACTTGTCGCGATAAAGTGAATACAATCGGCGGCAATCGAGTGAATAACGATCGCCGTATGGACATATTCCGCGAACCCGGTAAACTGAAAATTCTAACCTGTTGCACTTCCATACTTGTGTAAATAACCAAATCAAACAAGATTTCAATTACCCGCAACACAGTCTAGCAACTTCCTAATGTGGTGTACCAAGGTCTAACATGTTCTAACAAACAAAAACTAAAAATCTAAGATTAACTTTAAGGGTCCATGATTAATAAACTTTTTATAAAACATGTAAATATTTCTAAAATTACCTTAAACTAGCATTAATATAACTTTAAGTATACATAATTATGCTAACCGTACCTAAACCTAACCGCCTGATGTAGTTTTGGTAACTGGATACAAGTATACTTTAGGTGATATCTATAATAGTCCTTATATTCTTCTTATTCACATAAAAGGCGATGTAGCTTGGCGACATTACACCGTAACTGGAAAACCATGCAGACGCAGCAGCCCATGTGAAAAGAATCTGGTAACTGGCTTCTACTCTTGCGAAATAGATGGAGGTGAAGTCGGATCTTGGGATTACTGCTGCAAGGCAGATCACCCCTGTGGCTACTCACAGGGGTTCGATTATCCATGGTAAATACATTACAAAAATAACAAAGTAATCTTTCAAAATATACAATGTTGTTATTGAATAGGTGTCCTGTTGGTGACGAACCAGATCAATGGCGCAAATGTAGTGATCGTTATTATCCAAGCAATAATACATTAACACATTCCGCAATAACACTGCCACCTAGTAAAAATAAGAAAAAACCTAATTCCGGTAATAATAACGAATATCAACATCCTCCACGTCCAGGTGGACTACAAAGTTTAAGCGATTTTGCAGCCGCCCGTTTATGGCCAGTAACGTATTTATATAGTGAAGGACCACCCAATTCGACTGAATTTAGCAATTTTGTCGATTGTAATAAGGAGTCCTGTTAGATATACGTCAACTTAAATTAACTTAACTTGTAATTAATTTAGTATCCGTTGGTTAGTTATAAAAGAAACTTTTAACATTCCAAACATATCAACTTTGGCTCTTAACAAAATAAAAATATTATATCAATTGTGATTATCAGAAGAGATTTAAAATCAAGGTTCTATGTGTTCTACGCGAAAAATATTTTTGTATTGCATTTCTTTAGTTCTAAGTTTTCAAATATTTATACATGATAATTTAATTTAAATATATATATATTTTAAACCGATGAAATGTTAGATTTAATGTAAGAGAATATAACATAACTAAAAAAATTACGTGTATATTAATATTTAAATTTAATATAATAAAATTTTAAATATTATCATTAATATTGTTTTTTTTTAAATGTATGTTAACAGATGGTAATATTTTTATAGTATATATTATGATATTATATATTAATATAAATAAAATTAATATTTTTGTAATATTAATATATACTATATAAATATATAAATCATATATGATACTAATATAAATATTAATATGATTCATATATTAAGATATATTCCTTGCTAAATCGATAAGGCAAAATCACTAATGCCAGAAAACTAGGTATGATTCTAGTTTTTTAGGTACTCTGATTTGATGGCGAATTCTTGTAAAATCTGTTTTTCTAATTGCCTTAAAGCATAGTAAAACCCGGGATCTATCACTAATGAAATAACGATATATGTAGCCTCATTTGTTAAAATACTTCTACACTTAAACTACATAATACAATATCTAAAAATATTTAAAACTTGGACAGGATATTCCAGTTAATTTTTTTATAATATCACTTTCAACCTCTAGACGAAACAAAATTTTTTAGAACTGTTTTGATCACCTCAATTAAAACTGAGGGATTTTTTTCCGTTAAGTCTAAAACATCGAAAACCATAGTGTGACACTTGAATCCACTAAAGCCACCTCTTGGGAATGGAAAATAAGGAATTTCAACATTTACCGAAAATTTAGCATCTAAATAACATATATCAAAATTGGAAACAAGTGTGGGGAAACAAGTATAAATAGCTTTGTTTTAATAAAGTAAAGTAAACAAAAAATATTACAACTTAGAAAATGTCTGTAAAATGAAAATAAATAATAAATTATTTCATTCAAATGTAAAGTACCTGCAACGAGTTTCAAACTTTACAGTAACTGCTTAACATTTTAAGCAGCATACACAGTTTGAAAGGTATTGTAAAAGTCATGCCAGTTGAACATCTGTTTGAATAAAAACAGCTGATATTGCTTAACGTGTGATTAGCCTTTGCCAAAATATTTTAGTAAATATTTTGTTTCTTTTCTTTCTTAATATGAATAATAGACTACTAACAAAGTTTATAGCAATCAGTACCACAGTATCCGGTGCCTTTCTCTTAGGTCGCTATACAGAACGACAACAAAGTAACAATGGAAACAATGTACAAAAGGTTAGTTTGCTGCTCATATGATTTTTATGCAAAGTTTACATAACTAAATCCATAGCTTACACCAAAACCTGGTCTACCAATTTTTGCTACTGTTTCTGCTGCCGTACCAGTACCCGCCGATGAAGTCAACCTCACAGCAACACCGACACGCATATCGCAAATTATGAAATTTGGCTTTCCAAGTCTGGATCATGTACGTTCATATTCAGACTTCGTGCTCTCATATGACCGAAAAAATCGTGTACCACATTGGGTGTTCGAACATTTAACAGCAGAATCTGTTGCTAAAAATGATGCAGTTGATCGTTCTAAATGTGACTTCAGAGCTGATGAAAGCATACACCCATTCTTTCGTGCGGAAAATACAGACTACCGACGTTCTGGCTTTGACCGTGGTCATATGGCAGCTGCTGGCAATCATCGTCGTCATCAAAAACATTGTGAAGATACATTTTATCTTTCGAATATGGCACCACAAGTTGGACAGGGTTTTAATAGAGATTCATGGAATCGCCTAGAGTCTTATGTGCGGAAATTAACTAAAACGTATTCAAATGTTTATGTATGCACGGGTCCACTATATTTACCACGAAAAGAAGATGATGGCAATGTGTATATTAAATATCAAGTAATAGGAAATAATAATGTTGCCGTTCCGACACATTTTTATAAAGTTATTGTTGGTGAATCGGCAGACCAGAAACTTGAAATGGAAGCATATGTTATGCCAAACAAAGTGATAAGCGATGACACCCCACTACAAGTTTTTCAAGTGCCACCAGAGACTATTGAACGCGCTGCTGGACTACTATTTTTTGATAAAATTAATCGCAAGCAACTTACAAAAATTAATGGCAAAAAAACGTGAAATACAATGTTAAATTATAGCTTATTGAAGGATGGAAAAATTATTAAAGTTATTATTTAATAATTATCTGTGCAATATAGAGATAAGACAATGTTTTGTTATAAACGTTAAAATTTAAATTTAATAATATAATTATATTGTTAATTTATTTTATTTGTTATTGCCATTGAGTTTTCTGTTTTATTTGTTACAGTGAACAACGTTCAAACAAGGTTTAGAAAATAGCACAATAATAAAAAAGAGAATTATAAATAATTAGTAAATAAATAATAAACGAAATAATAAATACTTATTTAATTTTAAAATGCTTAATTTTAAAATTAATTTAAATGGTTTTTTTAATATATTCTCGCTCGACTTCGGTAGAGATTTTACAGATTCTAAATTGTTATAAATATAGAATATTATAATAATAGTAGACTAAAAAAGTTTTATAAAAGATAATAGTTTTTACTTAAAGTTATAAAATGCAATATAAATATAAGTTTCTTATGAAGTGAAAGACATGTGCATATATAGATGATAACCTCCTAACACTTAGTATTAGGAACATTAATATTATATATTATAATATTTTATAATGTTATTTTTGTTATAGTTGCATTATGAATTTTTCAGATATAATATTAAAAACTAAAAAAAAAATTTATTGTTAACACAACTATCATTGTTGTTGTTATTATATCACAGTTGTAAGAAGTGACCGACACTTGTACAGATGTAAAGACAACTAGCCCCGTGACGTAGACCCTGAGTCTATTACTATTAATTTAATTTGATTGTAACAAGTATATTTATTAATATTCTAAACATATATTTTATAAAGTTCTAGAAATAATAACAAATCTTAACAAACGAAAACTAGCTTTGAAAACCATACTGGAAAAATGTAAAGTAAAAATATTATTTTGTAAAAACAATGATAGGAATAATGATAAGACACTGTTACCACAAAAATTATATACTCAAAGCACTTAAAAAAATACTTAATTTAGCCTTTGCGGTTATAATTTGAAGTTAAGTTTTTAACAAACATAAAGCATTTAACCTGTCAAGGATATTTAATATGATGAAATTAGGAAGAACTCTCAATTTTTAGGTATTCTAACTTATATAAATTGGGAAATTCTATTACTGAGCTTCTTACGTCTCACCCCCTGATCAGTGGTATGCAATTTCAGTTGGACGTCCTTCTCAATTTGTTGGCTAAGATCTTCTCAACTCATTCCTAAGAGGTGCGACGTAGACCTGTCCGTTCTTGAATCCAGTTTAATTAGATTAAAACCAGGTGGTTTTAGTCATCGCTAGTAGAGCTCTCCCTCCACGTTGCATCCGTCGATCCCTTACCACCTTTAATAATCATATCGACCAATATTGCAATGGAGCTAACATCAGTGAAATCGAGTACAAACGTGGATTAATATCACTCCACACCGATGCAGTATCTTCTTTGAGACCTAGGTTGACTCCCAATAAGGTCCTCAATAGGCCTCCGCATAACATTTCCCAGGATGAACGTAGTATTCCCCGTGCAGCAAGAACTGTCCTTGCTCAATTGAGATCAGGATATAGCCATGTGCTAAACAGTTACTTGTCACGTATAAACGCGTTCATTCCTAATGTGTGCCCAAACTGCAACTCCACCCCTTTAGAATCTTTAGAATATATGCCGAACATAATATTAACAGTGGTAGTATACTTTCGTGTAATTGTAATCAAATTTTTCCCAATAAATCTTTATTAATATTGGCGTAATATTTCTACCAAGTCATAGTCAGATTTCCACAATAAATATTGGCGCAATATTTCCTGAAAAGCTATATAGTTAGTTTATTTTTTGATTCTACACACCTTTTTTTATTATATTATACTTTTATTTTAAAAGTAAAGTCAACTTTTCCATATTAAAAACAATCGGTCTCCAAGCTTCTCTCATTATAACTGATAAGGTTTCGATGCTCATAGAATTCTTTCATTAAAAATCGTTTGGCTAAATCTACTCTATATTATTAACAGCAATTTATCAAACACTAATAATTCTAATTAAATCGATTTTTATCTCCGATATTTATCCAAAGTTCTGAATGGTTACTCGTATATTCCATGACATTAAATTTATATAACAAATACAAGTTTTAGGACCACAGGATTTTTAACTAATTCAATATCATTTGTTCATAACAAGACTTTTAAGCAAATTTAATTAAAAATACATATATAAATTAATAGTTTTTATTAAGCGATTAATAATGATTTTGCGAATAATACTCGCAATGAAATAGTTTCGGAACTAAACATTAAATATCTTACTTTTAAACAGTATTAGAAAATGTTATGTTGAGAAAATAAAATAAAAATAAAAGTGAAGCAATTTGAAAGCATTTTTCTAATGCTTGTGATATTCTGTTATGTGTGGGTGTGAAAATGATTTGATCTATTTATTGTCCATTATTTTTGGAGCGAACATCATCAATTTTAAGTATCATTTTGACGAGTTGCGTTGCTAATAGTATTTGTTGTTTCTTGGAATGCAAGGATTCAACAACATTATGATGTTTCATATCTGAATTTCCAGTTAACATACAGTCAACGCCAATACTTGGGCGATTTTCGGCATTTTGACGAGATTTCAGCTCTGATAATGTTTCAATTGGATGTAAACCACTATTTTCAGCCAAAGCTAATGGTATATTTTCCAAAGCTACAGAGAATGCGCGGAAAGCATACTGTTCCAAAGTAGATAATTGATCAGCTTGTTTAGCAACAGCAAGAGAGCAACTAATTTCAGCTGCACCGCCACCATAAACAATACGGGAATCCTATTAAAATAGTATTATTTTAATAATCAGTTTTTTCCCATAGCAATATTATTCTTACCTTAACCAAAGACCGTACTACGCAAATGGCATCATGTATTGAACGTTTGGCTTCAGCAATAATCATAGCATTACCTCCACGTAAAAATATGGTAACAGCTTTTGAATTTTTGCACTCTTCAATAACCAACATTTTATCCTTAGAAGTACCGAAAGCTGAATATATATAATATTAAATATTTTGTTATTGCTTAGATTTCATAATAATTAAAATATTAATAATCTCACCTAATTCTCTAACTAAACCAGCTGTGCCTAGTTTCTCTGCAGTAAGCTCTTCAAAACGCGGCACGATTCTTCCACCAGTAGCAATAGCAATAAGTTCGATTTCAGGTCCACCTACCCAGCGTACAGCGGGTAAGTCGTGTTGTAACAATAAATGATTAGCTTCATCATCGAAACCCCATTGACAAATGGCTAAAGTAGCACCAGCATCCTTGACTTGCTTAACCATTTCCGTGAATTTTTCCTGCTCATATTCACGCAATGCACGATACTCTTCGGCAGACTTAACATCCAACTTATGTTTTGTTTTGGGTTTTGGTGGTTCAAATGGGCAGGTAAGTATAGCGAGTTTCACATTTTTCAGTTCCTTTGGCATTTGAGCGTGACTCATTGTCTTATCAACTACAACACCTTTGACCAACATTGAATCTTCCATACGTCCACCGACTTTCGTTTCAATTTTGATCAATTCGAAATTCACATCCTTCTTTTCGATATCAGCAACATTTAGCACAGCATCTACTGCCATTTCAGCCATCTGACGATGACATTTATTAACAATTTTGCTCCCTAATGTAGTCATAGCAATCTGTATAAGTGGTTCCTTATTTTTAGGATCAACGGGAAAAGGTTCTGCTATTGATTCTAATTGCTTGACAGCACACTGTGCAGCTAATTCAAAACCATCAGCAATACGTATTGGGTGGATGCCGCGATCTAACAGACTCTCTGCCTGTTCCAGCAGTGCACCAGCCAAGACCACAACACCAGTAGTACCATCACCGATCTCATCATCTTGCGACTGAGACAATTGTACCATAAGTTTGCCAATCTCATGATCAACTTCCATCATTTTCATTATTGTAGCGCCATCATTGGTGACAGTAATATCACCATCAGCAGTTACCATAATTTTATCTAAACCTTTGGGACCCAAAGAAGTTTTTATGGTGGAAGCAATTTGGCGGGCAGCTAAGATGTGGCTCTAAAATAAAAATACAAACAATTTCACATTTAATATGTTATTTAAAATAAAGTATCATTTTCTCAAAAACAAAAACTCATGACGGCACTGTTTATTAGTCACTCATCGAGGCATTTTTAACCTCAAATTATTATGACGTCATGAAAAGCCGACTGGTTATTTTAAGTTTATTTTAACTTATAAAATTAACAAATTTAATATTATGAACACAATTAAATACGGTTTTTGCATTTAAAAATTGTTATAAATTAAAATGTTAAGTTGTTTGCATAAATTTCTTAGTATATGCGAACAAAACAAAACATCTGGAAACTTCTAAAGAACTTGTATTAAAACACCTGATAAACGCTTCTGAAATAATTTATTTAAGCAAAAGTGTTTCTTTTGCAGGAAAAATTTACATCCACCCAAAGGTTGTATTAAATGGCCATTTTGCTGGGATATCCTACCTTAATAGCTTCTGTGCCTGTAATCCGTTTTTGTTGCTCCTGGTCCCGCAATATAATAAAAGGCCGACCATATTCATCAAAAGCAAAAGTACCTGGGAAGGCGTTCATTTTTCAAAACTCGCGATTTTCAATAGATTACAGGATTCACACAGATTAATATCCACCTTTGCTTAGATCACGAACAAACTTACGCCACAGACAAATAATGTTTTACTACAAAATTCCACCGGCAGCGAATGGCATTGCCAGATGTTAAAAATATTAGTATTTCGGCAGCAAATGAATGATGTATTTTTGTTGACAAGCAAATGTTTTTGCATATATACTGCTTATATTATCTACATATGTAATATTATAAAAATTTATAATAGTTGTATGTATAATAATAATATATAATTTATTATTTATTTATTATTATTTATTATTATTTATAACATTATTTTTTAAATAAGTTATTAAAATTATATTATTGCTACGAATGTTTTGACTATGCTAAGGGTACTCCATATTAATTGATAATGAAATATATGTATAAATTTAGTCATAATTTATTTTTGCAAAGGTTGATATTCTTAAAGCATTAAATAAATACTTTTCTTTAATTATTAATATTTACTATTTTAGAGTATTGCTGTTAACATAAAACAATAACAAATCATACACATGATTACATATTTAATAAGGGCCATGTTATGCAGAGTGTCCCGGGCACGGCAAATTACGCTCTTTTGGGCTATGCCGAAAATGCATGTTATGCGGAGTGTCACATCAGTATTGCCAATTTTGTATTTTTACTACTAATTGGTTGTGCCTAAATTTAAAAGGAAACTAGCAAGAAAAAACTCATAGAGGCTGTAATAATGTTAATTTATTTTTATATTATCTTATAATAATTGTTAACAGTACTTACGCGTTTTTTTAAAATCGGAAAGTGATAGCGATTTATAAAAAAATGCTGTGTTGCTTACTGCCATTTTTTCTTCAAAATGTATTAGAGCTGTAGTAATTTGCTCCTGAAAGGCGTAAGTTTTGAAATTTATTACTAAACAACACTGTTTTGCCGTAGTGCCGAGGCACAAATAAGAAGGCTCTCATGCCGGAGTTTGAACGGCCATATTGTTTTTTCTCTCATTCTCAAATTTAAAATTTGCATTGAAAACAACAACAATTGCAATTCTTCTGGTTGATCTTTCATTTTCGAAGAACATATATCTTACGATTTATATTGTTATCTTGTCTTGTAAAACTGCAACAATAGTTGAAGTTCCTGCAAAATTCCGATTGTATTGCAAATGCAACTAACTGCTATAGACTTAAGGCATAAAAGAGCATAATACAATAATATGAAATATTATTTTAGATTTGTCCAAAGAATTATTAAATATTGTGAATAAAAAATGTATGTTATGTCTTTTATAAATTACTTTTACATTTTAATATTTAATTAATAAACAATTATATGTGTGACGTGTTTGACAAACTTAAACTGAGTAACATTTCTGGTTTTGAAGAAGTACAACACACAACAAAATATTTAGAAAATTTTTATGCTTTTCCTATTTGCAATTATATATTTAATTTTTTTGAATTATTTATGTATGATAATTTAATATGCTCTGTACAATGCGATGTTTGACAAACTTATTATAAGTTAACATCTCTGATTCTAATTTTGTACAATACACAACAAAAAGTTCAACGAGCTGGACATGTCAAAATGTATGATTCCTACAAGCGATGGTAGCACTGCTAGTAGGCACCCGAAATAGTACGATTGGCCACCAAGTATTATATTTATTTTAAAATAATAATAAGACAAAGTAACGGAAAAATGAATATTATTCTTTAGTGATTTATTTGATATTTAAATTTGCGTTTGGAAATAATTTGCATATATTCTCATTTTCGAAATATATTGACTGCGGGAACTGTATCAACAGACAACAACAACACGAACAAAATAAAAACACATGTAAAACAACAAAAGCAGCAAAACAAAAAACAAGCAAACGAAAGCAAAACAAAGAGAAGAAGAAAAGAGTTTGCCGTAAAGAATAAAATTTTTTAGAAAATTTCAGTTACACTTGTAACTCAAATTTTAATCCTACGAATCATACACTTGCATTTGTCGCGTACTATGGAATATCGTTTGTCTGATAAAATAAGCAAGTTTGAAGCAGAGTATTATTTTCAGGTAAATATTTATATTGATATATACACCAAAATTACTCATATATGTGTGTGTGTATGTGTAGACAATTGAAATGGCCAAATCGGATGAGGAATATGAAGTTGAGTTGTGCAATACTCCCCCTGCACTGTCATCAGACATACTCGATTTGCATAAAGTGCAAGATGAACCAACTTTGTGTCCGTGGCGATTTGTAACGCGAAGGCGTCGTTCACAGCGTCGATATACTTTTAACGGTATTCAGGGTGCACCACCAGCGCCACCGTCCACTCCCACATCTTTGACTGCTGCTGGCACAACAACACCCTCTCCTACTGCAACTAATGAAGATCGACTCAATAATATGCTATATATATTAGATTATGCGCCTAAGTACAAAAAGAAGCTCAAAGAGCAACAGCGTACTGATGCTGAACTAGCTGACCTGCTGAGTGTGGTGACTATAACTGGTAGCAGTGGCGGCGGTGCAAATGGTGGAGGTGGTGGGCAAAGTATTGATCGCATAAGTGCCAATTCGCGCGCAATACGGAAACCGAAATGTGCTTTCAGATCTTTTAAAGTGCATCGAAGCCTCGAGAAACCTGAGTTTTATGGTGTATTGGATGAAGAAGATTCTGTTTCAGCACCTGAATATGATACTGAAGAAGAGGATACATTGTATCGACGCCGTTTTGCGCGCAAATCATATGCCATACGAAGAGGTGTGCGGTCCAGGCGATTGGCAAAATTTGAGCATCAGGAGCGTATGGAAGCTATTTCAGACATTTTCGATACAGCTATGAGCTTCAATGAAGCATAATTTTATTAAATATGTTGCTCCGTACTCAAATGGCGCTTATTTTACTCATTTTTTGGGTCTATTGTGATGATTTTGAATTTTTTTCGTAAATATTTGTTCTCTACTTTTTTTAAGTGCGTAAATATAATTAATTTCAGTGTTTTAAGTTAAAACAATATGTATGTGTAATTAACAAATCTATTTCAATGATGAGACTCTAAAGTTCTA
>NC_051847.1:235588146-235616346 GCF_002237135.1 Teleopsis dalmanni | reverse complement strand
ATGCTTGTAAGATATCAAAGGTATTATGAGATGTCAACGTTACAGTCTTCTCCAGGCGATCGCACTACCTAGACGGCTAAAAAGGAAAACAGTGGCAGACTTAATGGACAGCGAGTAGCGAAATAGCTTCGTTTTTACTTTAAATAAGCAAATCAAATTGCTTATCAGTACCTCTTTTTTGTTATTTGTACTAGGTACAATATTAAAATGATTTTTGTCCTTACTAAGAGATTATAATAAGACTAAGACAGATAGATATTCATACTTATAAATTACTTTTAAGTAGTTAAATTGACCCATATAAGTAGTGATCTCTACTTTGAAATACTATTACTATTAATACAATTTATGTAGATCATGACCAATCGATTAACAAATCCATGACTATTAACCTTTTTTTAAACTTCTTACTTTAAGATTAATAACCGAATAGTTTAATTAGTTTGTTTTTTATTCATTTAATTGAAAACTGCATATATTCGGGCTTATTCTATATGAATTTCAGAATGTCCAGTACGAGTAGTCTACTAAGTACCATATTACCAAGTATTCGACATGGCATATTTACTAAGAGCATCATATTTTCTTCGTCTATTTTAAATATTTCAGATGGCACCTCATCTGGATCGGTTGCTTTCTTATTATTCATTTCTTAAGTAGAGTTTCTTACTTCATCTTTACTTAAACAAGTGCCAGATAGTCTTGCTTCCTATTGCTTTGTTAGTAACATAAGTTCATCTAGTTCAGTTTAAAAGGATTCTATTTCGTCATCGCTCTTATCAACAGTTGATACACAATTTGTATAATATTGATATTTAAGGGCTTTTAATTTATTTAGAGGTTAATTTACTATTTATTATCTATTTAGTTAACTTGGTTCTTCTAATTCTTTTTAATACTTTAATATAACACTGTCTGTTTTTATTCTAAGCGCTGAACACTTCAGCATGAGAAAGTTGAAGATATTTCAGCATAAGAAGGTCTTCTCGTTTTCAGCTATATATCAGCTTTTTAATATATATGATTCTGAACATATTTTTTATTTTAATGCAACACAATTGAACAAAATATAAATTTAATTAAAATCAGTTATACTTGTTAACTTCCTCATTTGGCTCGCGCATGCAGTTAATGCTCAATTTGGTTCATATAGCGTTTAAAATGAGAGAATATCCAAAGACCTTCAATAAAAAATGGCAAGTAAGAAACTACAAAAAAAAGTCAAAATAAAAAAGTGACATCTAACGGCATTAAAAATGGGAATAATAGTGATACAATAACTTTCTACTGGGAAAAAGATTGTGCAAAATCATCAAAGAATTTGTTGGCAGCTCAATAAAATGAATGAAATAAAAGTGGAAGAAATGATGAGACAATAACTTTCTACTGAAAAAGAGGATATGAGAAAAATATCAAAAAAGAGAGAAACTGCAAGAAAGAAGTCAAAAGAGAAAAGTGCTATCTAATGGCATTAAAAAAGGAAAAAGTAATGATACACAAACTTCCTACTGCAAAAAGAGAAACGGGAAAACTTTCATCTGAAAAACATGAAATGGGAAAATCATCAAAAACCTTATTAACACCATAAAGAAGTAAATGAAGAATGCAAAACTAAAGTCAAGACAAAGAAGTGCTATCTAATGGCATTAAAAATAGCAGAAGAATAATGACACAATAACTTTCTAGTAAAAATCTGTGTAATATATAAACATTTTCATCATTTAAAAATGCCATGTACCGTGAGAAAAGTCACACTATTTAAAAGTGTTCAGTGCTTTTGTTTATTTCTCGACACATCATATATCCGCCCATCTCATCTCAATCCAGAATGTATAAAATTGAATAATAAATAAAGTTATTTTTACACATTTTTCATTACTTTATTTTTAAGCTGAGATATATTTAGCAGCTAAATATCATTGTGTCATCCATAATATTTTATGTAAACAAAAGTTCTTTGTGGTGTAACCCTAATTTTGGAAGAAAGTAAGAGAAATGAACTTGAATCATGTCCGTAAGACATGAAAGTGGTGTGACAAGTTTCCATATATCCAAAAAGTTGCGGTACAAAAGAAACTAACTGTAAAACTGGTTTACATACCAGCAACTGCAAACGCCTCTGAGCTAAGCTGGTAAACCAAGAAGATCTCGTTTACAAGCCCAAGTTTCTGTGCACAACCCAAATTCGTGTACCGAAATAAAATCGAGTTTAAAATAGGTTGCAGCTTAGCTGAAAATCTCAACTTCGCTTCCTCATTGCAACAGCGAGTGCGTCAATATTTCAGTATTTCGCTGAACTTCTGTGCGAATAAGTGGTTTTCGTATTCGTCAGGCGTGTAAAAATAACGAGTCTTAACTTAAGTTTGTTTTTCAATTAAGTGTGCCTAAATAAGTGGAGTATGTGAATAAGAATGCAGCGCCACACCTACTTAAGTGCAATTTAATACAATTTCCATATAAAACACTGCACTGCATTATAAGTATTTAGTTCATTCTGAAACGTCAACAGTTCAACTCAAGTGAAAAATCGAGTACTTTAAGAAATTTATCTATTTTGAGTTGCGAATTTTTGGCATCGACCACTTAAACGTTTACTTTGGAAAACTTAAGATGGCCGCAAGTGGTACTTATATATCCAATGAAGTGAGTTTAACTATAAATTGTTTAATCTATAAAAATTTTACTAAAAATTGTTTAATATTTAATCTTCCTGCTTCACCATATTTATTTTTAATTCCAAAATTAAATACTTTTTTTTTGTTTGTTGCTAATTTTAACCGGAGGCACAGAAATCACTTTTAATTTTCAAGCTTTCGATTTTTGGGTTCATTCGAAGTCAGATTTCTGGTAGACATTAGAGTAAAATATTTTGTTGTTATTCTTCTTTTTTTGCAAAACTAGATTTTTTTCTGCTTTTCTGTTAAAAATTTTGGCAATATTAAGCATTGTTTATTTATGAGATTTTTTTCATATCTTACGCAATTTAATAAGAGCTAATTTACATAACATGTTCCATACATGAATTTTTATAATAATATTTTGACTACCGAATTTATTTGTAAACTTCAATAGAACTCTTTCTGATGAGCAAACTTTCTTAGTTCGAAGTTAGGCATACAAAGAAAAGCAATACATATTGTTAACATTAGTATTCATATAAATTTCTCAATAATTAATATTCTGTAACTTCAAAAAAATTTCATAAATTTATATTGGTTATAAGTATTGCTACGATTTAATAAGAGCTTACCATCTTCTGCGGACAGAAGTGCTTTATCAAAAAACAGACATCTATGTTCTCTGAAAATCGGGTATACACCAATAATATGACATATATTGTATATTTCATGATGATTGCATAAAAAACAATCCCGTTCAGATATATTAAATTCTCTGGCGTCTAAATTAAAAAGTCCTCACCTACATCTAAAAAGATCGCTCGATATCTGCTGAGTGTTCTGACAATAAAAGCTATGCATATTGCAGCTGTGGATACATGTAATGGTATCCCAACTTAACACAAAAGGTTCGTGCTCACTCCGTTTGTATAAAGTTATAATATTATTGTGTAATTATTAAAGATCCATACTAATAACTAATATCCATAACTAATAACTTACGTTTATTTAAACTTAAATAAAATGAGTAAAAAGTAAATAAAATGTCAAAAATACATTTAAATTGAAAAAGAAAATTGTATTGAAGTACAATACAGAAGTTTCGAATAGTAGTCATCTACAACAACAAAAATTATGACGACTTCGGGTAAATTGGTTAAGCAGCACTGACTCTGAGCTTCAAATTTGTTACGGCACGAGTTGAATTCCTGCTACTTGAACTCTCAAAATCTTATTTACGAATAATTAAATACAAGAATTATTTCTAAGACCACTGATAATGGGTATTTGGCATTACTCGAAACAGTTATATGGTCCATCAAAATTTTAATTAATTAAGATAATATAAAAATAATTTTTGTTGTTATAGCTCACTACTGTTCGAAACTTCTCTATTAAACACCAAAGTTTCTGTTAAAGTAAAAATAGTCACTTCTGTCCTATTGACGTTAAAATCAAATTTAATTATTATTATAAAATTAATTAATTTAATGATTAGGTAACAAATAATATAATGAAAAATAAAGTTAATGAAAATATAACAAATTCACCAAAGCTAGTAAAAAAAATGTACAACAAACTACTTATAAACAAATAGTATTAATAAAAAAATAGCAAATAAAAATGTTTTATTTTTTTTTTATATTTATTTTTGTAAACAAACGTCATATCGTTTAAAAATCACTTTCATTTTCAATATTTATAAGCGGAAGCACTCCGAGACGTCTTCAAGACACGCTCCATGAAGCTTGTCGATTTCACGTTAATCGTTAATCAATCTCAATTTTCTCGATTGCACTTGGAGCTCATCGAGGCGGGAACTTTATGTGTTTGACTTCAGATTGTTTTCTGACTATTGTTTGCTTAAAATATGTGATTTACTCTCACTATTTCGGTTGTGTTTTGTTTTTGGGATTTATTATAATTTTTGAAATAAGTTTTTGCAAATTAACAGGTACCATTAAATAATCAAATAATTTGCATTTTTATTAATTGAAGCTCTCAACCATAATTTAGGCAAAATTAGCTTCTTCAAATCACGTTATGTCAATAAATTTTCTTCTGTGAAAGTTGATAACTAAATAAAAATTCAGTAAAGACAGATAAAAACTGATTGTAGTTCAAGACGATGAATAACTCTTTTTCGTGCTAATTAAATTATTTATTAGCTTTCTAAGATATTATATAAGATATGACAAAATTTACTTCAAAAGAGATGTAAAAGAAGTGTATATATATATATTTCAAATAATGATTTGTAATTTAGACGAAACTATGTAATTAAGTTTTTAACAGAGTTTCTCAATCAGCGGCCCGCGGCGTTAGATCTATCGGACCGTATTTGCGCTTCTTTGATAATATTATATTATAATATGTTATATTCTGATAGATGCTGAAGAATTTAACGGTTCTTGAAAATCACTCTGAATAATTTATCTGTCATCATTATATTTTGGTAAACTAATTTTTTAATATATGTCGGCTTATAGACTGTACTATATAACAACTATTTTATGTAGAAACTTTTATTAATATTTCATTATATATAGATCTGTTGTACTCATTTATAATAACAACAATTAATATTTATAAAAGAAATTGATTAATGGCATATCGTTATAAAATTACATTAAGTGATAATTCATTAACATAATACTAAACAATGCTTTCTTCAATTGTTTCAGGAACGAAAAATTTAATAGCTCTTTTAAGTCACTTTATAATACGAACTCTCAAATAAGGTGTCAAAGAACGTTAAATATATGACGTCATTCCTTAAATAGGAAACGGAATAAAATTTATATCGAGATATATTCGTACATGTCAAAAAAAAAACTATGAGCCAAAATCAGTGAACGAAAGTAAACTGTAAAGTACCAAGCACTACTCTAAACGAACAGTACACTAAATAAAGAACGAAACAAATCAAAAATTTTTAGAATTTGTCTTCATGAACATTTTCAAAACGTTTTGTTCGTATTAGACACTAAATTTATACTACCTTTAAAAAAGTTGACTACCTTCGTTAAAAAGATCGTTAAAAAATTCACTACCCTCGGGAAAAGAACAACGTGAACACTAAAAATTATACATGAGATATGGAAGAAGCAGTACACTATTTTAGTGTTTCGGAAATGTCACTTTCATTTTTAGTGTACTGTTTGTGGTTGTGTTCATAAATACAAACATTCAAAATTTGTTGATGTGTTTCGGACATGAACAGTACACTACGATACTGTAGTGTTTATTTTCGTTCACTGATCAAAATATCTTCAGTCAAATAAACTTCAATAATAAATAGAACAACTAAGTATAGAAGATTTTATGAATCTTAGTTCCAGAGTAGAAGTCATTTAAAATAATTTAAAAATAATTAAATGAATTCTAATATTGCAATAAAACCTAAGCTATCTCCTACAAAGCAGGAAACTTTGCTAAGAGTTTGCCCAACACTAATGCATATACAATGAACTCCTTAGGTAAGCATCTCATATCGTAGGAAGATACAATACTATGTAATAAAGGTTTAATACTAAAAATTCTTCTTAATTTGCTGAAATCAAAAAATTATGCTCAATTAAAAAGTAAAAAATTTTTACCAATAATTGCAAAGAATTTTTATTCATTTTCGAAACTTTAATTTTAAACGTTATTACATGTTTTGTATATATAAGCCATAAACTATAAAAAAATTTCCAGTTCTTCCAGAGTTGCCACCAAAAGTACTGCATATTTTATGTTGTTCTTTTGTGAACTGCTTACAAAAGGAAAGGCCTATTAATAGTGTAGTGTAGGACTATATAAAGCTGTATAAGAACTGTGATTTTAATATTATATATAATAATATGATTTGGAAATACATATATGTTTTCGACGGAATTGTTTCCAAATATTACAAATAAAAACCAAATCTTTTAATTAGACTACCAATATTTACCAAAAACTCTATTTAATGAGCTACTTATTCACAATTTTGTTTAATGTATCCTTAAATTCTGCTTTATTCTATCGCTTTTTAAATTTCAATATTAATAAAGCCATATAAGAACTGTAATATTACTATTACCTGATTAACTTACTTTTATATACAATAACATAAATTTGAAGTATTTCAAACAAAAATTTCAAATAGTTTATAAAAATAGTTTATCACTATGAAAAGTTTCTTCTATTATATTTCAAGTTTAATTAGACTTCTTACTAGAGTATTTAATTTTGAAAGTGATTACATGCTTACGTTTGATGATAAAGATGAAGATTTTCATCGTTTGATGATAATTTAAAAAAGACAATTAATACAAATGTCAATTGAATTTAAATGGAAAAAAGCTCTTATGCCATTTCAAATATGTATGTATAGTATAAGCCACCCTGTATTTGGTGAAATAAATATTCTCAAACTTTTTATGTTGCTTTCTAAACTTCAGAAATGTTGAAAATTCGAAGTATGACTTAAAACTGAACCTCACTTTTTTGTAAATGTTTTTGAAAATGTTTTTATTCAATTTCCTGTGAATAAACATTTAATTATATCAAGATAATAAAAAAATAAAACAAAAATTATTTTTTTATATAAGTTCTGACATTTTCGTACGAATATGGTTTCTCTGTTTATTCGAGCAAAATATCATACAAAACTAAAAACTTTAAACATTAATTTAGAACTTCTAAGTAATTACACAAAAATAAATCTCTCAAAGCAAATCCACAAAACCTAGATTGTTTACAATTATTTAAATGAAATTCTCTGAAAACTAGTTTTATAACAAATAAAATATTCACTTAATTGTACATATGTATTTGGCAATTTAAACTGAAGAAATTTTATAAAAACAAGACTAGACTTCTCAGATGAATAAATACATTAAATAAAAATACAGAATATTAAACAAGAATCGAGAATCCTTTAAAATGTTAAAAATATCTACATTGAAGAACCACTTCTAAGAAGTCCCTATTATTTAATGCCAAATACAGTACACATAAGTACACATAATTGCACTTAACCTAGTACTGAAATTATTGATATTAGAAAATAGTGTTTGAATGAAGCAATCATAAAAAAATTTATTAAACAAACTGTTCAAAAAATTTAAAACTGTAGACCAACTCCATATTAATATTCAATCAGTGAAACACTCAATATGCTAATATTTAATTGAATCTGGCCAAAATATGCCAAATCGAATAAAAATACTAAGTCCTTAATAGGTATTGAAAGCCTAGCAAAAGCCTATGACTATATTATTTTATTATACGATTATAAATAATTATACTAATAGATGTTAAATGTTAGGAGCATAGCCATGTGAAGACAACAATATACAAAAGATATGAGAGTACATAAAGACTAATTTAAGAAGTTTTGTGGTTCAAAATTCATATATAAAAAAAGTAACTGCAAAGAATCCTTTATATATAACTTGAACACTAGTAAGCCCAAAACATACATGAGGAAGTCAAGAAAATTTATTTATCCTGAACACATGAAATTTGACGCTACCCTTAACCTTGACAAAAACGATATTAAAATCCACACTGAACTACTTACATGACACTATAGACGCAATTACCGCATGAAAAATATAGGTGTGACAGCTCTGCCTAGCTCATTATTCAAAATCTCATTGTGACCCGGAATGGAATAAAGATTTACTTTCTTCTGGGTTGCAAGTAACTAAAGGAGCTCATAATACTCCAGGACCTATTTTGACTTAAATCTCCAAGACGCCAGAGCTTTAAAAACAGTCTGACTGTCAGAGCAAATGACAATCTTCGACCTAGACGACTTTTTAATGATGTTGGATCTCACGCATAAGTTAATTGCGTGAATTTCAATTTGGAAGGCACTCAGCCATATACCCATTGCCTTTAAAATTGTGGTATTAGGTGCATATACAACAACACCTGTCCTCCATTCATTTTTGGTTCATCTGTGTACCAAATCATACTTTAGTCTTCATTAACTCACGTTGAACGTGATTGTGGGTGTACCTCAAATTTCCTTCCAATAATCACTTTTGTCGAAATTATTCTCACTCTCGTATAAAAAAATTTTAATTCACACTGCAAAAGAACAATTTGTTCGCATTTATCAAGACCATGATTGACTGCATAGCAAGAACTTCATTATCTCTTCGATATTCTGTACTAAACTATCACTTAAATTTAAGTGACTGAACTTAGTTCTTTTACTAAAACTGCGTATGTTATAGTAGTGTCAAATTAACTTTTAAGTGAGAATGGTAGAACTAGCACTGGGTTGGTATTCCCATATCCATACTTTCAGAAAATAGTACTCCTGGAGTAAGATTAAAAGTGATTTCATTCTACACCAATGGTTCAAAAACAAAAGAAGGTTGCTGCAGCAGCAAGCAAGCAAATACAAAGTGATGCTTTGCTGGGTGCCTGGTCACACAGGTATCAATGGTAATGAGTCTGCCGATAGTCTTGCGAGGACAGGATCTGGCATTCAAATCTGTGCACCAGAGCCATATTGTGAATGAAGTTGTGCTACAACTAGGTCTCTGATTGATAAATGATTTTCAGCCAAGAGAAGTCACTACTGGAGCAACAGTCGAGGTAACCGTCAGGCCAAAGAGCTGCTTTATCCCGCCAGTTATGGTAAAGTTTCCTTTTTCAGCAGAATAGAGTTCAGGTTGCTGGTGGAATATTTGAAGGGCCACCATGGACTGCGTTATCACCTTAACAAAATAGGTCTGTCTGATAATATAGATTGTGGACTCTGCTTAGAAGTCGACGAGACTTCCAGTCACATTCTCTGTGCGCAGCTTTGATCTGGTCCAGAAGGTGGTCACTGGATCGAAAACTACTTACCCCTTCTGACATTAGGAGGTGCTCAACGGCCGACATTTGGAAGGCGGAATGTCTTCTGTTCGGTTAATGTCTGTTGCAGCACAAATGATCAATCATGATCGCAGTGCTCCGCTCCGTTGGGAACTGGTACCCTGTTTATTCCTATCCTGCTTACAGAGAACGATACTTACTTCGTAATTGGTTTCCTAAAGATAACTTTATGCATTTATTAGATATTTATGTACATTAAAAATTATTTCCAAAATAATTTTCTTCTATTTACATTCATTAATACTCGTGCTTTAATGTTTTACAAAAACAAAAAATTTAGATTTGAAATTAAATTTGAATTTAATATTTTGCCTTTTCAAAATATGCAATAGAATTTTCTTTCGAATTGGGTTTTAATATATTTTATTATTATTATTTTTCATGGAACTTCTTTTTATTGAATTTATTTTATGCATTTTTGTAAAAAATGATTAATAAAATATTCATAAAAAATTCTGTGAATTTTAAGTTGAAATTTACTCGAGCGAACTTCGCACAGCTATTCATGAAAAACAACTTTTTTGATTAAAATTATAGGAGTTTTACTGGAGAACAAAATATTTTCAAAAGAAAAACTGAGATTTATTGAACTGTAAGGAAAACCTAATAAACTTTTCATTGGAATACGATGTAGGAAAAATATTTTTACAAACGAAATAAATAAATATATTGTTTCCATATTTCATTTACTCATATTCGCAGTCTATGGCTTACAGGATTTTTTCGGATTTTGATTTTATTAATTTTAAAAATGATTTTATTAAAATTACTCGCACAGGTCAGTAGTTTTAGTTATGAAAAATGAATATTAAAAATTTTATTCAAGTCAAAAACATAACTTTCTCATATAAAATCTGTTGATGAAATAAAAAATATAAAAAATTTACTAGAAAAATAAAATTTATCTTTATAAATACCATTTAATTATTTAATTTAATTTGTCTGCTCACTTCGGATAGTGCAACCTAAGTAAGAGCCATGACCGTTATACCGTAAGCATCTTACAAACTCATAAAAAATTAATTTTTTACACAGCTGAGGTGTTTTTATGATATTTGAAACTACTAAACATTTATAAGCAATTAAAAACTCATTTAAAAATTCTATGCATTTTATCAAACACAAGCAGATACTACTTACCAGTCAACTTATCTGCCAGTACACACAAAACCATCAACGCAAGGAGTTAACAAATCGTTGACCCTCAAAAATGCAAATAAAACCATTGCCGAAAACATTTATAAATTTTTTATTACAATGGAAAAAGGTTTATATTCTGCTGCAGTGTGAGTTTTTAATTGGACATAAACATTATAAATTAAACCCGATGCTGCCATGGACATATGTAGAAATAATGGCAAATAAGTCTGACATCAAAACGTTGTCCTACACTGGTCGAAACTAGCAAAACCGAGCTTGGTCAAAACTTTTCCAAATATGAGAGTTGGCACGTTTGTTTGCGGTAATCGTTAAAACTTCTATAAATATTTTATATATTCTGGTTTACAGATTTAATTATTGGTGAACTTTTATCTAATTTGTTGGAAAAATACATGTGTTGTGTACAGCAAATAGAATAATTTCTTCTGAAATGAATTTGATTTAAACAAAGTTAAAATTGAAATCTGGTGAAAGGATTTTCAAAATTTATTCGTAAATTGTTAAGTATATTTTTCATATACCAAACAAATTAGAATGGACCATCCAAGTTTCAAAAAATTTACCACAACATCAAGGTTAACTTCTTAAATAGTTAATAAACCATTTACTGACCTTTGCCTCTAACTCTCGAAATAAAATCATAACACACCGTGCCAAAATATTTAATAAAATCGTAAAACTGTATGGCAACACCTCAATGGCAACTCATACTTAAATAGAAAAATAATTAATATTGGCTTTGATTAAATAAAAAAATGGCCTTCACACAATGTTCTGAGAATTTATTAACTCTCGAAGTAAGATCATAAAACACCGTGCCAAAATATTTAATAAAATCGTAAAACTGTATGGCAACACCTCAATGGCAACTCATACTTAAATAGAAAAATAATTAATATTGGCTTTGATTAAATAAAAAAATGGCCTTCACACAATGTTCTGAAAATTTATTAACTCTCGAAGTAAGATCATAACACACCGTGCCAAAATATTCAATAAAATCGTAAAACTGTATGGCAACACCTCAATGGCAACTCATACTTAAATAGAAAAATAATTAATATTGGGTTTGATTGAATAAAAAAATGGCCTTCACACAATGTTTTGAGAATTTATAAGCAAAAGATATTTAGTTTAGAATTAGTTAAACCATTTAAGTTACTCAAGAACCAAAGTTTTTGAGCATGTCTATCTATAACAAATTATATCTAATCTAACAATTGATGCATTTTTCAACACGAAAAAGAGAAAAATCTATTCACTACTGAAGCATTTTTAAGTAGAAAATGCAGTACATAACAAAATATTTAAGCTGCTGCTTAAGAGTGTCCTGTCAGAAATGAACAATGGAAAGAGACTATTGCTCTTTCCAATTTTTTGACTACATCGACTATATTACTATATTAGTCAGAAGCCACAATGCTTTAAAATCGTCCTTCAGAAAAATCGTCCTTTATCAAAAAATAAAATATATACCGAAATCAAAATCCAGAGTCTATAATAAACAGTTCAATATTGACAATACTAGCTCGGAAGCGGTTATAGAACTTAAATGATACCTTAAAATGGTACTGAATACTAATGAAAATACATCAGCTGCGATACAAGATAGAATTCAGGCAGCAAATAAAAAATACTACGTACATTAAATCCAAGAACTTATCAAGACAATAAAAAGTACGTATATATAAATGCCTTATTAGACCTGTCCTGAGATACGGCTGCGAAGTATGGACACTCAAAGCAAGCGAAACATGCCAACACATATCTCTCGTCAATCGACAAGCAAAATGTAATACGATATATACAATCACAACCACTAAGATGGCTAGGACACGCCCAGCGTACGAACCGAGAACGAACAGCAAAACAAGCAAGAAGTAAGAAATTTCCTTGAATCTTGAAGAAGAGGCAGAACTAGAAAGTGGTGGCTAAATGATACTGAAGAAGATTTAATAAAACTACGCGTGAGCGATTGGAGAAACTTAAAATCGAATCGAATCAGATGGCAAAAATTGGTTGAAGACTGGTCCATCCAGGACTATTATGGTAAGAAAGAAGAAGAAACAGAAAGAACAAAATTTAGAGACCGACTACAAAAAAAATAGCGCGATAAAAGAAAAAGGTACACACTTTTTTGTTACGCGGAGTAAGAAATCCCTAAGAAATCACCTCGCTAAATTAAAGTACTTTAACATGAAATACCTTTATTTGATTTGGTTGGTTTAAGTGTAGGTAGAGCTTCCTTTTCTATCCAGTAGTGCCTAGCGTGTTAATACCACACAGCCGTTCTTAATCTTTTAAATCAATCTGCTAGGTAGATTAAGAAGATTATTTTTTGTAGGTGTAAGTTTACGATGCTCTCTAGACTAATAAATTCTTTGATTCCCTAGTGTAATGCCTCAATCCCTTTTTACCTTTCACCTCTGTTTAATTAATTTTAATTTTAACAAGTTCTTAAGAATAGAATTTGTTAAATATAAACTGATATCATTTTAAGTACAAATATTAAAATTTCACATTAATTTACCTGAACTATAACCAAAGAAGAACAATAAATCATTAATTAACAAGCAATTAAGAAGAAAATAATATAATTGTTAAGTATTTATAAGAAGCTCTAAATGGCATCTACTCAGCCGGGTATAATATATCTCGGTTATTATATCTAAAATACCTACGTGACAAATTGTTTGTCTAACAGGCGGAAGTTGCAAGATTCTCATCACGTTTTGCTAATCATAAATTCAACTATATTCTTATAAAATTATTGATTAATCATGTATAACCTAATCGTCAGTCTGAAATAGTAAGGACTACAGTACGTACTTAGTACTAAGTACTACAATACTAAACCCAGTTTGAGTTTTGGTACCCTCATTGCTAAGTGCAAGGTGAGATTGCATAGGATAGGTTGATAACTTTTTAAGTTTGTCTTTGGACTTCATAGTTCAGCTATAAGTTTTTACATTGGATGTCCTTCTAGTATATGAGTTTGTACACTCTATACAGTATTTACAGAGTATATAATGTCTCATGTGCAATTGAATATGAGTTGATGAATATGAGTAGCACATATTAACGCGGAAGTGTGAAGTAGCAAAAAATCGATGGGTTTGCCAATGAAACCAATCTATATGAATAATTGACGATATTTATCAACCTATTATCTAAAAATCTAAATGTACCAATTAATCAAAATTGTATTTCTTCTACTGTTTGTTATAATTGTGAAAAGCACATTTACTCAATAGTGTCTGAAATAACTTAGATGATTCACTATCATAAAAGCTCTATTGAATTCTGATAATAAGTTATTTAATTGATTTGAAGAAGTATACTTTGAATCCCGACATATCTTTCCGACTGATTTTTGATACACAGAATCGAACAATTTCAGCTGACTCTGTCTTCGATATACTTTTGCAAACTCTTTACTCTCAAGTTCAAAGACTGAAATCAGTCTACATTTCTGATGTACCATGAAGCTTTTATCATAAGTCCTAATACAATTTTCTGTTTAGTTTTAAGTTTTATAATGGTGGATGGAGGCAGTATTGCCTCTATTATTATTATTTCTCTATGGCTGTGTTTAGGTTTAATTATTTCGCTATAAAGCAGAATTTTATTTTTCTTACTCCAGTTTCCCTCTGTTAATGGGCTTAGGCCATTCAGAGCCACTTATAATCAGTATTATATATTTTCTTAAAAAAAATTTTAATTGTTAAAGTGATTTGTATTACAATTTTCCTCATGTTTAATCGATTAAACCTTGTTTCAGTTTTTATTCATTAAATAATTAAAAATGTTATTAATTTTTTTTTTTGAAAGCTTTGAAGCAAACAAACTAATATAATTGTTAAATAAATCTGAGTTAATAATTTTATTAATTTTTTTATATTTTTTTTTGTTGTTTAACACATTTCACACTCAAATTTTTTCTAATTTATGATCATAATTAATTAAAAATTTAATTTTTTTTTTTGGTATATTAACATGCAAATGTATATGACGTCTATTGTAATATTCATTTTGATATACATGTGTATTTCGAGTTGTTCTCAAAATGCACAAAAATTAAATGATCTACTAAAGGTAAACAAGTCTACTATAGTAATTTCAATATATACCTACAATACAATTTTGCTTTTTATATGCAAAAAAATAGTTTTTTTTGACCTCCTTTTACAAAGCATTATGAATAAGTATTTATTCTTTTATGACTGCGAACAGAAAATTAAAATTTAATAAGCAAAGCCAGCAGATACAAAACCTAGCAATTCTCTTCGGCTGATTATTTTAATTTCAAGCTCTTTCTCATACCAACCCTGACTGTCTCAAACGATTACAGCGTAAACACTATTTTAATTGCCGTGTCACACGAATCACGGGGTGTCGAAATTGTATACCCCTTCCGCCTTCTGTCTTCCATTAGCTTCAGTAATTAGCAATAATTTCAAATTTTTTTTTTCAGTGTTATAAGCGAAATACCAAGCAATTGTTAAAGCTCAATTTCGCACATGAATAATAGTACCTAGGTCTGTTGAAATTGATTATAGGAGTGAGCATTTTTAAAGGTAATTCACTTCAAAGAGTTCTAAAATAATTACTTGAAGCAGTGGATGTGGCGTGGTTATTATATTCGAAGTCAGATTTAATTAACATGACTTGAACTGGCGAACAATGGTGTACTTATGGTGTTTATGCAACTAATTTACCATGAAACCGAAGCTAATATTTTACAAGACAGAAAATTAGTAAAATTTAACAATAAATTTTTATGCAATTTTTAAATTTAAATTTTTTAAAAATATACAAAACATGTTACAAAAATTAATTAATATTGTGAATATATTTCTTAAAGGAATTCAAATAAACATTTTAAGTATACATAGAGGAATTAGTTTTATCGATACTTTAATATCTTTTGTGTGAACAATAATGGTTCAGATCGGTTATACAAAAATTCTGTGTATATAAAAGTATTTAAAAGTTACAAAATGAAAAACGCTTGTAAAAGATATTGCCACAATTTTTATTTAGAGCTGGCAGCACTACCATGTGCTAGCATGCACAGACTCTATCAGACTCCTACCCAGTGCATCTAGATCTGTTGTTTTTGGAATTTAGTGTGTTTAGTGTGTTATGTCATGCCGCAAAGACATTATTATATCATTAAATTAATGAATTAATTGAATTATAAAATTAAATAAAAGCACTTCTGGTTTCCTATATCGAAACTGAGAAACTATATACTTTAATAACTGCACGTTTATTAAAAAATTCTTTCCATGTTTTAGATAAAATTTTAAATGCCATTTTAATTGCCGATTAAAATGTATAAATTTTTTAACGATATTTGTATGCAAATTGGAAAATTTATTTTCGAAATTTGTTATCAAGTGTCAGTAAAATTATTTAATTGTAATAACACTAATTATCACTATAATTTAATTATATGTAATTTAAGAAAATCACCAAATAATTATAATACAATAATTACAAAAAAAAAAAAAATTTTTTAATTTTAAACTTATATGTGAAGAATAAACTTATATGTGAATTATGCAAGTCTCTTCAATCTTTGTAACACTTAAATAAAAAAGTCACGGTACAACTGTTTATTCTGAACTAAAGTCCCAGTACTGACTTGAAAATGTTTTTCTTATCAACTTTACTTAATTAACTCATACTTAAGTCAGCTTTTAGACCCAAGATATGAACAGCAATCGACCCTAAAAGTGTATAATCTATACTTATACTTCTACATCGATTTCATCGTGTTCAAAGTACACCCCTATTGACACAATACACGCAAACATAACATCCAATTCTGGAAACATTTATTAAAATCGATAACTTTTTCAAAAATTTGTATAAAATCATCGAAAAATAAAAGTATATAAAGAAAAAATAAATATATATTCATATATATGTATGTATGTAATATATATAAAGAATAATTATATATTATGTAAAGTATAAATTTGGCTTTGCCAAAGCATTAATAGGTATACCAATTATTTATTTTTTTATTACCAAATTTTATTTATTTCATATTTATTTTTGTATAAAATCACACGTGCATTTAATTTTTTTTTTTAGAAAAGAAATTAATCCAAAAATAAGTAAATCGCACATAACCATATATATATGTGTCCAATTTTTATTGACCAACCCAACCCACCTTAATATTTCTGTCACTATTTCAATATTAGTAGCTGATGATTTCCTATGAGTTCAAGGTTTTAGTTCATCATATTTATTAATACTTCCTATATAGATTTTGAATGTAGTTTGGACACTATAAATAGAGAGCCATTATTTAGCCCATAAACACATATTTGGATCCTTAAAGAAATCTATAAAATATATTTCATTTTTTTCATAAAAAAAGAAGAGACAAGTTTTTTAAATAAATAAAGTTGCCCGACAAGGCTGTATACTATTCCCTCCGCTATTTCCTGCTATGCCAAACATGGTTATAAAGAAAATCAGTGGAGATTTAACAACAGACATTCAGTAATATGCATTTATGACGTTGAACTTTTTAATAAACATAGCAACAAGACAGGGATGTGTACAATCGCTTTCTCTATTTTTCGGTATCTTTGATACTAATTATAAAAAAATGAATACGAATTCAACAAATGTATTCAATGGAGTACATTTAAAGTCATAATAAAACCAGAATATGTGAATGATATGTGCCAACTCACTAACAGGAACTAGTATATGAAAAGTGAGCTGTTCTACCTTATATTCAATGTCGAAAGAATCAGTCCAAATATAGATTTTAAAAAAAATAATAAACCCATGCTTGATCTGCTTCTTTGCTTGATGGAATTGAGTTAGTATTAAAGCACTTTTACTTAGTTGTGTCTGTGACCACTTAGATGATCCACTACACTATCCTGTTTTCATAATAAGGAAGATCGATAAGAAACTGATTTATACCACATTATGAAAAAAGTGCTACTCGTACTTTCTATAAACTTTCTATATAAACAATATTTCAAGACGTACAATATTTAGCTTATTTCACACAATTCTTAAGTATGCCAACGAGAAGCGAAAAGCTACTACACCTTTGCCAGATCTTACCTAATAATAATTAGTAGATTTCCTAACATTAACAAGCAGTAAGTTTATCTAGAAATAAAAGATATAAAACGGCAATGGTTTAAGACAAACCCTACAATGAAAAACTAATAATAGAATTTAAATAGCACTGGAATAGAAATGCCAAGTCTTAAGTGGACAATTAAGTCCCAAATTCATAAGGTAGAACGGTAATGATTGACAACAATCATTTCAGTAACTCATATATCTATCATATGATTCACATATGATAGATAGAAGCAACTTTTTTCTATACAATATTTAGAGTATTATTTTTAATATTGACTTTATTATATATATAAGACATTGATAATCGGCACTTAATTTGTATGGATGGTCCAAATTATAGATAATCATTTATATTTATTAGTCTTTGTATACCTATTTGATTGACATAAATGGTAAAATTTTTTTTCTATTGTATACTCACTGCATTATTAATGATTTTAATAAGACAATAATAATCTATATACATATATAATGTTTCGATGGTCTATGAAATAGGTTTGGAAGAATGTAAGAATTTTTTTCTATCCTATATGTGCTTTTATTATAATAGTGATTATAATATTCGATATATATCTTGTTCCGATAGTCGATAGTTATGGAAGAATGAAGGAATTTTTTTGTCCTGAACTCAATGTTAATAATAGTATCAATACAATACTCTATCAATACAATAATATTCAATATTCATATATTTTGTTTCGTTGAACCATGAAATAGTCAAATAGATGTAATTTGTCGAAAGGAGCACTATCTATTTATAAAATTTGCTCAGTTTTATTCACTTATGTCACAAATTGAGAAATAAGTTCAAATTTTAACTGTCAGATAGACAGGCCGGCATCAATTTATGTTACTATAAATATACTATGAAAAATATCAATGATTTCAGTGATATCTAATATCGCACTCACAAAGTTAGCAGCTACTAGCAATTCAGTATACTCCTTTCACATTGTTTTTATGAGAAGATAAAATCTAAAATTATTGGAAATCATCATGAATCGAAAAACCTTGATCAATTCTTAAGAAAAGTAATGTCAGTGCAATAAGTTTTGCAGATAAAGTGTTAGCTTCTACTGCTATTACTAAGAAGCTAAGCAGCAACTTAAGCACGATTTTTAAGTTCAACAGTCAATAGCATAAAATTAATATTTTACTATTAAAAATTTTAATAAATTTAAGAAAATGTTAATAAAATTGGTGGGATAATTGTGTTTACAAGCATCACAAGCATGCACTTCTCTTTAAAAAAGTTGTAAAAATAAATTGCTCGTAATATCTATCATTGGCAATTGTTTGAAACTCGTTCTACTTGGCTGGCCTTTTGATGTAAAAATGAATGCAGCATTTCGAAGCTAACCTTGTGCTAATCCACATTTTAGAATCCCCCACTTAATTGCACTATCGATGGAGTTGCCACTTGTTGCGTTAGCTTTATTTGTAGATTTCAACTTGTTTTTTTTTTGTTTTTTTTTTTGTTTAGCTGTTCTTATATCTGCTGGAGTTGTTTCCATTTTGTTGTTGCTCGAAACAACAACCGCAAAATAATTTAACGCCATGGCATACATTTGCCGTATCAAAGAGTCTCAGAATGTTTTCGAGCATCAATCGGTTAAGTTCAAATGCGATTGCAAAAAATCGAAAAAAAAATTTTTTAAGTTTTTAATAAAAATAACAAAATATTTATAAAAATTATTTGCATTTCAAGAAAATCGTGCGTATTTTGCAGTTCCATTAATCGTTGAGTTGTGCTTGAATTTGTGACTTTGCTGTCGGTCAATATCAACTGCGGTACCGAATTATCTTATAGCGGTCAAACATATTCAAAACTAGCAATAAAAAGTTTCGTTCATTTGCATTTTTAATTTAAAACAGTATCTTTAAAATCGCTCTACAATGACTTTTAATAATGACGTGAGTTTCAATAGCTGTTTGTTATATGGCGATACAAATATTTATTGGCTATAATTATTTGTTACAAATTAGAGAATCAAATGGAAATGTTGTTATTAAGTAATAAATACACAGAAAAAAATATTAAAAATAAAATAATATATAATATTTAATATATATATCAATATGAACTATGATCTACTGAACTATGAAATTAATAAAACAATCATTATTATTATAAAATAGTTTACTAGTTATAATTTATACTTCACATATAATTTCAAATATAATGTATATAATATAAAATACTCTAAAATATTTAAGCAACTAGTGATATATACGATTCATATAACCTATAAATATAATATATAATTATCTACATTAGTATATTTACTATATTTAAATGACTTGTATATAAATCATTGATTGATAGCAATCAAATAAAATGTGAGTGATTATAGATATACATGTGATATTATATCCATAATTCTATAATACTATAATTCTATATAAATGTATATAGAATATTCTATAGAGTATAATAGAATACAATTGTATATAATACTATATAGAATTATGAAATTATGGATATAATATTAGATATTATATAGAATTATGGAATTATGGTTATAATATTAGATACTGTATAGAAGTATTTAATTATGGATATAATATTAGAACTCCAAATATTAATTGTAGTTGTTGTTGTTGTTGTTGTTATGATTTGAGTTAGTGCTACTGCACACTTTTACTCTTTTGTTGGGGGTAAAAGTGTGCAATAGCTGGGGGGCTTATCCCTGTCTCACACTAAACTCTAACTATACTAGTATGCTAGTGCTCAGGGTATACTATATATATATACTATACTCATAATTAAACATACATCCATAATCACGAAAATTTTATTTGATTGCTGTCAATCAATGATTTAAACACAAGCCAATTAAAAAATATAAAAATATATATAATAGTTAAATATTATAATTCTTTATAGAATTATGGAATTATAGATAAAATACAAGAAATTCAAATAATAATCGATGTAGGAATGAATACTTGCTGTTATATATCTGTTTGTGTATATAAAAAAAATTTTAAAAGAACAAGGAGCAAATTAGCATAAATAGATCCAATTAAATCAATTATTTTCGCATATTTAAATTATTCAATACAATTGTTTGAATTCATGAATACTCTAATTGTGTCGATAATAAAAGTGTCGATATCATTTAATAACATTTACCTCTCAGATCTATGTTTTGAAATTATGTATGAAGAGACATACTCCTCTCTAAGAGAAATTCCAATCAATATTTCACAAGCAGACCTATTGCGAATACTTAATATTTTCAAATTTGGTCTGCGAAAAAAAATTCGTGTTTCTGAAAAAGTGGAAGTGTAAGCAAATATCTTGACAAAATCCATCATCCAAATCCATCCATCAAAGATGTGGTTAAGGCTCCTTTGTAACATAAGCTAGAAGCGTACAGAAGTATAGACACGTATAGAGATTTTAAAATTTCATCTGTCGAAAAAAAATAAAAAGACTTCCAAATCATGTAAAGAACAGCCCACACCAAAGACGAAACATTTGAGAGACCCAGACACTTGCTTATGTAGTAGAAAAAGCTGTTTGATATTATAAACGTGAATCATATTTCATAGCCATATTTCATGTGAAGTATTATAATATAATAAAATTGCCATATATGTAATCTATTTTAAGAGACTAGCTGGAATAGTAACTAAATAAACCTAATTATTTAACATCATATATAATGATATCCACACCCAGTTACTCTATCTAAGTACGTTTTTTTGTATACGATCAGCAGATCAAAAGTAAATAATGCATCATAATGTTGTCATCTAAATGATGATACATGCGACCCTAACACACATCACTTCAGGGTGAAATCAATTTATCGCACTTACGTTATCGATGAAATACTTGCTTTAAGTAATGTTATTATCGTTGCAACTATCTATTGACTGTAGCTTTCCAGTCTATTATTATTTGTCGTTTACAGTTCTTCTTTAAAGATTTCTAAAAATAACTGATTTGGTAAATCGATCTTTGTATTTTGTGTTAGTTCATTTGTACATATATTGAGCTCTTCCACACTTTGTCTGAGCACCCTCTACCTTCAAATGGTGCAGTAATACATTATTAATACATTATTAATTCCTTAGCTATGCGCACACCAATTAATATATTCAAATCTATGATTAAATCTTCTCAAAAAATTAAATCAAATAATTAGACGGTTGAATGAGATCATTTGCACCAAGACTAAACAAAACTACATTAAGAGCTTCAATCAACTATATGATCGTGTCTGTAACCGAGCATAGTTTAAAAAATAATGTAGTGTAAAAATTAAGTACATTAACAGACGAAACTAACTAAAAACCAAAATAAATAATGTGATTTCGGTTGTAATCCAATATCGCCTAATGGACACACATATACAGATTATAGTTGCTCTAATCGACGAGTTTATGGCCTCTGTGAAGAACAAAAAGGGAAGAACCATGAAGCTCTCAGCAGATATCTAGCATTAGCAGTACTTAACAAATCTGGAAACATTTCTAACTACAAAAAAATTAATAAAATTTAATATAAAATCTAAAATGTGATCTATAAAATTACCTTATAGACATACATATATGTCATACGAGATAAAGAAAATGCGGACTTGATCATGTCGTAAGAATAGATTACGATGCTCCACGGGAACACCGTGTCTTAAGTGGAATGATCAACCCGAAAAGAACTAATCACGCTTAATGGATGAGACTGGAAATGGCGTACATCCAGCAAAAAATGTATATGTCTAACCGAAAATCGGTAACGAAAAAAAAATTAATTAAAGAGTAGTAAAATTTATTTTTAATTTTGTTAACTAAAATAATAATCACACCGTGTTTCTTAAGCACACCGAATTTTTTTCTTATATCTTTTCATATACTAAACATATTGAAATTAAAATAATCAAAATTTTTAATTACTTTTACTTAATTAACTATTTAATAAAATTAATGGAGGGTTTCTTACAATACATCATAAGTATTGTTTTATAGTTTTATTGAGTATACATATGAGTATTTTCTTTTGGAAAATTAATATAGTGAAAGCTGTACTAAGTGAACACCAGGAGTGAACTGTCAATGCAAATCATTAAATCAAGTTCTTTATGGATTTGTCTTCAGACATGGAATTGAAACTATGAATGCAGGAAATATAAGGTTTCAACAGGTTCACCACAGGTTCCACAAGTAACACAAAACTTCCTGTTCAGTCTTTGTGACACTAAAAGTTTTCATTGCGTGTAATTTAAGTCTAATGGATTTGAACTCGACACAAAGATAACGTTTTTATGTGGATTTTGTAGACTGTTCTCGAATATTCGATGTAATGAAAAATTACTACCGTAAAGTTAAGCCGAGCAGTTGTCTGCTATCAGACACATAACGAGGTGGTCTTCAAAATTAAAAGAAAAAAAAGTCTTATTATTAAGACTGGATGTATGTACACAATTCTCGAACTTTTGATGTGGTGAAAAAGAACAATCATAAAGTTAAGTCAAGCTGTTGTGAGCTATCAGTCAGGGGTCTTTCAAATTAAAAGAAGAACTGTGTTATTATTAGGGCTGGATTTATGTGGACAATTCTTAAACTTTCGATGTGATGCAAAATGTCTACCGTAAAGTTTAGCCGAGCTCGTGTCGAACGTCAGGCACATAACCAAACAAAAAGAAAAACTGCATAATCCATTAATGTCTGGATTTATGTGGCTAATTCTCCAACTTTCGATGTGGTGAAAAACATCAACCGTCAAATCAAACCGAGAGTTAAAGGCCATCAAACACATAACCAGAGGAATGGTCTTCCAAATTAATGGAAGGAGTGCATTTTTATTAATGAATTATGACTGTTTAATAAGTTCAAGATTATATTTTAAGTTCCAGAAGTTATCTTAAAGCCCTTCCCCAAATAATAATCTGACTACGGACCTGCCAGTCATGTGCCAAGAAGTCATTGAAAATTGCAATACTTGATACTAAATTCTGTAAGATATTCCATGGAGGATTTTTTATTGACATTATATATCACACATAATGACAAGGTTCCGAACATTATATTTAATTATAATTTCAATCGAAATCTTAAAATTAAGTCATGTGAATAATTTTTGGGAACACAAAATGTAAACCCAAATATGGTATACTATACTATACGGCCTATAGCCGTTCTTTTATAAACAGCACAGCTTTTAACATCCCCTACGATTTGTCTGAAATTTTTTTAATATCTAGAAATAATCTCGGGTCTTTCTATTTTATTAAAGAAGCTTATAAAAAAATTCAAACTACCATATATTGAAGATGATGGTTAGTTCAGTTGGTTTGTTAAAGAATAGTCCGTATGTATAAAATAATTATTATATTGAATTATTTATTATCTGCAGAAAAGTAGAAATTTTATATTTTTTTTAATTAATTTTTTTAATAAACTTTTAGTGGAAATTTTAAATCCCAAAAAAAAAATGCAGTAAAATAAAATTTAATAAAACTCAGGTGCAGAATTCACTGATAATTAATTATTTTTCATACTAAAATTTTTTTTTATATTAATTTTTGACAACCAAATTTTGCATAGCCAAAAAGATACGAAAAAGTGAAATTCTTTTCTTCTTGAAAAGTTGAAAGTTTCAAGGAAAATTATTTCAAAATGAAAATTAATCAATATTTATTTAATTTGAAGGCATTGACAATGAAAGTAAAATTTATTTAAATTTTATTCTCACAAAACTGTTTAAGTAAATTAAATAAAGTTAAATTAAAGTTTTTATTCAACTTTTGTCTGACTTACTATAACAATATTTTATATGAAAAATTATTATTTAATTTTAATTTATTTAATTAATTTTCATTATTTAATCTTTATGCTTCTTCCTTTTATTCACAGATTATCATCACAGCAATGGACCGTTTTGTTTGGTTTGTACTTTTAGTAGTCATGTCTCATTTGGTAACTGAGTTCACACGTGTCACAGGATATGGACGAGGATCTCGGAATGACATTATTATGGTAAATGATGTAAGTATCCTTTAGTTAAGCTTACTCGGATTATCAGTAACTTTTATTTTAATAAACTTTTGTCGAGATTGCGGTATATGTTGCATTTTACATAATTAATTCCATATTATTGCAACTTAATTCAGTTCAGTGAAGCCGAATCATTAATAATATTATTAATAAGTAAAATTTTAATTTTTAAATAAAATAAAGTTTTTAATTTTTCATTTGAAATGAACTTTTCATAATGTTTTAAAATGAAATAAGTCAATTTAATACTGTTTATTTATTGTAAATGAGAAAAACAATATCTCGAATATTTTTTTTTGGTAAAAATTATTTCCTATTAGCTGTTATAGGATGTGAAATCAAAACCAAACCATTTATTTTAATCATATTAATTAATATTAATAATTGTTTTACTTAAGGTTTATTTTTGCAATAAAAAAGCATTTTCTTGGAAAATGCTTCAAATAAGAACTTACTTATTTAATAATATTCCAACGACATGGTCTAATTTAAATTATTTTATATTTTTATACAGAGATAAATACAGCTCCTAATAAAAAAAATAATTAACTATAACTATCAATTTAAATTCATATTTTTCGGATAATGATTCGCCTGTCTCCTCCTTCTGCAAAGCTAGTTCAAATTATGATGTCTCATATTAAGCGTAGTAAAAAGAAATCCATTATTTTCCCACTAGATGGCTTCAGTTATCTATATCCCGCGTTCTATAAGTCTGATCGTGTTACGCTAAATAGCATTACAAAGATAAGATTTCGTAGTTTTGACAGTTTTTTAATTGGTTGACTCAGTTTTGTTTGAGAGCGTGTCAAAAATTCTCTTTGATAAAGGCATAAAGGCGAAAAGGAAAACCAGGCTGTTAAAAATGTGAATAATGTTTATGGTCCTATAGTCCTAATACTGTAACAGGTAATCATACGCTACCGTCGATTCCGTTCCGGTAATTTCGATGTCACAGATACACCACTGGAAGGCCAATTTTTGAAGATATCAATAAAATCATAGAAATTATGGATTCCAACCGTTATTTAAGCACTTTTCTGATTGCCAAAGTTTGCGCAAGAAACCGTTTGAAACCATTTGAATAAGGCTGGATATAAGAAAAAGCTTCATATATGCGTGCCACATGAGTTAATGCAAAAAAAACTAATGAACCGTAGTTTCATCTGCAAATTGCTGCTAAAACGTTGTCGTAAGTGATCCATTTCATCATCAGTTCACAACTGCTGATATACGATTCAAAAATCTTATGAACGTATTTCCATTTGCGAATCGCTGCTGAATCGCAACAAAATCGTACCAACCATTTTTTTCGCTTGACGTTGTCGTAAACAATTATCTCAGTCACCAATCGCTGCTATACGAGTTAATAAAGATTGTAACATAAAATTTACACTAACTAAATTTTACTACACAAATAATACCAAACAACACAAATATAATAAAAACAAAATAAACAACAAGAAAACAAACAACAATAGAAAGAAACTTGTAAACAACGAACCGTTGAAATCACAAGAACAAAGATACTGCTTGCTTCGCACATCACAAGTATAAAAGGCGAAGCAAACGCAGTAGACGGGCATTCAGCAAGACAGCGAGCTAAGAACAGGTCGTTCTATATTACATGTGCTGAAACACCAAGAATCGAAATTTACATCTCGATTTCTATTTTGTTTTATTTTTTTTATTTTTAATAGAAATACACATTTCTATTAAAAATCATTATTAATAACGAAATTAACATTTCGTTAATAGTAATAGAAATATAAATTTCTATTACTCTATTGTTCATAACGAAATCAAATTTTCGTTAGTAAATTACGCGGTAAGGTGATAATACCACATGAGTATTAGCACCCATACCAAATCCATTGTATGAAGAAGAAATTCACATTTCTTCAAACCTTTTGTCAGGGGCGTCGAAATTAACATTTCTACGCCAAAATCCATTGTATAGAGAAGAAATTCCCATTTCTTCAAACCTTTTGTCAGGGGCGCTGAAATTAACATTTCTACGCCAAATCCATTGTATGAAGAAGAAATTCACATTTCTTCAAACCTTTTGTCAGGGGCGTCGAAATTAACATTTCTACGCCAAAATCCATTGTATAGAGAAGAAAGTCACATTTCTTCAAACCTTTTGTCAGGGGCGCTGAAATTAACATTTCTACGCCAAATCCATTGTATAAAGAAGAAATTCACATTTCTTCAAACCTTTTGTCAGGGGCGTCGAAATTAACATTTCTACGTCAAATCCATTGTATAGAGAAGAAATTCACATTTCTTCAAACCATATCACCGTACCAACGTCACCATCCACCGTATTCCACTGTTCCTATCAAATAAATTTATTGTAGGACTGAACCTTGAATCCGGCGAGTAAAACCCCGGCCAGAAAGGTTCGTTACAATTGGCGCCCGAGCAGGGACAGTGGGAACAGACCTGACCAACATCTTCAGTTGAGTATGGAAGACAAACCAACGGTGGTACCATCAGGAATCAAGGAAGTGACAGGACAAGCAGGCCGTAAAACAGCAGTCGCTTCGACAAGCACAAAACGACTAACATCAGGAGGCAAATCTTGGATTTACTTCGCTAAAAAGGAGGAACTGGTGAGTTACGCAGACGAATTCGGATTAGATCCAAGTGGTTCACTGGAGGAACTTCGGAAAAAACTTTCAACGTTCATGGACTCAGAGGCAGCTGAGAAAGGTACCGCCAGGCTACAGGAACTCGCGAAACTACATATCAGAAGCTCATCACCGGGAGTCATTGAAAATAGACGTCCTTCGTTAACTAAGGGAGGAAGTTTAACCATGGCCGAATATCCAGTAATCATCAACCAAGTCAGAAAATGGGAATGCCACTACTCAGGGGAACACGAAATACTACCATTTATAGAACGGATCGAGGGACTGGCAGATATGTACGGAATACATCGGGACTTATTACCGAAGCTAATGCCTGAAGTTCTAAAAGACAAGGCACTGATCTGGTTCAGGAATAACAACAAGCGATGGACCGAGTGGCCATCATTCAAAGCAGATATTTTAGCATTCTTCTTGCCCCCAAGATACTTTGAACAATTAGAGGACAAAATACGAGCCCGCCTGCAACAACCCAGGGAACTGTTCAGAGATTATGTATTGGCACTGCAGAACATAATGCAATATTCAACATACAGTGAAGAGATAAAATTAGAGAGAATCTACCGGAACAGTCGTACCGAGTATCAATGGTATATCCGTAGGAGAGACTTCCAGTCATTATCCGAGCTGTTAACATTAGCTGGGGACCTGGAGGCACTGACCGCTACGGACCGTCAAGTAAGAAATACGCTACCGGCTAAGGAGATCAAAGCAAGAGTGATTGATACATCTGAAGACAAGATCAAAGATGTCAGGACAGCTTGTCG
>NC_051847.1:235576948-235588046 GCF_002237135.1 Teleopsis dalmanni | reverse complement strand
GTCTAATTACTTGCGTATAAAGTAACTTTCTGTTTTTAAAGTTGAAGTGATAATTATTAAATACTAAAGTCAAATATTGAAAATATTCTCAGTACAAAGTAAATTTCCTTAACATAAAAATGTTTCAATGAAATACACTTAAAAAAACACTAAAAATTAAATTGTTTTACTTTAATAACGAAAAGGTGCATTTCATGTAAGGTTAAGCGCTAACAGCTAAAGTTTGAGGTTCGAATTCAATCTTGGGTAAAGTTATTATATATTATGTTATATAGGTATATTGTTTTAATTTATTTTTACATTTTTTAATTATTAAATTAAACAAAAAAAATGGAGTATTTATTTTAATTTTTTAATTGATGCAATTAAATTAAAAAATAATAACTAATAATTATTTTACTGCTAACTTTGATATATATTTATACTTTGACAACAAACCAACCGTTAAACAAAACGTTTACGTATTCGTAATAATAGTATTAACTTCGTGATTCATATTAAAATTAGCAAAAACTATATATTAATTATACCTTTCCATTATATTTAAACATCTACTCAGAACTTAACTTAGTTTGAATTTCAACATTAAAATAAACAACTATCAAATTGTTAAATAATTGTACTAAAAAAAAAATAGCCAGCCCAAGTGACAGCTAAGTGCACTAAAAGCAAGCAAAAATATTTTACAAAAAAATAGAAAAACATTATAAAATTATTTTTAACGTTAAAAGAGTGATATGATGACTTTGGAAACTGTATTCTATATTGTAAGGCATTCATGAAATTGATTATTAGGTGTATTGTTTTTTTATTCTTACATCAAATGGAAATAGAGTCTCATCTGCATCCAAGCGGTACCATAGTTGTATAAGCTAATCATCTTTTTAGTCTGGCTCTTACTTGGAGTATCGTTTGTTTTAGTTACAAGCCATTTTTCGATCACAGACTTTTTATTCCACAATAAAGTTCTGGCTTAAAATTGAATAATATCTATAAATATTATTAGCTAGTTTTTTCATAATAATATTTTTAGTGAATAACTAAACTTTATTAAAGATTAATACACCAATATAAATTACTACACCAATTATTGACACCAAAGCGCCAATATTTTTAAAGCTTTTCTGTAGATATTTTTATGCTCTACAAAGTTTATAATCAATGGACGCAAAAACAACATTAGGTTTTCTAAGAACCCATTTTCACGATTTTTACCTTGAATACATTTACTTGCATATATTTCGATCAACATCAGAAGAAGGATTTTGTCTGACTTAAAATGTTAATTTAAATATATTTTATTTACGATTATTCATTCAATGTTCCAGATATCTGGAATTAATAATTTTAAAAACTACTCTTAAATAATTAGAGTATAATTAAATAGTAATAAAGAGTGAATAATATAATTAATAATTAAATTATTAAATTAAAATAAAATTTTTAAATAATTAATAGTTAATTAAATTGAATGAAATGAAATAATTCTTAGTTTTAACACAACAGTTTAATGAATGTCATTGATCGTTCTCAAATGAGATGACCTCATGTGAATTTTCATGTTCCCGAAGAAGATTATATTTTGTAATTATTTAAAAAAATTCTCAGAAAGAGAAATGAAGCCATAACTCAACCTACAGTAAAATATGATTTATTAAATAAAGTTTTGGCTTAGTTATATTGTACTCGATAGGACTTGTTTTAAACATAGCAAAATAAATCAATTATTGTTATTTTTCATCAGTTTGTTATGAACCATAGTCTATAATTCGTTTAAAGCTGGGGTTTACTCAGCCGTTGCCAAGGTCCCTACAATAAAATTTGTTTGATGACAACCTGTCACTTACGACAATCGAACTAATCAGAACTGAACATTAATATGTCCGATATGATATAACACAGACAGAGGTGATTGTTATAGCTACGAGTGTTGTATTACATGTCACTGTCAACACGCCCTTCTCTGTTCAGTGCTACAGCGTCCAGGGGTCGGAGACGTTAAGTCGAAGCCACTTACAGTTAATATTTTATATTTAATTAATTAATTGTTAATATTTATTTAGGCTTTTTCTTGCGTTACAAACAAAAATAAATATTTTTTTAATTTAACATTTAACCAATGTTTCGTTGATTTTTGCCCCTTTAGGGGTATCTGAAATTTTGATTATATATAATATTTAAAATTAACACAATAAAAATCCTTTTATAAAATTATTAAAAATAATAAACAGAATAAATTTAGATTTATTATTATTTTGGTTGGTTGGTTGCAGTGGCAGGCCATTAGATAACTACCATGTACCTCAATTGGCGATTTTTCGCCATTTTGCTATCACATTCCTCGCAAGAACTCTAGTATAGAAGAGTAGAGACTAAATCCATCCCGCCGAATTTAGGCAATTTAACAGGTTTTTCATTTTCACCGTTAAGCAGTCTGATAGACTATCAAAGAAGTATTTTCCTAAGAACCTATATCTTTTGGACGCTAAAGCCAGACATTCACAGAGAACCTATATATATTGGACGCTAAAGCCAGGCATACACAGAGAAAATGTATTATTGAAAATGTATGAGTTCCAACACACCAATGACCAGAAAGAACTGCAGTAAGCCTTGCAGTGTTTACGCGATCTCTTTTAATGGGTTCCGAGGATTTATTTTTATTATAGGTGGGCCATGTTAACCTGGAAGTCGCACATGACCTAAGTGCTTTCCATCTGTTATTGGCAAGTTGCAGAAAGTAAAGGAAGGTACTTCTTTTGATGGTCTACAGGGTAATATAAACTGGTACCGCCAGTGACGCATCTAGGGAGGCACCTGAGCGGGTTAAACTGTCAGCTATCTCGTTCCCTACGATGTTCCTATGTCCAGGAAACCATATGAGGATGATATCACCAACCAATTTAGCTCATCGATTGCTTCTCCACATTCCTTTACTATTTTTGGGTTTATTATAAAAGATTGAAGGGCTTTAATTGCTGCCTGGCTTTTAATGAAAATAGCAACACTACATCTGTCCTCGATGTGACTTGCAATTTGTCGATAGGCTTCTCTAATTGCTAGGATTTCAGCCTGAAAAACAGTAGCGTCATTAGGTAGACTAAGTAGCCTAAGTGAAGTTTTCAGATGGTACGAAGATTCCTGCTCCTGCCCCACAGCTCATTTTCGAGCCATCTGTATATATTGAGATATCGTAGTTTGCTTCGAAATTTTTCCTTTTCCATTTTCCATTTTCCATTTCTATTATTATTTTACTTTTTATTGAATTAGACTGGATAATTTGTACACTAAATGCATATGATTTTTGGAGTTTAGTCTTTTATTTAGAAGATGTAAAAAAAATCCATTTTAAACTTACACCGGTTAACTGAAAAACAAATGCTTTAATTACACTTAAGGTAACACATTTATTGGCATATTCTCATTTCCATATCTATCCATATCATAGATAGCTACTTCAAAAAACATTGAAGTGTATAAGTATCGTATTTTATTCACATTCTTTCTTTGTACTCATTAATTGACTATGTAAAAGTAGTGGATATTTAACTCTACAGTTTTTTGACATAGTTACTCCGGTGTTCGACACATTCTATCTTGCCTGATCATTATTGGTCATAATACTGATTTTTTTCCATTCAGCTAATTTATGTTGAAAGTTGCAATATTAATTTTTATGATGCTGTAATTAAACATTTGAAAATGTTTTAGCTACTTTTACTGTTAAAATTCAAACACTTTGTAAACAATATAATGAACATATCTGTATAACATGCAACTAAGTTGTTAATATTAATTATATATATTAAAATGTAAATTTAAACTTTGAAATTGCCTTAAACTTGTCTGGTACAAATTTAATTAAAATAAATTTAATAGAAAAGAAATTGTTGAAAATCAAAATTTAAAATAAAATAATCTACAGTTTATATTTTAGTTATTTGATATTATATTGCATATTAAATTTCAGATGAACAGATCTGTAAATATTAGCACCTTACACCATTAGATACGTTCCGTACGTATTAATTATAAAATGCACTAAGCTCTGTTTAAGATACAAATTATAGGTTTGAGAAGCTATTTGTAAAAATCATGTATGTTAGACATAGATTAACATACTTATTTACAAAATAAAACTTTACATAATTTTTATTGTGGTTAATTATTAAGACTAATGCATGTTAAGGCGTTCAAAACATAACCACCATGCCACCGGTGTACTCTGAATTCATGCCAAACCAACGCCGGAGACTATGGCCCAACACAGGCTATTAAATTCCTTTGATGAAATGAAAATGTTGTGAGCTTTCCCCCTGCTTTGCGTTAATATTTGTTAAAAAATTAAGTTATTGTAAAATGCACCAGAGCTCATGTTGCTGAAATTTAACACTTGGTATGCACAAATTATAAATGAATAAAGCCACTTCTGATGTTCGACACGAATATTCAGTGGCACTAATCAAATGCGCTGGTGTTAATTAATGATAGTACGGGGAGTGATGTGCAGAAGTACAGAGCCGCAGACGGCAAATATTTTTCTTAATTTTACTGTTACAATATTAATATGCCTCAATTATTTGCATTTTGTGCTTTACTTTAGATTTATATTTATTTAAATAAAAACTGTATTTTTGTTAATTAATTTTTAATTTGCATTATCCGAGCTTTTGGTCTTACTTCGAAAAAATAGCCATAGTACCAATCATTAGCCGATACCAAAAAAAAAAAAAAACAAAATCATGAAGATAAATAATAATAAAATAAAATTTCTTTTTCATAATTTTTATATTGCAACAGTTAATTTGATTGAAAATTCAAAAGTATCAAAAGATATAAGAGGATTCATAATTATATTATTAACACTTGAGTGCCAGTTCATCCAAAAAATTAAAATGAAAAAACTGAAAGATGAAAGATAATGTAATTACTTTCGCTGTGTTGTCTGCACTGTTATATATGATGACCAAAACAGCAAATGTACACAATTTTATATATGTTATACTTACATGTATATATGATATATGTACATAATATACAATATTTATCATATCATAATAACATGATTTATTTTTTTTGGATAGCATGTCTTTTGGTCATAGTGCACCACATACAATAGCTTAATAAATACCTCTCAAGAAATATGATACCATTTCAATTCTCGCTAATTGTGTCACCAATTAAGCTTGCCATGATACATTAAATATTTTTTTCATATGTTAATAGGGTGGAGTGAGTAATTGTGTTGCTATTGAATTTTTGAAGTATATAGTTGAACTCTTGTTCTTTGTTTTTCACTTAATTCAAAGCTGTTTTGTTAAATACTATATTTTTGCATACATGTGAGTAACTAAACGTTTAAGTGTTACTAGCAAAAATTGATGATGTCTCATGTATTGATAATTCAAAATTATTATAGAACAAATGTTTTTACAAGTAGGTACCCGCTGATATTAATGACTGAAAGACTACCTAATAAAAACTTAATTATATTCTATAAGTACACTTTCAGTATACTTTAGTTTGTACATAGATATGATACAGTAATTTCAAATCACTCAGTTTTACATTTCTAAGATTTATAAGGCGTGTCTTCATAGAAATAGGATTTAAATATACAAAAAAAAAACAAAAAATTTAAACAAATGAGCCAAACATATATATATATTTTATTAAGTATTTAATAAAATATATCAGTAATATTATTATTATGGCATGTTCTGTACAATATTTGATTGTATAAACTTAGCCTATTCACAAAGAGTTTGTACAAAAGTTTTCCAATTTTGCCTATTTCGAGCGATATATCTCATTTAACCTATCGATTTATTTGTTTCATTGTTTACGGTTCTACGCCAAGTATTGCGTGGTCGTCGTCGTGTTCTACTGTCTTGCAGATTCCAGGTTAGTGCTGCATGTGCTACGTTATTTCTGCTTTTGCTTAACGTGTATATATATATATATTTTCGTTGTTGACTCTCTTTCTTGAGGGGCTCCTAAATAATTACATGCCATAGTCGCACATTAGAGGTCATACTCGGCCAACAAATGCGCAAAATTAACCGAAGACATCTGTTGTTAAAGCTTTGCAGTTTTGGGGTTTTCAATTATCAGTAGTACATTCATTTTAGCAACTGCATCTTTGAAACTGTAATGTTCTATAACTATTTTGTATATTTAATGCTGAACCTTAAAGCTGTATTTAAGACGTACTTCATATTTATTTTCGTAGCTGAAATCATTATTAGTCGTAATTTTTTTTTACAATTTTTATATTTCATGTTGTACACAAAATAACAAAAAACATATGTCAAAAATATGCACTTAACATATTTTAAAAGTAATGTCAATTTGTTTTAATCAGACTAATGCTGTTTTTTCACAATTCTGAAAGAAAAAATAATGGTTACTGTCTTTTCCGCATAGATCAATGGTTTTCAATACTTTCATAAAAATGCTCTACAAGCGTCAAGTTAGAAGATTTGGAAGATCACACCATTTACTCATTGCTGAAAACAACTTTTCTTAATAATTTGTTGGTATCACAAGAATCTCTCAACCGCATGTTCATCGACACAAAGAAAAGAAATATATCATTGTTCATGACTCTGTTCCATGGATAGTCCATTGATAGTTTTCTTTCCGAGTTTCTTCCCTTTTTGACAAGTATGTTTTAATCATGGCACTAGTTTATCAACAGCATAACTTAACGTATTTTCTGAATGCACCTGAGTAGCTGATGGACCGATGACCTTTGAGTCTTTTTAATTTTCAATATAGCAATTTATTTTATTAATAAAGGTAGGTAATGAGTGAAAAAAAATCAGTGTGTAGTGTTCTATAAACAGTTTTTATTAAACATTTATATTTTAAATACCTACATAAATAATTTATGAGAGCTGCACGGATTTAAGTCTTTGCTCTTCAAGTGCCGCTATATTGAAAAAAATATTTACCAATAGTATTATTTATTACTATACCGTGGTGTAATAAAGTATTATCGTTCTTCTGGACGCATAGGAATTGCATGAATTTTGGTTACTACATTTAATTTACTTGGCCTAACATCATTATTCATATTATATATGATTTTATTTTTTATATATAAATATATATATAAATTTGTATATATAAAGTATATTTCTTCTTTATTTCTAATTCGTTAGCAAATGTTAATGGTCATATAGAACAAATTCATACATAAAAAATATAATCTTATGTGTTTTCAATAATATTTTAAAAGATATCTCTTTTCAATCCATTTTACACTCCAATCTATTTCACACTCCAATCCATTTTGCCTTATATTTCTGAGTCATGATAACTTCCTTTCTTTATCTAAAATATTTTCATACAATATAAGTTCACAGGTGATAATAAGGGTTACAAAAAATTAAGGTATTAAACGTATAATATTCTCTGTTTGATATATCTCAGAAATTTTTATCCGCATTAAATCTTCGTAATGCTTTGCTGTTTAATATATGATTGGTTCATGTCATTTTAAATAGATTTCTATGTATCCACTTTCAGAAATTTTGATCGCCCAATTTTTCATGGCATACAATAAGACTGTCTAATGTCTAATGTTGAGCCTCTTCCGACTTAATGCATTTGGGCACTTTTACTCTTTGATAGCTGTGGGGTTTCTGCAGAGTCCACCCATCTCACTGACTAATTTGTGTATTCCTCATAAGCTTTGTGATTATTCAATGATTGATCTAAGATCTGCGTACCGCCTCGTGCGGTTAGTGATTACTCTAAAATTAGATAGCGCTAAGTAGGGCAGCCTGTTGGTTTTCTCATATAGCTTCAGGGCTTTGTCCCTTATGTATTTTTTAACCGGATCTATTCTAAGATCTCTTAGCATGTCATTCGTGCGGATGTACCATGGCACTTTAAAGAGTCTTTGGAGAGCATGGCTTTAAGCAACTTCTGGATAGTAGAGTTGGCAGCTTTGCTATACGCGACACACCCATAAAGTAGTGCTGGTCTAATTATCTGGCTGTAGATCAGCTTTCTGTTCTTTGCACTAAGGTTGTTGTGTTTGAAAAGTGGTTGTAAGCATTATAGTGTTTTTGCACAACTACTTCTTTTGACTTGTATGTACTTGTGCCAAGTGTCTGTCTTCACATATAATTTATTAAAGGATGTTAATAAATTCAAATTAAAATCATGGCTTCTTGGAACTGTTAATACAGCTTTAACCATATCTATGTGAAACATTTGTTCTGTTGATATTTTCTTTTATTGACTTTTTCCGACAGATTGTTATTTATTATCAGTGTGGAATTATTGTAAACATTTTTATGACTAATGATAACACATGTATTTTGTTTTGCTGATATTGATCTTTAAGTTATTTGAATACACCCTTTTTGCGATGTTGATTGTTTTCGTAGAGTGCATATTGAAAATGGATCCCAGTGGCACGATTTCAATTAACAATCTGAATAATTGTATTTTATGCAAATTTAGAAATATAGATAAAAAATATTGTAAATAAATAAAATAATTTATTAGTAATGAAACTATTCATTGTTAAATGTAATGAAACTACGACAAAATTATAGCTTACTTGTTTTATAATAGAATCAATTATTAAATTAACTTTCGCATTTCATATAGTTCATCAATGTTTTAATTGATATTTACACTCAGAGAACACTTCCTCAAGTAGTAATTTGTCTTTTTCCCAAAAGGCACTTATTTAGTTCATAACGTACTAATGCACCTTATGTTTTCTTATACTCCAAAAAATAGAAATATAATTTAGTAAGGCTTTTGATTCTATTCGTGCATTTAAGGCAATGGAGTCAACAACTTCTGTCAAGCAAACGTTTGCTCTTGTTAGTGACGATAAAAGCCTTTTGAAACTTTCTAAATTTCTCACTCCTATTTCCTTAATAATTCAATTGTAGAAAATTAATTAAATTTTTAATGTCTTACTTTTACAAAAACTTTAACTCAATTTCCATTGTTTTTATTGTTCCAAATATTCTACTTCCCTTGAATAATGTTGAATCGGTAATTTGATATTTTGAGTTAGTTTTCTACTTGAGAACACATAATGTAAGAATATCCTTCGAGTTTACAGAACATGCTTCTGCTTTTTTTTATACTACGCTTCATTTTTTTAACAAAAGATTAAGGAATTTAATGCTTGATTGGTTAAAAAAGTAAATTGGTAATTGATAGTATTAAACCCTCATATATACAACAAACACTTGAAAGTCTTGTGTGTTCACATGGATTGAAGTTACTGCAACATTAAGTGCAAGAAAGCGTTGCCATTGATGGGCTGTATTAATGGTTAATTATTATTACTGTAGTGTATTTAATCCTCAGCACGCAAGTCAAAGGATATCACCCTCTAATCACTAAATCTTTTATTTATCTTTTAAATAAGTAGCTGTCTGTCTACACTGTTCTTAAACGTACAATGTCAGTGTCAAAGGTTGAACTGGGAGTTAGCTAGGAATATTTAATAGACTTCTATTTCGCTACGAATTAAGTTAATATATTTAAATTTTTATTTCTTTGATAAAGAAACCATATGTTTAGTTAATTTGACGAGTTGAATTCTTTTTATAATTCTTATAATTCTATAATACTTACTTACTTACTTACTTACTAAGTAAGTAAATATAATTCTATAATTAATAAGGATCAATTCTTAATTAATTGATATTTATAATTAATGTTATTTTTTAAAAAAATAAATGTATATGAGCAATTTAGCAACTTTTATTTAATTTAAAGTCATCAATAGCTCATCTATATTTTTTAAACTTCATTAAAATCTGTACTATATATATCTGCTGAAAGTTTTTAAATCCACATTAAAAATTCTAAATTAATTAAAACTTTGAGCTTACTCGTATATTAAATTTTAAAAATTCAGTCACATTTTGAGAGTATAGACTATTTCTATGCCTAGACTTTTATTTAAATAGAAAATCTTATACATACATATATTATTAAAGGCTTTTAATTGGTTAGATGGCAAGTCATGCTGTTGATGCAGTGATATTTTTACATATAAGAATATGTAACAATGATATTCATTTTTTATTTGAGAAAGCCAACCTTTATTTAAAACTCTTCAAAATATACTGATGTCCATTTCATTGAAATCGTGCCCTGCCAAATTTGAAGCTCAGAGTCAGTGTTCCAAAGCCGTACTTGACTTGTATGTTGAAACTTTAAGGTTTTTGTTAATTTGCTATGAAAGTTCATTTTTTGTATTATATTTTTAGACTTTTAAATATATAAGACCTAATACGAACTAGGTACTAAGTGTATATTTCAGATATATATCAAAAAAAGTTTTTTTTTCGATTGACATGAAATGAAAAATGATATGATATGATTATTAATACGAGCCACAATCGTTTTTGTTGTACTAGAATTACTATATTAGGACTATTTGTACAGTGTAGTACAGTAATTTTGTTGTTGTATATGCTGCATTTAATAAAATGTATTTTTGTCTACACAAAAGTTAATTAATTTGGTATTACTTACTACCTACATATATTGAATATTAAAATATTTTTATATTTTATGCAGAATATATTATTTATAATTATGCACATTTAATTAATATTCTACGAAAATTGCTAATAATTTATTTAATATTTTCATTGCAGGTTTTCACACCAGTACGCATATATTTACTAGTAGCGAAAGTGCCCACAAAAGTAAGTTAATACACATGTCAATAAAAAGATATATATTAGATTGAAATTGTTTTTATTTATTTTTTAGATCGAGTGTCATTTTCACTATTTAGACATACAAGCGGTAGAGAGTAAGAAACCCACACATTTTTCCATCATTACAAATGATCGACCATATTCATTTGCCACAACAGGAGATGCGGGGAATTTTAGTTCGGTACGTTTTATAGCTAAAACTTTGTAATAATAATTTTTTTAGAATTTTTATTTATTATTATACCCTTTTTATTTTATATTAATGTATATTTTATTTAATTTTCACAGAATGCTGATGTCATTTTAACAGATTTAGCATCGGCAATAAAACAAATATTTCCCACAGTTCCTTTGAAGTACATAATAAGAAAAGTAAGTTT
>NC_051847.1:235554449-235576848 GCF_002237135.1 Teleopsis dalmanni | reverse complement strand
ATTTCAAGAAGTAGAAAATTTAATAATAGTTAATAAAAATAATAATATTATTTAATAATAATAATATTTAAAAAAAAAATTAATAATATTCCTAATAGAATTAGATAAAAATAAAACTTTTTAATAGAAACTACTTTTGATCCATCACTTCCGCTCAGATGGAAAGAATCCGCCTGTTTGAGCGGAAACTTCTTCGCGATTGCACTAATTATAAGCGCAAGCCTAATGGCAAACACTTTTCCATATCAACTCTCTATAACAATGCCAAGATCACACGTGTTGACGAGTATCTTCTGTCACACGCCCGTAGGTATCTCACCCGGCTCCATGACCTTCCCCCCGACGTTTCCATTCCTTCCACTCTCTCCATTCCTTCCACCGCGGCTTTCGTGACCCCAGTCACAAAGTATATTGTTGATCCCATCCCCGCTAGTTAGCCGTAACCCCTCCCCCTTCTTTATCATCCATCCTACCTAGTTTATGCCCTTGCTTTCTGACTTAGATGAATCTAGTTCACTAGGTATTAAGTCTATTTTCTCATTCCTCTTTCCCATGATTACTGGAATGAAGTTTCCACATTGCTGTGGAAATCTTCTTCATACATTCCTAAGAGGTGGTTTTAGTGGGTTCAAGTCTCACACTGTGGCTTTCGATGCTTTCCACCTACTGCAAAAAAAAAAAAAAAAGAAACTACTTTTGTTCTATAATAAGGAGTTTGTGTTGAATAGAAAACGGGTCTGAGTGAGAAAATGTTCAAAAATAAAGTTTAAATGTTATCAAACAAATTTTTGGGCTATGGATAGTCTCTTTTGTATATTCACCATCAGTCGTATTTGAAAATAACTATTAATTTAATTAGTTTTTTGTGGACTGTATCAGAAATTAATGAAAATACAAAGTAAAATATATAACATTAAAAATAATATTACTGGAAATTATAATATAGATTGTAATAACAGTCCAAAGATTGTAATAACTAGATATTACAATCGTTGGACTATTTTACACTAGACACTAAAAAAATATGAAGAACAAAAAATTAATAACTTTTTAACCCTCTCTTAAATAGGTCTCTATAAATACTATAAACTCCAAAAATTCAATAGTAAACATGACTTTTTATAAATAAGAACAAATAATATTCTTAAGAAACACCGATGAGTTTCTTTCTCAATCGAATGACTGATTAAAATTGTCAGTCGGGATATTCATCAAAGACTTTTTACGGCACAAACATAGGAGAATACAATGCCGATGTATATAATTTCTAACAGACAGCCTTAATACAAATTTCTTGGTATATTTAGTAATATTTGTTTAATTGTAAAAACCAATAATATTAAATCTTAAATATATTTGTTGAATAAAAAATATATTCGTTGAAAACAATAAATGATACATCTTTTTCTGACTACAAGAATTGTGATCAAGACAAATGAACAAAACACTAAAAATCTCTAAACTAAAAACAAATTTATAGCAATTAACGAGATATTAATATATATTATAAAAAACTGCATCCGACTGGAGGACTAGGACATCAAACTTTTGCAAAACAAACGTGTTTTATATAAAACCAATATTTTAGATAAAACCAACCTTTGGGTTTTGCTAGCTGGTAACAGTAGGAGTTGTTGAGAAAAAAGTACTCATCTTAGGATGGGAAAATTATATTATGAGGTTAGAAAAATTGGTATGAAAGACAACGTATCGTGTCGTACAGTTCAGTCTTTTAGTGTTGATTTTTTTAAATTTAATTATTGAACTTGCATTATAAATAGAACTTCATTAAAACATGTTTCGTTGAAGACATAAACCCTTTATGTATGAATAGATTGTTCTACTTTATTAAAGTGTTCTGCCATTACTTATTATAGTTGTATGTTTTTAATAGCATTTAACCAAATTACAACAACATAAATAGAAATCCGTTGCAATATTGATATATAGATTTTTTTGAAAGTTTAAGTGCAACTCTTCTCTTAAATTTTTAATAATTGTAAGTATTGTTTTTAGCGACATAGGGACTTTTATGCTTCGCTTTTGAGCATTTAGTATCTAATTTAGTTTTTTTTTAATAAAATTCAAATACTTAAATTAAGTGAAAGTAAATTTATTTCTTTCAGTAATAGTCACCAGTTACTTTCCTTTGAATCTCTTTTCTAATTCTTATATTTATAAGCATCAAAATATCTCTTTATATGACGACTGCATTTCTCTTTACACGAGTTCCATTAAAAATAACAACACTAAAAAAACTGAGTTTACTTTATAGAATATTTCAAATATTAAATCATAATATATAATTCATATATAATGTATATAAAAAAGAACAAATTTTTTTAGTGAATTTTTATTAGAATTATTGCAACAGCAAATTTAAAGTACGATGATTAAAGTTCAGATATAGCCTCCTTCGAATTTCAATATATTAAATCACAAATTTGTTTTTTTTTAATAGAATAGTACTTAAGAACTATATCCCTATATATTATATTATAAAGAAAAGTTAATACTTGAAAACTTTATATCCGATGACTAAAATTCCATTTGGAATAGAACAATAGTGAGAAATTATTGAAATTCTATAAAAAATTCATTTTAATCAAATGAACTATTGAGCTACACTTAACGGTTGATCGGATGTCGCCAAATATCGTCAGTGAGCTTTGTAAACATCCATTGGTTCAATTATCCATATACGAAATTTGTTCTGGAATTGAACCCTATCAATCTTAAATCAAGGGTCCGCGTTTTAATATAGAATGCTTATGTTTGTCAACCTTTGTTATTTTCACTTGAATACCACTTGCTAGATTATTAATAACAATAAACGCATAAACAACGGTTACATAAATTGAGTTGATTTTTTTAAAACATAAAAAATTAATAATTTTTTTCAAAATAATATTATTAATTAATTAATATTTTTTTCTCAGTTTCATTTTGATGGATGTTAATTATTTTAACGAAATTTTTTTTTCATATATCTATTATAAGAAATCATTAAGGTCTTTGATTAAATTATGTACAAAAGAATTCAATTTAAAAGTAATTGTAAAAAATAAATTTATGTACATTAAACACATTTCCTTATATGGTATTCTCATTACTTAATACACTTTAGGAAATTTATGACTTCCTTTTCAGAATAAAAAGTATGTGTTCGTTTTAAAATAAAATTTATTTGTATTAAATTTCATTGGCAGTCATTTTATGTTTAATTTTATGTACTATTGTGTTTAAAATGTCTTTTGTTCACCTTTTTGCCAAACTTCGTAAATTTCACATTCCTTTCATAAATATCAACTTTTACTTTTAATATTGTTACGTTTTCGCCTGCGTGTTTATTCGTATCTCTGGATTTTATAAAAATAAAACGAACTTTAAAAAATTGGAGAAACTTTAGTAATTTTATTAATTGTATTGAAAAGAACTAGATTTCCTAGGAGCCAATTTCTTTACTCAAAACAAATTCCAACACTAACTTCTTTCCAAAAATATCCATTGACATAATGTTTAAATAATATTTAAACATTTCATTGCTACTCTGATGAAATTCGTAACATTGCCCTCCTCTTAAATCTGTTCGTCCCGAACAGGAATTACGACATCGTTGCAGTAAGGTGCCAGCCGTTCCAGATGCACCACTTTCATTCGAGCTCTATGATGCCCCGACTCTTGAATTCGATAAACCACATCATTGATTTTCGTTATTACCTTATATGGTCCTTGCCAATGGGTCTGTAGTTTTGGAGACAAACCTTTCTTCCGTTGCGGATTATGGAACCACACTAGGTCTCCTTCCTGGAAACCTTCAGAGTTCATTCTCAAATCATACCTGGCTTTCATTTTGTCACTGGTCAGTAAGAGCCGTCTTCTGATGAATCGATGAATTTCATCTAATTGGTCCCGCTTACTTCCAGTGTAGTCACATGTCATCTTGCCGCAAATTGGGGTTATTCCAAATTTTAAGTCCGCGGGTAATCTGATGTCGGCGCCAAAAACTGCTCTTGCTGGTGTAGTTGATGTGGAATTATGTCGTGCAGACCGATAGGCGAGTAGGAACATTGGAATATGAACGTCCCAGTCTTTCTGATTTTTATCAACCACTTTCCTGAGGTACTCGTTTAATGTACGATTAAATCGTTCAACCATTCCATCTGACTGTGGATGTAAAGGCGTTGTACGAGTTTTATTTATTCCCAGTAATGTGCAAATTTCCCTAAAGATTGTTGACTCGAAGTTTCGCCCCTGATCTGAATGCAGTTCCATTGGAACACCGAATCGCGTAACCCAATTGTTTAAGAAAACTTCTGCTATCGTGCTAGCTTCTTGATTTGGAATTGGATACACTTCTGGCCACTTACTGAAGTAATCCATTACTACCAGCACGTATTTGTTCTGTGCGTTACTAGTAGGGAAAGGTCCAGCGATATCCATTGCAATTCTCTCAAAAGGAGCACCAACGTTATATTGTTGCATTTTTCCACGGCTTCTAGTATTCGGACCTTTTGATGTAGTGCATGGAACGCATTTTCGTATAGCGTCCGCAACCGAATCTTGGCACCCGACCCAATAAAAACGTCTCTTGATCTTTTCCACAGTTTTAGTGACGCCCAAATGACCTCCACTAGATGCATTATGGTATTCTGAGACAACTTCGTCAATGCGGGACTTCGGTATTACCAGGAGGTTATTAATGGTTTTACCATTCTCACTTTCCCATACCCGATATAAACAACCATCCTTCAGATGCAAGCTCTGCCATTGCGCCCAGTATGCCTTAGCTATCGGACTTTCACCTGCCATTTCCTGCCATACCGGCCGAACGCCTCGCTCTTTACTTTCCATTATTTTGGAGAGGTCTGCATCGTTCTGCTGTTCTTTTTGTATCTGCTCATTGGTCCAGGAATCCTCTGGAAGAGCATTAATCAGACGTATATCCACAATGTGTTCTTTATTTTCGACCCGTAAACAATGTTTGCACTCGAGGCCACAAGGGCGACGTGATAATGCATCAGCGTTTCCATGATGGCTTCCTTTACGATGTTCAATAGTAAAGTCGTAACTTTGTAAACGTTCAATCCACCGCGCCAGCTGACCTTCCGGTTCTTTAAACCGCAGCAACCATTTAAGTGCTGCATGGTCAGTTCTGAGGAGGAATTTCTGGCCGTATAAGTACTTGTGGAAATGCTTTACACATACCATTATCGCAAGTAACTCCTTTCGTGTGACACAGTAGTTCTTTTCTGGCTTAGACAAGATTTTGCTGTGGTACGCTATCACTTTTTCTTGCCCATCCGTTATTTGAGACAACACTGCACCTATTCCAGAGCCACTCGCATCTGTGTCCAATATAAAGGTTTTCCCAGGTATTGGATACGCCAAAACTGATGCTGTACAGAGTCGTTCCTTAAGCTGTTCAAAAGCTTCATTTTCTTCATCACCCCATTTAAAAGATTGGTTCTTTTTGGTTAATTCGTATAGACTACTGGCAATATTCGCGAAGCCAGGAACGAATCGTCTGTAATAGGTACAGAGCCCCAGGAAACTTCTAAGATCATGCAAATTTGTTGGTTGTGGCCACTCCTTCACTGCTGCAATTTTCTCATCATCAGTATGGACGCCTTCTGGGGTTACTTTGTGACCAAGATATTTGACTTCACGTTTGAAAAGTGAGCACTTCTTTGAATTCAGCTTCAAACCAGCAGCTTGTATTCGCTCGAATACTTCCTTCAACTTTTCGAGATGATCGTCGAAGTCTTTACCCATTACAATTATATCGTCAAGGTAGACTAAACAAGATTTCCAGGTTAGTCCTTTTAAGACGCGCTCCATGAGACGTTCAAACGTGGCCGGAGCATTGCAGAGTCCAAACGGCATAACCGTGAATTGCCACAAACCATCACCGACACTAAATGCAGTCTTCTCTTTGTCTTCTTCTTTAAGTTCTACCTGCCAATAGCCGCTTCGTAGATCAAGAGTTGAGAACCATTGTGCACCAGATAAAGTGTCGAGAGTATCGTCGATTCTTGGTAGTGGATAGCTGTCCTTCTTTGTAACATCATTCAGCTTACGATAATCTACGCAGAACCGTGTACTTCCATCTTTCTTCTTTACAAGTACCACCGGCGAACTCCATGGACTTGCCGATGACTCAATAACACCTTCTTTTTGCATACCCGCAACTAGACTGGTTACCTCATCTCTTTTTGCCAGTGGAACTCTTCGAGGCGCCTGACGAATTGGTTTAGAATCACCAGTGTTAATTTCGTGTTTTACAATAGAAGTTCTTCCCTTGAGCGCAAAAATTGGCCAATTATTCCGTATGACCTGCATCGCACTTCTTTTCTGACGTGCATTGAGTTCCTTAGTCCAACTTAGCACTTGCACCATTGTATCCTCCTTTTCTGCAATGGTTTCTTTTTTCATTATTTCGGAATTTTCACTACAATTAACCACAGCTGAAACCTCTTGACATTCACCAATTATTGCCCCTTTTTTTATAAACTTTGATGTACCAGATAAATTCAAGAGTCGGACAGGTATGCTACCATCTACTTTTGGCTCTACTAATGTTTTCCCCAGTAAGATGTCGTTCATTCGGATTTTTCTTACGGCTTCAACGACCCACAACTTACTTGTCCTTTCCCCTCCATTTATTTTTGCCCATACAATCGCCTCTGAATTCGCTGGTATTTTCTGATTTTGACACAACCGGATCTGTCTTACACTGCTACTACGCTGATATCCAGTATTTAGTGGACATTCGATATCCATGTATCGTAACATTTTTCTACTTAAGTCCAGTGTAATTCCATGCGTGATCATAAAATCTATACCAATAATCACGTCATCGGTGATATCGGCGACCATGAATTCATGTTGAAATTCATAGCCACCTAAAGTGATTCGTTTCATGACCTTTCCTAGTATTGGCGCCTCTTCCCCCATTGCTGTTCGAAGTTTTAGACCAGCCAATGATGTACAATTCTTTTCTAGGCCTCCTTTTATTATCGAATGTGAAGCACCTGTGTCCAAAGTCAAAATAAACGGCATATTGTTAATTTTTCCATCGATGGTTAGGCTATTGGGTACCCGCTTTAACTGTGAAACGAGGATGATGGAGCAATCATTTACTGAAGTCAGTTCATGCCCCTTCGAACTGACTCTCGCTAGTTTAACGAAGGCTTATTAGCCCCGTTAGAATTGCTATCGTGATGTTTCTTTTCCGATGGAGAGCTTGATCGTGACCGTTTCCGATGTTGACGACAGTCTCGCGCCATATGTCCAAATCTATCGCAGACAAAACATCTTCCATTAAACTTGTTGCCATTTCTAACTACGGCAACTTTCATCTGACGAATTACTTCTACCAGGTCATCCGCATCAGTTTCTATTTTCCGTATTTTTGCTGTAGGACGACACATAATACCGGCAGCTTCGTACGTCAATGCGCAGCTGACTGTTTCAGAGTATGTCTTCTTCGGGAACATTACTACCTGTCGCTTGGTTTCTGGATCACGTATTCCGTCTATGAAACTGTCAATTTTACTCTTCTCCATAAAATCACTAGAGTTACCAACGTATGCCAAATTACACAATCGTTCAACATCAGCAGAGTATTCTTGAAGACTCTCCCCAACACGCTGGACTCTAGCTTTCAGTTCTACTCTATGCAATGGAGTCATAAAATCGTTACCATATTTACGCTTCAATGTGTCCATTACCACTTGATAGTTTTTACGTTCCTCGGGTGGAATTTGCTGTAAAACATCTGCCGCATTACCTTTTAATGCCACAATTAGAGCCGCTGTTTTCTCATCAACAGTCCAATGATTTGTTGCAGCTGTTGTTTCAAATTGTAATTTGAAGACTTCAAAGGTTACGGTTCCATCAAACGTCGGTGGTTTTAGTTTAACGCCACCAATTTCACGAACAATGGCTGAAGTCGACCCACTTAGTTGCATATTTTCAACTTGGCTTTTCAACTGAGCTATCTCATCTTTTAAGGTCTGGACATTCAGATCAGTCTGGTCTATTCTCTTCGAGCATCTTTCCTGAACTTGTTGCAACTCAATCTTTAATTCAGCAGAATTTTGTTCTAATTTCTGCGTGATTTCATCAGACTTTTGTTCCAGCTTTTCTTCCAATTTCTGCGTGATTTCATCAGACTTTTGTTCCAACTTTTCTTCCAACTTACGTAAACTGTGCGCCTGTTCCTCTGAATTTTTTTCCAGCTTTTCTTCCAACTTACGTAAACTGTGCGCCTGTTCTTCAGAATTTTGTTCCAGCTTCTGCATCATTAAGTTCATGATTGCCATAATTTCACTATTCTTGTCAGGTTTTTCTTCGAGGAACTCGTGTTCTTCTACATTAATGCCATTAGCCTCCAACGCCTCACGAAGTCTCAATTGCAGTTCTGTTTTCGCACCACCTGTGCCCAGTCCCACTTTCTCTAACTGTTTTTTTAGTTGAACCACAGTTAATTCTTCCAATTTCACCATTTTTATAAAATCCCACTTCTGACACCAAATGTTACGTTTTCGCCTGCGTGTTTATTCGTATCTCTGGATTTTATAAAAATAAAACGAACTTTAAAAAAATTGGAGAAACTTTAGTAATTTTATTAATTGTATTGAAAAGAACTAGATTTCCTAGGAGCCAATTTCTTTACTCAAAACAAATTCCAACACTAACTTCTTTCCAAAAATATCCATTGACATAATGTTTAAATAATATTTAAACATTTCATTGCTACTCTGATGAAATTCGTAACAATATGTTAATAAATTTAAAAAGGTAAAGGACCCACATATGTTTAAGTTTATTTAAGGCAATATTTGATAATATTTTTTGGAAGGGTTTCCATATAACTGCGAGGGAACATTTATGAGCTTGTCAGGTAAATCAGTAATGCGATACCTTGGGAATATAACAATAGAACGGAACGATAGGTTACAAAAGGGACATTTTCGGGTCAAATTGTGGGTTGATTTTAGGTTCATAAATGACAGTAACTATGACGGCAGTAACTAATGGATTATACACGTGTGTGTAAATTCAATAAGAAACGAAGAAACGAAGAAGAAATTTATTAAATTCACAACAGAAATATTTACATTTTTTTTTTGTTAAAACATTTCTTTCATTTTTTTTAAATGCTACAGTGAAGACTGTGGCATATTAGGCTTTAAAAACAACTTGATACTCAAGATAAATAAATCAGAAGACGAGTACTTTTAATGCAAAGGAATATATCAATTGCAATAATGTGTTTTTCTATTTCAAATCTTAACAGAAATTTGAAGAAAATAGACATAGCTAGCAGCCATATTTTTATTCGTGAATAGTTCCCATTACATGGTAATGTATTAATGATTGAAACCTCCCACCAACGGCAGGAAATCTCAATTTGACGCAGCTGTTGCAGTTTTAATATCCCCAAATGGACACAGTAAACCAAATATAGTAACGCAATCGAAATAGTATGCACACGGACTATAGCTCTTATAAAGTGCTAATAGGATAGGTCTGTAAATTTTAATAGCATCCTAACTCTAAGTTGGTCAACTTAAAGGGTTTACAGATCTTCAGTTTTCTACTGAGCAATTATAGGCATTGTTACATAATGTATTGTCGTACTTTGCAAAGCCATTATAATAAAAATCTTATAATTAAATAAAACAAGTCTCAGAGACCAAGCCCTAACACCCAAAGAGCAGTCATCACCGCTATCGTTATTCTGAGTCGATGCCGCTTTACTTAAAGAAACTAATTGGTGCATTTTTTTATCAAAATGAATATTATGATCTGGCAAGAATCTCTCTTTATCCGGGATTTCTATATTATCTTCAACTATTTAAGTTTTATGTTGAATTCAGCCATTGCAAAAGGTATGCCAGTATCAAAGAACTACCACCTCGTTTATAGAACTCCGCGGTCCTAGAACTGTTGGGGATATAGCTGTAGCTTTCACCAAAAATTTAATAGCAGCTTAGTTGTCTACGAAGTTTGCAGAATTGTTATCAGAAATCTTGTAGTTTGGAACCCATTCTGATGCTCTTTTACTTCTGACTGAAAGACGGTGCAATGGTTCGATGATTAAAGTGAGATAGTTAGACGCAATTTGTTAGAAAATATACCACAGAATATATTTATTAAACGTTGTCATTTAGCGTAACCCGCTGGTATAAATGTTGACCATATTGGCAAAGGCTAAATTATCCAGTTGCGTCTTCTCAATATGAGAAAGCCAAGCCCTGTTTAAGATGTGAGTTAGATCAAGTAAAGTCACTTGAAACAAAGACTGGCAAACCCAGATTCAGTATGACTCAGTAATGTAAACAATTAGGTGATTTCAGTAGAACACGTCATCAAGACATCATATCTAGGTGAACTATTTTGTTGTCACAAATAAGAGTAACCATGTTAATGCCATATAAAACAACTTATAAAATATCTTCCAGGTGATAGCAGTCCAATATTGTCATTGAATTTTCACTATAAACTATATAAGAACAGAGATGGTGTGGCAGAAATTGATTTTGTTTTTTCATATTGTCACAGCTTTTGCATTACTAATAGATGAAAGAAGAATTACTAATAGATGCATTACTAATAAGAAAAGAAATTGGAAAGTAGAAAATGTGGTTCTCTTTGTATATCTTTATTTATTTAATTCAATATGTTTTGGGTTTGAATATATCTCTATTTTACGTTCTTACCTTATAAAGATCCCGTATGTATAAATCGTCTTGCAACATTTTTATAATTTGAAATGATATATTAAATGATAACTTAATAACTTTAATAATTATGGCTCAAAAAAATCCGCTTAATATAATTAAAGATATATTCTACAGAACCATTACGTTGCATTTGTCTTGACCAAACAAACCATTTTCTTTTTAATTTTAAATGCTATTTACAATAGTTTATGGGGAATAATGTTAGCCTGCATGATTTTAATTAGACAATTTTTAGATCCCTCATTATTTTATGAAGGGTTTATGTAGTAATTTCTCGTTTAATTCTTATATATTTCTAGTGCTAGAATGAAACTAAATACAAATAAAAAATATCCGCATATCCATTAAATATTTATAAATCAAATAATAGTTTTATTCAAGGAAAAAAATATGCTATCTAACTCACAACTATTGTCACGACTGTAACATGCATTAGATTAAAACAGAAGAGCCTTGCTATATCGGAATAAAGACTTAAATTATTGTTTAATTTCATTTAAAGAAGCACTTCTTTTATATATGTTAAGGAAGTGCAAACTGCTATCTATAGATTGTAAACACACATATCAAGTAACAGCTTCCGCAGTGCTTTGAAAAATAACTTAATCATTTCATGGTTTATTCCCATTGGTATTTATTCCGAGGATATACGTAAAGATACTAAAATGTCAACGTGACAATAAAGGTCAAATAGTAATCTACCTAATGTAGCAACGGAAATAACACAAAATGAACTGCAGTCTTTGTTATTTTGTTAATTAAATACAAATATCTAAAAAAGAAGTGAAAACTTTGAACAAAATGTTGTACTTCAAAGTTATTTGATGTACGCTTAAAAAATTCTTTAAATCAAAGGAAAATATTTAATAAAAAATTGATAAAAATATCTTTTACAAAATTTAAAATGATACGCTTTCGTTGCGATAATCCCCTGCACGGGTAATAGATACGGTCTCAAGTAACTCTTATGCAAATAACAAAAACGTGTCACATTGACTGAACATTTTCAATACATAATATATATATATATATATATAACTAAATGCCTATTTATAAATAAATATGTTTGAACTTTATTTCCATATTGATAAATTCATATTTTTCATCATTACTTTATGAGAATTGTGTAAATCTAGCAACCGTTTCATGTAGAGTAGGTCTCCCAAAACAAATTATGCTAATCTTAAACACTCGCATCTTAACGATATCAGGTGGGTTCTTTAAAAGAAAAACTTTTTAATTAAAATTTAATATATGCTGTAGACACATTCTAATGAATGTTATAGAGATTATGTGCTCATATGTTGCCGATAAGCATATCACTGAAGAATTTTCTTCATTAACTTAAATAAGTTAAAATCATTTATGCAGCACATCAGTTTGATCTCTAGCATTTTTATGAAAATATTTGTGAAATGACGTTAAAGCAAGGACACAGGAAGCAGCACCCAAAACATCTACACACAAATATTTTTTGGCTCACCTTTGAAAACTTCTGATTTCAAGTTCATTCATGAAATGCTGGAAAAAAGGAAAGGAAAGGAAAAATATGCATAAAGCGTTTGTGAGATATTTTGTATCAGATTGAAAAATTAACACGATGACATTGATGAATGCGTTTTACACACCATAAACCACATTAAGGCTCATAAGCACCACGTATCCTGAGGTGTTTTGCATATGATGATGACTATTTAGCTTTTCGCCTCATGTGTCACTTGAAGCGCAAGGCAACTTTTACCTTTTACCTTTTACGTGTTAATATGTTTTATGGTTGCGAAAGGATGTGTGTGTGTAAGGATTTATTTAGTTTTGAAAACTAAATAACCAGAGAAATTTATGTTTGTTACCTTATAGTGTCAAAAATAACAAAATAATTATACTTATTTACAAAATTCTGTTTCAAATTTAATAATAAGATTTTGTATTAATTTATGCTTTCAGAGGATGTACATGAGTTCATCTTAAAAACCAGGCCTAATATTTTTTATAGTATAGCCGTATTATTAATGATTTTTGTTATCTAAAATTTTTGTTGAGTAAATAATTAATGATTATAAATTTAAAAATTTGAAATCGAGATTCTGTTGTATAAATTTATTGAGTTTAAGGACTCTTTTATTCTATTCCTGTGAGAGTATATTACTTTTTTTTTATTTCACAATATGCCTTTATTGAAACGCTCTAAATTAAAGCCTAACAATAACTTTTAGAATCTTTAAGACTAACAACATTACATGATAGTTTAGCACGCACTCGTGCCGCACTCATTGGCGGTACCGGTTTATATTACCCTAGAGACCATTAAAAGAAATAACATCTTAGACTTTCTGCAACTTGCCAATAACAGATGGAATGCACTTTGGTCATGTACGACTTCCAGATTAACATGACTCTCCTATAATGAAAATAAATCCTCGGAACTCATCAAAAGAGATCGCGCGAATACTGCAAAGCTTACTGCAGTTCTAATTTACCAGATATCAAGGCGTATAAGTTGAATTAATCAGTATATTACTTATATATTATTTGTGGAGGTGTTATATTTGTCACCATTAGGTTTCCACTGCCTCTTTAGATTATTTTCCAATCGGGTTTGAACCCTAAGTTCGCCTCTTAGTTTGAAACCCTCTGGCAGACATCCCAGTCGGGGTTTTTTAGTGGATCCCAGAAGGGTGGCCAAAGTTTTTGGAAGAGAAGATACTTTGGTCACCCGAGCTGAACCCCATACACCCGGGTAACTGTTCTGTTCAGGAGATTTTTTTACCCCGACTATAAAATAGGTAGGAACAAAAAACTGCCACATTCCAAATCTGTTTGACAGAACGAAGTCTGTCAGGTCCGCTAGTTTTTTATAAATAAAATAAGTTTGAATTAAACATAGTTCATAAACATAATTTGTTTCCTGAAAATTATGTTTGTCTCAAACATAATTTTTTCTGCGTCTAGGCTGCGGAAGGTTCCACATACAATTAAACCGGGTTCACTTCAAGAAATAATGAATAATGTCATGTGTGCGAAAATTCTAATAACAGATAAGTAAGCGATATCCTCTTACCTACTTTATGTTATATTTAAATCACTTCATTTAAAACTTATTGCAGATATAATATGGAAAATGGCATTTTCCTTACCGTGCTAAACATCATTCCACATATTCTTTAATTTCAAAAAGTTATGTGTAATAATGGATAAAACTATTAAGAATAATTAAAATCTAATAATTTACAAAGTGATCTGTTACTGACATAGACAAAATTTATGTAAAACTGTAAGTAATTTAAGCAAAAAATACGATTACTTTAAAAATTTGTTAGGCCTTCTCAACAAGTAATTTCGATTTACTTGCGTTTTTGGTTAATTAATTAAAGGCAAACACCGAAATTGCTAATGAAGTGTCAAACGCAATTGCCTAACTGTTTGTATCTTAATTAAGGCACAATTAAGAATTCTGGGAATTTACTGAAATTGTCTACAAAATTACCTAAATTGCTGAATTGCAATTATAATTGAGTAATTATCAGTATTGCTATTAATAAATGTAAATTTGTGTAAAAGTCGAGCAGCAGAAGATGTAATTAGCTGGAAAAAATAAGCTAATAATCAAATTATTATTATCTATATAAAATCATATAAATTTGCTAAAAATATTAAATAAATAAATTACATTTTTTTTTCAAGTTTCTGTACACAGAAGTTGACTGAGCACTATACGAGTATAGTATCTGTCACAAAATGCAAATAAATTATATTGCTTTCGTGAGTTAAGAGCAAAATCTGAATTTAAATTAAGACTGACAATACTCAGATGCGTTGTTATAACAACAACTGAGTTATATAATTCTTTACCTTTTTTATATTGATATTTTCTTTACAAACGAAAGTGTTGATGGAAAAGCTGTCGACAAAGACTTACATTACTATGATAAGTTTTTACGTTTATATGCCAACGCATAAACCGATAAACCTTATTTCCAATGCAATTCCGCAGATACAAATAAAAAGAGAAAAACTTAGAGAAACTTAATTCCCTGCAAAAATATATTTCTGAACTGCTTTTCAAAATTGCTCATAATGTCACTCAACCACAGTGCGCACTCCATGGTGACAACTTTTACAGCTCCGCTTGAGTATTATTCCTTATTCTAACATTCTGGTGAATGTTGACATTACATCCATGCAAGTCGCATTTTACATTTCCGGCGGCACTATAATCACAGATTATGCTGGTACATTTCTTATTCTTTGTCAGTTTGAAGTATTTTATTTTCTGATTTATCTTAGTGCAGTGCATTGCAGTGCGATTGTGTGAGTTGCAAGTAGTCCCGGTTGGCTTATTCGGTTTGGTGTTTCTGTGGCATTCCTACAAGTATATTAGCGACTGCAGCTGAAAGGCAGCAAACCGGAAAATTACTAAATTAAGTACTTCGCGAAGTCAAAGTTGGACTTTGGAGAATTGCGGGATTCATTTCAATTATATTGAGTTTGGAAAACAGCGCAATTTTAATATATTAAATTGAGAGCAGTCCTTCAGAAAACGTTAAACTGAATATTAACACAAAGGAATGGTTCATTTATAACCACAACTGATCCGGAATAATTTATATACCCCACGAAAATCTTTACGTTGTGTCAGTAAATTATTGCAACATTTTGCAGTTGACAACCAAAGAGTACTTTGGCATTTAATAACTTTTAGTGAGATAAATGCTTACAATTTACAAAGAAAGTATTCATTATTAATAAATTAGGTAATTTAGCTTTAAATAATAACTGTTATTAAAAAATATATTAATAATTATTACTTAGAAATTATAACACTCCTTAACCATGCTAAAAAATAATGAAGAATTCTTTTAGAGGTTACTAGGTGCCATTTCTAATTTAATATAAGCAGCCTTTTTAATCCCAGCAACTCTTTTTTATAAGTTGATTGTACTGCCTCTGACATCTGAGCCAAAACTCAGACTCAGATAACTAACCTTATTAAAGCAAGACATTGTCTTAAATCAGATCTTCGCTATCCAAGTTGTACCACAAAAAATTGCTAACCTTCATAAACAATTCAAAAAAGGAAGAGAAATTTTTGAAAAGAAATATCGCTCAACAATACTATAAGCCAAAAATTGGAAGTGAACAATACATACTTTAAGAATATTAAATTATCGATTGACAGTAAGAGACCTGGCTGATGCTGTTCACATTTCATTAGGATTATGACAGATAATTTTGAAGACAGTTTGTGCGTACAAATAATGAAATTTCATCAACTGCCACAAACACAATTTTTCAGTCAAACTGTCTGGTATTGACGTCAGTCAAACAATGTTTTCTAACTATTAGAAATCGATGAAATATAACCTACTAATCAAACGAATATGGTGCAAAAGCTAAGACTCAAAAGTTCGCGCCTAAGTCGTTCAAAATTGATGGTCATATTTATAGCTTTCTTCAATTATCGTAATTTAGTGCAATATAAATATCTTCTGCCTGGTCAAATCGCTCACGAAAAAAGTCCAGAATAATGTGTAGACAATTGTTTCTGCAACATAATGAAGCACCATTTCGTACTGTATTGGTAAGAAATATTGGTACGCATCATAGTCGCTACGAGACTCCTTCAACGCATAATAAGAATCATAGTGGTTCAGTACCTTACCATTTCTGGTTATTCAGAGTTGTTGTGCTTCAGAATTGTTTTGACTGATTCCATGATTGTCATAGAGATATCGTCAAGCAAATCTTAAAAAGCTGTTTGTCTACGAGAGTCATCCAAAAGCATGCAATTGGGATAACGAAAATACACAGAGTTTTGACGGAAAATTTAGGCCCAAAAAAATATATATACATATACTTAAAAAAAAATGAAGTAAGATTTGTGCATGATAGAGGGAAAATTATTTCACAAACATATTTAAAACATTGTAAAGATACATTCCATTCTGTGTCATATCATTAAGCGAGATTGGTAAATTAGAAAATACAAAGACAAATGAAGTGGAAAAATATGGTTACTCATAACAAAAACTCCAATCCAACCGCAAATGGCAATGTCATACCTTTTGTATTCGGCCATTGCTTTTTTAGGGACTGTCTGAAGAGCTATGAGAAAATAGTTCTTACTTCTTAACAATAGTTCTTATAGAAGCCACATATGATTCTGAAAGAATGTAAATTCTTTAAAATGATAGCAAGCATTTAAATCAAGAACTTAATCGTCTCTAAAGCCACTAAATCACTGGGAATATCTAACAAAAACGACTGAGGGTGATGCATCAAAATCGGGAGTGGCCTACATGGAGTCTGTTACAGACTCGCTCTTTAAACTTAATCTTACACTTTGTATATTTATTTATTATTTTTCATATATATTATATGTTTGCAGATTTTTCAAATTTTACTTTTTTTAAATAATGCGTTTTGGATACTATGACAGTATCCAAATTTATATATCCACGGTCAAATCTGATCACTCAAAAGTATGTATATCGGGTTAAAATAAAGTTTTGCTTTGAATTTATCCTATTTATTTAATTTTAAAAGAAAATTTCATATCAAAGTAATGTATATATTATTTACTAAAAGCTATTATATTTTTAAAGCAGAAAACCTGCGTCCTTCATATGATATCTTCCTTTAACCAAATAAACTTTCTGAATTATTAGTCAAAAAAATATTTATTTATTTGTTGAATAAATATTTTTCTGGCAATGAGAAAAGGAAAAAATAAATATATAAATTTGAAATATTTCATCCAACTAATGCTGTTTATTTATATAAGCTTTGTATGTTTTATTTTAAAATATTATAAATATAGTTTTTAAAATATTTTTGTGGAGCATTTTGCTAAACTGAATAATATTATATTTCAATAAAAAGTTATATTTTGTATTTCTGAACAATTTTCATTGCAGTTCTTTTTCTTAAACAAAAATACTACTTTAAAATTTCAAATAATTTTATTCACTTCAGTTGAATATAAATACAAAATAATAAAGAGAATTCCATAAAAAAAAAAATCACAATAAAACTTTATTTAAATTTAACGACAAAAAAATAAAATTTAAGATGTAAAAAATAACCATGAAAACAACAGTGGCTGCCTTAAGCCAACAAATCCCTTTTCAATGTTGTCAACATTTTGTGCAACGATAAACACTTTAATGCAAACTGTGTCAAATAATAGAAATGTAGAAAATAATCTTAAAATTAAACAATATTTTTTTATGATTTTTTACCATCGACCAAACATCAATACAAACACCCCAACATCCCCCCCAACAGCTGCAAAGAGAACCCGCACTCTGACCATCTTTATAATATCGTCGAAGAGATGAAGACAGTTTGGAAGTGCGATGTCAAATTGTTTGGAGAAGTACATTAGGTGCCCTACAATTTTTATTGACATTTCCGTTTAATTCTATTGTCAAGAAAAATTTTCGTATACGAATGCAATATAATATATAATAATATTTAATATATATATATTATATTCAGATTTATTTCACAAAGTGATAGAAAAAAATCAAAGCAATGATTTCACTTATATACGATAAACACAGACATAATTGAGTTATAATTTGATTGGCGTATGAATAGCATATCTTCAACTTCTTAAAACATATTAAAAACATTAGCTAGTAATTAGTTCAGATCAAATTCTTTATCTCTTTGTAGATAAGTCTATATATTTTTGCTACTATAGTTACCCAGTAGCAATATAGATTAGTTAAATCCTGCATGGCATACATTATAATCCTATCTCTTTCATGGCATACAATATAGTCCTGTCTCATTTGCTTTTCTTTATTCATCATTACTTTCTCCTACATTTCTTTGCTTATACAGCAATAAGGTTCAAGCCTAATCTTTACGATAGAGGTGCCTTCATTTGCGCGTTCATTAGATGGCTTGTTTCATTCAATCCCAGTAATCCAGGAAATCCTGAATTTATTCTTCACTCCCGATTTTATCAAGTCGATCCTGCATATCCAGAGCCCAGCAAATACAGACGGTGTTGCGCATACCAGTTAATTGTCTGTAAAGTGAGTACTGTGAATTTCATACAAGACAAGTGCTCCATATCCAAGAATGAAAATATTTCTGTGTTTATATTTTAATGGTGAATTCCATATGAGATAACTATTCCAATGGCAGAGTAACTATATTTTTATTTATATATTTTAATGGCAGAATGAATTTCTGTTTAAAAAATGATGAAATATTTTTCTTTGGTCTCTATACGTTTCATTCCTGGCCCGAACACGTACATCTCAAACCAAATTTTGGAGTTTTAACCAGTCATAAGTGTAAAATATAAATTTTTTTAAAAGAATAAACATATATTATAGAAATCTGCACCTTTTCTTTTTTTGTAAAGCTGGGCACTTAAATTGATCTTAGCTTTTTGCAATTACAGTGACGAGTCAAACGCCTTCTCAAAATCAATGAAAAGCAAATAAAGCAGAAATAACATCTATATCGATTGTTCTATGATTATTCTAATACTTTTAATATGGTCAACATATGATCTTCCGCTCCTACAACCCGTTTGCCCTAGTAGTAATAGCATTTCAACAACTTTTACCATTCTTTCCAATATAACTTTCATTAATATTTTCATCACATAGCATAAAACCTAATACCGCGCCAGTTTATACAATCACTTAGATCTCCTTTCTTGAGTGGCTTGATTATAAGGCCATGAAACCAGTCGGATGGGCAAGTTTCTATCTCCCGAATGATTTTAAAGGGTTAGTGTAAAGTATTCGTTGTTAGTAGCAAATTCACTTTTAGACCTTTGGTCGAGATATTATCAAAACAAAAATTATTATTATTTCCATACTCTATTAGGAGCTTAAGGAGTCTACAAAAGCTATTCAATGGTTCCTATTTTGTGCCATTGCTCTTAACTCGTTAAACGATTTACCCGTCACCTGCTGAACCGTCCTTCTCCAGGTCAATGCTGGTCTGCCTCTTCGCCTAGTCCTCTGGGTGTTCCAAGTAAGTGCAACATGCGCGATATCTTCATAAGGCTTACGCAGTGTATGTCCAACCCAACCATTCTTCTTTCTTTTAATCTCATTGTTTATGTTTGTTTGGTATGTTATTCTCCATAACGCTTCCATCGAAATCGTTCTAGGCCATCATATGCCTAATATGTTGCGTAGGCATCGATTGATAAATCGACAAAAGAATAAGTGTTAATATATGTTATATTTTATGTATTATCTTATATATAATACTTCAATGCAGTTTCAAAACTTTGTGTAATGAGTATCTAAGATTCAGCAAAACTAAAACTAGTATCTTTACTAATTTTTAATATTTTTAATATAGAAACAAATATCTATTGTTTATGGTTTTCGTTTAAATATATAATATAACAGAAAAATATTCCTATAAGATAAGATTAAGACAATTCATAGACAGTATGGTTCCGGGGTATTTACACCAAAAAAACTTTAATTATTTTTTAGTTGTCTTAATATTACAACTCATAAAATATTATCATTTATTTTTGTTTTATGTTCAATTTTTTTATTGTTTTTATTATTATTTTATTTAATTTTTATTTCATTTATAATTTTATTATTTAATCGAACTAAAATAAATTTAAGAATTGATGCTGAAACTTCCTTTACGAGTATCTAATACGTTTTTCATTATTTATCTTTTACCGCTCAAGTCAAATCCTCTTCACGTAGACGTAGATTTTGCAGATATTTAGAATTTTTGTATTTTTCCACATTATTTTTAACACCAAAAAGAGATAAAAATCTAAAAGTACAAAGTCACAAACATAATGCTTCCCAAATCTGTTCTAAATACCTTAAAAGCTGATTTTTCACTGAAAGACTTTGGTTGCGTAGCAGTCAAGCAGCGCATTTTTATCATATTTTCATAGTAAAATATCAACTCTTCGTTATGTTATTTGTATTGGTGAAAGGGAAGACTTCAGAAGGACTATGAAATAAATTTTTTTATTTGTAAGAAAAATTCTGTGGAAAAAACAATTTTATTTGTGAAAACTTTTGTTGAATAGAAAAAATTTTATTTCATATACTTTTTATGTGTAAAAAGGATACGTCATATATGTCCCGGGGTTAACGAAAAGCAAATTAAGGTGATGGTACCATATATTTCTCGCATAAATTTAGATTTTTATGTTTTAGTTAGCGACAAATTTTATGTTTCAATTTTATAACAATATTATCCTTTGTTTTGACGGTTTCCTAATAATATTTTGGAACCCTTAAAATACGTTAAATAAAGGATAATACTTTATAGAGAATTGAGTACGATAGTTTTTGGGATAAATAATAAATAAAGCTATATATATAGAAATATTCGTAACAGTAAATGAAAGTGAGACCGTTCGCATGAAAAAATCTTGATTTCATTGTTTTAAAAATCTTTGCGTTCTTATCAAAAATTCGTTCAAAATTTGTTTGAACAACTTTTTAAATACTTTTTTACAATAATAATATTCTTAAGTAAAAGAAATTTAAATATCTCAAACTGATCCAAATCGTTTATATTACGAATAAACTTGTATATAGGGCAGCTAGTTAACTTAAGGATTGCTCTCGTTTGTTCTCAGCTGCAAGTTTCTATAAAACTACCATTGCAGAAGTTTATGATAATCGTTAAAGTTTTTTGACCAAAGTTATGTTCTTAAACTTTTTTCGTTTTTGTATAAAACAATTTCTGTTCTTGATAAAACAAGTTTTCCACTCACTTCTTGTCAATTGATTTAAAGTGCAGAACATTCCGGCATCCACAAAATTGCCTTGGTTTTCCTTTGCGGTATGGAGCGCTTGTCTGCTTGCAAGACGAATTCTGAATCTGCCTTCGAGTAATGCAATCAGTATGCAAATATAAATTAATAAATTGTACAGATGGCAACTGATTTTCAACAAACTTAATGCATTTTAAGGGATTGCATTGCATATTTGATGAAAAGTCAAAACAAAGCAAAAGTACGTACTACGTAGAACAATAAAATTTATTCAAATAGGCAAACTTTTTAAGTTGTTTTAAGTGATGGCAAAAAGATTAAGGTGCACTTTAAAGATTGTTCAGAAAGAAAAAAAATAATCAGAAAAATAAATAATTTCTGAACTTACAAACATTTGGATTCTTTGTTATGAATTACAAATAAATTTTGTATTTATGATTCTTAATTCAAAATAAAACTTCCTTGAACTAATTTTAGTAAGTTAAGTCAGGATAATTTCTTCTTAGTTTTTGTTGGATGTAGTGTTATAAAATGAAGCAATTTTATGGGAAGATAGTTCTTTAACTTCAGCTTTCTTTTAAATGAATCGCTTTAATTTAAAAATAATTTTAGTCTTATGACAAAAAATTTATTTCAACGAGACAAGTGTTGTAATAGTGCGAAAATATTGCTATACAAAATTGAAAGTCTGTTTTAAAAAACACCAAATATTCATCAGAAGTAATGTTTGGAAAAGACTGTTGATATAATTCCCCTCATATTAATTTAGCTATTACGTGTATTTGTTTGTAGATTTGGAAGCGGTTCCAAGTCAAGTACTATGTGACCACACAAGTCGCGACTAAAAAGTATAAGAATTTACTTAAATATAGTATGTATTTATACTTACCATACATATACTTAT
>NC_051847.1:235518914-235554349 GCF_002237135.1 Teleopsis dalmanni | reverse complement strand
ATTGTTCTACGTAGTACGTACTTTTGCTTTGTTTTGACTTTTCATCAAATATGCAATGCAATCCCTTAAAATGCATTAAGTTTGTTGAAAATCAGTTGCCATCTGTACAATTTATTAATTTATATTTGCATACTGATTGCATTACTCGAAGGCAGATTCAGAATTCGTCTTGCAAGCAGACAAGCGCTCCATACCGCAAAGGAAAACCAAGGCAATTTTGTGGATGCCGGAATGTTCTGCACTTTAAATCAATTGACAAGAAGTGAGTGGAAAACTTGTTTTATCAAGAACAGAAATTGTTTTATACAAAAACGAAAAAAGTTTAAGAACATAACTTTGGTCAAAAAACTTTAACGATTATCATAAACTTCTGCAATGGTAGTTTTATAGAAACTTGCAGCTGAGAACAAACGAGAGCAATCCCTAAGTTAACTAGCTGCTCTATATACAAGTTTATTCGTAATATAAACGATTTGGATCAGTTTGAGATATTTAAATTTCTTTTACTTAAGAATATTATTATTGTAAAAAACTATTTAAAAAGTTGTTCAAACAAATTTTGAACGAATTTTTGATAAGAACGCAAAGATTTTTAAAACAATGAAATCAAGATTTTTTCATACGAACGGTCCCCTTTCATTTACTGTTACGAGTATTTTTATATATATAGCTTTATTTATTATTTATCTCAAAACTATTTTACTCAATTCTCTATAAAGTATTATCCTTTATTTAACGTATTTTGAGGGTTCCAAAATATTATTAGGAAACCGTCAAAACAAAGGATAATATCGTTATAAAATTGAAACATAAAATTTGTCGCTAACTAAAACATAAAAATCTAAATTTATGCGAGAAATATATGGTACCATCACCTTAATTTGCTTTCCGTTAACCCCGGGACATATATGACGTATCCTTTTTACACATAAAAAGTATATGAAATAAAATTTTTTCTATTCAACAAAAGTTTTCACAAATAAAATTGTTTTTTCCACAGAATTTTTCTTACAAATAAAAAAATTTATTTCATAGTCCTTCTGAAGTCTTCCCTTTCACCAATACAAATAACATAACGAAGAGTTGATATTTTACTATGAAAATATGATAAAAATGCGCTGCTTGACTGCTACGCAACCAAAGTCTTTCAGTGAAAAATCAGCTTTTAAGGTATTTAGAACAGATTTGGGAAGCATTATGTTTGTGACTTTGTACTTTTAGATTTTTATCTCTTTTTGGTGTTAAAAATAATGTGGAAAAATACAAAAATTCTAAATATCTGCAAAATCTACGTCTACGTGAAGAGGATTTGACTTGAGCGCTAAAAGATAAATAATGAAAAACGTATTAGATACTCGTAAAGGAAGTTTCAGCATCAATTCTTAAATTTATTTTAGTTCGATTAAATAATAAAATTATAAATGAAATAAAAATTAAATAAAATAATAATAAAAACAATAAAAAAATTGAACATAAAACAAAAATAAATGATAATATTTTATGAGTTGTAATATTAAGACAACTAAAAAATAATTAAAGTTTTTTTGGTGTAAATACCCCGGAACCATACTGTCTATGAATTGTCTTAATCTTATCTTATAGGAATATTTTTCTGTTATATTATATATTTAAACGAAAACCATAAACAATAGATATTTGTTTCTATATTAAAAATATTAAAAATTAGTAAAGATACTAGTTTTAGTTTTGCTGAATCTTAGATACTCATTACACAAAGTTTTGAAACTGCATTGAAGTATTATATATAAGATAATACATAAAATATAACATATATTAACACTTATTCTTTTGTCGATTTATCAATCGATGCCTACGCAACATATTAGGCATATGATGGCCTAGAACGATTTCGATGGAAGCGTTATGGAGAATAACATACCAAACAAACATAAACAATGAGATTAAAAGAAAGAAGAATGGTTGGGTTGGACATACACTGCGTAAGCCTTATGAAGATATCGCGCATGTTGCACTTACTTGGAACACCCAGAGGACTAGGCGAAGAGGCAGACCAGCATTGACCTGGAGAAGGACGGTTCAGCAGGTGACGGGTAAATCGTTTAACGAGTTAAGAGCAATGGCACAAAATAGGAACCATTGAATAGCTTTTGTAGACTCCTTAAGCTCCTAATAGAGTATGGAAATAATAATAATTTTTGTTTTGATAATATCTCGACCAAAGGTCTAAAAGTGAATTTGCTACTAACAACGAATACTTTACACTAACCCTTTAAAATCATTCGGGAGATAGAAACTTGCCCATCCGACTGGTTTCATGGCCTTATAATCAAGCCACTCAAGAAAGGAGATCTAAGTGATTGTATAAACTGGCGCGGTATTAGGTTTTATGCTATGTGATGAAAATATTAATGAAAGTTATATTGGAAAGAATGGTAAAAGTTGTTGAAATGCTATTACTACTAGGGCAAACGGGTTGTAGGAGCGGAAGATCATATGTTGACCATATTAAAAGTATTAGAATAATCATAGAACAATCGATATAGATGTTATTTCTGCTTTATTTGCTTTTCATTGATTTTGAGAAGGCGTTTGACTCGTCACTGTAATTGCAAAAAGCTAAGATCAATTTAAGTGCCCAGCTTTACAAAAAAAGAAAAGGTGCAGATTTCTATAATATATGTTTATTCTTTTAAAAAAATTTATATTTTACACTTATGACTGGTTAAAACTCCAAAATTTGGTTTGAGATGTACGTGTTCGGGCCAGGAATGAAACGTATAGAGACCAAAGAAAAATATTTCATCATTTTTTAAACAGAAATTCATTCTGCCATTAAAATATATAAATAAAAATATAGTTACTCTGCCATTGGAATAGTTATCTCATATGGAATTCACCATTAAAATATAAACACAGAAATATTTTCATTCTTGGATATGGAGCACTTGTCTTGTATGAAATTCACAGTACTCACTTTACAGACAATTAACTGGTATGCGCAACACCGTCTGTATTTGCTGGGCTCTGGATATGCAGGATCGACTTGATAAAATCGGGAGTGAAGAATAAATTCAGGATTTCCTGGATTACTGGGATTGAATGAAACAAGCCATCTAATGAACGCGCAAATGAAGGCACCTCTATCGTAAAGATTAGGCTTGAACCTTATTGCTGTATAAGCAAAGAAATGTAGGAGAAAGTAATGATGAATAAAGAAAAGCAAATGAGACAGGACTATATTGTATGCCATGAAAGAGATAGGATTATAATGTATGCCATGCAGGATTTAACTAATCTATATTGCTACTGGGTAACTATAGTAGCAAAAATATATAGACTTATCTACAAAGAGATAAAGAATTTGATCTGAACTAATTACTAGCTAATGTTTTTAATATGTTTTAAGAAGTTGAAGATATGCTATTCATACGCCAATCAAATTATAACTCAATTATGTCTGTGTTTATCGTATATAAGTGAAATCATTGCTTTGATTTTTTTCTATCACTTTGTGAAATAAATCTGAATATAATATATATATATTAAATATTATTATATATTATATTGCATTCGTATACGAAAATTTTTCTTGACAATAGAATTAAACGGAAATGTCAATAAAAATTGTAGGGCACCTAATGTACTTCTCCAAACAATTTGACATCGCACTTCCAAACTGTCTTCATCTCTTCGACGATATTATAAAGATGGTCAGAGTGCGGGTTCTCTTTGCAGCTGTTGGGGGGGATGTTGGGGTGTTTGTATTGATGTTTGGTCGATGGTAAAAAATCATAAAAAAATATTGTTTAATTTTAAGATTATTTTCTACATTTCTATTATTTGACACAGTTTGCATTAAAGTGTTTATCGTTGCACAAAATGTTGACAACATTGAAAAGGGATTTGTTGGCTTAAGGCAGCCACTGTTGTTTTCATGGTTATTTTTTACATCTTAAATTTTATTTTTTTGTCGTTAAATTTAAATAAAGTTTTATTGTGATTTTTTTTTTTATGGAATTCTCTTTATTATTTTGTATTTATATTCAACTGAAGTGAATAAAATTATTTGAAATTTTAAAGTAGTATTTTTGTTTAAGAAAAAGAACTGCAATGAAAATTGTTCAGAAATACAAAATATAACTTTTTATTGAAATATAATATTATTCAGTTTAGCAAAATGCTCCACAAAAATATTTTAAAAACTATATTTATAATATTTTAAAATAAAACATACAAAGCTTATATAAATAAACAGCATTAGTTGGATGAAATATTTCAAATTTATATATTTATTTTTTCCTTTTCTCATTGCCAGAAAAATATTTATTCAACAAATAAATAAATATTTTTTTGACTAATAATTCAGAAAGTTTATTTGGTTAAAGGAAGATATCATATGAAGGACGCAGGTTTTCTGCTTTAAAAATATAATAGCTTTTAGTAAATAATATATACATTACTTTGATATGAAATTTTCTTTTAAAATTAAATAAATAGGATAAATTCAAAGCAAAACTTTATTTTAACCCGATATACATACTTTTGAGTGATCAGATTTGACCGTGGATATATAAATTTGGATACTGTCATAGTATCCAAAACGCATTATTTAAAAAAAGTAAAATTTGAAAAATCTGCAAACATATAATATATATGAAAAATAATAAATAAATATACAAAGTGTAAGATTAAGTTTAAAGAGCGAGTCTGTAACAGACTCCATGTAGGCCACTCCCGATTTTGATGCATCACCCTCAGTCGTTTTTGTTAGATATTCCCAGTGATTTAGTGGCTTTAGAGACGATTAAGTTCTTGATTTAAATGCTTGCTATCATTTTAAAGAATTTACATTCTTTCAGAATCATATGTGGCTTCTATAAGAACTATTGTTAAGAAGTAAGAACTATTTTCTCATAGCTCTTCAGACAGTCCCTAAAAAAGCAATGGCCGAATACAAAAGGTATGACATTGCCATTTGCGGTTGGATTGGAGTTTTTGTTATGAGTAACCATATTTTTCCACTTCATTTGTCTTTGTATTTTCTAATTTACCAATCTCGCTTAATGATATGACACAGAATGGAATGTATCTTTACAATGTTTTAAATATGTTTGTGAAATAATTTTCCCTCTATCATGCACAAATCTTACTTCATTTTTTTTTAAGTATATGTATATATATTTTTTTGGGCCTAAATTTTCCGTCAAAACTCTGTGTATTTTCGTTATCCCAATTGCATGCTTTTGGATGACTCTCGTAGACAAACAGCTTTTTAAGATTTGCTTGACGATATCTCTATGACAATCATGGAATCAGTCAAAACAATTCTGAAGCACAACAACTCTGAATAACCAGAAATGGTAAGGTACTGAACCACTATGATTCTTATTATGCGTTGAAGGAGTCTCGTAGCGACTATGATGCGTACCAATATTTCTTACCAATACAGTACGAAATGGTGCTTCATTATGTTGCAGAAACAATTGTCTACACATTATTCTGGACTTTTTTCGTGAGCGATTTGACCAGGCAGAAGATATTTATATTGCACTAAATTACGATAATTGAAGAAAGCTATAAATATGACCATCAATTTTGAACGACTTAGGCGCGAACTTTTGAGTCTTAGCTTTTGCACCATATTCGTTTGATTAGTAGGTTATATTTCATCGATTTCTAATAGTTAGAAAACATTGTTTGACTGACGTCAATACCAGACAGTTTGACTGAAAAATTGTGTTTGTGGCAGTTGATGAAATTTCATTATTTGTACGCACAAACTGTCTTCAAAATTATCTGTCATAATCCTAATGAAATGTGAACAGCATCAGCCAGGTCTCTTACTGTCAATCGATAATTTAATATTCTTAAAGTATGTATTGTTCACTTCCAATTTTTGGCTTATAGTATTGTTGAGCGATATTTCTTTTCAAAAATTTCTCTTCCTTTTTTGAATTGTTTATGAAGGTTAGCAATTTTTTGTGGTACAACTTGGATAGCGAAGATCTGATTTAAGACAATGTCTTGCTTTAATAAGGTTAGTTATCTGAGTCTGAGTTTTGGCTCAGATGTCAGAGGCAGTACAATCAACTTATAAAAAAGAGTTGCTGGGATTAAAAAGGCTGCTTATATTAAATTAGAAATGGCACCTAGTAACCTCTAAAAGAATTCTTCATTATTTTTTAGCATGGTTAAGGAGTGTTATAATTTCTAAGTAATAATTATTAATATATTTTTTAATAACAGTTATTATTTAAAGCTAAATTACCTAATTTATTAATAATGAATACTTTCTTTGTAAATTGTAAGCATTTATCTCACTAAAAGTTATTAAATGCCAAAGTACTCTTTGGTTGTCAACTGCAAAATGTTGCAATAATTTACTGACACAACGTAAAGACTTTCGTGGGGTACATAAATTATTCCGGATCAGTTGTGGTTATAAATGAACCATTCCTTTGTGTTAATATTCAGTTTAATGTTTTCTGAAGGACTGCTCTCAATTTAATATATTAAAATTGCGCTGTTTTCCAAACTCAATATAATTGAAATGAATCCAGCAATTCTCCAAAGTCCAACTTTGACTTCGCGAAGTACTTAATTTAGTAATTTTCCGGTTTGCTGCCTTTCAGCTGCAGTCGCTAATATACTTGTAGGAATGCCACAGAAACACCAAACCGAATAAGCCAACCGGGACTACTTGCAACTCACACAATCGCACTGCAATGCACTGCACTAAGATAAATCAGAAAATAAAATACTTCAAACTGACAAAGAATAAGAAATGTACCAGCATAATCTGTGATTATAGTGCCGCCGGAAATGTAAAATGCGACTTGCATGGATGTAATGTCAACATTCACCAGAATGTTAGAATAAGGAATAATACTCAAGCGAAGCTGTAAAAGTTGTCACCATGGAGTGCGCACTGTGGTTGAGTGACATTATGAGCAATTTTGAAAAGCAGTTCAGAAATATATATTTGCAGGGAATTAAGTTTATTCTAAGTTTTTCTCTTTTTATTTGTATCTGCGGAATTGCATTGGAAATAAGGTTTATCGGTTTATGCGTTGGCATACAAACGTAAAAACTTATCATAGTAATGTAAGTCTTTGTCGACAGATTTTCCATCAACACTTCCGTTTGAAAGAAAATATTAATATAAAAAAGGTAAAGAATTATATAACTCAGTTGTTGTTATAACAACGCATCTGAGTATTGTCAGTCTTAATTTAAATTCAGATTTTGCTCTTAATTCACGAAAGCAATATAATTTATTTGCATTTTATGACAGATACTATACTCGTATAGTGCTCAGTCAACTTCTGTGTACAGAAACTTGAAAAAAAAATGTAATTTATTTATTTAATATTTTTAGCAAATTTATATGATTTTATATAGATAATAATAATTTGATTATTAGCTTATTTTTTCCAGCTAATTACATCTTCTGCTGCTCGACTTTTACACAAATTTACATTTATTAATAGCAATACTGATAATTACTCAATTATAATTGCAATTCAGCAATTTAGGTAATTTTGTAGACAATTTCAGTAAATTCCCAGAATTCTTAATTGTGCCTTAATTAAGATACAAACAGTTAGGCAATTGCGTTTGACACTTCATTAGCAATTTCGGTGTTTGCCTTTAATTAATTAACCAAAAACTCAAGTAAATCGAAATTACTTGTTGAGGAGGCCTAACAAATTTTTAAAGTAATCGTATTTTTTGCTTAAATTACTTACAGTTTTACATAAATTTTGTCTATGTCAGTAACAGATCACTTTGTAAATTATTAGATTTTAATTATTCTTAATAGTTTTATCCGTTATTACACATAACTTTTTGAAACTAAAGAATATGTGGAATGATGTTTAGCACGGTAAGGAAAATGCCATTTTCCATATTATATCTGCAATAAGTTTTAAATGAAGTGATTTAAATATAACATAAAGTAGGTAAGAGGATATCGCTTACTTATCTGTTATTAGAATTTTCGCACACATGACATTATTCATTATTTCTTGAAGTGAACCCGGTTTAATTGTATGTGGAACCTTCCGCAGCCTAGACGCAGAAAAAATTATGTTTGAAACAAACCTGACAGACTTCGTTCTGTCAAACAGATTTGGAATGTGGCAGTTTTTTGTTCCAACCTATTTTATAGTCGGGGTAAAAAAATCTCCTGAACAGAACAGTTACCCTGGTGTATGGGGTTCAGGTCGGGTGACCAAAGTATCTTCTCTTCCAAAAACTTTGGCCACCCTTCTGGGATCCACTAAAAAACCCCGATTGGGATGTCTGCCAGGGGGTTTTAAACTATGAGGCGAACTTAGGTTTGAACCCTGATTGGAAAATAATCTAAAGAGGTAGTGGAAACCTAATGGTGACAAATATAACACCTCCACAAATAATATATAAATAATATACTGATTAATTCGACTTATACGTCTTGATATCTGGTAAATTAGAACTGCAGTAAGCCTTGCAGTATTCGCGCGATCTCTTTTGATGAGTTCCGAGGATTTATTTTTATTATAGGTGGGTCATGTTAATCTGGAAGTCGCACATGACCTAAGTACATTCCATCTGTTATTGGCAAGTTGCAGAAAGTATAGGATGTTATTTCTTTTAATGGTCTCTAGGGCAATATAAACCAGTACCGCCAATGATGCATACAGGGAGGTACGAGTGCGTGCTAAACTATCATGTAATGTTATCAGTCTTAAAAATTCTAAAAGTTATTGTTAGGCTTTAATTTAGAGCGTTTTAATAAAGGCATATTGTGAAATAAAAAAAAAAGTAATATACACTCACAGGAATAGAATAAAGGAGTCCTTAAATTCAACAAATTTATAAAACAGAATCTCGATTTCAAATTTTTTAATTTATAATCATTAATTATTTACTCAACAAAAGTTTTTAATAATAAAAATCATTAATAACACAGCTATACTATAAAAAATATTAGGCCTGGTTTTTAAAATGAACATCCTCCTCATGTACATCCTCTGAAAGCATAAATCAATACAAAATCTTATTATTAAATTTGAAACAGAATTTTGTAAATAAGTATAATTATTTTGTTATTTTTGACACTATAAGGTAACAAACATAAATTCCTCTGGTTATTTAGTTTTCAAAACTAAATAAATCCTTACACACACACATCCTTTCGCAACCATAAAACATATTAACACGTAGAAGGTAAAAGGTAAAAGTTGCCTTGCGCTTCAAGTGACACATGAGGCGAAAAGCTAAATAGTCATCATCATATGCAAAACACCTCAGGATACGTGGTGCTTATGAGCCTTAATGTGGTTTATGGTGTGTAAAACGCATTCATCAATGTCATCGTGTTAATTTTTCAATCTGATACAAAATATCTCACAAACGCTTTATGCATATTTTTCCTTTTTTCCAGCATTTCATGAATGAACTTGAAATCAGAAGTTTTCAAAGGTGAGCCAAAAAATATTTGTGTGTAGATATTTTGGGTGCTGCTTCCTGTGTCCTTGCTTTAACGTCATTTCACAAATATTTTCATAAAAATGCTAGAGATCAAACTGATGTGCTGCATAAATGATTTTAACTTATTTAAGTTAATGAAGAAAATTCTTCAGTGATATGCTTATCGGCAACATATGAGCACATAATCTCTATAACATTCATTAGAATGTGTCTACAGCATATATTAAATTTTAATTAAAAAGTTTTTCTTTTAAAGAACCCACCTGATATCGTTAAGATGCGAGTGTTTAAGATTAGCATAATTTGTTTTGGGAGACCTACTCTACATGTAACGGTTGCTAGATTTACACAATTCTCATAAAGTAATGATGAAAAATATGAATTTATCAATATGGAAATAAAGTTCAAACATATTTATTTATAAATAGGCATTTAGTTATATATATATATATATATATTATGTATTGAAAATGTTCAGTCAATGTGACACGTTTTTGTTATTTGCATAAGAGTTACTTGAGACCGTATCTATTACCCGTGCAGGGGATTATCGCAACGAAAGCGTATCATTTTAAATTTTGTAAAAGATATTTTTATCAATTTTTTATTAAATATTTTCTTTTGATTTAAAGAATTTTTAAGCGTACATCAAATAACTTTGAAGTACAACATTTTGTTCAAAGTTTTCACTTCCTTTTTAGATATTTGTATTTAATTAACAAAATAACAAAGACTGCAGTTCATTTTGTGTTATTTCCGTTGCTACATTAGGTAGATTACTATTTGACCTTTATTGTCACGTTGACATTTTAGTATCTTTACGTATATCCTCGGAATAAATACCAATGGGAATAAACCATGAAATGATTAAGTTATTTTTCAAAGCACTGCGGAAGCTGTTACTTGATATGTGTGTTTACAATCTATAGATAGCAGTTTGCACTTCCTTAACATATATAAAAGAAGTGCTTCTTTAAATGAAATTAAACAATAATTTAAGTCTTTATTCCGATATAGCAAGGCTGTTGTGTTTTAATCTAAGGTATGCTATAGTTGTGGGTATTAACAATAGTTGTGAGTTAGATAGCATATTTTTTTCCTTGAATAAAACTAATATTTGATTTATAAATATTTAATGGATATGCGGATATTTATTATTTGTATTTAGTTTCATTCTAACTAAAAAGATATAAGAATTAAACGAGAAGTTAGTATATAAACCCCTCATAACATAATGAGGGGTCTAAAAATTGTCTAATTAAAATCATGCAGGCTAACAATTTTCTCCATAAACTATTGTAAATAGCATTTAAAATTAAAAAGAAAATGGTTCATTTGGTCCAGAAAAATGTGACGTAACGGTTCTGTAGAATATATCTTTAATTATATTAAGCGGATTTTTCTGAGCCAAATTATTCTTTAAATTAATGCAGTCAACTTTAGTTCGCCTCATAAAATATTGAAGACAAATATTATAAGGTCTTTAAGTGTGAACTGAACTTTTAATTTATGAAATTGAACATTTTTATTTATTTAATCTCCTAAATCTTTTCATATTTAAAAGGAAAATTATTCCTATTATATCATTTTGTATTATAAAAATGTTACAAGACGATTTACACATACGGATAAGAACGTAAGTAAGAACGTAAGAACGTAAAATAGAGATATATTCAAACTCAAAACATATTGAATTAAATAAATAAAGATATACAAATAGACCCACATTTCTTAAATAGAAGTCCTTGCGATACAAAAACCATCTATTTCAAAAATAGGTATTACATATATTAGTAATGCAAAAGCTGTGACAATGTAAAAAAAGAAAATCAATTTCTGCCACACCATCTCTGTTCTTATATAGTTTATAGTAAAAATTCAATGACAATATTGGACTGCTATCACCTGGAAGATATTTTATAAGTTGTTTTGTATGGTATTAATATGGTTACTCTTATTTGTGACAACAAAATAGTTCACCTAGATATGATGTCTTGATGACGTGTTCTACTGAAATCACCTAATTGTTTATATTTCTGAGTCATACTGAATCTGGGTTTGCCAGTCTTTGTTTCAAGTGACTTTACTTGATCTAACTCACATTTTAAACAGGGCTTGGCTTTCTCATACCGTGGAGACACAACTGGATAATTTAGCCTTTGCCAACATGGTCAACATTTATACCAGGGGGTTACGCTAAATGACAACGTTTAATAAATATATTCTGTGGTATATTTTTTAATAAATTGCGTCTAACTATCTCACTTTAATCATCGAACCATTGCACCGTCTTACAGTCAGAAGTAAAAGATCATGAGAATGGGTTCCAAACTACAAGATTTCTGATATCAATGCTGCAAATTTCGTAGACAACTAAGCTGCTATTAAATTTTTGGTGAAAGCTACAGCTGTATCCCCAAAAGTTGTTGCAATAGCTGAATTCGACATAAAACGTAAATACTTGAAGATAGCAAGGAAATCCTGGATAAAGAAAGATTCTTGCCAGATCATAATATTCATTTTGATAAAAAATGCAGCAATTAGTTTCTTTAAGTAAAGCGGCATCGACTCAGAATAACCATAGCGGTGATAACTGCTCCTTGGGTGTTAGGGCTTGGCCTCTGAGACTTGTTTTATTTAATTATAAGATTTTTATTATAATGGCTTTGCAAAGTACGAGAATACATTATGTAACAATGCCTGTAATTGCTAAGTAGAAAACTGAAGATCTGTAAGCCCTTTAAGTTGACCAACTTAGAGTTAGGATGCTATTAAAATGTACAGACCTATCTTATTAGCATTTCATACTAGCTATAGTCTGTGTGCACACTACTTCGATTGCATTACCGTATTTGGTTTACTGTTTTCTTTTGGGGATATTAAAACTGCAATAGGTGTGTCAAATTGAGATTTCCTGTCGTTGCTGGGAGGTTTCAATCATTAACCCACCAGCATGCAACGGGTACCATTATGTCTATTTTCTTCAAATTTAATTTCTGTGAAGATTTGAAATAGAAAAACACATTATTGCAATTGATATATTCCTTTGTATTAAAAGTACTCGTCTTCTGATATATTTATCTTGAGTATCAAGTTGTTTTTAAAGCCTAATATGCCACAGTCTTCACTGTAGCATTTAAAAAAAATGAAAGAAATGTTTTAACAAAAAAAAAATGTAAATATTTCTGTTGTGAATTTAATAAATTTCTTCTTCGTTTCTTCGTTTCTTATTGAATTTACACACACGTGTATAATCCATTAGTTACTGCCGTCATAGTTACTGTCATTTATGAACCTAAAATCAACCCACAATTTGACCCGAAAATGTCCCTTTTGTAACCTATCGTTCCGTTCTATTGTTATATTCCCAAGGTATCGCATTACTGATTTACCTGACAAGCTCATAAATGTTCCCTCGCAGTTATATGGAAACCCTTCCAAAAAATATTATCAAATATTGCCTTAAATAAACTTAAACATATGTGGGTCCTTTACCTTTTTAAATTTATTAACATATTAAAAGTAAAAGTTGATATTTATGAAAGGAATGTGAAATTTACGAAGTTTGGCAAAAAGGTGAACAAAAGACATTTTAAACACAATAGTACATAAAATTAAACATAAAATGACTGCCAATGAAATTTAATACAAATAAATTTTATTTTAAAACGAACGCATACTTTTTATTCTGAAAAGGAAGTCATAAATTTCCTAAAGTGTATTAAGTAATGAGAATACCATATAAGGAAATGTATTTAATGTACATAAATTTATTTTTTTACAATTATTTTTAAATTGAATTCTTTTGTACATTATTTAATCAAAGACCTTAATGATTTCTTATAATAGATATATGAAAAAAAATTTTCGTTAAAATAATTAACTTCCATCAAAATGAAACTGAGATGTTTTTGAATAAAATTTCAAATTTTTTATGTTCTGATAAAAGTTAGAAGAATTAACTCAATTTATATAACCGTTGTTTATGCGTTTATTGTAATTAATAATCCCGCATGAGGGATAATTGTTTATGCATAAACAACAAAAGTTGACAAATGTTGTATATTAAAACGTGGACTCTTGATTCAAGCTTGACAGGGTTCAATTGCATCTAAATGACGTATATAAAAAATTGAACCAATAAATCTTTACAAAGACCCCTGACGATTTTTAGCGACATCCGAATCAACTATTCAGCTCAAGAGTGCATTTGATGAAAACTTAAAATTTTTTTTTTAGAATTTCAATAATTTCTCACTATTGTTCTATTCCAAATGGAATTTTAGTCATCGGATATAAAGTTTTCAACTATAAACTTTTCTTTATCTATATACATAAAAGAAAGTCGTGTTAGTTACACCACTCATAACTCAAGAACGGCTGAACCGATTTTAATTATCTTTGATTTGTTGGAATCGTCTCCGCTCCGAATAGCAGAATATATTATAAAATATTGGAAAAATCCACTAATTTTAGCAAAAATAATAAATTTGTAAATGCTATTTCAAACTGTTGACAGTTCGACAGTTTTAGTGATATTGATTTCTTTTGAAATTTTTTTTTCAAATATTTCAAATATTTCAAATTTCAAATATAATAAATTCAATTATAATAAATAAATATTGTTATCAATACACCATCGAGTCCACGTGATCTGTGGAACAAATATAAGGATAACATGTCAGAAGACATTTTACATAGAATTCGTGTCAGTTCAAGAAATCCCGATCTTGCGGTGAATGATGAAATGCATAATCAGGCTTTGCTCTTGATCGAAGACATATGTTACCATACGTGCGGTAGTTTGTTTGTCAGATTAGGAATGCCAGCTCCTGATCGTGGAATAAATAACGCATTTAATCGAGAATTGGAACGTGAACGTGAATATGATCGACATGAATTAGACCAATCAGTTCAAACTAATGTACCTCTATTGAATCCGCAACAGAAGGAAGTTTAACATTAATGAAAGCGATTGATGAAGAAAATGGTGGCTTTTTTTTCCTGGACGCCCCCGGTGGGACTGGTAAAACATTCCTCATGTCATTAATTTTGGCCACTGTTCGTGCGATATTCCGACATTGCAGTAGAAGTTGCTTCTTCTGGAATAGCGGCTACATTGTTAGAAGGATGCCGTACGGCTCATTCAGCGTTAAAATTGCCGTTAAACCTTCAAACTACCGAGCAACTGATATGTAATATTGCGAAGCATTCTGCAATGGCTAAAGTTTTAGTAGCATCTAAAATCATCATCTGGGACGAATGCACAATGGCGCACAAACGCGCATTAGAAGCACTTGACAGAACATTGAAAGATCTTCGCAATGACTCGAGATGTTTTGGAGGCGCAATGATTTTACTGTCTGGCGATTTTCGCCAAACACTCCCAGTCATTCCAAAATCGACTGCTGCCGACGAAATAAATACTTGCCTTAAATCATTAAATCTTTGGCGCTATGTGAAGAAACTTCAGCTGGTAACAAACATGAGAGTTGCATTGGTAAACGATACATCTGCTGAAGAGTTCTCCAAGCAATTGCTGTTAATCGGTAATGGCCGTGTAGCTGTTGAAGAATCGAGCGGATTAATTGCATTTCCTTCAAATTTTTGTAATTTCGTCTCATCAAAAGACGAACTCATCAATGAAGTATTTCCGAACATCATTGATAATCATAAAAACAAAAAATGGTTGAGTGAGCGAGCAATTTTGGCAGCTAAGAACAAAGATGTGAATGACTTAAACTTTGTAATTCAAAATCAAATCGTTGGTACTCTGCATACATTCAAATCTATTGACTGTGTAACAAACGAAGAAGAAGCTTCCAACTATTCAACTGAATTTTTGAAGTCCTTGGATGTGCCTGGCTTTCCACCGCACAATTTACACTTAAAGATTGGTTCGGTAGACATTATGCTTCGAAATCTAAACCAACCAAAACTATGCAATGGAATGCGTTTAGTGATAACAAAACTGATGGCCTATGTGATTCACGCAATGATACTCAACGGAAAATTCAAAAGTGATGAAGTTCTCATTCCGAGGATTCCAATGATCTCAATCGATATGCCCTTTGAGTTTAAACGAATTCAATTTCCTATTCGGCTTGCATTCGCTATGACTATAAATAAATCACAAGGCCAATCCTTTAGTGTTTGTGGTCTGAATCTAGAAAATGCATGTTTTTCACATGGTCAATTGTACGTGGCATGTTCACGTGTAGGCAAACCATCTGCTTTATTTGTTCTTGCGCCTGATAAAAAAACAAAAAATATCGTATATCACAAGGTTCTTTATTGAAGAGAATCAATCGGAGTGCAACCCATAGGTTCTTGCTGACAGACCATTAAAATAATTAATTATATATCAATATCCTAATAAACTATACAATACAATAAATTTTTTGTATTCATTTTATTACGTTAATAAATTTCTAAATTTAGTTTACCTATAATTTAATATAACATTTCTTGACTGTTACGCGGTACGAAGTTCGCGGGGTCACCTAGTAATATAATATATAGGGATATAGTTCTTAAGTATTATACTATTAAAAAAAACAAATGTGCGATTTAATATATTGAAATTTGAAGGAGGCTATATCTGAACTTCAATCATCGTATTTTAAATTTGCTGTTGCAAAAATTCTAATAAAAATTCACTAAAAAAATTTGTTTTTTTTTTTATATACATTATATGAATTATATATTATAATTTAATATTGAAAATGTTCTATAAAGTGAACTCAGTTTCTTTTAGTGTTGTTATTTTTAATCGAACTCGTGTAAAGAGAAATGCAGTCGTCATATAAAGAGATATTTTGATGCTTATAAATATAAGAATTAGAAAGGAGATTCAAAGGAAAGTAACTGCTGACTATTACTGAAAGAAATAAATTTACTTTCACCTAATTTAAGTATTTGAATTTTATTAAAAAAAAAACTAAATTAGATACTAAATGCTCAAAAGCGAAGCATAAAAGTCCCTATGTCGCTAAAAACAATACTTACAGTTATTAAAAATTTAAGAGAAGAGTTGCACCTAAACTTTCAAAAAAATCTATATATCAATATTGCAACGGATTTCTATTTATGTTGTTGTAATTTGGTTAAATGCTATTAAAAACATACAACTATAATAAGCAATGGCAGAGCACTTCAATAAAGTAGAACAATCTATTCATACATAAAGGGATTATGTCTTCAACGAAACATGTTTTAATGAACTTAAATAATTAAATTTAAAAAAATCAACACTAAAAGACTGAACTGTACGACACGATACGTTGTCTTTCATAGCAATTTTTCTAACCTCATAATATAATTTTCCACTCCTAAGATGAGTACTTTTTTCTCAACAACTCCTACTGTTACCAGCTAGCAAAACCCAAAGGTTGGTTTTATCTAAAATATTGGTTTTATTTGCAAAAGTTTGATGTCCTAGTCCTCCAGTCGGATGCAGTTTTATATAATATATATTAATATCTCGTTAATTGCTGTGAATTTGTTTTTAGTTTAGAGATTTTTAGTGTTTTGTTCATTTGTCTTGATCACAATTCCTGTAATCAGAAAAAGATATATCATTTATTGTTTTCAACAAATATATTTTTTTTTCAACAAATATATTTAAGATTTAATATTATTAGTTTTGACAATTAAACAAATATTACTAAATATACCAAGGTATTTGTATTAAGGCTGTCTGTTAGAAATTATATACATCGGCATTGTATTCTCCTATGTTGGTGCCGTGAAAAGTTTTTGATGAATATCCCGACTGACAATTTTAATCAGTCATTCGATTGAGAAAGAAACTCATCGGAGTTTCTTAAAAATATTATTTGTTCTTATTTATGAAGTCATATTTACTATTGAATTATTGGAGTTTATAGTATTTATAGAGACCTATTTAAGAGAGGGTTAAAAAGTTATTAATTTTTTGTTCTTCATATTTTTTTAGTGTGTAGTGTGAAATGGTCCAACGATTGTAATATCTAGTTATTACAATCTTTGGACTGTTATTACAATCTATATTATAATCTGCAGTAATATTATTTTTAATGTTATTTATTTTACTTTGTATTTTCATTAATTTCTGATACAATCTACAAAAAAACTAATTAAATTAATAGATATTTTCAATTACGACTGATAGTGAATATACGAAAGAGGCTATCCATAGCCCAAAATTTGATAACATTTAAACTTTATTTTTGAACATTTTCTCACTCAGCCCCGTTTTCTATTCAACACAAACTCCTTATTATAGAACAAAAGTAGTTTCTTTTTTTTTTTTTTTTTGCAGTAGGTGGAAAGCATCGAAAGCCACAGTGTAAGACTTGAACCCACTAAAACCACCTCTTAGGAATGAATGAAGAAGATTTCCACAGCAATGTGGAAACTTCATTCCAGTAATCATGGGAAAGAGGAATGAGAAAATAGACTTAATACCTAGTGAACTAGATTCATCTAAGTCAGAAAGCAAGGGCATAAACTAGGTAGGATGGATGATAAAGAAGGGGGAGGGGTTACGGCTAACTAGCGGGGATGGGATCAACAATATACTTTGTGACTGGGGTCACGAAAGCCGCGGTGGAAGGAATGGAGAGAGTGGAAGGAATGGAAACGTCGGGGGGAAGGTCATGGAGCCGGGTGAGATACCTACGGGCGTGTGACAGAAGATACTCGTCAACACGTGTGATCTTGGCATTGTTATAGAGAGTTGATATGGAAAAGTGTTTGCCATTAGGCTTGCGCTTATAATTAGTGCAATCGCGAAGAAGTTTCCGCTCAAACAGGCGGATTCTTTCCATCTGAGCGGAAGTGATGGATCAAAAGTAGTTTCTATTAAAAAGTTTTATTTTTATCTAATTCTATTAGGAATATTATTAATTTTTTTTTTAAATATTATTATTATTAAATAATATTATTATTTTTATTAACTATTATTAAATTTTCTACTTCTTGAAATATAACAAGAAATCAAGTTGTTTGTTTTTTAAATAAAATTTTTAAATTTTACTTAATTTCGCACTTTGAGACCCTAAATCTTTGTTAACATAAAATAAATAAAATTCATTTTACGAAACATTATTTTTGGTTATCACGTACAAATAGCAATGAAATTCTCATCGCGGTATGAATTCACACTAGTAGGTGTAAATAATATGTTTGAGGACGTCATGCGATCTTCACCCAAAATCTTTTCGTTAAATACTTAAATCAAATACGTATACGAGACCACCGCCTGCGACATATCGTATTTGGTAATAACAAAATGGCAGCAATTACCGAAAGGTTTCCTTTTGAAGCAGCAGTGTACCATTTACACGGTATAGCTTCATTATAAATGTCATCAAGGAGATGGTTATATGGTAAGATGCTATTCCAGGGAAGAGTAAAATAAGTTAAAGCTGTAATTGGCTGTAGTAACCCCTGTGGTGCGCATCAGTGGAGTATTACATGCTAACGCTATAAAAATACTCGTAAATGAAAATGAGCTGCCAACAAACAATTGACAATTTTCTTCTGGCCGTGACACCCTGGCACATTTGTTCGATTGTTTTGGTTTTCGTTTCCGCGCTTTGCCTTATTTAAAGAAATGAAATTTGTCTCCATAATATATGCGACATATATGGGATTTTCAGCTCATACGCTAAGTGTACTCTTGGCGTATGAGTAACATATGCTGCCTGCTTTGCTGCGTAGGCCAGAGAAGTCATTCTTGCCGTTATGGAAAAAAAAATCTTAATGTCCTTATATTGTTACCCTTTTGCTGTTTAGAAATTAACATGTTTTCCTTATGTTTGTTCTTTATGTTATTGAAATTGTAAATTGTTATTTCATTTTTATGGCAATTGTTTTTTATTTTCATCGCTTTTGTTTTTGTCTTCATTGGAATTGTTCCAAACATATATATATATTTTTATATATAAATATAACTATATTTGTAAATAATATTTATGTTTTTCTTTTCTACATATGTTTCAGTTTTATTTTTATTTTCATTTTCATTTTTACTTTAAGTACAAATATAATTGCTACAAGTGCTTTGTGCCGGCACAAGTGTCTTTTGACGCTTTTAATTGGCTACAAAACGGTTGTCTTGCACATTATGTCCCTGCCTTTATTGTTGAGGCAATAAATTGAATGTACTTAGGATCGTTAACATCGCTTTTAATACCTTTTTGATGTGCCAAAGAAATTGTTTGCGAAATTTATAGCTATAATGAAGTGCTCAGTATGATTTAAACTGAACGCACTTCCATCATTTCGAAGTAGAATATTTTCCACAAAAACATACTTGGAATATATGTATTAAATCATATTTAAGAAGTACAAAGCATATGAACAACAATTCATTTCTAAGTACTTTTAGGAACACAAATATGAATTTTAATTTATTTGTATATTTTATGAGTGTTTTAATTAAATTTCTTATAATATGTTTTAAATATACTTGTAATTCTAATTGATTTTCAAGACATTCATTTAAACTTAAATAATGATTACTTTTAATATAGAGATGCTTATAAAATTTAAGGAGTATTTAATTTAATTTCATTAATATTTCTATAAATTGACAATCTAATCCTTATTTAAAAACTAAGTGCATATAAAGAGAAATTCATTTAAACCATTTTCTCTAATTAAAAATATCTCATATACAAATGTTTATTGTTTACCAAATGGCTTATTAGTCATTCAATAAATTTCTGTAAATTTGTTTTTAATTAAGTACACTATTGTAGTGTATCTGCATATTAATTATATTATCAACAAACAAAATAATTATTTGTTAATGATAATATTATGTTATATGGTACCGGCATATGCCAAGAGCAAAGACCCTTATTTTGCATTGGTCACACACTTGCCTTGTGAAGAAACGCAAAAGAAAGGTAATTTGATAACCTATTCAGGTAGGTTAGTGTTTAGATTAGAATAAGTATAAATACTGTTAAATTTTAATAAAGAATTTCAGATTCAACCTGAACATTGAGTCTCCTTGATTACCTTATTTAAGTTGCCTAGTTGCAACATAGTTATATTCGCCTTGTTTTGAACAATAAAGGTGCCTCGCTGCACTAGGGAAATACCTACACAACATTATCATCTATACCAGAGGCGAGGCGTCGAATGGTTCAGAGTGTTCACTGAACACCTTAACAAAGCTTCCTTTTCAGATTTTTTTTTATTAGGTAAATAATCTCGCTATTTTGCTACTTAACATTTTTTATAATAGCTTTTCCAAATATATTAACATAAACACAAAACGTATAATACAAACAAAACCACACATACATATGTTAGTTACACCCAACATTGCTTATAATTAATAAAAGAGAAAACACATTCCTCTTGAAATATAGTAAGGTGCAGAATAAAAACTGCACCGCGTTGCTTACAAAGCATGTAAATGAAATAACATTCACATTGGGACTATGTTCAATATTGAATACACAACACAAAACATACAAACAAATATATGTACGTAAAATAATCTTAACTCTTAAATAAATGCGTGCAAGCAGTTCAATAAAAAAAGTGCACTTCCAATGTTATGCAAAGTAAATACAAAAGAGAAAAGAAATGACTGAGCGAAAATCGCTTTACATTTGACGAGAGGATCATTCCACTAAACTGAACCAAAAGTTTATACAAAGCGTGCAAATACAATCAAAGTCACGGTTGCTGTTTTATATGGGGAAATGGTTCAGTATAAAAACTGAACCGGGCATTGTAAATACAAAGTAAAAGAGTAAATGAATGCATGAGAGTTTCTTACTCTTATATAGAGGTTGGAAATAAATCAAAACAAAGTCATTATTGCAATTTTATACTAGCAAATGGTAAAAGTAAAGCAAGAGATTAAAGAAATTTGAAGTGAAAAATAATATTTAGAAATGGATAAATGTGTGATTAAAGATTTGATTCAATGTCTTTTTAAACGATCTTCTGAAAAAAAGATTTTAATTCATAAAACGAATAAACCAACTCCAGATATGAAGAATTTGATACCTGTTGTAAAAATGTCGAAATCTATGGTAAGTCGTCGTTTTCCTACAGCTACAGCTTTATGGTAAATAAAAACCAGTGGATCACAGGCTGCGAATATTTAAATAAATTGTTTTGTTGGTCTTGTACGCTATTTGCTTGTGGAAAGACAAATTCAGGAGTAGGGGGAATTCTGTTTTGATTAAATTGTGAACACCTTAACAAAAAGCTGACGCCTCGCTACTGATCTATACCAATATACACTATTAAACACTATATAAAATAATTTAAATGAAAGATATAAGATTGCCGTACAAGAAGAAGATAAATTATAGAAGAAGTTGCTTCCAGAATATGAGAAATATACAGAAATGTTTGCTCTTGTTTGCTCTTTATAAAATATTAACAAATTAATAATACAACAATAAAACATTCAAAAAATACTATACATAAAATTGCGATACATATGGTAAATCATAATCATAAATCGATATTAAATCAGTTAACAAATATAAATAGTGAATGGGGCACTATAAACACACATTATTTACAATAGAAAGAACAATACAATATACCTTAATATCGAAATGATAAGAATAAGTTATCAATGGTGTAAGATGACGATTCCAATTGTTCACAGGTCGTTTACGACTCCCGAAGTACTGGGCGATTCACCAACAACTGACTAACTGCTTTTCTTTTACACTTCCGTTGTCATCAGGGTTGCCATCGCTTCACAATAGCTAGTAATAAGAGTCCACTATAATACTATATACACCATATTTCTAACTAACAACAAGGTTCCTATTCTCTGAGAACATCGTAAGTTCAATTATGTAGTAAACTGTTAAAATTTGAGAAGAACTCCCTTATTAAGCAGTAGAGTTCTCCGATATTTTATAAATAAATTGCTCCTATTACTACATAATACACTCAGTCGAACGACTTATATAGCAACTAGCATATTGTCGGTGTATTTGTGTACTATATAAAAGCATTTGTATGTATAATAAAGGTTTTTAAAATGGAAAACTATTGATTAATCAAAGTCATGTCATCATTTTTATTGAAAGCAAATCAGCTCGAACTAATAATTAAGTCTAACTGAACATTAGGACACACTAAATCATAACGAATCGCTAATATCAATTCTTTGATTAGATAATATTAGTTCTTCGATTAGATAATATCAATTCTTCGCTTCAATAATCGAAAATGATCAATGAAAAAGAAAATATATAGAAAAATATCAACATATGTAGTACGAGTGAATTTAAAAATATTAAATAATAATACCCAGGTGGTATCCATGAGTATAAAAATCTACCAATTAACGTGGCATAAACAGTTATGCTGTAGGCCTCGAAATCCGTTGTAATTGATTTCGCCATAAAGCTTTCAATTATGTGAACAGGACATATATCGGCAGCGGAAAAGTGCAATTGAAAACGCAGACATAATCAGTCATTCAATAAACTTACTAAGAGTTGGTTAAAAAAAGAGTAATGTAACTGAAAGACTTAAGTAGTTAGTTTTGAGCCAAAACAGCAACAACTTTATGACAAACGCTAGAAAAGCTATGGTAGTCTAAAGCTTCACAGGCAAAACACTCTATGTAAGCATATTGCACGGCACCTGAATATTTGTCTTTTTTAAGTAGAAAAAATACGGGAATGAAAATTTAAACGCGACTATTTAACCAGTAGTCTATTAACTGCTAGTTGAAACCGGTTAACCTTTTAACCAAGCTAGGTTATACTTGGCACATTTATCATAAGCGAAGAACCACAATACCAACAAAAGCTGCAATGCGGATATTGGATAGACCCAACGTAATTAAGATCGACTCCTACTTCAACTACATTGATCGAGCGCAGATCAAGGTCCAACAAGGTTGAATGCGAAATAAGGTACCAGTCAAAACACAGGGGGAACCAGAAAGAGAATTGTAACTTATTCTAGAATGAAGGCCGCTTGTTGTTAATAATTGAAAAATCTTGTGCGAATTTTAAAATAAGAGGTGCTGCATTCAATTACTTCAAAGGTAATCACAATGAGTTTTGAGATATCGGAACATATGAAGTTATCAATGTAACTATAGCCGTGAGTAGCTCAACTCAGATTTTTTGAAAGATATAGCTTATTTCTTGATATATGTAAGTTAAAAATTGTAAACATTTTGAATTGATCACACCAACAAGAGTTACAAATGTCATCTAGTGTTAACAAGAGTATGTAATTAATATATTGATAATGGAAAGAGATAAGGTCGTTCGAAAAAATTTGACTGTGAAATCAGAATCGTTCCATTTTAGAATGCAATATAGGTATAGATGTATTTATGCAACAGTTCTATTATGATGTTTTTAATAAGTCGTTTTAACAGCAAATAGGAACACATTTTGTATGTTAAGTTTCTGATTCACAGTTTATTGGGATATTTGCGTATAATAGTTTTTTTGAAAAGAAAATGGAGTTGCTCCTTTTGTAAAGATACCAAATCCTTACATCAGACTTTTACAATTTTACTGATCCGTTGTTAATGCAGAACATGGTACTTTCTAATGAAATTCCAAAGTCGTTGATATGCAAATCGACTTCACCTGTTGTAAATCAAAAACGAAATTCATGTATCCTTATTCGTCCTGAGGCAAGTAGTCAAATACGAAATTATTCGATTTTGATGGAATCATTCTTCTCACTGACACGTTTTCACATATTCGTATTTCGTTTTCGTTTTCGATTTCGATTTTTTGCTTTTCATCTGTTTTTCATTTTCATTTCCACTTTTGTAGTTTATATGTTTTTTTTGGATCGAACCGTTTAACTGTCACTGTCTGATAACAGCAATTGCTCAATATTATTTGTGTTATTTCCGCAATATTTCTTTGCACTTCGAGTCAGTATCACAGCGTGATTGCAGATGTGTCTGCTCTTGTGCCTGCGATTTGCATGGCTGGTGGGTCTGAGGGCAATCTTTATAAATTTCCTTTTCATGTATTGTGTATGAAATTCAAATAAAATTTCACCTGAAACAAACCATATTTTTATCTGAAGGAAAGACAGAAAAGACAAAAAATATAACTTTTTATCATCGAATTTATTTGCCTTTGATACAATTTACTGTAGGTGCCAAATAAAAATCGTTAGGCTTTCCGAAATTGTTTTACCATTAACTCTTGTTTTATGTTTCGTTCCGTAATGATTCCGAAGATATCAAGCTACAGTTTAAGACTTTTGATTGTCAATTTAAATTTGATGTGCTGCCATATTTTCCAGAATGTCTCCTTTATTCGATTTCGACTTCGTTTTCGTCCTTGTTGCGTGTGTTATCTGTGAGAATCAATCGATTTGATTGCGTTAAAGTATTTCTTTCATTTGGTATTACTGCTTAAGCATTACAAATGCAAACATGATTTTTATGCATTTGCTCATATGTGATAATGCGAATGTGTGTCTGTTTATTTTACAAATATCTATGAATTCAATTTCAACAAATCAGAATTTAATTCGTGTTGACACATGCTGTTTTGTACTAAATCCTCATTTCCTTTATTCCTCCGGCTGTGCTGAATATACATATCTGAGCATTTTCTCATTTAAATGAAAAATTAAATAATAAAATACATGAAAAACCAGAAAGAAAACTTTTTAATTTCAGAATTTTAATGCAGTGAGATAACTTTCATGTCTGTATATGTTTGACTTCGTAATTGAGTAGGAATTACTTAGGAAATATATTTGCATTTGCCATAAATTATATAAATCTAAGAAAAACACTTTAAGAAAATGATATTGCAAACTATTTGCAAAGTTTATTCATGAGTATATTTTATATAACTTAAAAGAACACACAATATATACTCATATATTCACATAAAATGAACCTTTTGTAGACTACATAAGTAACAAAAATGGTTATTCTTAAAGATACTTTTACTTAAATGAATGTAAACAATTTTTATGATTTACAAATTTAAGTGCTTTGCACAAATCAAATTCCATTTTGATGATTGGATTTTATAAATCCAAATAAATAATTTTTTAATAATATTTAAGTAAAGAAATTTATTAGTTTTATATTAAAAAAATTTTAATTTTCATATAAAAAAATTAAATTTTGAATTTTTTTCTCTATAGGTTACTTTTTGTTATAATCAAAATTAAACGTTTGTTTAATATTTTTTGATATATTTCTATATTTCGACTCTCCTTGAATCTCCATCATCAGGATTAGGATTTAGCATTAATTAGTGTTTGGGTTAATTGGTTAAGGTGCGCTGACTCTGAGCTTCAAATTTGGCAGGACACGAGTTCGATTCCTGGTACTTGCAGTCTCAAGAAATTATTTAAGTGTAATTACATACAGGAATTATTTTCAAGACCACTAGTGATAGATATTTGGCAATAATTGAAACAGCTGTATGGTCAGCCAATTCAATTAATTAAAATTCAATTAATTAAAATAATATGAAATAAATTCTTGTTGTTTTAATTCACTACTATTCGAAAAATCTCTATGAAATCTATATCTAAAAGTCATGCTCTTGATTTCGTTGTATATATAATATAATAAAATTCATGAGCACAGACCATACATTCGTATTTGGGATTGTCTAATTGTCTAGTAATTAAATTTAAGTTTTGAAGTTTAATTTTTTATTTAATTTAAATCAAAATTTAATTAATTTTTAGACTGCAAGTGTCAGAAATCAAAGTCTGTCAAATTTGGACCAGTGTGTTGACATACAAATTTGGAACTTTAACAATTTCTCTTGTTTATATATAAACAAATCTTGCATTTACTATAAACTAAAACATAAAATTTTTTTCTCTACTACCATCTTTTGTGTTTGAAATAGAATTGTCATAGCAAAAAGTAACTAAAAATATTTAAACTGTAATAGTATTAAAAACTTGAACACAGTGAAAACCCTTTTATTTGGATATTGATTCGACTACTTATTCGGTACGGTTATGCGAACTAATCGTTTGAAAGAGCTTGGAGTATACATACATACCATATATATATACATAAATATACAAAAATCCTTAAATTATTGATTAAATATTGTATAACTAATGGAATACAAGTACAAAGAATTTACTATTTTTTTTGGTTCCAATTACTATATTTTCACTTGAATTTTAATCTGAAGTTATTTTATAAAAGTAGAGCTGAACATATGTTCCTGCTGTGTAAGTACATTTGATTGATAAAAATGCATTAATATGATTCACAAGTTATTCAGCACCATAAATGGCTATTTATAAATCTTTGTATATCAAGTATAGAAGAATTATAACTTTCGTTATTATATTGGTTACTTTAAAAATTTTAATTTGTACAATATGTTGTAGTTCATTATTTCATATAACCTATATGTCAATATTTATTTGAGTTTATGAAAATTAAAAATCAAATCAAATTTTCTTCGAATACCGATAGTTCTATGAACAAAAAACTTTTTCGCGTGAAAAACTTCTTAACAGTCATATAACAGAGTTTTCGCTGCCAATTTAAACTTTTAGTTTCCTGGCTAATTCTTAAAATATATTCAGTGAATGTATGAAAAAGTTAAACAGTATTGCAAATTACCATAAATTACTTCTTATATAGATACCGGGTTAGTGCAGTGCCATATCAAATACATTCAATGATTCTCTGGCTAATAAGAGCTCTGCTAGAATTCTAACGTTATCAGAACTATTAAACATTATCAGTTCTGCAGGAGTCCTTTGTTGGGTCAATAACTAAGCTCTGCTCATAGTCCAAGAACATATATAAGTAAAGTAAAAAAAAAATGTTTATACAACTAAAGAGAGGGGACTGACTGGTGTGATCATATGGCATAACACTGGTGAACAATACATATCCATGGTGGGAGTCATCACAAATCCAACATATTAGTGCTGTTTTCAGAATGTGGACAATATAAGGCACATTGGCTATTACTTTTCAACATTTGCAAGAATAAAGCTATAACTGTTGGGCGAAAATTTGCGGGGTACGCGCAATCTACATGTTTTCTATTTACCTTATTTTTGTATAGTTATTAATGAAATTAAGAATATCGAGATTAAGTAATTTTTTGTTTTTCCTTGTGTCTTTTTTGTATTATTTTTTTGTATACTAGTATCTTCGTTTCGTTCTGCCCTTGAAACAAAAAACAAAAAGAAATGGAAAAAATCATATATATCAATATTTTTAGAGGATTCAAATAGCTACAAAGTGTGATTATAAAATTTTTTTAGCTGGAAATAAATTACGTAGGTTACTTATGGAACATAACTTGTGTTTTTTTAGTTGCATAAGAATGATCTATGTCGATAACTATGGTTTGATAGTTGAGAATGTAAAAACAATATTACTATATCTATTCAGTAACATTTGGCAATTCATCATGAATTGTTTAATGCTAGAACAAGGCTTTTGAATTGTGAAAAAAAATGAAAAAAAATTTTTAAAAAAAATGTCTCTGTTCCCAATGTTTATTAAGCAGTTCGCCCATTTAATATGTTTAGTGATGAAGTTTATTTCTGGTTAAATGGCTACCTTAACATATTAAACAAAATTGTTAAATTCAGAGTGAAGATATCGAATCATCGTTACATCCATTAACATTTACTGTTTGGTGTGATTTATCCTCAGGCGGGAACATCGATCTTTATTTCTTTTAAAATGTGGAAGGAGCTACCGTTGCAGTGTATGAAGAGCGCTATCGAGCCATGTTGATTGAATTTTTGTGTCCAAAAAATAATCAGTTAAATATCAACGACATTTGATTCCAACGAAAGACGGTACAACTTGCTAAACAGCCATGCAACGCACCTAACAATCAATTTGTTGCGAAATTAATTTGGTGACTGGTAATAATTTTATTTTTAGAAGTGGCCACATTTACTGTAAAATATAGTCAAAAATTGGTCTAGTCGATTGGGACATATAACTTGTATCCCATGTAGCGGCAGACATATGCCGGAAATTATATTCAAAAAAAGTTTTTACAAGATTAATTACAGTACTTTATGTCGTTGGAAATAATTTTCGCAGACTTATCGATGTTTACATAGTTAGCCTCTAATAGCTGTCAATAGATCAACAATAACTTGATGGATGTTCATTTTCGATAGTTTAAGATTGTGCACATAAACACGATGCTTTACGAAACCCTAAAAATATATTCAGTGATTATGAATCACATGATTGGGGTTGCTGAGTCACTTTTTCAAATTTATAAGTGCATGTCCAAAAAGTTTCTCAAGCAACGACGCCAAAACATATTGTGTTGAGTGACGATAAAGGTTTCTCTTTTGTTAAAGCTACAAATCGATACTGCTTCGATACCAAATATGTGATTTTAAGTCTAGAACTAACTTGCGTTGTTAGATAAGTAGACTTATTTCCTAAAATTTGAGACTTTCATCAGGTGAACTAGTTCATAGACTTTCACAAAAAATAATTAAATCTTGCCATGTTCGAATAATAGGGCACTCAATGTGGACGAGTGTATATTCTACAATTTTTCTACAATAGTATTATATTCCAAGTAGTACGTATTGTATATACCAAAAAAAAATTAAATTTATTGTCTACCAAAGAATTGCATGCAAAAAGCTAGAGGCACCTACATATCTTCATTATTTTTTAAAGTACTTTTGTTTTGTTCACTTACAATGTATTCGTGTCAATTACATTACTCCCAAATGTGATAAAACTCAAAAGTTCTGTTTGTTTAATAAAACAAACAAAAAAGTTTATATAAATATTTAAAACAGACTAACCGGAGACATTGAAAGTAGTACTGAATATGCTGAAGTTTAACTCCGAGATATGGGTGTAACCCTTGGCATGTTGTATTGCAACGACGTTTTGTTTACTTAAGTACAGAATTGTTTATTATTCCGCACTTCGCCCATTTGTGCTGTAAATTACTTTTTAAAAATATTTTAAAGGGACTCGTGCTTCATCCTTAATTCACATATGATCCACTTTTATGTTTATTTGTGCAAATAAGCCTACACATTCGTATACAAATGTTAATGAAGTAGACAAAAGCGGAATCAAAAATGGCTCCTATAAAAGTGGATGTTTAAATACATGAAAGCTCCATGGCATCAGATATTTTATCTCAAACGTTGGGAAAGCCGAATTTTTGGTTCGAGGAAAAGTTCACACATTAAATTTTATATGACAGCGAAATATATTTGTTTGTATTGATGACAGTCAGTGCTTCAGATTGTAAGCTGATTTCTGGCAGCTTCTTGCCGCTGGTGTTAAAAGGCTTCCGTCGTGTAATCTGGCATTAAATACCAATTAAGCTTGTTATGCCATCGAATCAAATTATTAAAGTTCTTTGAATTCGGCGGGTTTTCCCGAAATTTATGTTTAAATATATATTCGATGATTTTCATTTATATTGTTGAGCTAAATATAACTGAGTTGTGTATACACTTTAGATTTTTGAGTAAAGAGATAATAACACTAATTCCATATATTGATAATATGGGCCGAATTCTAGCCATGTGGTGCGAATAATTATAATAGTGCAATAGTGATATTTACTTATTGGAGTAGTATATAGAAAGGCTCTCTTATTGGATTTTTTAAATAGTTTTTATTAACTTGTTTATAACCAGGACATAGAGACTATCAGGACAACTATGTAGCAAATGAGTTGATGCAGCCATTAATTATATCAATTATTTTAGAAATATTTATCTACATTCAGAAAAATAATTTGGTTGATTTAATTAGATTTTAACTAAATATTAGGTTAAAATATTCTTACTCGACGTATCATGTTGGTTCAACCATAGCTGAACATGCTGATTATACCTTCTTTCTTCTTAAAATATAAAACCTGTCTAAGTTTAGGAAACTTTTGTGTAGTTTGGGTTCGTTTGGTTAAAACGCTTGAAGTCATTTTAGTTCACCACTTAAAAAAATCAGTATGTTGTAGTATATAGGGTATATCATATTGAGTGGTTTTAAATTTCTTGGTATATGAAAACAAGTTTATGAGTGAGAGATCCACAATCCAGCGCTTTCAAAATAAAGTGCTACGGCATATCGTAAATGTGCCATTTTACATCAGAAACAGTGATCTCCGACCTGACCTTGACATGCCAACAGTCGACGATGTGGCCAAAAATTGTTAAAAAGAAAAACAGTGGTAGGTCTGATAAACACTGATTGGCAAAAGTCCTTCGCTTTCGTCCCTTTTAAATTTTCCAATCGGAATCGCTTAATAGTTGCTTTAATTTATTATTTGTACTAGAGGCAATATTAAAATGCTTTCGTCTATATTTTAAGATTCATTAATAAGAAGAAAACCATTATGAGGCACTAATAGCCTTGTCACCGTGACCAAATTTCAATCGAACTTTTTGTCTTCCTCTCAATATTAAATATTAATTCATCGTGAAATCCAAATCAATTTCTCATATAACGTAACCATGGCTGTCTGCAATACAAGACCACAAAAGAGCAGAGTTAACCGATTTCTAATGCATATAGTGTATGAGTTTGTAGTATGTCTAGTTAAGAATTACACAATTTTAGTTAATAAATTTTCAATAACATCAATTAAAACTTTATTAAATTTTAATTAGGTTTTTACATATACAATTCATTTGTGACTTGTATCTTTCAAATATTTTATGTACATCAATTTAATTTAAATAAAAAAATTTTACATGTAACAAATTGTTGTTTTTAATAATTTTAGTTTTGATATCTCGGTATTCAAATAACATAATTTTTTATATATTTTATATAATTTAGTTAATTATTTGCCATTCTTAATACTTTAATTTCGTTCAAAAACTTCACACATTATCTTAAAGCAATATATCTTTACATGCGTAGTTTATATAGAAATAATCATTTAATTATTATTTAATTATTTGAATTATTAAAGTAACATTAATCTGTAATAGTGTAGCTGTAATACCTCATGTACATATATATGTCCTTGCACATATATATTTGTATATATAATTTACTCTTTATTAATAACATAATTCAATAAAATTAATTTGTCAAAAATTTGGCAGAGATATGTAAATTGTTTTATAGTTTTAATTTTTAATTTAGTTTTTATTTTTTTGACTTTTAATTTAATTTTAGATATCATCAATTAAATTCTTACTAACTTGATTTATACTTTTTCTTTAGGAAGCATATTGTATTTAATATATACATAATACATATATAAATTACAGTTTTATTTAAATTGGTAAGTAACTACAATTAATTTAAACTCTTATTAAAACTATTATTTAAATACATTCTGAATAAATTCAAATAAATTGCTTTCTTATTGCAATAATTTTTGATTTTAATTACACAACATTTTAACTAAATTTATTTTTACATTTAATTAAATATAATTTACATTAAGTTTCAATACATTTACATTTTCTTAATATATAAATATTTACACTTAAAAAATTTTGATATAAAGTGTTTTAAATTTTTTTTACTATGTATATTAATTATTTAATATAAATTTAATATGAAAATTATTACAGTTTATCTTTTATCTAAACACTTGCAGTTCAATCAAAAGTTGGCGTATCTTTGAAATATTTTTGCAACTGGGGCTCATTTCAGTTAAAAAAATATTTCGCTTCTAAAATTTCTTTTGAAATTCATATTATGTACTATTGATTGAAGTGTAGTGTTTTTTTTATTATAATTTTTTTAATAACTAATTTTTTAATTTATATTAAGAAAAAAAACCTTTTTTTATACATTATGCACATAATTCTGATTTTGCTTTTGATGGATTGTATCAAATTCTTTGATAATCTTCGGAATGCAAGATTTTGATACAAAACACAACAATTGACTCAATAAATAATTTAAATAATTTAATAATAATTAGTTTACAATAATAATAAAAATTTATAAATTAATAATTAAAATAAAATCGAAAAAATTATAAATATATGCATAACTATAATACTAGAAATAAATAACACTGATTGAATATATTATAAGAAGTCCTGAACATAAAAAAAATATCTCTTATCTCTGTCTAAACCATTGCTTTTTTGGAAAATCAGACTTATATAATTATTTGATTATATTAATATTATTAAGATGGGATGTGACACTGCGATCATCAGGTCTATTGTGCCTCTTTCTGGGCTTAGAGTAAGTCTTTCAATAAAAATTTGCGTGTTTTTTGTCTCTTCCGTAAGCATATCAGTTTATAACGCATAATAATCTGATATAATGCAATAATTCAAAAAAGTTTAAGAAAGTATTATTAAACTAATGTAATTATAAAAATATAAATAACTACTAAGCAATAAACATTATTCATTAAGTTAGTTTAGATTAAGAGAAGAATCTGTGTCAGACTCTGCGAAGACTATGTATGCGTTACCTTAAAAATCATATTTAAGATGGGCCTCATCTTATGATTTGGTTTTCTAAAAGATTTTTCTGATACGTTTATTCTCGAGTCAAGAGCTAAATAATCTATTTCAACCTATTTCTCTTCTTAAAAAATTTGAGACTTTTATTATCAGTTTCTGATAGTTCTTCGGGTTCATAAAATAATTTTTTTAAGAATTGCAGACCTATAAATTCTCAAAACTGTGTATCTGCAGAATATCTAAGAGATTGATTGATTCTAAATTCTACAATATCAAATCATATAACGATATTGGAGATTTAACTTGCCTTGGTAGCAATAGTGTTTGCATTACTAAATTAGTTTGAGTGGGAATCAATCTTCTAGTGTCAATATGAAAAAACTTGTTGGAAGCTGGTTTTTGTAATACCTAAAAATATATAGGCAGTAATTATGTGGATTTACACAACTATGATTATTCAACTAATAATATCAAATAATAATAAAGTACATAAGTATAATGTAAGAACTAGATTAAATAAATAATTGAAAATTGTTATAAGTTATATACACAACGAAGAGTATATGTCTTTTATGCATAAAAAAAAATAATACCAATGTAATAATACTGATAGTTAAATTATTGTATTTATATTAAAAATAAAAATAATATAATTAAATAATATATAAAATGAATTAATTGTAAGAATAAACATAACAATAAATACATAATATAATTAATTATTGGATCAATTTATAACTTTTCAACATTCCTATTAAATCAGAATAGAGGTTTCGGAAATTTATTTACCTCTATAGTATATTAATAAATGTTTCAAATACTATATCTATTTGAACTTAAACTCATAAATAATCTATTGGAATTGAAATTTTAGTAACTAAAACAATTTAAATTGACAGGCTCAAACCGACACTTCTTTCGTATATTTGGAACGATCATTTAAGTCCAGCATTAATTTGTCCGGTCGTTTTGTGCGTCCATTGCCATTTGTCTTGCTATTATTTGCATTATTGCCTTCACCCTGACTTGAATTGTTTGAGTTTGAAGAAACATTTCCAAGCGATGTTTGGATAACTACTGCACTCTCACCTGATTCTTGCTTCCTAACACTTGTTGTAGTAATAGAGCTAGTACTTGGCAGCATTGCTAAGTCAGTACTATCACTGGTAAGAATTGAATCTAATGTACCCTCAGGGAATATTTCACAATCTACTGTAGTCTGATATTCCTGAGAAATAAATGTGTCTGTTATGTGATCATTATCATCGTTATCGGGTGTATCACTGCTGTCATCGGTGGTGCTGTAAAAGACTATATCGTCGGTGGAACGCATTTTTTTCTGACTTACAACCACATTTTCATCTAATACTGAAGATTTTCTTTCCAGTAAATCCGTGCTATGTGCCTGTGTTATACCAGCGATCTCAGTCAAAGTCATAGTGGTGTGTTTTTGTGCTGATTTATCACCCTCACTTATTAGTCTATTGCGTTTTTCTTTTTTACTACTCTTACTACATCTACTACTATTTCTTATACTACTAATACGCTTACTACTTTTCTTATTAAATTTACTTCTACAATTATCACAAATACGATAGTTTACATTCATTTCACTTGCATCGTGCAGACTCGAAGTACTACCATTCTCAAATCTATTGCCAAATTTCGTTGGACCATGTTTGCGATTACTGCTAGTTGAAGGTGGAGTATTGGTGGCAGCACTGCGCACATTGGTACGACGTCTTGGTGTTTGATCCAAATCATCCGGCTGAGAACACATACAATCTAATTTTATATTTGCAAAACTTATGCTGCCTTCTTTATTAGGTGAACCTAGCAATTGGCATGCTTTCGGAGGTGTGTGTGGACGGCAAGTGTAATATTGCCCTTTTGTAGTTTCAAGGCAACGATTGCAAATGATATGACCTTGTGTAGTTGCCATCGCAGACTCTAGGTGAAAACTATCACCACTTAAATGAGTATTTGTAGATTTCTCCTCCTGCATAACCTTGTATTCTATAACCTTTGTAGGAGTTGCAATGACTACTGTGGGTGTTGCAACTGTTGCTGCATTCGATTTTGTGACAGCTGTTGTTATCAATTTACTATTTGTGTTGTTTACATTTTTATTTTTCACTGCTTGCATTTGTTGATTGTATTTCTGCATTTCAGTGTTTAACGCTAATAGTGGCAATGCCACCTGATGGTGTTCTTGACGTACCACTAATTGATTTCCGGCTGTGCTTGCTTGTGTTGCAGCTGCAGCTACCATCATAATACCACCAGGAGTTTTTAAGCCGTCTAATAAACTTGAAATTGTCATGACAGCAACGCCTTTAGGTGGCGCCATTTCCTGTATGCGCTGCAGTTGCACGCTTAACTGGCGTATTTCTTCCAGAGCTTCCTGATCAGATAGCTTGGTTTCTGTAAATCAGATGAAATATAGTAAAGTGATGAGGCATATAAATATGAGTAGATTATAATCTTTAATAGTAAAAATTTAATTTTTTTAATATGGAAATAACATAATAAACTGATAATGAATTTATTTGGCTATATAAAGCATATGATTTCAATACATATATATATATATA
>NC_051847.1:235504442-235518814 GCF_002237135.1 Teleopsis dalmanni | reverse complement strand
GTAAGTGCTAGCTGAGTTAAATGTTGAAAAATCTTCCAACTGCCTTATGTTGAAATTGTTGGAAAATATTGAAACCATATAGACATTCGCTCAATGTTTCATATTGATATTATTGTATTTGTTTTTATTTATTTATTGTTTTATTTATTCATTGATTTATTTTTTAATTTCATTTTTTACTTATTTATTATTAATTTATTTCATATTATATATTTTCATTATACACCGGATCCAGTATAAGCATTTTCGAGCAACAAAATGTTGGAAGCTTTGATCAGTTCGATTAATACCTAAAGCTCAAAATTCTCTACTATAAAAATTATTAACATTATTTCGTAAATAAACGGAAATAAAAAAAAAGATGTAAGAATTTTTCCTTGCTTATAGAGGAGTGAAGAATATTAACACAAAAATTCATTTTAACACACACTAACAAATTTTTTCTATAATATTATTTGCATACATTATATATAATATAGCACTATTTTAGGCAACAACCAAATAAATTTGTTTGTTTGAAAAACTGACAACTGCTCTCTTGTATCAAACTGAACATGTTTAGTTAATACAACATCCATTTTAGTACATTTGAAGACCGTAATTATTTCTTACGGTCTAAAATTACGATAAAATATCGCTTCTTGAAATTATTTATTCATTTAATTTATTTATACTTATACTTATTATATTAATTATTAATTATTTATTATTATTAGTTATTCATTAATTAATTAATTTATTTATTCATTTATTTGATTATTTATTATTTATTTATTTAATTTTATATATATTTATTCATTTATGTTTATTGTTATGTTTATTTTTTATTTGTTTATTTGATTTATTTTTTTTATTCATTTATTTGCTAATTTGTTAATTTTTTGATTTTTTTATATGTATTGTTGAATCATTTGAATATTTATTTGTTTGTTTTTTTAAATACATATTTATTTTTATTGATTTAGTTATTGATTCATTTATTAATTTATTTATTGAAATTTTTATTTTTTTATCTGTTGGTTTTTTATTTATTTATTTTTATATTATTTTTTTTTTTTTGTACCATATTTGTTGAATTATTTATTTAATTAATTAATTTATTTTATTATATTCATTGAATTATTTAAATATATATTTGTTGATTAATTTAATAATTTATTGTTATAATGATGATATTTTTAATGATATTTTTGTTTTTTCAACGGTCTTATTGATGAAGAGTTAAATATATTTTTTTTGTGAAAAAAAATAAAAAATTTTTACTTGTTTCTTTTTATATTAAAATAAAAATTTTTTTATTACTTTAAAAAAAAATATATATAACCATTGACCATTTAAAAAACAAAAGTATCATTAAATTTTTTTTGGTCATTAAAACAAAAAATTATTAAATGAATCAATAAATATGTTACATACCCTTTTTTTATTTGTTTATTTATTTATTGATTTTTTCATTAATTTATGTATATACTTCAAAAAAATAAATAAATATTTTCCGGTAGTTTAAAATACCTCGATGATATAAAAAATAATATAAATAAATTTATAGTCAAAAAGTCGGTGACAATATAATAAAGTTTTTAAAACTAATTTAAAAAATTGTGTGTTATTCAACATTGATCTCAATTAGAATATTTAAAAATATATAAATATATAATACTTGAAGAAGATTGTCTATTGATATGTGTTTGTTGACATTACAGTATATTTTGATTCCATACCTCCAAAAAGAGTTTTTGTATTAAGGTCATATAGTTTAGTTCTGTTTAAAAAGCTCAGATTTGAATGTATAAAAAGTTCATGGAGCAGAAATAATAGTTTTTTTTGGAATATATATTTTATTTTATTAAAAATAAAATAGCTTTATTTTTAATATAATAAATAATAACTGAAATACGCTGATGAATGACAAGATCGTTCTTGTCTTCTTTGCATCGCTATTCTTCGGAAGATCTATAATATGCAGCTCTACACTGAATAATATCTTTTTGTTTAGTGAAAATCATTTAAAAAAAAAGAATTTATGCAGAATATTTTATGTGCTATCTACCTCAACTTCCATAAAATCATCGCAACGATTTTCAAATTCATTGCTCCATTTTCTGTATTAATTTTCTTCTGAGAATTTACAATAATCAGCTTTAAGTTGGATAATATATTTTAGCTTGGTAAAAATCGTTGTAAACGAAAGAATTTATATAGAATTTTTTAAGTGTAACATACCACAATTTGCATACAATCATTCCGATTTTCACGTTTATCGATCTTTCCCAGTATCGATCGTCTCCGAAAGATCGTCAATGTAAATCTATATCTGTGTTTTTTCTTCTTGAAAATCTTTTTCCACGAAAGAATTTAGAGAAATTTTGTTTTTACTTTCTGTGAACTCGTTGTTTATTATAAAATGCATTATTAAAAACTATTTATTAATTCAATAGATTTTTTAATTAAGATAAAAACCCAATCAAAGCAGTTCAGAAGAACCAATTATCTTATTTTTATTCACTCACAAGTAAATGACGTACAAAATTCTTTGAGCTTTACTAAATGAGTAAAGCTATTTATTAAAAAAAAAATTATACATTATTATTGTTATAAAAAAAGTTATAGTTATATTTAAAAATTAATAGGAAAGAATTTATTTAAGAAAGATTTTTTTAACAAAAAATTGAACAATGAAATATTACGAAAACAACTCGATTCAGCTCTAAAGCATAAATTACGCATTATTTGCTTAAGACCTAACAAGTACTTCATAATCGTGTAGACGCACTTCTTGACCACCGAATGGAATATAGAGACAACCATGAGATGGATGAATTTTACCAGGTGTAAAACTGCCACAATAATGACCGCGACCAATATAAAGTGGTTCACCATCGCTAGTACGTCCACAGATAACAGCACCTGGTGGTACACCACCATTAGAGTCTGGTACCCAACCATAGCCATAACCACACAATAGCTCAAAATCGTGTTTGACATGTTCACCACCGCCATAGGCTACATAAGCGCAACCCTTGTTGGGTATAACCTTAGCAGGCAACAAATCACCCTCGTGATAAGCACGTCCAACGTAAATAGCATCACCATCAGAATCGGTGCCGGCATGTATAGTGCCAGGGATGATATTGCTACCAGCTGAACTGACCCATGTTTCGGGTTGTACCAAAACTTCGTAGTGTTCCAATCTACAAACAAAATATATGTTATTAATAGAATAAACGAATAGAAATGTAAGTTTATAATTCTAACTTACCTGTGCTCACCACCACCATATGGGATATATAAGCAACCATGGGATGGATGTATCTTGCCAGGTGTTAAACTACCGTGCCAATGACCACGGCCAATGTATAGTGGTTCACCGTCAGTTGTACGACCGACACGTAGAGCAGCTGGTGGTACATTACCGCCAGAGCTTGGAATCCAGCAGAAATGTTGTCCAGTTAAGATTTCAACATCGTGCTTATTGATTTCCTCACCACCCCATGCTACGTAGGCTTGATGTTTATTGGGTATTACTTTGGCTGGCACTACATCGCCATTGTGGTAAGCGCGGCCAACGTAAATTGCATCACCATCTGAATCATGGCCAGCATGTATGGCGAAGGGTGGTATATCAGCGTAGGCGTTACTGTGTACCCAGTTATATGATGCTGATAAGATTAGAACGAATAAAAGTATTAACTATGATTTGTGTCATGTGAAGGTGAAAATCATTTGTATACCCAACTAAGTAAGTGAGTAAGTAAGTTACTAAGCTATTTACACTTCATTGTTTGCTTTGATATTATTTGGTATTAGTTTAAAATTATGTTTGAACGATTTTTGTTTTTTTATTGTTAGAAATTCATTTTAAAAATTTAACTTATCAATTATAGATTTCCTGCTGCTAAAAGCTTGTCAATTTGCCGGGTATTATACACATACAAATTTATATATAATACGTGTACGTACTATACATAAGTTTTATATATAGATGTACCTAAGTTGTTTTTTATTTTATATTTATTGTTTGATATTTTGAAATGATTACTTCATTGTTATCAATTAGTAACTGTACTTTTTGGCCTTATCAGTATTGAAACTAAAAGAACTATTGGTTAAAAAGTCAAATTACTTAGTCAGGTGAGAAGTGGAAAAATTCTGCGAAATACAAATAAACGAGTGCAGCTATAGCACCGTAGCACCGTAAGAGTTAAAAATAACAAGAACAAAAGTCCATGGTTTTTGGAGTAATCTATAATACAACGTGTAGACCCACTACTAGCTCTTTAAAAATTAAAAATAAAATAAAAACAATAATCCAATATGTTTAAAATAATCTGTGGCATTACGTATACATCCTACATTAGCTTCCTGTAACCTTTCATATTTAACTCATCACTTTCATTTTAGCAATCTCGTAATAATAGGTTTTCGATATTACCTAAAATAATCTTAATTCTGTTAATTTTGTTTGTCGAATGTGATACGTGTTATGACGAAAAAACTAGGAGGTTTCAAACAGTAACAAAGAAACAACAACAAAAACTTTTAGTTAATTTTATTGAAATTTAGCTGACTATTTTAACTGACTATATGTTTCGAATATTGCCAAGTAATCATTATCAGTCTCCTTAAGCAATATACAACTTTTCATTTAACTAGTTTATAATCCATATATAATTTGATAGGCTGTTCACATTGATATATGTTATATGAAGAATGGGCTCAGACTTAATACTAGAAAACAGCAGTTGAAAATCCGTTCGTTAGAGCTATTTTTCTAGGCAGAGTTTTGCGCTTATTTGGTGAGCTGGTTTTTAAGAAATGGAAGTCAAGAGTATTTATTTGCCCCCTTACTTCAGCATTAATAGGTATTATGTAGAATAGCAGTCAATAGTTACTTTATGATATAGAGGATTAAAGTAAGCATTAAAGAGATTAATACAGTTAGAGATAGTGATACAAAATTATTTAAAAAAAATATATTTTATATAAAATGATTAATTATCTAAAAATATTTTATTAAAGATGATGTAGATTTGAAAATAAATTTTAGTATTTTTTTAATCAAAAAAAAAATTTAAATCCCAAATCCATGAGTTAACTTGAGGTAATATATCTGACAACACGACATTCTGTCAGTTTTAAGTGATTGCACAAACGCAGTAGACATTAAACTGAGTCATAGTAACAAAACAAAGAAAAAATAGATATCAAATGCCGGTAATGAATTAACAAATATTATATCTCATCTACAATAAATAGGTCATTCACTTTTAAAACAAGACGTCATATATATTATTTGGACTTCGTTGTATGACAATGACAATGCACAGCTGGTTAATATTAAGAAGTATAACTTTTCAGACTTTTTATAATATTTCTGGTCAGAACTAAATTTAGGGTGTAGAATTATACTAGGGGAACGTATACTGAGAAAGAGAAGATATATGCTTTAGTTCCAGAAATTATATGTTGCAGGAAATTATACTACATTCAGACTTTGTAAAAGGAAGAGTAAAAAATCGATTCATCCATTTTGCTCGTATCCTTCAATTAATAAAAGTTCAGTTCTGTTATCTAATCCTCTTCTTAAAAACCGAATATTGTCTTAAAATATCAATGAATGAATGGATAACGTAAACTTATCGTTAACTTTCATATATTTGCGAGTTCGATTGAAAGGTTTTATGCTCAAATACTACAATATCAATTTTTTATGAGAATTTTTGTTAATAAGAATAAAAGACATTCTCGAAAGCTCTGCACAGTACATTAATAAAAAGAACTCAAAGAATTTATATGTACTAAATATTTACAAAGAAGATAATACATATTCACATTGATATATATGAAGAAACTAAGTATTACCTGAGAAAATAATAAATAATAATAAATATCAGAGAAAGTAATTTAAAAATAACAGCAAAAGAAAAGTACAGTTAAAGGTCTATAAAACGGATTTTCTCATAATTGGATAGCTCTTATACACATGCAATATTGCTAGGTCTGAATTTATTTTTTATAGAAAGTATATACTTTGAGTCTTTCCTATTAATCGAATAGATTTACTATTCCTTACAGTGTTCGCTTAAAATAGCTCTTAAAACTAAAACACTAAGCTATATTGCTGTCAGATATCCACATAATACCATCTATACTATGCCATATTATCTGTACTATATACCATATACTTTTTGTTGTCAGTGTAATAGTACTACAAAAAAATTCTCATAAAACAGACATCTATTTTAATTGTAAAATGTTACCAGACTGTAATTTTTATTTTTCATATAATATACGTTTAATTCAATGGTTACTTCTATTAATTGGATAGAGTTGGTGACATAATATCCAGGAGAATAATACATAAATTAATACTTATTCAAAAGTTCAGTTTTTATAATTCATTATATATGGCGAACGTCTTAACATAGTTACTATCAATCCCCGGTTAGATAATAACCGGTCATAATATTTCTAGAACTGCTTATTACATAAACAATGATAATGCAAACCATGGTAAGAAGTTAAGCAGTTATAATCATTTGTACTGAGGTTTTAAATCAGTGGAAATATTAATGTTACAGATTACAATGAGGTCTTGTCTTTTTTTAAATTTTTAATATATAAATCTTTGCAATAGAAAAATTGTTGTAGTCTATTAACCTTGTACTGACTTATAATATCATAAATATTGATCTATATCAGTTATTGCTTTTATCTGTTACTATAAAAAGTATGTAGATAAAATTAATATATTGATTAGAAATGTAGTTTAATTAGTAGTAATAAATTAAAAGTTTTTTATGTATTTTGGAGATATCAATAATTGAACCATAAAATTTAAATAAAAGCTTTAAAAAAATGTCTAGTCTTCTTTTTTCTAAAATATATGCTGTGAGCTTAAAGTCTTACATTCTAGTAGCACTATTAGCAGAATAGACCAACTGAGTCGAGTTACAAAATATTTCCGACATTATAATATCGAATACTATCGACATCGATGTCTATTTCCTATTTCAAATTTTTAATCTGTTAGTCAAAAAAAAAATAATATACTAGGAAGTACTTTTATAAAATTTTATAATGTCGATAAATTTCACTATCGTTATATTATCTTCGATATCAGATTGCCTGCTTCGAATTTTTCATCACTTTCTTAAGAGAATAATATATGCATAAAAGATGAAGCTGGTCGCACTGCATAAAGGCCTTAGCCTAACCCGTAAACTATTAGCATTGCCATAAAAGAATAATATACACGGAAGTACTTTGATAAATTCGATACTGATTATGTCGACAAGTTACTACTATCGTTATAATGACATCAATATCTAATTTCCTGTTTCCAGTTTTTAATCCGTTGATTTATTAATCAAAAAAAAATAAACTCGGAAGTACTTTAATAAAATTTTAAAATGATGATGTCGATAATTTTAACTATCGTTCAATTGTCATCAATATCTGATTTCCTGTTTTGAAGAATAATACTTGAGGACGTACTCTGATAAATTCGATACTGATTATGTCGATAAATTATTACTATTGTTCTTATACCATCGACACATCTGATTTTTTTTTTCAAACTTTTTACCTCCAATTTAAAAAAAAATACACTTGGAAGTACATTAAAAAAATTCAATACTGATTAATCGATAGTTCAATGTTTTTTTTAAAAATCAAAACGTAACTTAAAAGTTATGTTTTCTTTATATAAACACTTAAATAAAAAAATTTGTATTATAAATCTATAAATTGATTTGATTTTAACTGGATTATTAAATTAGCTATTAAATGCTTTAATTCTTTTAGCACTTTAATTATAATTAATCGATTTTTAAATCCTTTTAAGTTCTTCATAAGGCGGCACAGAATTATATTAAATGTTGTTAATTTCAATCAATAAATTACCGGTTTATTGCTTACCCATTATTCCCTTTTTATTATTAAATAATTAAATTAACACTTAAAAATATATTTTATTTAATTTCGTAACGAACTTCACGGTATGAAGTATTCTTAGGTACTAGCAAGCTTTTAATGGAAAATCTGTCTCTTAAATTAGAGTACATCGATTATAAAAGTAGCAATACAATGCAATTTACTTCAAAAAAAAAAAACATGTGTCATATCACTTTAGTTGTTAATAAATTAAACATTTTACATACCCATTATTTATAATTAAATAATAATAATTAAAAATATTGTAACACTTTCGAAGCGTTGTCTTCGTTGCCTCAAGGAGAACTGAATCAAATTCTCGAAACTTTCGCAATTTTTGGATTTCTTATCTAAAATTATTTTTACTTAATGTCTGATAAGATATTTGAACAAGCTTTTTTTCCAACATAAACTTCATATCATTTTTTATTGACTCAACAGATGGATGGAAATACGTGATTCAGGGGCGGAACTTAGTTCGCAGTTAAAAAAAATAACGATATCAGCAGTTTGTTAACTATTACATATTAAAGGGTTATAACACAGGTCTTCGAAAAAAAAATTTTTTTTTAAATTATTTTATCTTGTTATTTCTTCTTAAATGCTTTTTAGTGTACGCTTTTGACCAACACCTAGGTTTTCCCACAAAACACGTGTGTATTTTAAACACAGTTAACCAAACAAATAAACGTAATAATTTCAAGAACTCAGAAATTCTTATTTAATTTTATATTTATACTTTAAAAGTATAAGCATATATAAGTTTTATGTATTAATAAATATTGTGTTTGCAACTTTTGGGAATCCCCTGAAAAACGTTCCTTCACATCATTCAGGAATAGTCCACCATCATATCAAATCTCCACATTTTTTAATACCTTATGTGGATTCCCTTAGTATCGTTTTCAGAATCCATTAATAGTTCGTCATCACATTAGCAGTTCACTTCTCTTAATATCACTGTTTAAATTCTTTCGTATATTGATAAAATTCATCGTTCTGTTCCTTGCTAACACCATAAAGATTTTGGAGAAAGTAGACATGTGAGAGAGGAGAGAACGTACCGTTAGGCTAATATTACAGTTAATATTCTTAAAGCTTTTGCCACAATAGTCTTTTAGTTTGGATTCTTTTAAAATACAGTCATGCTATTTTTTCTTACTGCTTCATTGTGGTCTTAACAACTTCAACTTTTATCAGTATTTGGTCATCAAGTCCAGCAAACGCAGTTAGGTATTCTCAGATTAGCCTGGGATTTGCTCAGAAACATAGCTAAAGCATTATCATTTTTTTGGCAATATCTTTTACAAACTGTTTGAATAGACCCATTTTCTTGTAAAGTGAAAAAAGCGGAACTGCTTTAAGATCTGCAAAACTCTTTATTTCAAACCCGCTAGCTTGTTTTAACAGTTCATTCTCCTAGGCTAATTCTTTCTGTCATTATTTTTTCTTCCAACCGACAAGTTTTTAATAACAGTCCATTCTCTTTTATTAAATAATATTGATTTTTATAAACAAAATGGCTAATAGATATCGAAGCAGTAGCATAGAGTGCTGCATTAAAGTTTATTTTTGATACATCGAGATGGACACTATCTTTTTCGGTTCATTATATGTATGACTTGATATACAAAGACAGTTATTGAGAAAAAAAACGCAAACTCTTTTTTCTTAGTTTATTCAATCTGGACCCTAAAACATCCACAAAATTTAAAATATCTAATGGAGAAGATATCGGTGAAGTAGAAGCATGCAGAAGAGGGTGAATTACTAACTAGATATTAAGACAAGATATGTCCTTTTCGTTTCTTAATGTGAAACCATGCATGTTAAATAAAAAAATATAACAATAATCACTATGATTTTTCGTTTCCCTTCACACTACGGAAATACCAAAACGAAACGTTTGATTTTAATCTTGACTTGTGAGGTCCGTGACATATTTTTATCACCTTATTTTATAGTAAAGTACTTAAAGGAAGCCTTGTTCACAAAATCGAAGAGCGGTCAGATGTGATAGTATATTCTTCGAAGAACTGATTTTAATTGAAATTTTGACCAAACTATAACGAAAGAAACCAAAGAAATTAGCGCCAAAAATACTATAAAAATCACTAATTATATTGAAACATTGCAGGTCTGCATAATTAATAGAAAAAGGATACGATGTCTGAAATGAAAAAAATTGATAGCAGAATGAATTCCAAATAGATGTAACAAAATTCGATAAACATTGCAGTGTATGACATATTCAAGTAAATATTTCTTAAGTATAATCCGTAATATATTAATATATAATATATTTCTTATGAATTAATATAATGCATGAATATGAATAAAAATAATAATAATGCTTAATTACTTAACTGATTCAGGTATATCCTCTAAGAATTTTTATCCGAATTTAACTTTCATTTTATAATACTTTTGTAATATTAAAATTTCGCTTAAATTTTCCTTAAAGAAATCACCTCAACGAAAACAAGCTCTCGTTTAAGTAAAAGAAAAAGTTATTATCAATATAAATATTTACTGAATGCCGACAACTCACCCACCGCATTTACGGCTAAATTTCTATAGAATCCCTAAATAGTTGGGTTAAAATCTATGTATGTCTGATGTCCAACTTATCGAAGAGTGATACGCTAGCTGGTTCAATTTTTGCATATCCAACTCACTGTTCATTATAGATGCTTATGCGACCAATCTAAACTATCCACACAGGATTGGAACTATACACACACAGAATCTACTAAATCAACACAGAAGTGGATAATATAATAGACTGCACACATCAACTGCAAAAACCGACCTAACAACGACGTAATGGGAACTAAACAGCAATCCAAAGTTTTCATATGGCTAACCTTACCATATTCTAGTCTACATTCTTAACACCCGTCTAACTTTTTCTCACATTGGCGTGACTATCGATATGGATTCGGTGACTTCAAATACATTTTTGTGAATAAATATACTACATTAATAATTATATATAATTCTTTTATAGTATTTTCCCATATGATATCTAAACAAATTAAATTTAATTTATTTTACTATTATTAATATTATTAACAAATCATTTCTTAGCTATTATAAATCTTTTATTTATGTTGATAAAGAAGTTATTAGAATATTTGCATTAAAAAACTATTAATATTTATGCAGTTACTTAAATATTATCATGATAAGCTTTTTTTATTAAAATAGTTTATTTTAAATATATCAAATGTCTTATGTATATATACTATATATATGTAATATATTAAAATGTATCCAATTATATTTAAACTTCAGCAGTGTACTACAGTAAGTAACTCAATTTCTTTTATTCTAATTTTGAAAAGCTGTTTGACTTTTCTTATCTTCTACTTACACCCATATATCTAGACACTAGATAATAAGTGTACGATATTCGATAAAGAAATATCGATACTATTATAAACAAAAATTTAAATTTATACAGGGTGGTCAATGCTTGAATCGTTTACTTTTAAATATAAAAATTTTTATTCCAATTCTTCTCAGTTTTTCAACAGTTAAAAACTAGGTCAAAAATTATTATATATATTGAGCAGTATCTATTGATCATAAGTTTGAGTATGAGTTTGATTATGTAGTAAATTTCATTTATGTACAGAGAACTTCTTATTCAAATTTCATTGATTTCAAGATCTGTTGAGTTTGATAGAGGCAATAGAATTTCCAATAAATATATATTTAAGCTTTCGTCAGGTGATTTATTGGTGCTAAATCTGAATTTTTTAATTGTTCCTGAGAAAGTCTATTTGTTTTGCATAGTTTGAGAACACTTAAACTCTATCACAAAACTTTTAAACCGCATTTAGTCGTCAGTGATCATCAGAGAAATGAGATTCCAAAATATTTCAAATCAGATAATAGTTGTCTATATAATGATTATATGCCTGTATAGAAATTTATTAATGGGAGACTTTTTAAGAATCAATCAAAATTAATACGAAAATATTGAATTAAGAAAAGCTTTATATATTGTGTATAATGTATGAACCGTTTTTGTTTTTGGGTATGAACAAGAGTTTTGAAGCTTAAAATTCCCCTTATATGGTGGATACTATATAAACACTAATATAAACACTTCGTTTAACCTTACGAAAAAGGAGTGTTGTCACAGCTATTGTCACTGGTAAGGTAGTACCTAGTAACGAAGTTTTTATCGAGCTAGTACCGAACTATGTCTTATAACTAATTATGTGCTTACAGTAATAAAGTGTTATAGTATTTTCTTTTAATTGAAAACTTGATGTTAACTTTTCAATACTTTTAGTAGCTCAAATATTTAATTACATATTTTCAATTATGTATAAGACTCAAAAGTTTATGAATATTGAAAATACTTCAAAAGTTAAAACTCAAAATATAAAAACAAACAATCAGACTAACAATTCTAATGTATGATAACGCTGTATGTATCTAAGTATAACATTGGTGGTTCTTGAAGTACTTTAGACGTCTTATGACTTCTTTTATAATTTACGCTGCTGCTATATAGTCGGTGGCAAAACGGCAAAACATTACACCGGCTACAGTTCAGAAATCTACCAATCGTTTATATTCACTTATAGAATAAAGCTGGGAGTAATTATAGAATAAAGAATAGTAAAGCTAGGAGTAATTATTCTAGGGACGCTGAAACCATGCAATCATTCCCAATATTGAAATATAGGTAACAAGGACACATAGTTAATTTTAATGAACTTAGTTATTTGGTGGCCACGGATGCTTTTTAGAATGCATCCACCGTTTGCAACTGACAGGTAGTCTTTATTGCCCAAACTACCAATTCGCGTAAACAGGTAATAGCAACTAGGGAATTTGCGAGTCTAATAAGAGCAGCTAAAAGTACAAAAACAGCAACCATCACAGATGAAAAACAGGCGAACAATGACCATATAAAACAGATATTTGAAATTCGTGTTATGGACTGTTTCTTGATTTCACTGGGTTGATTTTAGTAGGTTGAAGTCTCGCATTGATTGCTTTACATCTTGTTAAAAAAAGGTATAATCAAGTGGTACAGTATATATAACATATAATTTTACATTATTTGAGTTTAGTGTTCTTACCAGCTTCTCCACGAAATGTCAAAGCGGTGCTCTTTAGACGGCTATCCACAATATCGTCGGGATAATTTTAGTTGATTGCATAGTCGCATTGTTTGCGTAATACCTCGTTAAAAAAGTCATAATCTAGTTTTACATTATACGTAGCATCTGATAATGTAATGATATATAGATATGACACATAGACATATAGATATGTCAAAAAGGTTTATACTGCAGGGAATAGCGGAATGATGATGTTGGATAAAATAAGATAGCAGAAAAATCATACATATCGGTTCAAAGTCACAACAATATGGTTTCCACAAGTACGACTTTATAATGAGAAGATCAAAGGGACGGTCACGAAGTAAAGCAATTTTTGCAGATGAATTAAAAAAAGAACAGGTAAGATAAACTATTACAAATGAGATAAAATACTGTTAAATCTGAACTTAAACAAAAAGACAAGCTAAGACCCTACATCCTAAGGGTAAAAAAAAGAAGGACAAGGCAATTATATTACAATATTAAACTAAAAAATATAAATACATTAAAATTATATATGTAAAAAGTACAGATGCTTTGACAAAGTATAAAATATAAAAATATAAATATGAATAAGAATAAAAAATATTAATACTAAGAAGAAAAAAATTTAAGTGGCTTTCCATAAAGTCACACATTTCATATTAAACTAATGCGTGGTTTATATTATATATTATTATAATAAAACGACAGATAATTTATATATAGACATCCAACACCAACCACAAAACCAACAACGACTGAAAGTTCAAAAACTGAATTTTTGGCACTGAAACTTTTACTTATTAATACATTGAGTCATAACATATAATAAAAATATCAATATCCGTGAATTGCACTTTTAGTGCAATTTTCATTTTCGATTAGTAAATTTGTTTAACCCTCTTGAGATTAATGTATAACTATTGAGATTAATGTATAACACTAGATATTTTGCCAGAGTAGCAAAATTACCCTGAAATTAACTGGTATTTTATATGACGACAAATAAAATGTGAGTTGATTCATTATATGTATTTACTACTAATACATATACAAAAATATTATTTTACTCTAAAAATACCCGATTGGGGCACAAAATTTGACAGATCGCGAGTAAATCTAAATTGAATCCAGATTTACTAATCAAGTGCCAACAGTAAAATACTTGTACTCAAAATACGGTTTGCTATTGGCGCTTTGCACTACTATTATAGTATGTTACTCGTTTACCCAAATCGTGAATACCCCTATGGTTTAAATTAAATATGAAAAAGCTCTTATACACTCTTTACCATACTTCACTTTGCATTTGTTCTTTAATAATAT
>NC_051847.1:235491721-235504342 GCF_002237135.1 Teleopsis dalmanni | reverse complement strand
ATATTATAAAGCCCCGTAAAGCCCCGTATTTAGTGTGACTTAAAACTGTCCACAGATAAAATAGAGTAAAGGTGCTGATTCACCAACGCAGACATCTGAATATCAATATAAGAGTATATTTTTATGTTATACTCATATACATACATACGATTGCATATATTGGGTTATTTAAAAAGTAATATAATTTTTGTCCAACATGGACTTAATTGTATTTATTCACAGCCAACTTCACACTAAAACCACCTAATCCAATTTAAGAGGAGATTTAGTAATGACAAGACATCACTGCCAAAGAAGCACTACTTTTGGAAGCTTTGGTAAAGCTGATGTAGACACAATAAAGGAATTAATTGATAAAAATCAGCGGAAAAGACCTCGATGAATCATAATGATTTGAACACCTAAGTTTAATCTCAAAGTTCATTAACATTTCTAGATTGCTTATTACACTTAAAGAAAATATAACCTTTATGAAATGCATCATCACTGAGAAATGTTAAATGAAGGAGATTATGGAGTTAAAAATATGAACTATCACAAAGCACTTTGCAAATCGATGTTCATCGAAAAAGGTGATGTTGATGGTATTTCAAAGGAGTACTATTTTGTCGTTCTACCGGACAAAACAAAGATAATTTGTTATTCACTTGAACAGAAAAGGCTGGAATTGATCAATATAAAAGGTGTAATGCTCTGCCAAGATAAAGTAAGATCTCATACAAAATCGGTTACTTGGCATACCCTTTTATAGCTTGGTTGAATTATAATACTATAATCCCTTTATTCTCGAGATCAGGAACCTTCTGATTCCAATTTAAGATCATAAAATCTAAACTTCTTTTATCTTCGAGATTAGGAACCTTCTGATTTTAATTTAAGACCATGAAATGTTTGTTTCAAATTAAAAGTTCATAAATCAGATACATCAGGTTTTGCCAGGAAGAAACGCATAATGTATGAGAGTTAAATCTTGCTACTGCCAGAAACATTGCGGAAGGTGCAGAACTAGAATAGGCGATATATAATACAATGAGATATTTACTTGCTCAAGGGAAATTATTTTCATAAAAATTCGAAAGTGCTTTCCGAACAAGTTTATTTTAAGCAATTGGTTCTTCATTTTAAACTCTATTTTTGGTGGATAATGTGCAAATAGTAGAATACATAAATATGGTACATATTAAGGTGTATGCCATTTAAATCTCATTATCTTAATTAACATTTTAATTATATATTAACCATTACCATCACATAATTTCATTGTTTGAAAATTATATGTAAGATATACAGATGATGCCATCTATATTCTTCCAAATATGTAATATTGTGTGCGTTTGAAATAAGAGGTGGAGAAAAACTATGTTTTGAATATGCCAGGGGGTTGAGGAGTGAGAGGGGGTATAATGGTCATTCCTCAAAGTCTTCCACCTTGGCCCGACTACACATATTTTAACTAAAGCATCACTAACGTTTTTTATTTAGAAAAAGTTTGTTGTTCTTAGATAAGTTCTTGAAGTTCTAACATAGCCATTCCTTTTTAATAAGAAAATCAGATTTCACGAAAAATGTTTTGGAGATGAAGTAATAATGACCCCTTTCGATTGGTAAATTTGGATTAATTTTTCAATAGAAATGCTCTTTTAATATACTTTTAGTGGAATTTTCATTTTGAATTGGTAAATCTGGGGAAAAACGTATAACACTCGATATTAATTTATAACACTCTAGATACTTTGTCAGGGTAACAAGATTATCTCAATATTAACTACCGATTTATATGACTTGGCAGATAAACTGTGATTTGATTCGATATATGTATTTTCGAAAGAAATATTTGTCTACTAACACGACTACAAAAATGTTAGATTACTCTAAAAATGTACGATTACTCTAAAAATGTTCGATTACTCTAAAAATGATCGATTGAACAGCAAAATTTGACAGATCGAATGCAAATTTATATCGAATCTAGATTTATCGTTTGAAGACGCCATAAGTAAATATGCTCATCCGTATTGTTTGAAAGGTTGTATGGAAGCAAATATTTGATAATTAGATAAAAAATTAGTTAATTATTTTAAGCACATTTTAGCAGTTGTATAAAAAGATAAGTTCTGCAAATCAATTATCAAAGTAAATCGATTTAAATTCCTTTAAAATAAGACCACTGCATAAAAATATTTCTCTTGATTAATTGAAATAGCTGAGTAAATACTTAATATAATCCAAATGTTTTACTAACAAAACTAATTATTTTTGACCGTAAGTACTATTCGCGAACAGTCCCAAAGGGCAATATAAAACCTTATCTAATCCAAACTTAAACTGACAAATTAAAATTGCATTAATTATAAGTATAAATAGCGACATTGCCGCTGAATAGTAAATGGGTCGGTGAGCAAATACGCTTTTAATTATGGGTTTTAATTACATGTATGGGAATGGTAATAATATTTTTGTGGACTGTAATTGACATGAAAAAGTAGCATTCGTCAAGTCTACAGTTTATTCGCATGAATTTAAATATGCGCAAACGTGTAAATTTAATGCTAAAAACTACATAAAACTATTTTATTTAGATAAAATTATGACATAGTAACAACAACAAATAAACTTCAGACACGCCACGGTGAAGTACATGCCATTTTGTATGGCGCAAATCAGAGCGGCAAGGGCAAATCATTAGGCTGAGTTGCACGAACCCAGGAAATATGTAAAATGTACATAAAAACTTATGTAAAAATACATCCTAATCGGCTTATCATAATTACCACAAGATTAACTTAAGTAAAAGCAACTAAAATGACGCTGATTAGACGCTGGAAATGGCGTGCCCCTACCAGTGTTGCCAACTAGCTAAGCGCTCTGAAGATGGAAGACTGATGAAATGTCGAAATGAGTAATGAATGTGATGAAATTAGGCACTCGAGGAAACTGTAATAGAAAAACATGTAATTGGGAAATAACAAAAAATTTTTGGTAAAAAAAAAAATTAATTACAAAGAGAAAAATTGGCATTCGTGCTGTGCGTCGTCACCATGTCAAAATGAGAAAGTATTGGAGAAAGTTTTCCGATTTATTTTTTTACTCTGACATAAATGGCGTGCAGTAAATTAAAAGCAAATATTTTTAAAAACATTTAATATTTTGGCTTTTTTTGGAGACATTCAAGTGTACTGGAATTAGTTCAGTTATTAAAAAAGAATCCAACATATGAAGTAAAACAGTAATAGTTTCAGTGGTTTTAATATTAAAAATTTTCTCGCAATTTATTTTTTTCAAACACATTAATATTAGAATTTATCTTGAGTGAATATTTTATTAATTTATTTCTTTTAAGCTCTTTTAAAAACTCAACTCAACTCAACTATAACATATTGCTGAATTTGGGCCTTGTAATTAGAGAAAATTATTTCTTAAAATGTGTAACGACATATATATAAATCTTACGTATTAGTACAGTCATTAATTGCACTAGCCAGTTAACTCTAACCTGGTATCACTACAAATCTATCAGGTCAATGAGTGTTTTCAGTTAGTCAATTTTACCTACCTGCTTATCAATTTAATATTGTACCAAATCATTTTAAGTTATAATTTTAAAATGTCTTCAAAGGTTAATGAAAAAAGAGTTAATAAATGTAAATTGAACAAATATGAAATAATTTACAATTGTACTTAATTTCTGAAAAATTTAAAAAGGCTTAAGCCCTGTAAAGAGAAAATAATCTGAAGTGGAATGCTCACTCCACCAAGCAGATGAAGCAGAGTACATAGACCAAGATGTGTTAAATTGATGGTTTAAAAATGATAAATTCTCTGCGGAAATTGTATATCTTAATTTTGATATATGAAGATGGTTATACCAAAAAGATAAATCTTCGTTATATATAAAGAACATATGAAAGCTTCATGCTGACGCAAAAGAGTATACCACTCGACTAAATAATGTTACTAAAATAATATACCAAAAGTTAGTTAAGTCATATAATTTAATTTAGTTATTATTATTTAATCTAAAAATATTTCTTACATTTTTGATATTATCTGGTTCCTGCAGTTAAAAAGAAAACAAAATATGTTATATTGTGGGAGCTCTAAATTTACATCTAATAATAGCTAGGGTAAGGTTTTAAAAACCACAGTTTATGGAAATCACAACAATTACTATATTTTCAATTCTTAATTCTTAAAAGAGTTTATTTTTCAAAATAATGTGGTGTGAGAAAATAATTTTTAAACCAACTTGGTATCCCCTAATGGAGCAGTATCTTCAGGTGTATAAAGGTATACTATACAGATTAAGATGTAACTTGAAGCAAATGTCTATTTAGGAGCACGTGGCACTCTTTAAAAAAGTGATAATGCCCCTCCTGTCATTGTAAAACAAAGACTTCTTGGAATAGAATTTAGAGTATCGGTTCAAGTTTTTATTGCTGCCGTTTTCATACCTGCTCCATCAATGCGGCTTTTTTCAACTTAGAAGAACAAGCGAAACAAATGGGTTCTGTGATAAACAGACTATCCTATTTAGCCCTATCTAATCTTAGAGTAATCAGTCTCCGCACGGGGAGGTACGCACATCTTAGATCAATCACTGAATAATCATGAAGCTTATAGGAAATACATAAATTAGTCAATGAGATGGGTGGGACCCTGTAGTACCCCCAGCTATCAAAGAGTAAAAGTGACTCGAAAAAAGGATCAACATAGGTAAACAAGGACAAAACAAAGGAAAATCTGTCAGCAAATAAATTTAATGAGTATCTTGCGACTTACATTACTGTTAACTGCTGTAAGTTTGTGATAGTAAAAGCCTTTCTTTATGTGGAGAATAACGAAAACACCAAAAATGATGTCATCTTAGAAATTCAATCAAGGATGAATCTTGCTAATAGATCTTTCTTTCGTCCATGTGAAAGATGGGCTTCTTCGATGGAAAAAAATCATGTTCCATAAACATATTATCACATCTATCGTGCTTTATGGTGCAGAAGCATGGATAATAAACAACACTGATAAGCAAACGTTGAAAATATCAGAGAAAAAAATCTATGGAAGATCTATGATCTCATTTGCTTGGGTAATAACAAATAACAAATGGAATAGAATACGCATAACCGCAATAGAATTATGCATATAAAAACTCAGCGACTTTGCTGGCTTGAACGAATGGATGTAAATTTTGAGGCTAGAAACATATCTGACACGCTTGTGGAAAACGTTTTAGTGAATGTCTGTTTATCAGTGAAAAGATATGTTGACGAACATTATAAAGATACTCGCTGCTACCAACTAACGACAACAAGCCACTGGACAGGCGGGTTTAAGGGAGCTTCTGGATGCGGCTGCGCCTAATACCTGTAATAGCAGATATAAGTTATGATGCTAGTCCTTAAAGACAGAAGTTTTTTATTGAGCAGTGATAGATTGCAACAACAAATAGATAGATAAGTAAATAAATAGTTAAGTAAAACCGATAGATATCAACGGATATGTTTTTTTACATATTTCTTCTTTATGCTAAGGGCAGATTTTGCACAATCAAGGATTTTGAAAAAAAAATATTTTTGTTCTTACCTCTTCAGAGAACATACTTTTAACAAATTCGTAGAAAATACACATTCCAACGGGCTATAAAACATAAACTTACAATAAAATTTAATTGGAGAACTAAAATATGAAAATCAAATATGTAGATTGTTCAAAAAAATTTTTTATATATATATGTTTCTATATATATATATTTGAATGGGCTCGTTGGTCAATTGCTTTAATAATACACAACTTTTTGAATTATTTTTAAATAATATGTCTTATCGCCAGGGTAGTGATTAGAATTTGGTCATTAAAACAATTTATTTTCTATTAAATTCTACTCTGAAACACTATCTCTCGTTTACAATTAGTTTATTATTAAACTATGAATTTTCAGTACTTATCAATTCTCATAGTAAATCATCTTTAAAAGTTTCAGAACTTAAAGACTACCAAGCAATAAACAACTAAAGTTTTTCACTTTATCTGAATGCAGTCTCTATTTCTCATTTGTGCATTATTGGACGAGTTATTAAAAGATTTCCTTGCATTTTCAGTTTATGAGTTTTCAGTTCTTTGCAACAAAATTAAATTTTTCCCTTTGTCAATGCAGAAAGCTATATAACATGTATGGTCAAAAGCATGCAAAGCACCACACGATGTATGACCGACCCTTGAGGTTAGAAAACTTTAAACGACCATTGCTGCACGCATGTTCTGAACTTTTGACTGCAGAGGCTATGCAACATGAATGCAATCCGCATTGTTGCATGCCCCGACTACAAATTTAAGTGCACTTTCCGAAAGGGTTGCTACAATGTGCGGAGGCGAGAATAAAATATTCGAAAATAAGCTGAACATTTGACACTCAGGCATGAATAATACATTTCCGAAATGTTTTGCTGATTTGGCAAATGCAGCACGTTGGAAAAGCGTTCTCCTTGAAATTTTCCGAAATTTTTAACAAGATTTAGTGAAAATTTACTTTTTCAATTGTTGTCAAATTTATTGTTATTGTTCTGTACTCGTATGTAAAGTCTGCTGTAACAAAGAATGTCAACGAGTAAAATGCCAAATGCAACAGAAAGTTTTAATGCAAGGATTTCCCCAAATCACATGCGAGAAAAAAGTTAAGTAAGTCATGCAAATGAAAATTTTGCTGAAAGTACAAAAATTTTGCAGTTCATGCTTAGTATTTTCCAGTACTTCTTGTGGTATAAACTGCACTTATTCTTGCCATCCGTGTAAAGCACAGGATATCTGCAAAAATATACAAGCAATTCAATTTGAATGTATAAGGAAAATGTGGATAATTTTGGAAATTCTTTCCCAAGTGCTGAATAGAAATTTTTTTTGATAATGTGACGAAAAAATTTTATCGGAAATGTTATGCTATCTCATGTAATAATGTAGGATGTAGTTAAATTCTAAACAATTTTTTTTTAATTTTAATATAAATGAAAAAATGATAAATAAATAAAAAACAATTATTTCTATTTTGCAAAAATCATTTATATAAAATACGAGAGCGGTTTGATAAGTCAGTGACTTTTTGAATAAAATAAATTTTTTTCGGCAAATAAACATTTTATTTTTCTACATAATCACCTTTTAGCTCAATACATTTAGTCCAGCGTTTTTCTAATAGGTTTCCTCAAACCTCTCAAAATACGCGTTTCTTTCGGTAATGACTTCTTCATTCGATTCAAATCTCTTACTGTCCAGCCGTTTCTTTAGGTTTGGAAACAGAAAATAGTCGCAGGGGGCTAAATCTGGAGAATATGCTGGATGGGGTAGCAGTTCGTATCCCAATTCGTGGATTTTAGACACCGTGCTTAAACAGCACACGAAATTAACTTTTTTCCATTTTCGTAAAAATTCACGAGGTTGTCTGCTTTGAACGGCTATCAAACACCAACTGAACGACGTAGCTTGCCCACTGGTAGATTACAGCTGAAGGCAGCATTGTTGCATTTGGAGTAACTGCGAGGGAAATTCAAAAAGTCACTGACTTATCAAACCGCCCTCGTAGTTACATTGTAATATAAGCATATTTCAGACCAAAGTGTATATTCGACCGATATTGTTAACAAAGGAAAAAAATTTGTTGAGTGGAAGTAGTAAACAATTTCACCTAAAAATTTTATTTAACTTAATTTACAAACATTTCATTTAATTCTAACTTCGACTCTATAATTTTTAAGTTTGTAAGGATCTTATGACTTTCTTTTATTCTTCCTCCTAGTTGTAGTTAGGTTAGGTTAGGTTACTGAGGCCGTCCGAAGACTCACTAAGACCATGAGGTCCATTGTAATACCCTTAAGAATTTGACACCTGTCCCATATAACCATTTAGTACTGGCCACAAAGTCATCACAAAGCCACTATGGAAATAGAATCTAGCTCTTTTAGGGAATTAAAACAGTGTGACCCTAAGTAGGAGAGTTTATGTTTCCCGAAAACAGGATATAAACTATGGAATTGTGTATATATATTATATATATAATAATATATATTGTATATATATTATGTAAATATAGTTTGGCAAAAATATGTTGATGTATTTTTGATTAATATTTTTATAAATATATAGCATATAACTATAGTTAATATGTGTGATAAAAATTATTATTTTTGATAAAAAAAAAATTATATTTTAGTCGCATTGCTAAAATAGTAACACAATCAAAAGATATATAATACTATTTTATAGAACAAAAACCAGTGAAGGAAAAGCTTTCTTTGCTCTTTAGAGATATTTATTGGAAAGGTGTGATGATTTTGCCTTCAATTCTTGATTTCTTGGAGATTCCATTTTTCTCTTCTAATAATTTTTACTACTAATAATTGTTAAACATAAGTAATATATTATGTATATATGTGTGAGAAAAAAATATTCGAATTCGAATGAAACCTGTCAATGGCTTTTCTAATTACAAATAAAACAAACCGTGATAGAAACGCGATCATAATTCACAAACTTCCTCTTTGGAATTAGCATATTAAATTGCATTAGTATATATTAAATAAATTTAAAATTTTATCTTAACATTATCTTTGAGTTTTTATGCTTATATGCCTTTAATTACACTATTTGAATATTGTAACCAAATATTTTAATTAATTGCGAACCAGATTTTTTTTATCCGTGTCCACACAAATTTGTCTGGCCACTTCTGCAGTACTTCAATATTCAGAGTTTTTCGGTTTTTGCAACTTGCGGAATAAATTGTGGGTATGAAATTTGACACTTTGATAATCAATAAAATTCGTTGTTTGGCACTCGAATTAGCGTTAGTCACTAAGAAAATAAATAAATAAATGGCAGTTGAAGAAAAAATAATGCCCACATTTGCATTGCGCTTTAGTACAAAGCGACAGCACGGCACCAAAATCTCGAAGTGCGGTGCTTTTAATTTCCAAATAAATTCTATAAATTCGATAGTCAGCGATTTTTAGGCACTCCGCCGAGAAGAAAACAGACCTGAACTTGTTCCGCATGATCATTCCTGCTTCCACTTCTGTTGATCGATGCAGATTTTGGCAAATAGCTGTGCAGTACGTAATATGCAAGATTGCAGTTTTTTCTTCATTTGCTTGAAATTTATGTGCCTCGGCGCCAAGCTTTAAAGACGCTTACTATTTTGCATAAGTTTGGGTGCCAACCTACGTGCTACCAGCAGACAGTCTGAGTCCCACTTGCTGATGGTAATAGTGGCTATTGATGTTGTACACTTTAATAACAAGTAATAAACTTTCAAGCTGTTTCGGTTGCAGTTCAATGATTACAATTTTTAAACAAATACTAAAGTTGATTTTGTCAATATTACTAAATTACCTGTAAACTAAAATTAATTAGCAATCCTCCATCGACAAATGAAATAAAGTTTAAAAATGTTTAACGTGTAACTAGAATTCAATTAAATTGGAAATAGTTATTTTATTTTACGATCGGCAGTACTGAAATATTGATTTGGTTGGACTACACATGCTGTTTATGAGGGGGCTCTCAAAGAAATACACATTAAGAAATATTGGCAGAAGAAAATATTGCACATTAATTTTAATAACTAAGATTTATAAAAAAAAGTCATCAGTAAAAAAAAATGTTAGTAAATATTTATTAAAAATAAATTTTCCAAGTTTTGCACTAATTAATTACTTTACACTAATACTACGTTCAGACCTTAATTTCAGCTTTCGTTTCAATATAATGAAGGCCTTGAAACTGAGTTTTGTATGGAAAAAACAACTTAATTTCGCTGAACCGAAGATGAAATTAAGATTTTTACGAAATTAAGATGTGTCTGAACATTTTCCTTAATTTCGTTCTAACCTAATACCTGAATTTTGTATGGAAAAATCATTTTAATTTCATTGAAACGAAGATGAAATTAAAATTTAAGTTAAATAAATTTCTCCAGTTTCGAATTAGTTAATTACTTTAGAGTTTCCATATAATTTTAAAAAATTAATCAACTTTAGATTCTTTTTATAAAAGTTTTAGATATAAAAAAATTTAACAATATTAAGTCGACTGAATGAATTCGTAGAAAGTAACAAATAATATAAATTCCAATAAACCAAGAATAAGAGATATAAAGAAACGTCTCAACATGTAAAACAAAAGAACATCATATGATGATTAAAATATATAATAAAACGACATGAAATATGTAGTTCAAAATAAAATAGAATAAAGTAATATAGTAGAATTTTGGAACGAATCTCGGAACTTCAAAGAAACATGTCTGTACAAAATGTCAATATTTAAGAGATAGTAAAGAAAAAAAATATTATATATTTGTATAGTTTATATATACTAAATATTATAACTATATATTATAACTATATATCATATAGTTTTTCAATCGTGGGAGCGTGGATCGGAACGGTTTGCGTCATTCGAACCATCAGTGCGTTAAGTGTTATGTTTTCTTCTTCAATTACATTACTTTTTGGTGAGATGTTGGTACTGGTCTTTGCAAAATGTATAGAATAATTACCGGGATATATACAGCATATTATATATTTTTATGTTCCTGTTTTGTTTAATATGTTTAAGGCTTAAAAAACACTGTTTTTGGTCATCTTATAGATACTGAGTATCTGGTCATCTTATAGATTGAGTATAATTGTATAATTCAATATAATATAATATAATATTGTAGTACATATAATATAATATATATATTAATATGTGGCGGTTGCATATTCACATGATCTAGATTGGCCATGCAAATTCGGACAAAATAAATTATTGAAAATAAGATACATTAAGACTGAAAAGTTTTCGGAAATTCTCATTTAAAATTCGCGCGCTGTATATTTTTCGATATTTTAAGTTTATGTAGTTTGGCAGCACTGTCCTTAATTACTATGCCAAAAATGAGCTCGATCTGTCAGACAGTTCGTTTACGGCAGCTGTTGAAACCAGTTCACCTCAGTAGTGCGTTGCGAAATGTCTTCGACGGTCGTACGACCGTCCTGGAAGGCTTTGTACCACTCATAAACTTGAGTTTTCGATAAAACTGATTCCCCATAAGCCTTTTGTAGCATTCGCAACGATTCTGCACACGAAATTTCGTTCGAAACACAAAATTTGATGCAAACTCTTTGTTCAATATTTTTTTCCATTGTTTTTTTCGCAACGCCCTACTGAGGTGAACTGGTTTCAACAGCTGCCGTAAACGAACTGTCTGACAGATCGCGCTCATTTTTGGCATAGTAATTAAGGACAGTGCTGCCAAACTACATAAACTTAAAATATCGGAAAATATACAGCGCGCGAATTTTAAATGAGAATTTCCGAAAGCTTTTCGGTCTTAATGTAAGTTGGGCATGAAAAGAAAATTTTTAAAAAACTAATAATATTTTTATTGAGTAAAAAGAAGGTTGTCATTCTTTTGGACGGTTTGTTTTTATAAATAAATAAAATTAAATTAAGTAGGTTAATCCTACAATTGGTGACCCCGACGTGATCAAAATGTCGCAAGTAGAAGCAAGCAACAATAGCGCACTGGATAGAAATAACATTCCTGCAGATAGTAATGTATCAAATGATTACAGAAACGAACCTCGAGGTGACATTTGTCGTATCGGAATCAAAGCACCAGCATTCTGTAAGAGGGATCCAGACCTCTACTTCATCCAGATGGAATCTCAATTCAGAAACGCAGGAATTACAACTGACCAAACCAAATATGATCATGTAGTCGGCAGTCTTGACAGCGCTACCTTAAGAAATATCGCGGACATTATTCGTGCTCCTCCTGCTGTAGAAAAATACGAAGCGGTTAAGAAGCGACTAATTCAAGACTTTGCAGACTCCGAAAGTCGAAAACTGCGGCGACTAGTTCAGGAGTGCCAGTTAGGTGATAGCAAGCCAACACATTTGTTGCGCACCATGCGCGATTTAGCCAGCGGCGCCATGAATGATGGAGCAATAAAACAATTGTGGCTGGATCGTTTGCCTGAAGCAGTGCGAGCAGTCGTTTCAATTTCGGAGGCTGACTTGGACAAATGTGCGCAGCAGGCAGATCTGATGTTGGAAATGGGAAACTACAATTCTGTAGCGGTTATCAACACATCTGCACAGAATAATGATCATATCATGAAAGCCATAGACGCCTTGAGTAAGCAGGTTGCGGAGATAAAAACTGCACAAAGACGAAGCAGAACAAGATCTCAAACTTCAGATCGCAAGCGACGTCGTTCGCTCCGTACCGAAGAAGTCCAATTTGTAAATACGTCTAGCCGCCTGTTCATCACGGATCGAAACACACAATTCAAGTTCCTCATAGATACTGGAGCTGATCTCTCAATACTACCAGTGTCTCGATTCAAAAACTCCAAGCTACAATCAACATCGCGATCATTGTATGCAGCGAATGGTTCGGCTATTCCAACCTACGGTAACAAGTTGCTGTCAATGAACTTGGGCCTTCGTAGGAAGTTCGATTGGAATTTTATAATCGCCAATGTTTCAAAACCAATTTTGGGTGCCGATTTCTTGAAACATTACGGTCTTGTGGTAGATGTAAAACGCAGATGCCTGAGCGATACGCAAACAAAGTTGAGTACC
>NC_051847.1:235479934-235491621 GCF_002237135.1 Teleopsis dalmanni | reverse complement strand
GTCATAATATTCTCGAAGCGTAATATCTAAAAATTATCTTCAACATTTCTTTAAACCAATCGTATACACTCGTATGCAATAAACTTCTCAAATATAGTAATAAACTTTTAAAAATGAATAATTGCTTACACTACTTAAATATCCCCTGAAGTACTCGGAAATGTACCTAAGAAATAATATTAAAAAAAAGAAATCTATGAAAACACCACGCAAAAAATATCATGTTTTGAACTCAAATACAAATTGAAAACTACACATTTCAAAGCAAAACTTTTTGCAAACTGTAATTTAGCAAAAGCTGAATAAAAAAATTTTAGCTGAGAAATGGAAATGGAACTGACTGACTTTTCATTGTTGGTCGTAAGTAACACCAATATATCAAATCAATTTTTATAGTTGAAACTCATTTTTCCCACAAATAAACAATCAACATACAACATACAACCAAATTGTATATTTGTTGTATATTTATTTTTATTGGTTTTATACTCAACTATCCAAAGGAATTATAACGCTCATACCATACATACATTCATCCATACACACATAAGCATACATACCCATAGAGTAGTAGAGTCAATTGAGAATATATTTTACGTAATCATATTGTCAGTATTAAACGAGTACGTAACGTTATTTTATTACCAATGAGACACCCAAGTACACGTACAATTATTGGTGGCTTTACCAGGCAGACAGACGGACGGAACCAGTCAAGCACACATTTGTGGTATACAACGGATTTTTGGCTTGCGATATCATTGTTAATTGTGAAAAGGATATTTATGAGGCTTTTCTATATCAGAGAAAGTTGTGACGACAATAATAGTTTCCAGTTTTATTGCTTAACTAATTTGTCATTTTCGTTGTATTTATTGTGTAAAAAAATATTATTATTATTATAAAGTACATAAGTTCAAGTCCTTAATGTGTAATGTACTTTACATAAACTATTGCCGACATGGATTTTGCACTTTGGCAATGAGAAATTTTAGAATTCAATTTATTGGACTTGACAGCATTCAGTGAATTCAATTTTTACCTTTCGATTTATAAAAGTGTTTTTGAAATAATTTTAACAGTAAACGAAACTTCTAAGTCAAACAATAAGAATATAGATAATATAATAAATTATGTCAATCAAATAAAAAGAGCAACATAAAAAAATATATAATATTTAGTTCCCAATTTGGTTCCAAACAATGTCTTCTCTTCTGTCTTCGATCGAACATTAACCTAAGATTTACTTTAGACATTTAGTGTCTATACACTTAGCCAGAACTGTATCAAAAACTGAACCAGTACAAAACAAATAATTAAGCAGAGGGACAATCATATGCGGCTGGTGTACTGGAAAGACTTCCCAGTACTTAGACAAAGCAAAGCACTGATCAATACGTACTACTGCAAGAACTTTCTTAAATTCTCAAATGGTTGCTTAAGTTTAATAACAGGTTTCATTACTGTCATTATGGTTTGAAATAAACTACGATTATCTGCTAATGCGGAATGCAAATTATGCCTCGAAGATGAGGAAACTACTATGCATATTCCTTATGACTGTCCAGCTTTAACAATGTACATAAGAAACTTATTTTATATGGAATTTCCGTCACCAGAACAGATGAAGAGTTCTTCTCTAGATTTGGTGCTGGACTTTGTTCACAAAGTTTTAAAGTGTTTTGTGTAATTAAGAGTGAAATTGGTACCATAGAACTTCTCTTCTGGCCGTAGTACCGGATGTTGAGCGATATCACATCAAAACTTTAATAATAAATAATAATAAGTTCATAGTTGAAATGTAACTAAAATTTAATTTGAAATATATTTAAATGTTATATTATTATTATTTTTATTAAGGGATGTGGCACTGCGACCTTCGGGTCTATTGTGCCCCTTTCTGGGTTTAGAGTTGGTCTCTAAGCCTTTTCCGTAAGGGTATACATTCCCAGGAGTCTATTCCGTTTGTGCGTTAATGCAGAGCATTCTAACAGCACATATGTGACTGAATCCGTATACATATATACCTAGAAAAAAGAAGTGTAAATACAAAAACTACTTCCAATTTATAATCCTTAATGTGAGGTAATTATTTTATTTTAAATCTGAGCAATTAATAAAAAATTCTTTCACAAATGTAAATCTCTGCTTATTGAATGTCTAAGGAGGTTCTTAAATTATATTGACATTAACTGACGACAATACATTAAATTATAGCCTACACTGTCGGAACACAAGTTCAGACTTAAAATTCCAAATTCACCTTAAAACAATAAAAATAAAATTCATTGTTTAAATGTCAAATAAAACTGTTAAAATAAAACAAATAAAAAGCATAGCATTTTTTATTATAACTGTTGTTGCATATTTTATAAGAATTTTTTAACTGAACAGACGTAACTTTTTGAAACCAAAGTACCACAAAGAAAAAAATTAACAGAACTCAAATTTGGTTAAAATATCTCAGGTGAGACACGCGCGCCAGGGCACACACAACTACGATATTCTACACTCCATTCCAATCCAATCCAATCTGCTCGGAAAACATTGTCAACGTTGCTGTTAATAAAGCTGAATATCACGCCAAACCTCGAGTTGGAGTTGCTGCTATTCGGAGTACTGCCTTTGTTGTAGTTGTTGGTCACTGTGATGGCGGTGTCAATGAAGAATACTGGATTTTAATATTATATGTGGAACATTTATTTTTTTTCTCTCTCTTCATTTTTATTAGTTCAACCACAATTTGACAAGAGTGTGACTACAATTTTTGGCACTTGTGGCAAGGTCTGTGAAAGCCATACAATCCCACTTGACTCTATGAACGACTGACGGGAGGAGTAACAGTGGCAATAATGCCAATTAAAAAAAAAAAAGTTAAGGTAACTTTGCTTTTTAACCGGTAATTTAGCCTTGTTAATTGTGATAAATGTTGTGAACCAGAAAATAAAATATTAAGAAAAAATGTATTCATAAAAGCAAAAAAAATTTATTCAAAGAAAAAATAGACAAAATCTCATAACTTTGGCTTAAAGTCATCCCAGGGGTGCGTAACTCAACTTTTTTCGTGGATTTTTTTAATTCTTCTCTTTTCATTTTGTATAATTTATGCACTTAAATACTTCATTTAAAGATACTTTACAAATCGTAACATGTAAAAAATTTGTCCTAAAGATAAATCTTTTAAGTTGTTAAAAAAAAAACTTTGGACATGTGTTTCGCGAAATTGTATCCTGAGTTTAAAATAAATAAATAAAACCCAAAACTAAATAAATTGTAAACTATAAACTTTTAAGTTTTATACGAAGAGCATCAAGTGTGAAATTACTTCGGAGTTGTGCTGCGGTTAATAATTAAAGCTATTAAGCCGTCTACAAAACTGAATCATTATTTTTTACGTGCTCTTTTTCTAAAATAGATACAATTCATATGATGGTGTAAGATATAAAATTCACATGCATATGTAGGATATTTATTTAACAAGCCTTCAAGATAAAAATTGTTGTAAAAAGGTTTAAGAAAAAAATGTGATTGTTGTATTTATATAGAAATATTTTTTAATTATTTAAATACTTAAAACAGCTTTAAATTCAAAAATTCCAAAGCCAAAAATTCAATTCATTTATAATATAAAATTTTATTAATGTAATTTAATACTATTCGAAATATCTCTCTATTGAAAACAATAGTTTGTATTCAGAACTTAGTTTCATTCGACAAAAATTGAAAATTCAATTTAATTTGAACAAATATCGACCTCACTGGACAATATATAAAACAAACACAAATCAATTTGAAATGATATATTGGATAGCGAGGCAGCCAACAAATCCATAAGCTTCGTGGTATTATTTCTAAATAACTCATTGTATCAAATAATGATATCATTTAGAGTTATTACTTATGTATAATAATGTCATTGTGTATTATTTGCTTTTGAAACACAATGATATTAACGAAAACTACAGTGCCGATTTATTCGACAAAGCAGTTACAAATTTTCTCCTGACAACAGATGAAAGCGTTAGAAGAATATCGATAGTGTTCTGCAAATAATTGTCAAAAGACTGCATCATTAAACAGAACAAGAGAGAGCGACAAGGAGAGACAATTATTTAATGTATATTTAAATTAAAACTTTTGGTAACTAAACTTCATAGAAGAAAATCGAGGGAATTGTTCAGATCGAAGGGTATATAACTGGTCACTTAACATTATACAGATAAGCTCTGAGATTATAAGTACCGTTCCCAGGTTACTGTAAAAGTTGTAAGGACGATAAAAAAGAAAAATCGCTTCTAAAGCTATCCATCTCTGACTAAAAGCAGAACGAAGATCTTGAATAATTGTGCTTTTAGCATACCTATGAAATTATCTAATACTAACATTAAATACACTTATGATAAATTCAGAAGGACTGAATAAATATACTAATTCTTGTTCTTCTTGTTCCTATTCTTTTATTTATAAGTATCTATAACTTTAATGAATCTTTTTTGACTCAATAATAAATTAAGGAAAACTTATACACTAAATAGCAAACTTAAATGTGCAAAGTGTCAACTAAAATTAACGAAAATTTGAAACTTTTTCAAAAAGAATTTTTCGATCTTTAAACTGTATTCCATTACTTTTAAAGTAGTCCGCCTATTATGGCGGTAATAGTAATTCATACCTATTCGTAACACGTTATGACACTGTAATTATATTCTAATTTTTAAAATATTTTTTGAAGAGAATTAAATTAGAATAAGAATAAAATATTGTATTTCAGAATAGAATATTTTGGAATATTGAGTCATTTATATTCAAATACTCGTAAAAATTGATTAATATGAGTCAAATAATATATTTAGCACCATTTCCAATAACAAGTTTTCTATTAACAAGCTTAATCTATTTAATTTGTCAATATTTTCATCATTGATGAACGTGTTTATATACACAGGTCTCAAGCTTCTCGAAATCGCTTATATCATTCATAATGATATGAATGAATATATAATAATGATGGTTGTAATCTAGCATAGTGTTTAAAGAGTTTGTAACAATTTTAATACTTTGCTGCACTTAATTTTGTTTTAATATAAAATTGCATAGAAACTCTCTGATCCGGCTTTTTGCCACAGAAAGAATATATTTTTTATTCATTTGTTTGACAAACACATAACTTAGTATTGCAGTTTTATTATAGTTAATATGTGTGTTAACAACAGTACAACTAATATACAAAAAAGGAATCTGCTCGGTATGCAAGATATAGTGCGTATAGTTTTAAATTTCTATTACTTTTTGATCACACACCCTAAATACACATTTTTAAACAACATTTCATGTGATACAGACTTATAGTGTCAGACTTATTTAAAATATTTTTTTGTTTTAATTTGCAAAAATTTGTTTATATTGCCAATATTTTTTCTAAAGTAATCTCACTTCTGTAAGTACCAAATTTTTTCTTAATAACAACAAACAAAACTCAGAACTAATGATTTTTATCACTTACAAGTGCATAAATCACAGTAAACATCTGTCAAGTAATAAAGTGAACTACGAGAAGATAAAAACGCATAAAGAACATATTTACAGCACATATTTGTAATGTTTTATTTACTACCAACTACTAATGGCTGCCGGAAGACTAAAGGATACACATACGGCCGACCAACCAACGAGAACAAAAGAGCCGCCAAATCTATTATCTGCGATACGCATTCAGTGGCAAAGGAGTAGTCAACAAACTCTTGGTTTTATACAAATTTTTCCACTAAACTTTATTAATACTGAAGCAAATTTATAAAGGGTTCTTAAGTTAATAATAGAAAGTACGTAACATGAAATAAAAGTGTATTACTTAGTATAAGTACGATGCTAAGAAGGTAGTATGTTACAGAACTTTTAAATGTCCTTAAAAATCGCTTTTAAGAGTGTTTATAACATATATCAGCACTCTATTTTTCGTTCAATATTTTTCTTTACAGAAAAAACTATTAACACTTTCAAAACAATATTTATATACAAATCCGAATATATGTATGTTCCTTAAAATAAAGTACTCAGGAAATAATTCCATACGCTCGCATATTCTACACAAATGCCTTTGCCAAACTATTAAAATTTATGGTACCAAAGGAGTATTTTAGTTAAATTTATTAGTAAAATTCGTAAAAAAAATATTTTTATTTCTATGTAATAAGTTTTTATAGTTTTTTATTTCAAATATATTGTTTTATACTTTGCATGTATATTTTTACTGTATAGTTTATTCCATCTTTATACGCCTCTTTGAAATTAAATTAAAGCAATGAAAATCTGGTATCTGAGTTAACTAAGTTAACGATTAAATAATGATTATTTAATATGGCAAAGCACTGTTAACTACCACCTTTCTAAAATGGAACTAATGATAATGATACCTATAAAGTTTATCAAGAAGTATTCATGCATCTATGTATATAAATTATACGTAGTCAATGGAAAAATCCTTTCGAACTATAAAGACATTAGAGTACATTATAGAGTACATTAAAACCAAACGAACTTTAAAGGAGTTTAATTCGAACATCTGGTCCGTTTTTTTAAAAAAAAACCTAAAAGGTTCCACAAGAGGTATAACATACCCATATGGTGTCGTAGTACATAAAGAATTTTTAGACCTACTCCATTTTGCAAGCTAATATAAAAAATCAAGCTGATTTATGTAAGAATTAAAATAAAGCAAATTTGGAAGAATTTAGTTGTGCACAATTTTGAAGTATGGGATTTAGGTCCAAGGTAATATATTTGATACTAAGGTCAAAAGGAAGAAAAGTCAAAATACAAGCAACGGTTTTGATTTTTAACCCATAATAACACTAATAGATTGTTTAGTAAGTTCACAGAATGGATATTAAAAAGGCGCATTTTTATTTAATAAACATACGGTCCTTCATGTTTGGATCCCACATCTGTATTAGTTTTCAGAAAGATCTATAAAATGACACTATTATTTTCAATGAAATTCACTTTACAAGAAAGAATTTTTTCAGTTTTGCTGTTACTCATCCTAATACAAAGCGGAATTATAAGCGAAATTATAAGCGAAATTATAAGCGGTATTAATAGATTCGCATATTTCTGTAAAAATTTAAGAAGTATAAAATAATAAAAAATTTTTGATAATAAGTTTCATATACCGGTAATTTTCTAAACAGATATTGAGTGAATAGGATAATATATAATAACAATGTGAATTTAGATCTCATCATATAGACTGCAAAAATTAAAATCTATTGTTAAAACAGAAATAAAATCAATATTATACAAGGAAATCAATAACTCTCTTATTAAGATGCCCTGTAGAGATATCAATCTTACAGTAGGTTTACTTACAGTTTATTATATTTTAGGTAACCATGCTAGGAGACTAAATCTTCCTTTCAGTCATGCCTGTCACAGTTGCGGTGAGGACGATGAAAATGCCTGCGATCTGGTCTGTTTCTTTCCGCAATATGCGCGGCACTGGCGTAACACTTTAGGGGTTTCTTTTTTGCGAATTTTAGCGAACTGCAAGACCTCCCTCTGGATAGCATTATAAGCTTTGCATTATAAGGCGGTTCTAAGCGGTAGTAACCCTTGAGTTTTTAATTATATAATAACACAACAGGCCTGTCGGCGTTAGAAGATCCCTTGGGATCGCCGACATAGCCTACTCTAATCTAACCTATGGTAAACTGTAAGAACTAGCTGATAGAAGACAGTTGGTCAATCTTCTTATAGATAAATATGTTCAATATAAGACAGTTCAGATTTTTTGATGATGAGCAAAGTTTAATTATTATTATTATTCAAAGCTTCAAACTAAGTTCTATTGACATAAAATCATAAGTACTATTTTAATTGTATTGAAACTCATAAAGAATGAGTTTCTTTATTATGGAATTTTGCACTATTTCCTATTTTCTTCCGACTTAAAATTATTTGTAAAAGCAAAAGGGAATCCATCCATTAACATGCCAACACATTTGCCAACTATTTTTAATAAACCAACAATTAAAAAACACATAAACAATAAAAATGCATGTCGAAACTATACTAAAACAATAATTAAAAACAACAAAGTACAAATTCAGAATGCAACTTCTTGCTATAAAACCAAAAATTTACATTCAAATATGAAACAAAATTCAGAACAAAAATAAAGCAAGAAATTTTAATGATTTCGAAAAGCTTCAAGTGAGTGAAGAAACTCGAAAATCAGAACAAAAATAATATAAATAATTTATGAAATATGCTGCCACAGACAAAAGCCAGAAAAGTCAGAAAAGCCCCAAAGAAACCAAAACAATGCGAGAGTAGAGGAAGTAAGAGTTTACGACTGGAAACAGGCATATCTGTTGGATGGCTTACCATAGCCAGGCTATCAAGCCTTACCATCAAGCTTTACCGACCCAAGCTAAACGAAACCTAAGCGGAGGTAAGAACAATGATTGTCTTAAGGAAATGCAATTATATGAAGTTTTTTTTTTTCAGTTCACGTATTTTTCAGCTCAACTTTCCGTTGTTCTTCTACCTTCAATTGTCGGCATTAAACTATAAAATTTAATAATGTGACTTTTTCTAACTGAACGTAGAAGTAAGCAAATTGAAATGGAATTTATGCAATGTATTTTTAGAAATTTTTAAGGAATTATGACATACAGATCAAGCTAAATACATAAATGAATAAACGAATAAATGAACGTAAAAAATACTAAAAATATATTAAAGACATAAACAAATAGACAGACGGACATACGGAGAGACAGTATAATGTGTATAAATACGTATATATAAAACAAACTAAAAGATGGTTAAAGCTGACATACGAAACATATGATTATCGTCAAGTTTGCCCTGTGGTATGAGTAATTTCAAATAGAATTGCATACGAGTTGGTAAAATAAAAATTATATTAATATGCAGCCTAGGATATATATTTTTTCAATTTTACTATTCTTACTCATGCAATGAAATTTTTGCAATAGCATTTTAAGAAAGTCTACAAAAGACAGATTTAAAATATAAATATTGTATATATAAAAAAAATTTTTTTTTTTGGTTTTTAGTAAAGCTTCAACTTGACTGGAATGGGAGTGGACATATGGCAGCGTTGTGGTTCACGGTTGTGCACTTAGTAGGGCACGTCTCGCGCGAATGCTATGCAAAAACCATTAATATGACCATTAAGGTAAGTCCTCATATTAAAGTGTATGAGAAATATATTGCATAGCCAAGGACCTATGGCATTTTTCTATTTACATAAAAGTATTTTTTTTTTTTCAGAGGTATAATTTATTTTAATGTTGGTATTTATCATATTCTCATATGTAATTTTTTTTTTCTCTTACAGTCATCATTTTCAATTAAATTATTGTTTATTTTTTTTTTATTATTTTACTTCTCTAAAAAATTGTATTAATTTTTTTTTTTTGTAAATTGCATTAGTTTTTATCATTTTACATATGCATATAATTTAAACACGTTTCAAAGGTATTATTTATAATTTAGTTAAAGAGATTTATTTGCTCAGCGATTTCCATCAATTAACAGAGTTTATTTAATTTTAAATTTCCTATTTTTGACGATAATAAAAATAAACATAAATTTCTAGTCAAAACAATTGATTGTAATAACAAAAATAATTCGTAGCTCATTAATCTAAGCTTAAAATAATATTTATCTAACAAATTAATATTGTTTTGTCATAGAAATTAAAAAAACAAGAATTGTTTTTCAAATTAATAAAACAATATATCCGAAACGCCAATAGTTCAAATAGCTAAAAGCTACATTGCCAAATATCTATGTGAACCTGTATTAGCAGAGACCAAATATTCAACTGTGCGAAAATTTAGTGTGACTACACGCACCTTAGCCTAAAGCCGATAAGTTAAATAAATAGCACCACAATCCAATTGTGGCCTTTCCCAAACCGTTTTTACTAGGGCGGCAAGCACAACTACCTTAGATGAAATATGTGCCGAAAAATAAATAAATTAGAACAATCGAAAATTTTTCATTGAATTTACATGTAAAATTTACGATAAACACACAGTGGCGGGTAAAATCGAAATAAATAATGTATTAAAATTTATTTTTAAATATAATTAATTTATTAGCATATTTTACAACAAATTAATAAAACTTCAGAAAAAAAAGCGAACATACAATTCAAGTACGGCTTTGCGTTAGTTGGCTAATGAACGCTGACCCTAAGTTTTAAATTTGGCAGGGCATGAGTTCAATCTCTGGTACTTGCAGTCTCAAAAAAGTATTTACGAATAATGAAGTATCTAAATAAATATTTGGATAACTAGTCTATTCGTCTATTCTTACAACAATTTTAAGGACAGGTATGTAACTGGTATTCTTAGTTATACCAGTTATATACTGGTATAACTGGTATTTTTAGTACTTCGGCGCAAGAAATTCTAATTGCAATGCAAAATTTAATACAGACTCCTTGTTCGATATTTTTAGCCATAGTAAAAATCGCAAAATATACTTAAGATGGGCTGACGAAATCGCGCACTGTTAACAAACTAAATAAGTGATGTTAAAACTCCTTGTGGGTAAAAAGAACAGTGTTGCCAATGCAGTGACAAAAAATATTTCTACAATCCATTTAAAGGCTTGTCTTTAACACTTACGGTTAATCCCAGGCTTTTTAAATGAACATTTCCGGATATTTTAACTGAATATATGCGCATATTTAAATACGATTTTATTATTTAAAATAAAAGTGTATGCACCTAAAAAGATGTATTTTTCTTTAATTAAAATAATACTTTTCTTCAATTAATGACTTATATATAATTAAATTGATTCTCGAGATTTATAGTATGCAGCACCCCTCCCTAATGTTTAAAACACATATTCTCTATATCAATATCTTGTAATTTAAGCACAAAAAAACTGTTAATATCAGACTAGTTATACTTTTGAAAAAAATGATAATATGCCAGAGATATCATAAAACTTAATGTGCATACATCAATAATCACTAATTCAGAAAGACTGGATTTAAAATGTGTCAATTTTGACTATTAATAAAATTATTAAGATGAAAATATAATTTACTGTTTGGAAAACAAGCTATTATGTCTTCAATATTTTTAACACTCTATTTTTGATAACCCTGAACTGTCAGCTCTCATGTTATTTTTTGTTGTTTGCAACACTTTACCGTACAAATAGCTGAGAATACAAATCTTGTGCAAGTTGTGATATGTACTAATTTTTCTAATTTTTAAAATTAAAATAATAAAAATAAATTTTTAATCACATGACCGTGAGCTGATTTTAACAAAATCAAACAATGATAACGATTAATTAACTACATTAGGGATATACTAAATTATTATTGAGTGTTCTTTTCATATACGTTCAGAAATTTGCAGAACGTATATCAGATGCAACATAATTTAACAAATTCGAAACTACGCCGCTGTATTTTGACATTACCATTAACTGGTCAGGTCACCCTATTGCTGCTATCACCGATATATTGCATTTAACATGGTTGGTATCAGTGCAAGCATTGATATCAATATCACAGCTCATATACAATGCAACTGGCTAATAAATCTATTTTAGATTAACCTAATCGTAGTCAACAAATAGGAAAGGTAAGAGTGCACAAGCATTGCACTTGACTTTTCATACCAATA
>NC_051847.1:235470674-235479834 GCF_002237135.1 Teleopsis dalmanni | reverse complement strand
CATACATACATTCATCCATATACACATAAGCATACATACCCATAGAGTAGTAGAGTCAATTGAGAATATATTTTACGTAATCATATTGTCAGTATTAAACGAGTACATAACGTTATTTTATTACCAATGAGACACCCAAGTACACGTACAATTATTGGTGGCTTTACCAGGCAGACAGACGGACGGAACCAGTCAAGCACACATTTGTGGTATACAACGGATTTTTGGCTTGCGATATCATTGTTAATTGTGAAAAGGATATTTATGAGGCTTTTCTATATCAGAGAAAGTTGTGACGACAATAATAGTTTCCAGTTTTATTGCTTAACTAATTTGTCATTTTCGTTGTATTTATTGTGTAAAAAAATATTATTATTATTATAAAGTACATAAGTTCAAGTCCTTAATGTGTAATGTACTTTACATAAACTATTGCCGACATGGATTTTGCACTTTGGCAATGAGAAATTTTAGAATTCAATTTATTGGACTTGACAGCATTCAGTGAATTCAATTTTTACCTTTCGATTTATAAAAGTGTTTTTAAAATAATTTTAACAGTAAACGGAACTTCTAAGTCAAACAATAAGAATATAGATAATATAATAAATTATGTCAATCAAATAAAAAAAGCAACAAAAAAAATATATAATATTTAGTTCCCAATTTGGTTCCAAACAATGTCTTCTCTTCTGTCTTCGATCGAACATTAACCTAAGATTTACTTTAGACATTCATATAGTGTCTATACACTTAGCCAGAACTGTATCAAAAACTACTTTCACAGGCCCTCAACTCTTTCGTGGATTAAACTGAGCCAGTACAAAACAAATAATTAAGCAGAGAGACAATCATATACGTCTGGTATACTGGAAAGACTTCCCAGTACTTCGACAAAGCAAAACACTGATCAAACCGTACTACTGCAAGAACTTTCTTAATTTCTCAAAAGGTTACTTAAGTTTGATAACAGGTTTCATTACCGGTCATTATGGTTTGAAATATCACCTTCATAAACTACAATTATCTGCTAATGCGGAATGCAAATTATGCCTCCAAGATGAGGAAACTACTATGCATATTCTTTATGACTGTCCAGCTTTAACAACGCACATAAGAAACTTATTTTATATGGAATTTCCGTCACCAGAACAGATAAAGAGTTCTTCTCTAGATTTGGTTCTGGACTTTGTTCACAAAGCTTTAAAGTGTTTTGTGTAATTAAGAGTGAAATTGGTACAATAGAACTTCTCTTCTGGCCGTAGTACCGGATGTTGGATGTTATTTGAATATATTCCTTAAAGGAATCAACTTAATCCACATCCAGAGATAATCTGTTCTTCAAAAAGCTTTAACTTGTTAATGATTGATTTTTGTTTAAAAATTTACCGATATCACGTCAAAAATTTAATAATAAATAATAATAAGTTCATAGTTGAAATGTAACTAAAATTTAATTTGAAATATATTTAAAAGTTATATTATTATTATTTTTGTTAAGGGATGTGGCACTGCGACCTTCGGGTCTATTGTGCCCCCTTCTGGATTTAGAGTTGGTCTCTAAGCCTTTTCCGTAAGGGTATACATTCCCAGGAGTCTATTCCGTTTGTGCATTAGTGCAGAGCATTCTAACAGCACATATGAGACTGAATCTACAGTTTGCATCCGTATACATATATACCTAGAAAAAAGAAGTGTAAATACAAAAACTACTTCCAATTTATAATCCTTAATGTGAGGTAATTATTTTATTTTAAATCTGAGCAATTAATAAAAAATTCTTTAACAAATGTAAATCTCTGCTTATTGAATGTCTAAAGAGGTTCTTAAATTATATTGACATTAACTGACGACAATCTATTAAATTATAGCCTACACTGTCGGAACACAAGTTCAGACTTAAAATTTCAAATTCACCTTAAAACAATAAAAATAAAATTCATTGTTTAAATGTCAAATAAAACTGTTAAAATAAAACAAATAAAAAGCATAGCATTTTTTATTATAACTGTTGTTGCATATTTTATAAGAATTTTTTAACTGAACAGACGTAACTTTTTGAAACCAAAGTACCACAAAGAAAAAAATAAACAGAACTCAAATTTGGTTAAAATATCTCAGGTGAGACACGCGCGCCAGGGCACACACAACTACGATATTCTACACTCCATTCCAATCCAATCCAATCTGCTCGGAAAACATTGTCAACGTTACTGTTAATAGAGCTGAATATCACGCCAAACCTCGAGTTGGAGTTGCTGCTATTCGGAGTACTGCCTTTGTTGTAGTTGTTGGTCACTGTGATGGCGGTGTCAATGAAGAATACTGGATTTTAATATTATATGTGGAACATTTATTTTTTTTTCTTTCTCTTCATTTTTATTAGTTCAACCACAATTTGACAAGAGTGTGACTACAATTTTTGGCACTTGTGGCAAGGTCTGTGAAAGCCATGCAATCCCACTTGACTCTATGAACGACTGACGGGAGGAGTAACAGTGGCAATAATGCCAATTAAAAAAAAAAGTTAAGGTAACTTTGCTTTTTAACCGGTAATTTAGCCTTGTTAATTGTGATAAATGTTGTGAACCAGAAAATAAAATATTAAGAAAAAATGTATTCATAAACGCAAAAAAAAATTATTCAAAGAAAAAATAGACAAAATCTCATAACTTTGGCTTAAAGTCATCCCAGGGGTGCGTAACTCAACTTTTTTTCGTCGATTTTTTTAATTCTTCTCTTTTCATTTTGTATAATTTATGCACTTAAATACTTCATTTAAAGATACTTTACAAATCGTAACATGTAAAAAATTTGTCCTAAAGATAAATCTTTTAAGTTGTTAAAAAAAAAACTTTAGACATGTGTTTCGCGAAATTGTATCCTGAGTTTAAAATAAATAAATAAAACCCAAAACTAAATAAATTGTAAACTATAAACTTTTAAGTTTTATACGAAGAGCATCAAGTGTGAAATTACTTCGGAGTTGTGCTGCGGTTAATAATTAAAGCTATTAAGCCGTCTACAAAACTGAATCATTCTTTTTCTAAAATAGATACAATTCACAAAAAGATACAATTGTGTAAGATATAAAATTCACATGCATATGTAGGATATTTATTTAACAAGCCTATAAGATAAAAATTGTCGTAAAAAGGTTATATATTTAAGAAAAAAATGTGATTGTTGTATTTATATAGAAATATTTTTCAATTATTTAAATACTGGAAACAGCTGTATGATCAGCCAAAAATTCAATTAATTTATAATATAAAATTTTATTGATGTAACTTAATACTATTCGAAAAACCTCTCTATTAAAAATAATAGACTTCTCATACTATCCACCTCTGACTAAAAGCAGAACGTCCCTTGTTCAGTAGTAGTATTACAATATACCCGTAGGGTTAAGAAAGTTTTAAGTTTTATTCTAATTTTTAAAATATTTTTTGAACAGAATAAAATTAGAATTAGAATAAAATGCAATATATATATAAAACATATAATATATATATAATATAATACAATATTTGAGAATATTGAGTCATATATGTATAATATAATATATTCTTTAGCACTCTCTCCAATGCTAATGCTAATATACAAAGGTTTTGAGCTTCTTAAAGTCGCTTGTGTCATTCATAATTATATGATATAATCATCATAATAATGATGGTTGTAGTGTAGCATAGTGTATATAAAGAGTTTTTAACAATCTTAATACTTCGCTGCATTTAATTCCAATTTAATAAAAGATGGTATATAAACTCTCTGATCCGGCAACTTACCACACAAAAAATATGTCTTAGTTAATGGCTCGACAAACACATAGCTAACCAATGCAGCTATACTATAGTTAATACATGTAGTTACCGGCAGCACAACCAATACTCTAAAAAAGAATCAACTCTATAAGCATGATTTAGTCAGACAGTTCTAAATTTCTATTACTTTTTGATCACACACCCTAAATACACATTTTTAAACAACATTTCATGTGATACAGACTTATAGTGTCAGACTTATTTAAAATATTTTTTTGTTTTAATTTGCAAAAATTTGTTTATATTGCCAATATTTTTTCTAAAGTAATCTCACTTCTGTAAGTACCAAATTTTTTCTTAATAACAACAAACAAAACTCAGAACTAATGATTTTTATCACTTACAAGTGCATAAATCACAGTAAACATCTGTCAAGTAATAAAGTGAACTACGAGAAGATAAAAACGCATAAAGAACATATTTACAGCACATATTTGTAATGTTTTATTTACTACCAACTACTAATGGCTGCCGGAAGACTAAAGGATACACATACGACCGACCAACCAACGAGAACAAAAGAGCCGCCAAATCTATTATCTGCGATACGCATTCAGTGGCAAAGGAATAGTCAACAAACTCTTGGTTTTATACAAATTTTTCCACTAAAATTTATTAATACTAAAGCAAATTTATAAAGGGTTCTTAAGTTAATAATAGAAAGTACGTAACATGAAATAAAAGTGTATTACTTAGTATAAGTACGATGCTAAGAAGGTAGTATGTTACAGAACTTTTAAATGTCCTTAAAAAATCGCTTTTAAGAGTGTTTATAACATATATCAATATTCTATTTTTCGTTCAATATTTTTCTTTACAGAAAAAACTATTAACACTTTCAAAACATTATTTATATACAAATCCGAATATATATATGTCCCTTAAAGTAAAGTACTCAGGAAATAAATCCATACGCTCGCATATTCTACACAAATGCCTTTGCCAAACTATTAAAATTTATGGTACCAAAGGAGTATTTTAGTTAAATTTATTAGTAAAACTCGTAAAAAAAATATTTTATTTCTATGTAATAAGTTTTTATAGTTTTTTATTTCAAATATATTGTTTTATACTTCGCATGTATATTTTTACTGTACAGTTTATTCCATCTTTATACGCCTCTTTGAAATTAAATTAAAGCAATGAAAATCTCGTATCTGAGTTAACTAAGTTAACGATTAAATAATGATTATTTAATATGGCAAAGCACTGTTAACTACCACCTTTCTAAATTGGAACTAATGATAATGATACCTATAAAATTTATCAAGAAGTATTCATGCATCTATGTATATAAGTTATACGTTGTCAATAGGAGAATCCCTTTAAACCATAGAGAGTCAGTACATTAAAACCAAACGAACTTTAAAGGAGTTTAATTCGAACATCTGGTCCGTTTTTTTAAAAAAAAAAAACTAAAAGGTTCCACAAGAGGTATAACATACCCATATGGTGTCGTAGTACATAAAGAAATTTTAGACCTACTCCATTTTGCAAGCTAATATAAAAAATCAAGCTAATTTGTAAAAGAATTAAAATAAAGAAGATTTGGAAGAATTTAGTTGTGCACAATTTTAAAGTATGGGATTTAGATCCAAGGTAACGTATGTGATACTAAGATCATAGGGAAGAAAAGTCAAAATACAAGCAAGGTTTTTGACTTTTAACCCATAATAACACTAATAGATTGTTTAGTAAGTTCGCAGAATGAAAGGCGGATTTTTATTTAATAAACATACGATCCTCCATGTTTGGATCCCACATCTATATTAGTTTTCAGAAAGATCAAGATAAAATGACCCTCTATGGCACTATTATTTTTAATGAAATTCACTTTACAAGAAAATATTTTTTCAGTTTTGAGAAATTAGAAGACAGATGTGTGTCTACTTGCTGTTACTCATCCTAATACAAAGCGGAATTATAAGCGAAATTATAAGCGGAATTATAAGCGGTATTAATAGATTCGCATATTTCTGTAAAAATATAAGAAATATAAAATAATAAAAAATTTTTGATAATAAGTTTCATATACCAGTAATTTTCTAAACACATATTGAGTGAAAAAGATAATATATAATAACTATGTGAATTTAGAGCTGATCATATACACTAAATTGAAATCTATTGTTAAAACAGCAATAATACTAATATTATACAATGCTACAGTCAACTGTAAGGAAATCAAACTCTCTCATTTACTTACAGCTTATTATATTTTAGGTAACCACGCTAGGACTCTAAATCTCCCTTTCAGCCATGCCTGTCGCAGTTGCGGTGAGGACGATGAAAATGCCTGCGATCTGGTCTGTTTCTTTCCGCAATATGCGCGGCACTGGCGTAACACTTTAGGGGTTTCTTTTTTGCGAATTTTAGCGAACTGCAAGACCTCCCTCTGAATAGCATTAAAAGCTTTGCCAAAGACGGTTCTAAGCGGTAGTAACCCTTGAGTTTTTAATTATATGATAACACAATAGGCCTGTAGGCGTTAGTGGAACCCTTGGCATCGCCGGCATAGCCTACTCTAACCTTACCTATGGTAAACTGTAAGAACTAGCTAACAGAAGACAGTTGTTCAATCTTCTTATAGATAAGTATGTTCAATATGAGATAGTTCAGATTTTTTGACGATGAGCAAAGCTTAATTATTATTATTATTCAAAGCTTCAAACTAAGTTCTATTGACATAAAATCATAAGTACTATTTTAATTGTATTGAAACTCATAAAGAATGAGTTTCTTTATTATGGAATTTTGCACTATTTCCTATTTTCTTCCGACTTAAAATTATTTGTAAAAGCAAAAGGGAATCCATCCATTAACATGCCAACACATTTGCCAACTATTTTTAATAAACCAACAATTAAAAAACACATAAACAATAAAAATGCATGTCGAAACTATACTAAAACAATAATTAAAAACAACAAAGTACAAATTCAGAATGCAACTTCTTGCTATAAAACCAAAAATTTACATTCAAATATGAAACAAAATTCAGAACAAAAATAAAGCAAGAAATTTTAATGATTTCGAAAAGCTTCAAGTGAGTGAAGAAACTCGAAAATCAGAACAAAAATAATATAAATAATTTATGAAATATGCTGCCACAGACAAAAGCCAGAAAAGTCAGAAAAGCCCCAAAGAAACCAAAACAATGCGAGAGTAGAGGAAGTAAGAGTTTACGACTGGAAACAGGCATATCTGTTGGATGGCTTACCATAGCCAGGCTATCAAGCCTTACCATCAAGCTTTACCGACCCAAGCTAAACGAAACCTAAGCGGAGGTAAGAACAATGATTGTCTTAAGGAAATGCAATTATATGAAGTTTTTTTTTTTCAGTTCACGTATTTTTCAGCTCAACTTTCCGTTGTTCTTCTACCTTCAATTGTCGGCATTAAACTATAAAATTTAATAATGTGACTTTTTCTAACTGAACGTAGAAGTAAGCAAATTGAAATGGAATTTATGCAATGTATTTTTAGAAATTTTTAAGGAATTATGACATACAGATCAAGCTAAATACATAAATGAATAAACGAATAAATGAACGTAAAAAATACTAAAAATATATTAAAGACATAAACAAATAGACAGACGGACATACGGAAAGACAGTATAATGTATATAAATACGTATATATAAAACAAACTAAAAGATGGTTAAAGCTGACATACGAAACATATGATTATCGTCAAGTTTGCCCTGTGGTATGAGTAATTTCAAATAGAATTGCATACGAGTTGGTAAAATAAAAATTATATTAATATGCAGCCTAGGATATATATTTTTTCAATTTTACTATTCTTACTCATGCAATGAAATTTTTGCAATAGCATTTTAAGAAAGTCTACAAAAGACAGATTTAAAATATAAATATTGTATATAAAAAAATTTTTTTTTTGGTTTTTAGTAGAGCTTCAACTTGACTGGAATGGGAGTGGACATATGGCAGCGTTGTGGTTCACGGTTGTGCACTTAGTAGGGCACGTCTCGCGCGAATGCTATGCAAAAACCATTAATATGACCATTAAGGTAAGTCTTCATATTAAAGTATATGAGAAACATATTGCATAGCCAAGGACCTTTGGCATTTTTCTATTTACATAAAAGTATTTTTTTTTTTCAGAGGTATAATTTATTTTAATGTTGGTATTTATCATATTCTCATATGTAATTTTTTTTTCTCTTACAGTCATCATTTTCAATTAAATTATTGTTTATTTTTTTTTTATTATTTTACTTCTCTAAAAAATTTTATTAATTTTTTTTTTTCATGTAAATTGCATTAGTTTTTATCATTTTACATATGCATATAATTTAAACACGTTTCAAAGGTATTATTTATAATTTAGTTAAAGTGATTTATTTGCTCAGCGATTTCCATCAATTAACAGAGTTTATTTAATTTCAAATTTCCTATTTTGACGATAATAAAAATAAACATAAATTTCTAGTCAAAACAATTTATTGTAATAACAAAAATAATACGTAGCTCATTAATCTAAGCTTAAAATAATATTTATCTAACAAATTAATACTGTTTTGTCATAGAAATTAAAAAAACAAGAATTGTTTTTCAAATTAATAAAACAATATATTCGAAACGCCAATAGTTCAAATAGCTAAAAGCTACATTGCCAAATATCTATGTGAACCTGTATTAGCAGAGACCAAATATTCAACTGTGCGAAAATTTAGTGTGACTACACGCACCTTAGCCTAAAGCCGATAAGTTAAATAAATAGCACCACAATCCAATTGTGGCCTTTCCCAAACCGTTTTTACTAGGGCGGCAAGCACAACTACCTTAGATGAAATATGTGCCGAAAAATAAATAAATTAGAACAATCGAAAATTTTTCATTGAATTTACATGTAAAATTTACGATAAACACACAGTGGCGGGTAAAATCGAAATAAATAGTGTAATAAAATTTATTTTTAAATATAATTAATTTATTAGCATATTTTACAACAAATTAACAAAACTTCAGAAAAAAAGCGAACATACAATTCAATTACGGCTTTACATTAGTTGGCTAATGAACGCTGACCCTAAGTTTCAAATTTGGCAGGGCACGAGTTCAATCTCTGATACTTGCAGTCTCAAAAAATTATTTACGAATAATGAAATATCTAAATAAATATTTAAATAAATACTCTATTAGTCTTATCTTACAACAATTTTTAGGACAGGTATGTAACTGGTATTCTGTTATATTTGACATATTTGAAAATATGTAATATTTTTAGTACTTCGGCACAAGAAATTCTAATTGCAATGCAAAATTTTTTTTTTTTTTTTTTTTTTTTTTTTTTTTTTTTTTTTTTTA
>NC_051847.1:235468593-235469262 GCF_002237135.1 Teleopsis dalmanni | reverse complement strand
TTTTATCCATAGTAAAAATCGCAAAACATATTTAAGATAGGCTGACGAAATCGCGCACTGTTAACAAACTAAGGTCGTGTGCGAGTTAGGCTAAGTTGATGCTAAACCAAATGGAAGATTTTTTGGGATTTTTTGCACTGCACACATTTAGCCATTTATCAACACATATCGACACATCACTACATTATCGGCTCATCTTAGAATTTCCCTCATTTAGAATGCAACTTAGCCTAACTCGCACACTTCCTAAATAAGTGATGTTAAAACTCCTTGTGGGTAAAAAGCACAGTGTTGCCAATGTAGCGACAAATCCATTTAAGAGCTTGTCTTTAACCTTTGCGGTTAATCCCAGGTTTTTTAAATAAAGGATTCCCATTATTTCCTCAACAAAGTGTATGCGCAAATTTAAATACGATTTTTTGAGTCTAAAAAGGGCCTAAAAAGGGTTAATTAAATTAATGACTTATGCATAATTAAATTATTTCTCGAGATTCATGGCATGCAGCACCCCTCCCTAATGTTTAAAACACATATTCTCTATATCAATATCTTGTAATTTAAGCACAAAAAAAACTGTTACTATCAGACTGGTTGCACTTTTGGAAAAAATGATAATATGCCAGAGATATAATAAAACTCAATGTGCATACATTCCATAATCACTACTGC
>NC_051847.1:235455275-235468505 GCF_002237135.1 Teleopsis dalmanni | reverse complement strand
CTAATCGTAGTCAACAAATAGGAAAGGTAAGAGTGCACAAGCATTGCACTTGACTTTTCATACCAATAGGTTCACATTTGCCAAACTAATTGCTCGGATGGCCTAAATGGACAACACCATATTAATCCAAATTACCATCAAAGTGATTTAATTGCTTGGAATTGCAACAATGTTGGTGGCAAGGCAAACTTTACTGAAATTGGAAATATTTCAGTTAGAATTTATACAATTCCCTACCAAACTAACGAAACAATGGAGGATAACAGTATTTGCATCGGTTGCCGAGCTGAAACTGTGTCCATGATATCTGTGTTATCTTAAGTTTACATTAGCATGCAAATATGGAGCATAACAAGACTTGCCACAATAATTTCCAACATTAAAGCAATTGATTAGGCTGAAAAGCAAAGTATAGACGACGATTTTGTTGGCTATTTCAATGAATTGCTCCTAGCATTACTAATGTTTGTATGCTTTTGCTATACTCTTTTATTTTTACAAATACATGTTACAGCCACCTGTACCGAATTGGAATTAAATAGCAATTACGGATGCTTCCACTGGTTAAAATTCTATAATTTCACATAACTGGCGGTTCCATATTCTTTGACAACAGCCATATTTAATTGCTGGCGGCTGATCCTTCACACGTAACAAATTTCGTTTCAATTCATTGATTTCATTCGCCTTTGCCTTTGTAGAATATAATTTCAAATCGTATAAAATTAATAGTTTAAGAAAATGATGTAATAGTTTTAAAAAGCACACCAAACGTGACATACACTTCACAGCCACACAACCAGCGAGAGGACGTAAAGGACATTACAAGTTACATGTCCTGTAATTTAAGTGTTTTTATAGAACGTTAAAAAATATATTAAGAAGAATATAACCTTTGAATAAAAGGGAAAATATATGAAGACCAGTTGGAGCATCAAAAGTGTACCATTAAAATAGCAAAAAGAAAAAAAAAATCAAGTCAAATTGGATAGAAAAAAATATGTATATGAACGAATAAGCAATATTTATTGAGTACGTGATCTTTGACAAGTCCTTATGTGACCGTTTTGAATTTTTTATTACCACAGATACGAAATTCAAGCAAACAAAAAAAAATTAAAAATAAATGTGATGTATGTAAAGAACAGGGTAAGTTTTGAACAAAATTGTATGCCAATAAAGGACAACTAGTATCTAAAATAATTTAATGCAACCCTGTATAGTATAACGACACTTTGTTGCTTCTATATAGCAACAAAAATATAAAAAAAAATGAAAGGATGAGCCGCCAATAGGTAAGGAAGTCATCTAAATATGGTCTCGTCTGTGACAGGACAATTTTGGAAAAGTTAACAGCAAAAGTGCCTTATTAAAATTTTGTCAACTTCTTCACTTATATATTTACTTAAAGCTTTTTCTTTTCTATTTTATTTTCTTTATTCTACTTTTTTTATTTATATATAATATACATTATATATTATATTTGAAAAAAGAGTTGCATCAAATCGCATTTTGCCTTGACATTGTGTCACATACTTATGGTGCATATAATTTTTTCTTCTAAACAATTATAAAGCCATTTGTCTTAGGAAAAATAACAAATGGAAAAGGATACTTCACTTCACAACTAACAATTTTTATATCCCAAAAGATTTTGTACTAAATTTAATTAATAATTAAACAGTTGGAAAGAGTTTTTGTGGATAAAAATGTGGATAATTGAGAGATATAATAGCTTTTAGCAAGACATCGCCGTACGATCCTTACAATTACATTGTGAAATAGAGAACTGTGTAAACTACCGGCGATGTAATAATACGTATGAGATTAGAGATAGTAATGATGGGAAAAATCAATAATATTTTTTTTATATAAAAATTTCTTTAACCAGCTCATATTTTTAATAAAATTTTAAATAATCACTTATATACGTTAAAAAAGTATCTCAATAAACCTATGTTATTTCTGTTAACTTACGAATTTTTGAAAATAATATAAAATAATATAATATAATATAATAATATAATATAAAATAATATAATATAATAATATATATAAAAAAAATTGTTCATGGTCATAATTATTTATCATGAAATACACATTAAAATAAGCTCATAGCATCAGCTAACAGCACCAATTAAACAAGAAAAAAGGTATTAGAAATATTTTTCAACAAATTTCTATATTAAACATCTATAAAAACATAATCAATGTAAAACGATTTATTGGCTTGGTAACCTATTACTTCGAAGTTCGATTCCAAATCAACCAAATTGGTGTAAAAATACGCCAAAATTTTACTTACAATACACCAATATCTAGATTAAATTAATATTCACACGACAATTTTACTGATTTAATCAGCTATGAGCAGTTTAAAAGAAGTATTTAAATAAAAAAATATATAATTTTTTAAGACCATTATCATATTGAAGAACACTCCACATCCTGAGAGCGAAACAAATATATCTGAAGAAAATGGAAAATTTATTTCGAGAACCCACTTTCAGTAAACCAATTTTCACTAACTTAATCTGAATCTTTCATGATTAGTATGGCGTATAAACAAGATTGTTTTAAATGTCAAAAAAAGTGTTCAGTTTATTTTTTTCCCCTATTATCTATATTTGTCGAAATGAGCTATTTTTTCATTTTAAAACTAATATAAAATAATATATATGTAAATTACATGTATATAACTTTACATATTTATGAATTTTTCCCTTATAATTCGGGCATGAAAGAGTTCATGAAAATTTGGAATAGTCTATTAGAGATTGATTGCTAAAAAATACTTTCCGTGTATGCACTAGAACTACCACATTTAGTGTCTGAATTAAAACTTCAATAGATCTGTTTTTAAAATGAGGCATTAAATAATTTTAAAAACATTCTAGGAAGATTCCTGATTCAGTTTGAAACTTCAAATGCTACTTTTACTGACAAATATGTCAACTACTAAATCTAAATAGAGGTTTAACTTCAACAGTATTACTTAAAACCGATAGATCTATGTGTGACTTACGGCCAGTCATATCAACCTAACCTTTAGAATAGCCAAATAATGAACATTTCTTATTTAACTTAGAAAAGGAAACTTTAGAATTGCTAAGGCATTGAAATCTTGAGTACTTCGACTAAAACTTATGATACTAAGAGTCCTATATGAATTATGATGCAGTCTTAAAATAAGACTGTTAGAAAACTAATTAGACTGTTTTTGGACATAAATTGCAACGAATACAACAGAACGGACAGGTCGGTTAGAAGAAATGATCACTATTAAGTTTTAATCAATTTAAAGGTACAATAGATATTTTAGGACCATTAGTTATAAATTGTGTTTATATGGTAGTGGCTTCCTTTTTAAACTTCATGCAAAGTAGCCTATTTATATACTAGTCTATTTATAGTCAAAAATTTTAAATTTATAATTATAATCAATAGTCTATAATTATAATCTACAGTATATTTATAGTCGTCTATTTATTGTAGTCTATTTATAGAGTACTTTGCTACTTGATTTGGGCTATGTAGCCCAAATTGAACTTAACATAATATAGTGGGACTTTAAAGTTTTTAGCAAGAAATTTCATTAATTTAGATTGCATTCTGTATACGAATAAAATGATAATGGTTTATGGGTTAGGCTTAGGCTTAGGTTTTTATAAACTGCGACCAATTTGATCTATTGTGCACCCTTTTTTTTTCTTTTTTATAACTCTATTTTATCTTAATTCTTTTAATAATATATAATTTATATCCATAGTAAACCACATATAACTCTTAAATTTATTTCAACAACTGTTTTATAGATTCATATCATTGTTAAAATAAAATCAATAGAGATATGCAAATTAAACGATAAAAAAGTTAAATTATGCAAACAACTAACTGAAAGCGTTTAGAACTCAGTTCCAGTTTTCTGGAGCAACATGTTTCAACACACGTCATAAAATTTAGTAAAAACGAGGTGAAAAATATAGGCAACAACCGTGACAAATACAAGAAATCTAACAAAATCGAAACAATAATAAAATATTATTGTTTGAAATCCTTAATAAACACACTCGCATTGCCTGCGAGGTCCTTTTAAAATGTCACATACACAACAAAAAAGAAGAAACAACACTTAAGTAAGCATATCAACTCATACTTAAACAGTTAAGAGACAAAATATTATTACATTAGAATAATAAAAAATGACAGTACACAAATATAAAGGAACAATTTACTAGAGGGAAACATATACACTTCCCTAAAGCCCCATGTCGCTTTTGTATTTCACAAGCAATTCTCCAACAAAATCATATAATAAAAATGTCCTTACAAAAAGTCTCTTGTTGCTTTTTAGTCATTTGTCTTTCATAGTCATATGTACGAGTGTGCATGCATACGAGTGGATGAAGTGCGTCTCCATTACCTCCATCACCATCACCATCACCAACTCCAATACTCCTTCGACTTCGTCACATGCCTGAACACAAATTCACGAAAGCGGCGTAACGTAAGTTTAACGTACAACTACGCGGTTTATTGTTATTATTATAGCCATTACTGTTGTTGTTTCCCTGTTACTGTAGTTCCACGTACGTACCAACTCGTCTATTGTATTTCGATATAGACAATCGGTTTGGGTACCGACTACGTCGAGTAAAAGAAAATAATGCAAGGTAATGAGACTCATAAATGCGTTTAGAGTTTGTACCTATAAAAAGTTTAAAAGGCACTTCGGAGTCCGCACTCAATTGAGCGAAAGGGGTTAAGTGTGTGTAGGTGTGATATGTATGTACATTTTTAAGTTTATATCGCTTCGAAATTGTTAACAAAAACCTTTATATGACAAAAAAAAAATATAATAATAATGCTAATATTTTAACAAGAAAATTAATTTTTATTGTCAAAAAGTTTGTACTCGCGACTCGTCGAAAAAGTGGTGAATTGTAACAATAGTATAGTTTATTATATCAGCGTTTCATTCTAAAAACTTAGGATTTTTGCAAGCATTATATATTTTTTATTATTATAATTTTATTATATATATACATTGAAATACAAAATGTTGAAATATATTGATTCCTGAGATTTTATAGTTATATTAAATAAAAAATAAAATAATACTCAAATCCAAATTTAATCTGAACAATGATTTGTTTATGAGAAGTATATAAGATTAAGAAACGTGTATTTTTATAACTTCTTTTATAACCACATATCTAGAAGCGATCAACTATCTAACTTTTAATTTATAAAAGCAATCCAAATATAAAGCCGTAGATCACATCATGCTTGACTTGGTATCTTGACAATGAGATGCGATAGTAGCTATAACCATAGGATTTATTCTATGTTGCAATCTGCTATATATTTATTATACTTCATATTTGATAAACTATTTTCATAGATTCAGAAAGTACCTGGGTAAAGAACAAAAACTTCTAAAAAATTTTTAAATAACAGAATAAAGTCATTTCATTATATATGTGTAGTACGTATAACATAAGAATGGGAAAATATGATTAGTGAAAGTTGAAAACCAATAAAAAAAAGATTTTTTAAAAATGTCTGGTTTCACACCCTAAGATCTCTGCCTCTAAAACTATTTAAACATGATCTGGTAACTAGTGTGTCACTGAAGTAACTTATGATACAATTACTTATCGAATTATAAGTTTTCATTTTAGTTCAATATACTTTGTGAGAACGTTTCTGATCTATGCTGACAAAAATGGATTTTACTTAAAATTATTGATAATAAATGTAATGATAATAATGATAATAATGATAATAATGATAATAAATGTGTTTTGTGTGAAAAATATTATCATCTCGTTATATATTTTATTCAAACTATAAAAGTTGTTGCTTCATCAACAAATTTGTACGCGGTCTGGCATTATCTTGATGGAATACTATTATTGAAGTTCACATCTGAATTAATGGTAACATAGATCGGTAGAAGGTCAAAACAAAACTATTTGCTTAAAATTCCAACAAACGAACAGATTTATCTCTATGTAATTAACTTTAGTTTTTGAATAAATTTAACAGTCTCAGTATTTCAACAAATATGTGAAATGCTACTACTGAAATTTAAAAAGCCGTCAACAAAAAAATCGATTTAAAAAATCTCTATTCTTTTATTGAAATTAAAACATATACGGAGAATGAAACTGCGTCACAGAAAAAGAAACTGCCTTACAGAAAGAGAAACCGTCGCGTTAAAAAGAGAAGTAGGTTTAGAAAAGAGAAGTTGCGTCAAAAAGAAATAGGGTTAGAAAAACTCAGTGAGAGATAGAGTGAAAGAAAAAGAGTCCAAAGCAAAGAAAAGGTTACTAAATTGGAGAGAATAACTCCGAGTGAGAGATATAATGAGACCGAGTCAAAGACACTGAGACAATTTTATACATAGCTTATAAAAGGTTTATCTTACAACATATAAGAATATATACAATCAAACTTTCATAACTCGAACTTCTACAACTCGAATTTCTCTACAACTCGAACAAATATTTTGTTCCTAAATTACTGGATCCAATTCTGAGTGCGACGGAAAGTGATGATAAGGTTTCGGTGGATATAATTGTTCATCAACCTTCCAAGAACGAAGAAGAAGACTCATTCAAAATTCTGAATTTATATTTGCTAACGAAGGATACTACAACTGATGATTACTATAAGAGTATGAATAAAGTGGATTCTCTTTTTACAGAAAATAAGAAAAAAATTAAAGTCCCAAACTCTAATTTCTGAATATTTTACTTCACTAAAACTATAACTTAAAATATAATTCTAGTTTCTTTCAAAAATAAAAAAAAATAAAAAAAATTCTCTAACTCGAAGTCGAACCTTTTCTTTGCAAAATTGGACTTCGAGTTATGAAAGTTTGACTGTATTACTTTAATTTTATTAATTATAACAGTAATTATATATATTTTTAAAAAAAAAAAATTGATAATGATATTTGACATTTGCATCTGACTTTAATGCATCTAATATTTATATATTTTATATTATTTATGTCTTAAATTACAAATATAAAAAACGACACAAAATATAATATATAAATTAATATATTAAAACCATATTTAAGTAATTTATTCTTATTTATGAGCTAAAAAGTATAAATAAAATCCAAACCAAACAAAACAAAAATGTTAATACAAATGTTGACATATATGAATGATTTTTATTATTTTTTGCTTCTGTTTTTGTTTGTGTTTTGATTTTAGGTTCTCCGTTTCATATTGTTATTGTTTTTGTTATTGTTTTTGTTAAACCTGTAATACAAAAGAAAGAAACCAAAGTAAACCACATTAACAACAAAAGGATTCACACACAATAAATATTCAACAATGGGAATAGAAGTTAGCAAAACAAAAACCCAAAAAAAAACCAAGGAAAAAAATAGTAAAACAAATACAATATCCCCACATACAAAACCACTAACAAGTAACAACAACAAGTGTTGCCGCCACTAAAGCAACAACAACACAATACACAATGCCGCACAGATAGTCACAATAACACACAAAAGCCAAAAGGTATCAAACGGTCTTTGAAGGCTATTGTCTTTTAACACATTTTGTTAGGCGTGATTTTTGCTAAGTTCTTAATGCATAAACAGGCAGAAGAGGAGAAAAAAGAAGGGACAAACGATGGGAAAAAAATATGCTTTGAGCTTTGAAAAAGGATTTCGCTTATCCGCTCTAAAATTGTTTGCGAATTGCAACAGGAAGAATTTAAATATAATTTGATATATAAATGAATATGTTTATAATAAATGTTAAAAACAATATGAAAAATATAATAAATAGAACGGATTAAATCTTGGAGTCTATAGTAGTTTTCTTTGATTTGACTCTTCTAAAGTAAATTGTCAGTGTAATTATTTTTAATAATATTTTATATATAAAATAAGGGATAAATGTTGAAAAAATTATTAAAATAATTATAATATAAAATTAATATATAAAACTAAATTAGTAGTAATTTTTTCTTTTAGAGTAAGAATAAAATAACATTAAGTCTGGTTGAAAGAAATTGGCAGCACTTTTAAAATATGTTGAATGCTTTTATTTGACATATGTTTTTTGTTGTATTGTATACAATATGAAATATAAAAATTGTACACAAAAAATTGTTAATTCAAATAAATTAAAATTAAATGAATATAAGAAAAGCAATGGTGAGCATTTTTATCTTGTATATTTAAATTAATTTAATTATATATTTGAACTTATTAGTAATTGATATGCTCATATGACTTTAACGGATGACTTGAATTTTGCAAAATATTTCCAATGAACATTCACAATAGATTGATTTTTCAATTTAGTTGCACTAAAACTTAACACTTAAACATTTTTACGAGTAAAACCTAACTCTGAGGATTTTAAGAGCATTGTTGTTGCATCACGTGTTTTCTTTCGTAAGTTGTGAGTATTATTTTTGCTACTCTGAAAGTAAAAAATACGGCTATTATAACATTCATAGCTTAGAATATACAATAATACATTTTGATATTCCTACTAGGCAATGTATTATTATTTCTCTCAACACATAAAATATTATGTGTTATTATTCAGAAACTAATCACTAAGCATAGATACTTTATTAATAAATTCAAACTTTTAAATGTAATATATATATAAATTCCCATAAACTCCTTGGAGGAGCATTAGAACGTACTTTTATATATACATAGCGTACAAAACATCTTTTTTGAAAATATATACAGAAAAGCTTAGAGTTAATGGTAAAAACAACGTTAATTCTAAATAGTATATTGATTCTTATACTATCGTTTGCAGAGTTCAACAAAATAATAAGGGGAAATATCTTCGTTTAAGTTTTATTTCCGATTCAATTAAAAAAGCATATATCTTTTTAGTTCTGGTTCCTGCTGACACAACAATATCGGTTATTTTCAGTTCTCAGTTTAGTTTTAAATAACTATTTTTGGAATATTTCTTTTATAAATTAGTGTTTTTGTGTCATGTTTTAAATCATTTCATTCATTCTTTTACAGAATAAATATCAAAAAATCTTTTAAAAATATTAAAAAATTAAGTTAAGTTAAAATTGTCAAACGGATAAATTTATAGCGATATCACATGTAGTCATACAGCTCATACATATCATAACTTAAGATATGTGCGTGTTACTAGCAAATTTTTAGAAATAATTCATCTCAATCTCATGGACTGAACTTATTTTCTCAAAATTAGCAGCTCCACAGAATTTTAGTCTAGTTTTTGAAAGCACCGAACAGAAACAGAAGAAATGTTTCAAAGTCTCTATTACATTTATTTATTAAGTTTTATTAATATTTGAAATATTTTGGTAGCAATAAATTTACATATACATTTGTAAAAAAAGTCTTTTCTTAGAATTGATGAACCAATATGCGACAGTCTGTTTTCAAAAAAAAACATATTAAATCGCTTCTCTAATAATAATTTATCTAATATTTTTAAATATTAAATTAAATTATATTTTGTTGACTTTATCATGAACTTTTTCGTACCTTACAATTTTATTAATTTATTTTTCCATTTACATTACAGATATATCCAATTTAAAGATAGGCTTTCAAAGCCAATAATGTTTTAATTGTTTTAAAACTTAAAAAAGTTATGCTTAAAAATTATCTTTTTTTTTGATCGTCCTACAAAAACAAAACTGAATATATAAACACAATACAAACATTACAGCAACATGCAACACCAATTAAAAGTACATCGAAAAATCAAATGAAAACAAACACACAGATTGTTAAGATTGATTACTTATCTCTGAAATACCTGACATTCCAACATTTTCTCAACTCTAATCAGTACGGAATATTTACAATTAAATTCTTTTTATATAGACAAGCACGCCCACTTATACTTACTGACATTCAAGGGTAAGAGTGCACTTTGCATATGACTAAAAATTTGACGATGATGATGATGATGTCCTCCAACACTGGAACCACTAAAAAACAAGTGATTCTGATGCAATGCCAGTTGCTGATGATGATGATGGTGGTGGTGATGATGATGATGAGCCGCTTGTTGTTGCTGATGTTGTTGCAGCTGCGTATGCTGTTGTTGCTGTTGTGAATGATGATATTGTGGGTGAACTAAAGCATGATGACCATTTTGCGGAGCTGCTACAGCTGCTGCCGCTGCTGCAACTGCTTGCAACGGATGTGTTGGTGGCGGTGGTATTGTTTGTGCCGACGGTGGAACGGAACCAGTTGTTGTTGTATATTGACGTGTTGTAGCAGCAACTGCTGCTGCTGCCGCTGTTGCTAGAATATGATGATGATGTGTTGTGGAGGATCGTTGATTTTGTACTGTATTTAAACTATGTATTGAAGCATGTACTGCAGATTGATAGATAATGCCATTATTCGACATAGCCGTCATCGATTGATGATGGTACATGGTAGGTCCGGTAGGCGGTGCTGCAGCTGCAACTGCAGTAGCCGATACTGTTGTTGCTGAAACTGGTGCTAATGGCAACGAACGATAACCTGCCATTTTTAGTTGTATATATTTAAACTAATTGTATTTATTATTCAATTATAATTGTTTTAAATAGTTTATTTTTAAGTTTTACATTTTTTTAATATTTTTTTTGTTTACTTTTAATTGTTTTCTCATTGTAATCACTTCACTAGAATTAATAATTTTTTTTCATATAAAATACATATATTTACAGAATAGTCGTGCTAAGGTAAGTCTTTACACCACAAACGCGTTTTCTAACTAATTTTATAACTTAGAATTAAAGTGTTGATTATTTAAATTCAAAATACATAAGAATTAAATTCCATAGATAATAATTCGGTTTATATTATATTTTTATCTTACAAGACAAGTCTTATCTCCCAGCATCAACAATTTAATATCACATTTATTTACTTTAAACTCATTTTTTTTTTTGAGTTTCATCTTATTTTATTATTATAATTTGTATATAAGAAATCTTGCAAAATATTTAAATATTAAAAACATCTAAAATGGTAAAATTTCCAGTAACTTTTATCGGCCATTTGACTTACTCAGTAACCTTATTTATATTGACTTTGACTAAATTTGTTTAAATGTCTTCATTTATGACTTTTTATTAAATATACAAACCCCTCGTATTACAAATTGATTTGAAAACACTTTTACATTCAAAATTAATAATAAAGTTTTAATTACTTTTCACAATTTATTTTCTTAAATAGATTTTAGATTAGAACTATTAGAACTAGAGTTATGAAATTATTACATTTTTATATAATTATTATATATAATTACTAGATAACCCGACAAACGTTGTTTTGCCTTATAAATTATTTCTAGTTTCTAGATAAATTCTAGTGTAGACAAAAAGTAATTTACTTATTATAAGTGGGTAAGTATGTGGTATATGCATGAAATAGGCATGAAGCGCTATGAACGAAAAGGAAAATAAAAATAACAAACGCCAAACAATATTATTTTTAAGTTATTATAGTTTATTTATTAAATTATTAATTTAAAATCAATAGATTTGTATGATACCAAGTTCTCTGGCAACAACTGTTGTATCTTCAAATTTAAATTGTCTTGGATTGACTGTAAATAATAATAATGATAATGGGCCAGTAACATTAACCAACAACAGTCGGAGATAAAAGCACTCAGTGTGTCTTGGATTAACTGTAAATAAGCGTTCGATTTAAATAAATTGAGACATGCATCAACTGCTGAAACTTGCTTGCGGGGCATCCATTTATTGTTTGAGCCCATGTGAAACAGCGTGGTACTTGTGAATAGAGTAATGTTCTTGCAAAGGCACCAAAATCATCCGTACTATTACACAATTCAAAAAATGCAGTGAGTGTAGATTTAGGTGGATTTGTACCACGATCAATCACTGTCTCGTTCGTGAAAAATACACGCTGACCGTTTTCAAGATGGACGACTAACTGAACAGCTGCTAGATCCCGTTCATGAATTAGAAAACCGAAGATACGCCAAGCAGCTTTATTGGTGCTGATGTACCGACCAATTTGGTAGAGCATAATTTCACCGTTTTTGTTCATTGAAGCATTTACATTAGTATTTTCTACTCTAAACACAGCTATATCACTGCCTTTATGGACGTACTTATATATTTGATGCTCTTCACAGAACTGCAAAACTCAACATTAATATGAGCATTGTATGTCTTGCTTAGCAGAGGCGAATACGGCACCACCCACCATTTTCCCCCATTATCGGGATTTCTTCGACGATATATTGGATATCCGTCGGTATTTGTTATAGTATCATTAGTGAAATCTTTAGAAAAATTTTTAGTACATTTTCCATCTACCATGCAAGGCGAAGACGAAGAAACGAAGTGGATGTAAATTTATGTCAAAAAAATAAAAATTTTTTGTTAAAGCAATAAGGATATTTTTGCTGGGTAGGGACTCCCTAATCACTTTAGCGGTATGAAAAATAGATAGTAGCCGATTCTCAGACCTACTGAATACGCCTATAAAAATTGGTAAAAATCGGTAAAGCCGTTTCGGAGGAGTACGGTAACTAACATTTTGACAATCTTAATTTTATATATAAGATATATATTTCTTCATATTTCTGCTCTAATTTAAATATAAATAATTAATTAATTATAACGAAGATGCTATCAAGCAGTATAAAAACAAAAATCGAGAAATAAAAGTGAAGTGCTGCCAATGCGAACCGATGGGAATTTTCAGTAGGCAATGCTAAAGATAATGTTTAGTGTATAATATAAGTATATGTATTATAGTATTGTATTGTATAAACATGCCATACTATAATATAGCTATATAATTATAAGCATTTAGTATCAATTTGTCATAGCACATAACTGAAGACCTCAATACCCAGACCTATACCTATACGTTAGTATTAGCTTTATAATCTAAACTATCATTACTAATAAATAAAAACAAAAATAATAATGTTTAGTGTGTTAGTGCACAGATATTTGCATATCATCCTTCTATTATAGGTTACTTTATATATTGAGCAATTTTAAGATCTAACTTGAACATATAGCTATAAAACTGCAAGTTTTGAATGGCTATATATGCAACTTCTTGATAATATATATGTAATATATGTCTCTCTTTGACATTCATTTTTAGCGACCTTCCATGAACATTTGTGCACTACCATTCCAATACATATTCTCTATATATACTATAATATACGTTGTTTAATAAACTTT
>NC_051847.1:235438654-235455175 GCF_002237135.1 Teleopsis dalmanni | reverse complement strand
TACAATGCAACTGGCTAATAAATCTATTTTAGATTAACCTAATCGTAGTCAACAAATAGGAAAGGTAAGAGTGCACAAGCATTGCACTTGACTTTTCATACCAATAGGTTCACATTTGCCAAACTAATTGCTCGGATGGCCTAAATGGACAACACCATATTAATCCAAATTACCATCAAAGTGATTTAATTGCTTGGAATTGCAACAATGTTGGTGGCAAGGCAAACTTTACTGAAATTGGAAATATTTCAGTTAGAATTTATACAATTCCCTACCAAACTAACAAAACAATGGAGGATAACAGTATTTGCATAGGTTGCCGAGCTGAAACTGTGTCCATGATATCTGTGTTATCTTAAGTTTACATTAGCATGCAAATATGGAACATAACAAGACTTGCCACAATAATTTCCAACATTAAAGCAATTGATTAGGCTGAAAAGCAAAGTATAGACGACGATTTTGTTGGCTATTTCAATGAATTGCTCCTAGCATTACTAATGTTTGTATGCTTTTGCTATACTCTTTTATTTTTACAAATACATGTTACAGCCACCTGTACCGAATTGGAATTAAATAGCAATTACGGATGCTTCCACTGGTTAAAATTCTATAATTTCACATTACTGGCGGTTCGATATTCTTTGACAACAGCCATATTTAATTGCTGGCGGCTGATCCTTCACACGTAACAAATTTCGTTTCAATTCATTGATTTCATTCGCCTTTGCCTTTGTAGAATATAATTTCAAATCGTATAAAATTAATAGTTTAAGAAAATGATGTAATAGTTTTAAAAAGCACACCAAACGTGACATACACTTCACAGCCACACAACCAGCGAGAGGACGTAAAGGACATTACAAGTTACATGTCCTGTAATTTAAGTGTTTTTATAGAACGTTAAAAAATATATTAAGAAGAATATAACCTTTGAATAAAAGGGAAAATATATGAAGACCAGTTGGAGCATCAAAAGTGTACCATTAAAATAGCAAAAAGAAAAAAATCAAGTCAAATAGGATAGAAAAAAATATATATATGAACGAATAAGCAATATTTATTGAGTACGTGATCTTTGACAAGTCCTTATGTGACCGTTTTGAATTTTTTATTACCACAGATACGAAATTCAAGCAAACAAAAAAAAATTAAAAATAAATGTGATGTATGTAAAGAACAGGGTAAGTTTTTAACAAAATTGTATGCCAATAAAGGACAACTAGTATCTAAAACCATTTAATGCAACCCTGTATAGTATAACGACACTTTGTTGCTTCTCTATAGCAACAAAAATATAAAAAAAAATGAAAGGATGAGCCGCCAATAGGTAAAGAAGTCATCTAAATATGGTCTCGTCTGTGACAGGACAATTTTGGAAAAGTTAACAGCAAAAGTGCCTTATTAAAATTTTGTCAACTTCTTCACTTATATATTTACTTAAGGATTTTTCTTTTCTATTTTATTTTCTTTACTCTACTTTTTTTATTTATATATAATATACGTTATATATTATATTTGAAGAAAGAGTTGCATCAAAGCGCATTTTGCCTTGACATTGTGTCACATACTTATGGTGCATATAATTTTTTCTTCTAAACAATTATAAAGCCATTTGTCTTAGAAAAAATAACAAATGGAAAAGGATACTTCACTTCACAACTAACAATTTTTATATCCCAAAAGATTTTGTACTAAATTTAATTAATAATTAAACAGTTGGAAAGAGTTTTTGTGGATAAAAATGTGGGTAATTGAGAGATATAATAGCTTTTAGCAAGACATCGCCGTACGATCCTTACAATTACATTGTGAAATAGAGAACTGTGTAAACTACCAGCGATGTAATAATACGTATGAGATTAGAGATAGTAATGATGGGAAAAATCGGAAGATAGTAAATCAATAAAATTTTTTTTATATAAAAATTTCTTTAACCAGCTCATATTTTTAATAAAATCTTAAATAATCACTTATATACGTTAAAAAAGTGTCTCAATAAACCTATGTTATTTCTGTTAACTTACGAATTTTTGAAAATGATATAATTTTAAAAAAAATTGTTTATAGTCATAATTATTTATCATGAAACACACATTAAAATAAGCTCATAGCATCAGCTAACAGCACCAATTAAGCAAGAAAAATAGTATAAGAAATATTTTTCAAAAATTTCAGTATTAAACATCTATATAAACATAATCAATGTAAAACGATTTATTGACTTGGTAACGTATTACTTCGAAGTTCGATTCCAAACCAACCAAATTGGTGTAAAAATACGCCAAAATTGTACTTAGAATACACCAATATCTAGATTAAATTAATATTATTCACGACATTTTTACTGATTTAATCAGCTATGAGCAGTTTAAAAGAAGTATTTAAATAAAAAAATATATATTTTTTAAGACCATTATCATATTGAAGAACACTCCACATCCTGAGAGCGAAACAAATATATCTGAAGAAAATGAAAAATTTATTTCGAGAACCCACTTTCAGTAAACCAATTTTCACTAACTTAATCTGAATCTTTCATGATTAGTGTGGCGTATAAACAAGATTGTTTTAAATGTCAAAAAAAATGTTCAGTTTATTTTTTTCCCCTATTTTCTATATATGTCGAAATGAGCTATTTTTTCATTTTAAAACTAACATAAAATAATATATATGTAAATTACATGTATATAACTTTACATATTTATGAATTTTTCCCTTATAATTCGGGCATGAAAGAGTTCATGAAAATTTGGAATAGTCTATTAGAGATTGATTGCTAAAAAAATACTTTCCGTGTATGCACTAGAACTACCACATTTAGTGTCTGAATTAAAACTTCAATAAGGTCTGTTTTTAAAATCAGGCATTAAATAATTTTAAAAACATTCTAGGAAGATTCCTGATTCAGTTTGAAACTTTAAATGCTACTTTTACTCACAAATATGTCAACTACTAAATCTAAATAGAGGTTTAACTTCAACAGTATTACTAAAAACCGATAGATCTATGTGTGACTTACGGCCAGTCATATCAACCTAACCTTTAGAATAGCCAAATAGTGAACATTTCTTAATTAACTTAGAAAAGGAAACTTTAGAATTGCTAAAGTATTGAAATCTTGAGTACTTCGACTAAAACTTATGATAATAAGAGTCCTATATGAATTATGATGCAGTCTTAAAATAAGACTGTTAGAAAACTAATTAGACTGTTTTTGGACATAAATTACAATGAATACAATAGAACGGACAGGTCGGTTAGAAGAAATGACCACTATTAAGTTTTAACGAATTTAAAGGTACAATAGACATTTTAGAACCATTAGTTATAAATTGTGTTTATATGGTAGTGGCTTCCTTTTTAAACTTCATGCAAAGTAGCCTATTTATATACTAGTCTATTTATAGTCAAAAATTTTAAATTTATAATTATAATCAATAGTCTATAATTATAATCTACAGTATATCTATAGTAGTCTATTTATTGTAGTCTATTTATAGAGTACTTTGCTGCTTGATTTGGGCTATGTAGCCCAAATTGAACTTAATTAACATAATATAGTTGGACTTTAAAGTTTTTAGCAAGAAATTTCATTAATTTAGATTGCATTCTGTATACGAATAAAATGATAATGGTTTATGGGTTAGGCTTAGGCTTTTATAAACTGCGACCAATTTGATCCATTGTGCACCCTTTTCTTTTCTTTTTTATAACTCTATTTTATCTTAATTCTTTTAATAATGTATAACTTATATCCATAGTAAACCACATATAACTCCTAAATTTATTTCAACAACTGTTTTATAGATTCATATCATTCTTAAAATAAAATCAATAGAGATATGCAAATTAAACAATAAAAAAGTTAAATTATGCAAACAACTAACTGAAAGCGTTTAGAACTCAGTTCCAGTTTTCTGGAGCAACATGTTTCAACACACGTCATAAAATTTAGTAAAAACGAGGTGAAAAATATAGGCAACAACCGTGACAAATACAAGGAATCTAACAAAATCGAAACAATAATAAAATATTATTGTTTGAAATCCTTAATAAACACACTCGCATTGCCTGCGAGGTCCTTTTAAAATGTCACATACACAACAAGAAAGAAGAAACAACACTTAAGTAAGCATATCAACTCATACTTAAACAGTTAAGAGACAAAATATTATTACATTAGAATAATAAAAAATGACAGTACACAAATATAAAGGAACAATTTACTAGAGGGAAACATATACACTTCCCTAAAGCCCCATGTCGCTTTTGTATTTCACAAGCAATTCTCCAACAAAATCATATAATAAAAATGTCCTTACAAAAAGTCTCTTGTTGCTTTTTAGTCATTTGTCTTTCATAGTCATATGTACGAGTGTGCATGCATACGAGTGGATGAAGTGCGTCTCCATTACCTCCATCACCATCACCAACTCCAATACTCCTTCGACTTCGTCACATGCCTGAACACAAATTCACGAAAGCGGCGTAACGTAAGTTTAACGTACAACTACGCGGTTTATTGTTATTATTATAGCCATTACTGTTGTTGTTTCCCTGTTACTGTAGTTCCACGTACGTACCAACTTGTCTATTGTATTTCGATATAGACAATCGGTTTGGGTACCGACTACGTCGAGTAACAGAAAATAATGCAAGGTAATGAGACTCATAAATGCGTTTAGAGTTTGTACCTATAAAAAGTTTAAAAGGCACTTCGGAGTCCGCACTCAATTGAGCGAAAGGGGTTAAGTGTGTGTAGGTGTGATATGTATGTACATTTTTAAGTTTATATCGCTTCGAAATTGTTAACAAAAACCTTTATATGACAAAAAAAATATAATAATAATGCTAATATTTTAACAAGAAAATTAATTTTTATTGTCAAAAAGTTTGTACTCGCGACTCGTCGAAAAAGTGGTGAATTGTAACAATAGTATAGTTTATTATATCAGCGTTTCATTCTAAAAACGTAGAATTTTTGCAAGCATTATATATTTTTTATTATTATAATTTTTATTATAAATATACATTGAAATACAAAATGTTGAAATATATTGATTCCTGAGATTTTATAGTTATATTAAATATAAAAGAAAATATTCCTCTACAATCAAATCCAAATTTAATCTGAACAATGATTTGTTTATGAGAAGCACATAAAATTAAGAAACGTATTTTTTTTATAACTTCTTTTATAACCCCATATCTAGAAGCGATCATCTATTTAACTTTTAATTTATAAAAGCAATCCAAATATAAAGGCGTAGATCACATCATGCTTGACTTGGTATCTTGACAATGAGATGCGATAGTAGCTATAACCATAGGATTTATTCTATGTTGCAATCTGCTATATATTTATTATACTTCATATTTGATAAACTATTTTCATAGATTCGGAAAGTACCTGGGTTAAGAACAAAAACTTCTAAAAAATTTTTAAATAACAGAATAAAGTCATATTGGTACTAAACAAAAAAATATAACATAAAAATAAATATGATTATAAAAGTGGAAAACCAATAAAAAAAGAATGGAAAAATATGATTACCCAAAGATCAAAACCAATAAAAAAAAACATGATCTGGTAACTAGTGTGTCACTGAAGTAACTTATGATACAATTACTTATCGAATTATAAGTTTTCATTTTAGTTCAATATACTTTGTGAGAACGTTTCTGATCTATGCTGACAAAAATGGATTTTACTTAAAATTATTGATAATAAATGTAATGATAATAATGATAATAATGATAATAATGATAATAAATGTGTTTTGTGTGAAAAATATTATCATCTCGTTATATATTTTATTCAAACTATAAAAGTTGTTGCTTCATCAACAAATTTGTACGCGGTCTGGCATTATCTTGATGGAATACTATTATTGAAGTTCACATCTGAATTAATGGTAACATAGATCGGTAGAAGGTCAAAACAAAACTATTTGCTTAAAATTCCAACAAACGAACAGATTTATCTCTATGTAATTAACTTTAGTTTTTGAATAAATTTAACAGTCTCAGTATTTCAACAAATATGTGAAATGCTACTACTGAAATTTAAAAAGCCGTCAACAAAAAAATCGATTTAAAAAATCTCTATTCTTTTATTGAAATTAAAACATATACGGAGAATGAAACTGCGTCACAGAAAAAGAAACTGCCTTACAGAAAGAGAAACCGTCGCGTTAAAAAGAGAAGTAGGTTTAGAAAAGAGAAGTTGCGTCAAAAAGAAATAGGGTTAGAAAAACTCAGTGAGAGATAGAGTGAAAGAAAAAGAGTCCAAAGCAAAGAAAAGGTTACTAAATTGGAGAGAATAACTCCGAGTGAGAGATATAATGAGACCGAGTCAAAGACACTGAGACAATTTTATACATAGCTTATAAAAGGTTTATCTTACAACATATAAGAATATATACAATCAAACTTTCATAACTCGAACTTCTACAACTCGAATTTCTCTACAACTCGAACAAATATTTTGTTCCTAAATTACTGGATCCAATTCTGAGTGCGACGGAAAGTGATGATAAGGTTTCGGTGGATATAATTGTTCATCAACCTTCCAAGAACGAAGAAGAAGACTCATTCAAAATTCTGAATTTATATTTGCTAACGAAGGATACTACAACTGATGATTACTATAAGAGTATGAATAAAGTGGATTCTCTTTTTACAGAAAATAAGAAAAAAATTAAAGTCCCAAACTCTAATTTCTGAATATTTTACTTCACTAAAACTATAACTTAAAATATAATTCTAGTTTCTTTCAAAAATAAAAAAAAATAAAAAAAATTCTCTAACTCGAAGTCGAACCTTTTCTTTGCAAAATTGGACTTCGAGTTATGAAAGTTTGACTGTATTACTTTAATTTTATTAATTATAACAGTAATTATATATATTTTTAAAAAAAAAAAATTGATAATGATATTTGACATTTGCATCTGACTTTAATGCATCTAATATTTATATATTTTATATTATTTATGTCTTAAATTACAAATATAAAAAACGACACAAAATATAATATATAAATTAATATATTAAAACCATATTTAAGTAATTTATTCTTATTTATGAGCTAAAAAGTATAAATAAAATCCAAACCAAACAAAACAAAAATGTTAATACAAATGTTGACATATATGAATGATTTTTATTATTTTTTGCTTCTGTTTTTGTTTGTGTTTTGATTTTAGGTTCTCCGTTTCATATTGTTATTGTTTTTGTTATTGTTTTTGTTAAACCTGTAATACAAAAGAAAGAAACCAAAGTAAACCACATTAACAACAAAAGGATTCACACACAATAAATATTCAACAATGGGAATAGAAGTTAGCAAAACAAAAACCCAAAAAAAAACCAAGGAAAGTAAAACAAATACAATATCCCCACATACAAAACCACTAACAAGTAACAACAACAAGTGTTGCCGCCACTAAAGCAACAACAACACAATACACAATGCCGCACAGATAGTCACAATAACACACAAAAGCCAAAAGGTATCAAACGGTCTTTGAAGGCTATTGTCTTTTAACACATTTTGTTAGGCGTGATTTTTGCTAAGTTCTTAATGCATAAACACGCAGGAGAGGAGAAAAAAGAAGGGACAAACGATGGGAAAAAATATGCTTTGAGCTTTGAAAAAGGATTTCGCTTATCCGCTCTAAAATTGTTTGCGAATTGCAACAGGAAGAATTTAAATATAATTTCATATATAAATGAATATGTTTATAATAAATGTTAAAAACAATATGAAAAATATAATAAATAGAACGGATTAAATCTTGGAGTATATAGTAGTTTTCTTTGATTTGACTCTTCTAAAGTAAATTATCAGTGTAATAATTTTTAATAATATTTTATATATGAAATAAGGGATAAATGTTAAAAAAATTATTAAAATAAATATAATATAAAATTAATATATAAAACTAAATTAGCAGTAATTTTTTCTTTTAGAGTAAGAATAAAATAACATTAAGTCTGGTTGAAAGAAATTGGCAGCACTTTTAAAATATGTTGAATGCTTTTATTTGACATATGTTTTTTGTTGTATTGTATACAATATAAAATATAAAAATTGTACACAAAAAATTGTTAATTCAAATAAATTAAAATTAAATGAATATAAGAAAAGCAATGGTGAGCATTTTTATCTTGTATATTAAATTAATTTAATTATATATTTGAACTTATTAGTAATTGATATGCTCATATGACTTTAACGGATGACTTGAATTTTGCAAAATATTTCCAATGAACATTCACAATTGATTTTTCAATTTAGTTGCACTAAAACTTAACACTTAAACATTTTTACGAGTAAAACATAACTCTAAGGATTATAAGAGCATTGTTGTTGCATCACGTATTTTCTTTCGTAAGTTGTGAGTATTATTTTTGCTACTCTGAAAGTAAAAAATACGGCTATTATAACATTCATAGCTTAGAATATACAATAATACACTTTGATATTCATACTAGGCAATGTATTATAATTTCTCTCAACACATAAAATATTATGTGTTATTATTAACTAATATAAGCATAGATACTTTATTAATAAATTCAAACTTTTAAATGTAATATATATATAAATTCCCATAAACTCCTTGGAGGAGCATTAGAACGTACTTTTATATATACATAGCGTACAAAACATCTTTTTTGAAAATATATACAGAAAAGCTTAGAGTTAATGGTAAAAACAACGTTAATTCTAAATAGTATATTGATTCTTATACTATCGTTTGCAGAGTTCAACAAAATAATAAGGGGAAATATCTTCGTTTAAGTTTTATTTCCGATTCAATTAAAAAACATATATCTCTTCAGTTCTGGTTCAGTTATCGGTTATTTTCAGTTCTCAGTGTAGTTTCAAATAACTATTTTTGGAAAATTTCTTTTATAAAAAAGTGTTTTTGTGTCATGTTTTAAATCATTTAATTTATTTTTTTATAGAATAAATATTAAAAAATCTTTTAAAAATATTAAAAAATTAATATTAAAAATATTAAAAAAAAAATTAATATTAATATTAAAAAAATTGTCAAACGGATAAATTTATAGCGATATCACATGTAGTCATACAGCTCATACATATCATAACTTAAGATATTTGAGTGTTACTAGCAAATTTTTAGAAATAATTCATCTCAATCTCATGGACTGAACTCATTTCCTCAAAATTAACAGCTCCACAGAATTTTGGTCTAGTTTTTGAAAGCACAGAACAGAAACAGAAGAAATGTTTCAAAGTCTCTATTACATTTATTTATTGAGTTTTATTAATATTTGAAATATTTTGGTAGCAATAAATTTACATATACATTTTGTAAAACGAATACGAAATTTCAAAAGTCTTTTCTTAGAATTGATGAACCAATATGTGACAGTCTGTTTTCAAAAAAAAAACATATTAAATCGCTTCTCTAATATTAATTTATCTAATATTTTTAAATATTAAATTAAATTATCTTTTGTTGACTTTATCATGAACTTTTTCGTACCTTACAATTTTAATAATATATGTTTCCATTTACATTACAGATATATCCAATTTAAAGATAGGCTTTCAAAGCCAATAATGTTTTAATTGTTCTAAAACTTAAAAAAGTTATGCTTAAAAATTATCTTTTTTTTTAATCGTCCTACAAAAACAAAACTGAATATATAAACACAATACAAACATTACAGCAACATGCAACACCAATTAAAAGTACATCGAAAAATCAAATGAAAACAAACACACAGATTGTTAAGATTGATTACTTATCTCTGAAATACCTGACATTCCAACATTTTCTCAACTCTAATCAGTACGGAATATTTACAATTAAATTCTTTTTATATAGACAAACACGCCCACTTATACTTACTGACATTCAGGGGTAAGAGTGCACTTTGCATATGACTAAAAATTTGACGATGATGATGATGATGTCCTCCAACACTGGAACCACTAAAAAACAAGTGATTCTGATGCAATGCCAGTTGCTGATGATGATGATGGTGGTGGTGATGATGATGATGAGCCGCTTGTTGTTGCTGATGTTGTTGCAGCTGCGTATGCTGTTGTTGCTGTTGTGAATGATGATATTGTGGGTGAACTAAAGCATGATGACCATTTTGTGGAGCTGCTACAGCTGCTGCCGCTGCTGCAACTGCTTGCAACGGATGTGTTGGTGGCGGTGGTATTGTTTGTGCCGACGGTGGAACGGAACCAGTTGTTGTTGTATATTGGCGTGTTGTAGCAGCAACTGCTGCTGCTGCCGCTGTTGCTAGAATATGATGATGATGTGTTGTGGAGGATCGTTGATTTTGTACTGTATTTAAACTATGTATTGAAGCATGTACTGCAGATTGATAGATAATGCCATTATTCGACATAGCCGTCATCGATTGATGATGGTACATGGTAGGTCCGGTAGGCGGTGCTGCAGCTGCAACTGCAGTAGCCGATACTGTTGTTGCTGAAACTGGTGCTAATGGCAACGAACGATAACCTGCCATTTTTAGTTGTATATATTTAAACTAATTGTATTTATTATTCAATTATAATTGTTTTAAATAGTTTATTTTTAAGTTTTACATTTTTTTAATATTTTTTTTGTTTACTTTTAATTGTTTTCTCATTGTAATCACTTCACTAGAATTAATAATTTTTTTTCATATAAAATACATATATTTACAGAATAGTCGTGCTAAGGTAAGTCTTTACACCACAAACGCGTTTTCTAACTAATTTTATAACTTAGAATTAAAGTGTTGATTATTTAAATTCAAAATACATAAGAATTAAATTCCATAGATAATAATTCGGTTTATATTATATTTTTATCTTACAAGACAAGTCTTATCTCCCAGCATCAACAATTTAATATCACATTTATTTACTTTAAACTCATTTTTTTTGAGTTTCATCTTATTTTATTATTATAATTTGTATATAAGAAATCTTGCAAAATATTTAAATATTAAAAACATCTAAAATGGTAAAATTTCCAGTAACTTTTATCGGCCATTTGACTTACTCAGTAACCTTATTTATATTGACTTTGACTAAATTTGTTTAAATGTCTTCATTTATGACTTTTTATTAAATATACAAACCCCTCGTATTACAAATTGATTTGAAAACACTTTTACATTCAAAATTAATAATAAAGTTTTAATTACTTTTCACAATTTATTTTCTTAAATAGATTTTAGATTAGAACTATTAGAACTAGAGTTACGAAATTATTACACTTTTATATAATTATTATATATATATATAATTAAATACGTATTTATGTTTATTAAACTATTAAACTACAAAATTATTTTTAAGGAAATATAAAATTATTTAAATATAAATATTTTATAAGTATACATTATAATATGTGATAAATATTATTTATTAATTTTTTTTTTTTCAATATAATTTGCACTCCGCTCTTTTTTAATGCTTAGAATTTGTTAGATTAATAAACATTCGTTATATTTATATCAAGAAAATAAATAAAGTTTTATTTACTGAACGTTGTTTTACTCGAATTTGTAAGTGAGTAAAAATATATTGTATGTAGTATGTACTATATATATATATATAGTACTATATATATGAACGTACCATATATTTTAAGAACAAATCAAATTAAGTTAAGCATTTTAATTTACCAATTATTTTTTGTTTTGAAAATTAAATAATAATATAAGTAATTAAACAAACAAATAACTGAACTGAAGAAATACTTTTGTTTTTTTTTATTTCTAAGTCACTTTTATATTTTACGATTTAGAGAGTATTCCTTTTTAGGTATATATTATGCCTTAGACTTAACAACGTTTATCAAATCAAAATTGTTTTTAGAAACAGGTTTTAGTCATATTTAATTACTACATCATCGTACTTAAATTACTTTATTATTACTTATTATTCATTATATGTATGCATATAGTATTTTTTTATATATATTACATATATATTTTGAATTCATTTATCGACCTGTTTTTTTAATAATGGTTTTTATATATTTTACAATAGAATGAAGAGGATGACGCTTAGATATAGATTTCATTAATATAAATTTATATTAGGTTCTGATGATGACTCCAAAGAATCGTCGAAATAAAGAATATATTAAATAATATTAAACAAACATTTAATTTTAATTTTAACGAAAAGTGAGCTATAACCGGATAAAAAATATATAAAAACCATTATTATATATATATTTCTTTTAGCATAATTTAATATGTAATCGTCTTCAAATTGCACCAAATTAAGAAAAAAATATTAGTTTTGAAATTATGAATAAATTATTTGTTTAAAATTCAAATAATAACGTGAGAATTAATTAATCCTATAAACAAGTTCATTCAAATTAATAAATAAAATAATGTTACTCATACGCACATGGGTACGCTTAAGTAAACTTTAGATTGAATTGAAAAGAGAACTATATTTATAAAAAAACTATTCTAAAAGACATTTCATATAGAATAAGAAAAATATGAATAATGCACAATTAATTATTGAAATAAATTTTTTATCAAACATTTTTTAATTAGATATATTTTAATATATGAAACATTTACATTTTTCGTAATTATTTTAAAATTTTTGTTTTAATGACCATATATTGTTAATAATAATTTTGTTTTTTAATGGGCTAATTGGACAATAGTTAAATTATACACTTTTAAATAGTACTTTTTGAATTATATAGTACCCTGATGATGACTATAGAATATAGTATAAATCTCGGTTCAAATAAAATCTCTTAAAAGACAAAAAGTTTTAAAAAATGTATTTTTAACCTATTGACCAAACTCATTATAAAACAAAATTATTATAAATATTTTAAAAATTATTTTGAAATCAATATACAGGGCTAATGAGGACGTTGTCGTCTTTGAAAGCATACATGTTTGCAAACGCATATGAAAATTATATTCAATTCTTAAATAAGAGATCTTAATTAACTAACCTAAAATGACAAAAAAAAATCTCACAGAAACCTTTAAAGTGCACAACTTCATATATTAAAAAAAATTTGGAATAAAAATTAATATATTATAATAATATTAGTGAAAGTGAGATTTAATAAAAAAAAAGTAATTAAGATATAATTAAAAGTAATATATCAAGAACATATATTAAAAAAATTAAATATATTGTTAAAAATATACGCGTTCGTACATTAACAACTATCCGTCATATTGCGTCTATTGTTGGACTATTGTATATTAAATATGTATATACATATATAAATTTATTTATGGTCATCTCAAAATTCAATTAATTAAAATAATATCAAGAAAGAATTTTTGTTGTTGTAGTTCACTACTTTTCGAAACCTTTCTACTAAATTTATTTGTTTAAAATAGGTCTATACAATATAAATATTATATTAAGAACCATAATAATAATAAAGGAGTTAACTGTTTGGAATTTGTCTTTTAAACATATATAAATATGTTAAGTATTCCATTGCAAATACATATCTGTAACAGTAGCAATAGTATATATTGTAAAAAGTAAAAAGAGTGATCTTCTAACAACAAAAGGAATAGTTCAAATTTTATGAACTATAAATAGTAACATTTTACCATATTTGACAATAAAAATGTTACTTTCTCATATATTAAATACTTTCATCCTGAAGCAAATACTGTGACTCACTACGTGGTAAATATCCGAGAATATCGCAAGTCGTCTGTAAAAATACATAGCGATAAAAAAGAAACAGATAAGTAACTAATCCAATAAATAGTCATTTAAATACAGATAAAGTCTTCAAGATTTGACATGAAACTTTAAACAGTTAGTCTGAACAAAAGCATTAAGAAAGGAAATACTTTAGTTAATTATTTTCAAAAGTAGAATTACTGAGTAGTCATAATCAGGATAACAATTCCATGATTCGAAAAAATCGAAATATCATTGTATCAAATACAAGCAAATATTTGGATTCGTGTCGACCTCAATACTTTAGTGTGATAACATTGAAGATGGTCTACAAAGATGGACCAAAATATCTATTAATAATATATATTATATAAGTTAACCACTGTAATATTTTTTATTTAATTTTAGGTTTGTTTTTATATGATATAAGTTATAATATAAAAATATGATTTTAATAACACAACCTAAAGCCCGACAAAATTCAAATATAGAAGAAAATAGTTATTCTAAAAACAATATTTTAAAAAGACTGAAACTTAGAAGATACAATACGTTTTAAAAATCATCAATAAAATATTTTAATATCTGAAACTTTTATTATGTTATTAAGCAATATTGCATAAAAATTATAGCTAACAGTGGAGCGGTCAAGAACAATTAACGTCTGTGAAGACCAAATAAATGATATTAAAATTATATGAAATTTTTAAATCGGTGGTAATAAAATTGCTTAATTCTATGAATGCTTAAACTAATTCAGACTTGCACTCTCTTAAAACAAGTACAATCTATATTTCATCAGAAAGTTATTAAGCTGTTCCATCAGTAATAGTACAGAATCACCTGAATAACTCGTTAACATAATTCAATATTACATTAGTAATCAACTAAGTGGATTACCTAAGTGGTCACAAATACTATTTAGTAAAAATGCTTTAGACTTAGAGAAGAAAAATAGTTTGGAAATTGTTCAAATTTAAGAGTGACATTTCATAGACTAGATAAATGACTAGTTTGATTCAAAACTTTCAATGCATCACTTATTTTGCTATAGAAAAAAGTAACAATTTGTAGTGATATTAAAAACTTATTTTCGAACGAACTATTCCTTCGTTCGAAAAAGCATAATAACAATAACAATAGCTAAAGATCTGACCTTAAGCAATTTATTATATATATTACAGTATAATACAGTATATTATATCTATTTAATAACACTAAGGGGAAGAAATGAAGCCATATCACTTACGTTTAAAAATTTACTTGAACTAATATATATTTTAACAAAATAAAAATTATATTTACCAAAAAAAAAACTATATTATCAAAAATAAATATTAATTTAATGCAATATGAATTTATAATAAAAATAAAAATGATTTCAATAAAATAAAAACTATTTTAACAAAGAATTAAAATCATTTTAAAATATAGTAAGTAATCAAATAAACACTTTATGAAAAGTGATATATTGATCCAACAGACATTAAAGAATGTCTTTAAAAAAAAATTTTAACCATATTTTTTAAATATTCTCTAAATTTTTTAATAATGAGAATTTAGACATATTTTTATAGATGTGGATATATCATTATAGCGTATTATATATTCCATTTTATTTTTTTTTTATTTTTTAGAATATATTTTTTTCATCTACTTTATGTATACATATAATATAGTTTTTTATATATAATTATGTTATATTAATATTAATATTAGAAATTTTATATATTAAGAATAATATTTAAAATGTAGTTATACATTTAAGCACCTTTGCGCTGCTTTTTCTTCTTTTCATAACATATTAAATTACAACATTTAAAATATTAAACAAAATGCACATATAGAACAACATTTATTTAGAAAATTGAAGCACTTGAAAAAATAACATATAACATATAAAGTATTATATTATCTTTAAAACATTAAATATTTGCATTGATTAAGTTTAATTAAAAATTAACATTTTTGAATTTTTCTCTTATTTATTTAAACTATCTTAAAACATTAGCCATAACATTAGAATTTCAACATATCATTAACATATTATAATTATAAAAATTATTAAAATCTCTTGGCTCTTATTATTTTTGGTAATATAACAACACGTAAATAAGACTTTAACTAATAAAATAATAGGGGAAACCATAGTAATAAACTAATAAAATCATAAACAGTATAATTGTAATTATAACCCCTTTATTCATTACTTTTATTATGTTATTATTATTATATTTATTATTATAATATTTATTAATATTACATTTATTATTAATAATATATTATTTTATATTATTTTAATATATTAATTATTTTATTTTATTATTATTAAATTATATAAAGAAAAACATTAAAAAATTATTTTTATGTCGAAGACAGTCGAAATATTGGAACATTTATTTTTAATAAAATATAAACTGTTTTTAAATATAAATAATAAATTATAATGTGTTTATTTCTATTTAAATTGACCAATTAGCCTGTTAATAAATTATTATACGTGTTTCTATGTAAAAAGTTTTAAATTAAAAATTAAATATTGATGAATTGATCCTATTTTCAAAAATTAATTTGTTAAATTTTAATCACTAATAATCAATTAATTTTAACACAAAATAACATAATAAAAAATAATAAAAACACTGTGAATATTAAAAATAACTTTTTAATTAAATAATTATATGGTTTAACAATTATCACTAAAAAGATAAATCTATTAATAGAATATTTATTATAATTATAAATACATATAAATTAATTAATTCAGATTTAGAAAGAAATAAAAATTAAAAATTTAAAGTAATATAATCAAAATAAATAACTAAAATATA
>NC_051847.1:235426437-235438554 GCF_002237135.1 Teleopsis dalmanni | reverse complement strand
CAACCCTTTCGAAATAATTGTTAATTCAGCCCCTAGCCATATAATTCGGGTAAAAATATATAAACTAAACGAATACAACACACCATTTCCGGAAATTTAATATTACAAGTTTCAGACTGTGTATGAGTTTAACTACCTTGGTATTACTTTTTTCAACCAATGAAGACTCGTCGTGTTCCATAAAATCATCGTTTATCCTTTTTTATAAATACGAAGCAAAAAATGACTTTTAAAATCCTTTTTTATAACTACGAAGCAATAAATGACTTTTAAGATATTTTGAAGATGTGACTTTTGTAATGACAACAGTCATATATTATAAACAATTGTTCATACTTCGAAATGTTTGAAAACTTACTCAGAAGTCATCATATTTAAGATATATAAAACGAGAAAATACACCAGTCCATTTCCAGAAATATATGTTAATCATAACTTTCAGACTGTGTGTAAGGTTTATTTACATTGGTATTACCCCTTCAATCAACGAAGACTAATTGCACCCTATTAGGTCATTGTGTATTAGGCTTCGAAATTGCTTTCAAGAAACACAAAACCTTGTACGATCGGTAGTAACGCATGGGTGCAAAGTACATATATACATTAAGATGATCCACTAGGTGGCTCAAAAAAACAAAATTGCGATTTTAAATGAGTGCACTCCCTAAAAATATTCCATTGACCAAAAAAATTATATTCTCTAAGTTTTTATAGGAATAGGATTAAAAATGACGTTGTGCCACTAGAGCAAAGTTGTGTTTTCAGTACCACAAACGGTAACAGTAACAGTTATTAATATTTACTCATTTGATAAATAATTTAAAAATCTTTTTAATAGGATATTGATGACTAAGATGGAATAAAAATTATGCGCAAAACACAATAATTAGTTAAACAAATGTCCTCTGACCTTGCAGCACGTATTTTTTGTCCTCTTCATTTGTCAAAATGGAATATAGTCCATCATAAGCTTAACTCCTCTTTCTACATAATCATTTACCTCATGAAGTCTGGAACAGAATTCAAGTCCTTCTCTATATTCTTGTCTCTCAATCCATGTCGAAGTATAGAAACTGATAAAACTTGTCGGCAGGCAAAAACGATCGAAAAAATTAATTCCTTTTCGGTGGCAAAATCATTAATATAAATAAAATAAACTATACTCTGTTTTTTAGTCCTACAAGTAACTAGAGAGGAGCTTGAACACTACTAATACAAATTTACGTTATTATAATTTTTTTCATAACCAAATAAAACTTCTGAAGGAATACACTAGTCAATATAGAGTAATCAATTGTATAAGATTTACTTATAGTATGAATATGTCATTTTGGAAAGCATAAACAATAATTTTGCAATATAATTGTTATTTATAATAGTATAAAATTATAATATGTTATAAAATTATAATACAAAAGAATTAATATAAACTCTATTCTTTTTTTTTTCTCTCTTTTCTATTCTTCAAAGCTCAAAGCTCCGAATACCTAGAGGTTAAATAAAAAGATTCATTGCAATTTCTTAGATTATTATTAATTTTCTTTATTGATTAATTTTATTATATGTTATTAATTTTTATTTGTTAAATTAAAATTAAAATTTGATTCAAAAGCGAAATATATAATAGACGAAAAAACTGAGAAGTCCTTATTTTAGACATTATTTTGGCGCTTCAATTTAAACTCAGCTGTATTAATTGTATACTAATTAGTAATAACTGTCTTAATCGTGTAATATGTGTTGGAAATATGGGGCGTGTTAACCGCCTAACACACCAACAATTTACAGATCACTATTAAAAATATTGAGAACAAGGAGAACTGGGGCACAGGAGAATAAAAAACAATATTGGTGTCCTATAAATACTGCTGCTACTACTTTCTCTCTACTAAGAGTTATTTACTTCAATACGCACATAGGCAAAACCATAAAAAACATCAGGACTCAGAACAACTCTTTTCTTATCGAATCAATATGTTAGGTAAAAATAGCTTAACAAAATTTTTTAATTGGTATAAATTGATAAAAAATCATCCATTGAAATAATATGATTAAATTTGATGTTGCTACTACTTTCATTCAACAATATATATATATTATATAAAATATTTCTTAACTTTCTTTTATTATTTCAGTAAATGCTTATTATAATTAAGCAATCCGCTCAAGAAGTTTATTTGTTATTCAATGCTCCAGAGATCAGAACAGCGAACGAAAATCGGTGAACTAAAATGCGGACAAAAAAATGTCTAACATTAATCGGAGTAGCCTTTAAGCGATATCTTTAAAAAATGTCCGCATTCCGACACAATATTATAGACTATTGAGATGGACCTATACTGGCCTATCTTAAATCAAAGTACTCAACATTAATGCCAAAAAATTGCAAATCATTTTATGAATTTCTAACTTACTCTGCTAAAGTTCCCCTGCGGAATGTGGGGTTTGAATTCTTTCGCGGTTAGGATTACCGGTCGTAAAAGGCGACTAAAATCTCAGAGCCAATCTGACACTTGTGTTATGGAGTGTAAATGGTAGCGAGTATAGTTTCCACTTGCGTCGCCTGACCAGAGGTGACATTCTGGTACTAGGGGTGGTCAGAAAGGCTCGCAGCTTCTGCTGTTCTGACCATATGAGGTCGCATTAGTAGTGGCTGTGGTTAATACCCAAACCTACGCGGGAAGAATGATCAGGTATTTGTTTTATCATTCATTCAGCGTGGAGTTACGTATTCATGCCCACATTGCAGCAGAAATTTTAGATGAGCTTCGCATCTAACCAAGATGGAAGATTTGGCTAATACACTATCTTCATTGTTACCGGCGGAATAGAGCAGGCTATTCCAATGCGGCGTCGCTTGACGGTTTGTATTAAGAAGTTGTGCTTTTGAGTATCGTAGTAAGGCGATGAATGCTACGTAAAATAACAAAGATAGCTTACTCTGTTAAAGTTCTTTATAGGCATTATAAAATTAATATGGACTAATGACATTGATTTAGTATTACTAACAATATTAACCAAACTGTTTTATGCATATTATTATACAATAATAGTCACAGAACAAAGTTAATAATTGAGATTTCATTGTAGTACAGAGCATTATACTGAAGTGACTATTCGTCATATGACTGTTTGCGAAACATAGATTCTGGTTTGGTGTAAAACACTAGAAACCGTGTTTGATCTTAACCCACTTCAACATAGCCCTTCGTTGAAAGTCTTAGATATGTATCTGGTGATTTTACTTAAAAGAAACTGATCTTCTAAACAGTAAGTAGAATTAAACAATTCAAAGAAGTGTATTATTTCTTTCTAATTGCTTTCCGAATCATTTTTCTTATTCTTCAATGCTCATCATTGATTTATGTTGGCTAAATGACTGACATGAGCTTGTAATTTAGTTATTTTAAATCATATAATGCTATAATATTGTATAGCTAAAATAAAAATGGTAATATTTTGTAAGTACAGACATATAATAAAAACATTAAAAAACATATAAGTATTATTGTAACAGAGGGTACAAAAAATATTTGTATCTATTATAATAAACAAAAAATATTTTTCATAAGATATCATTGACTACAAAAGAGACGGAGATTTGACAACCTTCTTCGTTAATTTTTCCTGCCAAGTATATAAAACATATTTTACAGACTATTATTAAATTATAAATTAAAGATTTTTTCACCTCCTGACAATATTACACTATATTTTTATTAGCCTCATATAACGACTATCGATGGTTCTTACTATAAACTTATGGTCGCTTTTCAGAAAATACGCAATTTTTCTCTATTTTAAATAGATTCACATGGAAAAATTTAATCGATGAAAATAAACCATAGGTGTGAAAATAAAGCAAAACAAAAAGAACTCATTAAGAAATACGTTTCGATATATTATTCCTGAAAACTAAGACAATATAAAAATTAAAAAATAATTCCAAACAAAACGTATTTTATACTAAGGGATGAATTTTTATTTAACATCGAGGTGCGAAACAATTCTAGCAATATAAGCGCCTTTAATTAGTTCTATTCTTCAAATGTGCTAAAAATATCGATTTTAATTTTTTAAATGATCTTATATTGTCGGTTTAGAGAATGAAGAATATTGTTAATAAAAACTTCATTTTGATTTATTATTACTGATTATGCAAACAGGCAATAATAACTGGAGTTACATAGATAATAATATATGGGATGGCCGTATAACCTACCTACCTACCTGCATAATATATGTTTATCGCTATAGTATTCTACGGATCTGACATACATACATACATAGAAATGTTGAATTATTCATACATATATACTATATACGTACGCTGTACCCATGAGAATCTCCAAACGTTTTATCTATAGTTGTTAATTAAAACGTAAGATCAGTAATTGAATTTTACGGGTTTTTATAAGGAAATTATGCAACTTGTAAGAAATCTTATATCTTAAGTAATTAAACTTCTACTCAAATACTCAAATAAATCAAGAAAATACATTTTTTTATATTTTTTTTTTTTTGAAAATTAATTTTACTCGTCTTTTCAATTAGCACGAAAGTGTCAATAATCTGAAGACACCTTTTGCTCTGTTTTTCCATAATCGCCGCCTAATTACTGCCATTGTTCTTTTAAGTGTGAATTTTTTTAATGAACTTAATATGATATTGAACTCTAAAATAAAGAATATTAGATACAATTTAACAAAATACTGTATTATTTATGAAAAAACTTCAATTCAATTAAAAAATCGTGTTTCGCTTTTTAATACGATACATCAAAAGTTTTTTATTCTCCTCCGGATAGGCGCTTTAGGTTCTCACACCGAAGTTTAATGTAAACTGATTTCAGTTAGTTACTCCATGCACACAGATGTACTCTTAAGTTAATTTACTGATCATAAAAATAAAAACAAAAATTAATATATTTAATATTTAAATTTTATTACTTATAAACATATGCTTCGAGATATTATTAGATGTGATGCCATAAAACAGAGTACACACGCTTGCGAATATTTGAGTACGTTTTTTGCTGGATTTCATATTTATATATAGTTTAACGTTACTGAAAAAGGGCTTAATTATTTTGTGAAGATATCTGCTGCATTATAAAAAAGAAACTGAAAACCACATGATAATAGTAATTATTAATATTTCTAATCATGGGTGTTGCTACGAAAGGACTTAGCCATGTTTAGTTTTGCTCAGCTAAATATTAGCGAAAACCTCTATCAGCCAATAAGTTTAAAGACAAATGCATACGAATTAATAGGCAAACTTATAGAAGTGAGAATTAAGTCTCTATCAGATTAAATAAATTTTGCACTTCCTTTTTCAAAGACATGAATATAGAACTCATAACAATTGTCATTAAGGTAAGTGCTATAATTTGCTATGACATGTGGCAGTAACTTGCGAACAAAAACTTGAAAGTGTTTTGCAGTGTGCCGGGAAATGACTCCGCTGATAAACTCGTAAAGATCGGATTAACTATTAAAATTGTAGAGCGGGAGCCTTTTTGTGGAATAAATCAGCTTAGAACTAAGTTTTCGATAGAAAAGTATTTTGTGACCCAACAATTTTATTATAGACACGACTTTGAGTAACTGCCAGACTACAGAGCTATCTGATCTATAGAAATATGTCAAGACATATCTCTTCAGCTGAGGAGAACAGAGGATGTTTGCTATATATATCTCTCTTCTGTACTCACAGAGACAAGATGTATCTGTCTTCTATTTCGTAAGACAAACTCAATCTATTAAGATGGTTAAGATGTCAGCCCTGCTAGGTAATCATATGCTTCCAATCATGTTGTTTGTGATCGTCCGCCTTTAATGAGGGCCAAGAGTAAACTTTTAGACTTAAAATTCTTGTGTGTGAAAACCACATTAATAATTTTCACAATTTCGGATCGCATATAGCAAGTATTGTCCCATATAATAATTTTAAAAATATTAACTTTCATATAAAGCAATATTTTTAAAGATTGTTCATTAATAAAATATATAGAAATATACAGTGCTTTTGTAACTAAGCATGACTATTAAGAAAAGGTAGATGCTTAGGATGTTGGCTATGCATGAAACCGTATGACACTTCTGATCATATTGTTTATAAACATCCGACTTTGTTTATAGAAAGGAGATGATTATAAGGATTGTAGTTCCTAATTTTGAAATGCTAAACTTCAGGAAATAATTTTTGATTTTTTCCAAAATATTCAAATTCGTGGAAAAAATTGAAAGGCATCCCATGTATTGAGGACTGTGTTGTAGTATATAATTTGAAAATTGCAAAAAGTAGTTGCAAAGTAGTCTTCTGCAGTTTACAAGATGATGTTAAAAGAAAATAAAAATGCAAATAATTTTTACAATGAATAATGCATTGCAAAAATTAAAATGACACTTCAGAATAAATAAGTATCTGAATAAGTATCACTTAATGTAAGAGTTGTACAAGTATATGCAATCCATGTTGTAATGTGAATGCTTTAACAGAAAAAAATGGCGTGATTCCAATTTTCTAACACCTCAATTTGATAATGAATTTAAATAGAATCGCCGATATTTCTTACTTCTGGAGATATTAAGGCATAAGGCCAACCAGTCGCAATAAGTATATGCAGGCTCAACATTGATTACACAAATATATTGATCACACAAATTACTAGACAAGCCAGATGTGGCGTAAATTACCAAAATTTTTGTCACTGATAAAAAATATATATAGTCTATGTCGTCTCCGATATTTTATTTACTAAATTACAAGTAGCTTGGCAAACCTAATATTAAAAAAATTTAATAGTATAAAAACATTTCACAAAGAATTATCAAAAAAAGTAGCTGTCATGCTAAAATTTCTTAAAGTCCCGATATCTTCAAAACTATTGATATCTTCAAAACTATCTGTTCAAAAAGTACTCGGATTTTGCACAAATTTTTATACCAAATTTATTTTATCTCTTTCAAAATATGCTCCTTCTGAAGCGATACACATATGCCAACACTTAACCCAATCTTCCATTCACTTTTCGTAGGCCCGTGAAGGTATGGCTTTTATTTCCTTCAGCGAATTCTTTTTTACCGATTCAATCGACTCAAAACGCTTACCACGAAGGGGCAATTTGAGTTTCGGGAACAGGAAAAAGTCGCACGGATCCAGATCTGGCGAATATGGTGCCTGAGCGATGACAGTGGTGCCGTGTTTGGTTAAAAAAATCGCATACAACAAGAATTTTCCATAGTAAATATCGCTAAATGCACGTGAGGTAGTCTCACGTTAACAGCTGCTGTAAACAAACTAATTGACAGATGACGCTGATCTACCATTTTGAAAAAGGTCTTTTACTTAAGGAGTAGTTAACAAACAACAACATCCGGATACTTTTTGAGCAGAAGGTATATAGATAGATATCCTTTTCTGAAATCCTTTATCAATAGAACATGCCCAACGGGAAATCGTAATCCTGCTGAATAACTCATTCGCAACTTAAAATATTCTTAAAGCAGCTAGTACTTTAATGATTAAAATTAAATTAAAGTAACTTTATATCTTTTTATGTGCCCGTATGTCTTACAGGCTTTTGTTTCTAATTTAATTGTCGTATCTTAGTCAACTTCTTAATAACTTCTTTTTACTGACGTCATTGTTGTGCGTTCAGCTATTAATAAAATTTGAAGTGCACGATTCTTCAGTTTTGGGTTGAGCATTCTTTTGAAGATATGATATTTTTTAATATTTTATTTAAGATTACATCGCTTAATATCATAATATCATTTGACATATCAACTTTATTAAGCCAACATTTCTGCATATATATAATTAACCATAGGAATGACAAATTATATTATTTAAACAGTGAAGTGTGAAAGCAATTACTCCAATTAAGAGCACCACTTCCAATTCAATTATCTGTGCAATTCTTCGTCTTCAAGTAATATTAACCGATTTATGAAAGTATTTCTCGGTATTTACATAATACCACACTTCCATTTCTGCTAGAGTTTCTGCGCACTCCCCTTACATGCATTTGTGATACACGTCAAAATGTGTAAATTCTCATAGCGAGGATTTTGCCTGTCAAATTGCCTGACAAGTGGGTTCACATTGCCAATAATTTTGCAGACAAAAGTGTTTGAGGTTTACGGTTCTACCAGCGCCACACACATTGATTTGTGGAAATATGTTTCTTCTGGCCCGGTCAGCCAGTTGCTCCAATTTCAAAAGTGCAATTGCACACGTTTACTTAAGACCCTTCATTGTCGTTATTCGAATTGGGCTTGCGTGAGTGTCAAGGTGTTACCCATCTTAAACATGATTCCGTTCATGGGTTTTTTGCTGCAGCAAAGCTTTCAATGCTGAATTTTTGATATTTGATCCGACTTGACAGTAAATGCTTTAAGGCAAAATTATTTCGGTCAAATTGGAGAATTGCAATTATAAGAAGGCTTTCTAAAAAAGTTTTGTTGATTTTTTATTTATTTAAGAAAGAACAAAACGTAATTATTTATTAAAATATTTGCAAAATTTGTAATTAAAATTTTTCAAACTAGAGTTCTACAAAAAAAGCACACAAATTGAAATATACATGGATGAATTCAAACTAAAACTGAACTTTCGAAATGTAAACATTTGTACTTCAGAATTCCACGAAATTTTGGACTAACAGCAACGGAATTATTGAACCTGAAGAAATAATCCTTAAAGATGTCGGTACAAAACCTTTGGCAGACCTTTTCGACCAAAACAAGACTCAACCTTACTAACGAATGCTTTCATTTCTAAAAGCTTAAAGTTAGATTTTATCAAATGAATCAAATGGGTAAATAATCAATCTACATGTATTGGAAGGACTTACTCTACGAACACCTTTTTTTAAAAAGCTATGAAGGGTAGAAAGAACACTGTATATATCTATACATCATTTTAAAAGACAATCATTAAATGTTTGTTTCGTATGAAAGTTAATATTTTTATTAAATTTAAATGAGGCATTACATATCAGATCTATTGCCTTTACCCCAAAAAAAATCTTCTAAGCAAAAAATCCTCTGCGGAACATTGATCTTTTTGGTATTATTAGAAATAAGAACTACTTTAACCCAATAAATAATTTTCTAGGCAAACCAACCCACGAAAGTTAGTATTTTTCTACATTGCTACATATGAGATCTATTGCATTATTTCTGAAAAGAATCTTTAAAACAAATTCAGATAAATTAAAGATATTGATAATTGATAAACTTTAATTCAAGACGCCATATTTCATTCTGTTTATTATAATATAAGCTAAATCAAAGATTTTGATAAGTTTTGATATAAGACATCAGATCTCATTCAGTTGAATAAAAGACATATTGAGGTATTGCACGAATTCTTGACAACTATAGAACGTGATCAGGTTCTGTGAACCCGATTTGAATAAAAAATTAAGCCAATAAGGATGCCAGTGATTAATCCTATTGAGATCTGATTTTTGACAGAGAAACATCTAAACAACTTTATTCTTGACACATGAAAAATTTGAATTTAATTACCTCACAATCTTCACTATCATCCAAGTAATATCAGCAGATGCACTGTATAAAAACGACAACTGTTATAAGTGTTTATACCCATAATTGTGTCGAGAAAAACTCTGGTCCAGACTCGGAAAGAGTCGGAAAGACTCGGAAAGAGAACAAACAAGTCCAGGCTTGTGAGAAGAAGAAGTGGTGGTGCTCCGTATAATAACCCTGTTCCGTTCGCTGCTAGTGAAAATGACTATTTTAGAGCTATAAGATAAGAAGTCGTCCACATGTAAAATATGTGTAAAGTGAGAGGTTTTCCTTAACCGCCTTCAAATACTAAAGATGTTGTGTAAATTTGACATTCATGTAGCAGTGGAAGTTAGTACTCTATGGCCATTACTGTTATTTAGTTTTATAAAAGTATTAGCAGCAGTTCCTTTTATTCAAAGAATCATGTCATGTTTTAAATACATTGTAACCTAAGGATTAACAGAAATAATTTGAATGGTTATCTGTTGATGGCTAATAAATGTATTTTATATTTTACCTGAAACCCTTACTCCCAGTAATTAAATTAATGTGTAATAATAAATTCGTTTTTTAAATATTTAAAGGAAATTCAACCTATTTACTAATTTGAATTGGCTCGCGATTTTATCTGCTCTAGGCCATAGTATATATTTTTCAAAGTGATTTTTGTTCTATTTGGATTATTTTACATACGAATATATGTGTAAAAACTTAACATTAATTTAATAACATTGTTTTAATTTAATATAAATACCATACAAATTTAATAAATTCATCTACTAAATATCTAAAAGAATTCCATTAATCTCATACAATTTTTTAAGCTTTAACTTGAGGCCATTGCCAAGTTTTGTTAAGTGCAGTAGCCTGCCGCAATGTCTATACATTATAAGAGTATATTCTGATATTGACTTTTAAGAAATATCAATGGAATTTTCAATTTATTATTGATATTTATAGAAAGGAAAGGCATTTGCATGTGTGAAGTATATAATTATGGTGGCTAGATAATCCATCAATGACCACATGCAATCTAAGAACAAATTATTTTAATCAATACATGTTAAAGAAAACTGTCTATTGGATATTTATATATTTGATCGACTACTATTCCTAATAATTATACTTGTACTTATTGCATGATAAATTGCATTCTGCCTCATATATGCATAGCATTTTTCGAACATGCAAAGTTGTAAGTTTGTGGCTTAAGTCTTTTGTTTCATACACTTTAGGAATGCGAGGCCTAATCAAATAAGCAATTCTAATGATGTTGCATATTTTAAGCTTATAATTTATGATGCATTTCCTGATTGTGTAGCGAAAATTTTAAAAATTTTAGAACAACAATTTGTGTAACTGCAAAGTTGCAGCTGCCAATAATTCTTAAAATCAACCGACACTCGGCAATAATCAATCATAAGCGAAAATTATAAAATTGCACAAATTCCTATTCAAGCAATGGTGCCCAAATAAAAGAAGTGTATATAAAAAGAAAATCCTGAGTTTATTGGAACGCTACTGTGGTGGAATAAATAATAATAAATTTTAATACCAATGTAAGCAAAATCAGTTAAGAAAGCGTAAATCGCTGCAAAGAGCAGAAGAGAAACGCATTTAATTCTTATCCTTAAAGTCAGCGCAAAAAGAATCCGGTGGAACAAGTGCAATTTTTGTCTATTTTCATGATGTATATACGAACGTAACAAAATTATGACCATGGCCATCAACGATGAAGACAACGATGAAGACCGCAATGATAATGATGCAGATGAGCCAGTTAATGTATGGAGGAAAGCGCGGAATCTATTTTGCTTAAGTTTTGCTACCAGCTCAGCGTTGGCAACTGCAACTGCAACCTACAAACGCAGTAACACCAATGCCAAGATTCACCAATCACGGCAGCCAAATGCGATTTGAGACTAGAAAATCGCGGTGCTGGTTTGGCATGCAAAACATGGTTACAAGGCTTAATTATGCAGTTTTTCAAAGATTCCGGCATTAAAGAAAAAGAAAAAAGTTAAGCAAAAAAAAAGTTTAAAAAATAAAATGAAGCAAAACAAAAAGTAATAGCAATAAGATTAAGCAAAAAACTGGCAATGAAGTAGAAAAATCTAGAATCCATTATAAAAGTTCGCTATCAGGCAGTCTTATGGGTATTTTTGTATGTATGTGGCATAAAATAGCCAACCGCTATATTTGTGTATAACCAACAAAACCAGGCTCAAATTCTATGTTGTGGTAAAATGCATATAAGCCGCTACATCGATAACGTATAAGCGGCTGCAACAACAACAGCGACAAAAAATGAATCTACATCGCTCACTGGATTCAGCAGCCATTTTTGTTTGTTGTCTGTTGCCTCCCATAATTTTGAGCCACAACTGCGTCCGCAACAGCAGCTGGTGTCAGTCAGTAATTTGTTGCTTCTTCAGTAGTTTGACACAAACGTAAGACCTCTTACAAGGTCCCATATGAAATCCATCAATTTATACCATAATTTGTGGCAGCATATTAGACCCTTCACCAATACGTTATGCGCTGTTACTTGCTGTTACTTGCTGTTACTTGC
>NC_051847.1:235411910-235426337 GCF_002237135.1 Teleopsis dalmanni | reverse complement strand
ACGATAAAAATCGACATGGAACTAAATTAAAATTTCCTTCGAAAACTTAACGAAAATAACCATCTCAACTGCTACGAAATTGTGATAATCATTTTAATTTCACTGCTTACACCAACCACCCCACGTTTAAGCATTAAGTAGATACCTTCATGGATACGCGTAATTTTTGAAGAAAAATTTGAACTGTGCGCAAAGCCGACGGCTCTGTAATGTTATTGGAACCATTAAATACAACCGCAACAATAACAACAACAACAACATAAAGCTTAGTTTAGTTTTATGCAAAGCCATAAGTTATGCAAAACTGCACAAAATCATAGTTCACGGTATTAGCTTTGTGTTGTGTAGAGTACGGCATGCAGTGAGATAAAAGATACGCGTTCGAGTGGATTGCACATATCAGTACGCAGAGCAGCAGATTTGTGCGCTGATTCATGAAACTGGCCAGTGGTGCGTGTGTGTGCGCTTGAGCGCTTGAGCGCTCGAACGGGTTAAGACAAAACGTTTACAATGTGCACCTGAAGTAGGGCTCTAACTCCTTGTGAAGGACATTATGGAAATTATGCCCAGCGGTGATGAAGCCATTACTCAGTTGTATCGGTGGCAACGCCCAATCGATCAATGTTGGTGATAGCGCACAACGCCGCCGCCGCCGACAAAATGCGCAAGTGCAACGCATTCGCGTCGGCAATTATTGAATTGAGTGGTGATGTTAGTGCCACATGTGTGGCACTGTGGTTCATATTCCAAAAAATTTTTTTAAATTATATATTAAAGTAATTTTTAAATGATAATAGCGGAAGAAAATGTTACCAAGTTATTAAAATTTCTTCTGTCTTTCCCATTGCGATATCATTACAAAGTTGAGATAAATATGTATTATCTTCATACTGTCTTCGGTTACATGTAAAATATTTTTTCTCAACATTGCAATGAATTTTATGCACTGTTCGGGAAGTAATGCCTCTTGTATTTTTTGTGTGAATAAAATTTATTTTTATAAAACTCTGAGAGTAAAGTGATTTTAATCTCAATGAAAACTATTTTGCATAACCCAAGGTACTATTTGTTCTACTAAAAATAAGCTTATATGCATAAAAATACATTTTATCAAATCAACATTGAAAAATATATCAAATTATTTATGCTTTGGCATACTAGTAGAAATCTTATGCAGCTTCAGTTGCCAGCATTTTCATTTTCATTCTAATATTCAATAGTTTAGATATTTACATATGAGCATAACGTTGCGTTTTGTGGCTAAATTAGTAACAGAATAACATTTTTTTCTTATAAGATGGATAATTTCAACAGTCCCCGGAAGTTTGTAATTTTAGTAAAACAGCAACAACACTTTACATTGAAGAAAATCACATATATTGATGAAAGTCGGTTGTGCTTAGCTAATGAGATCTAGCACGCTAAAAGTTGCTTCATCTTAATAGATGAAGAGAGTTGACGACTTGTAGACACACCAAATTCATGTTGCCGAAACTGTGGGCCAGAGAAGCGATAAAAGTGCTTAGCTATTCGCGGAGCACTCTAAGCTGGCTGACCTCACTAATTACTGGACATGGCAACTTCAAGTATCACCTCAAAAAGATAACTCTTGCAGACTATGTCTAGAAGAAAAGGAGACAGCGGTGCATATATTATGCTAATCTCCAGCACTGGCAAGTAGAAGAAAGACTGTCTTGAGACACCATTGGGTTGGTGATGACTTGGCTGGAAACCTCAAGCTAAATCAGCTGCTTGCATTAACAAAAGATGTAGTTATGGAACGGAAGCCACTCCAGCTTTAACTCAAAAACGACGTACGAGAATCGAAGAACGAAAAAGGACCCAAGTTGTTTCGTGATTAATCCTTTACCTCAGTCGGGCCACTTGTCAGAACAGTGCGCTGTCCCAAAGTCCCACCATATATATGCTAAAAGTTTGAATTATGTTTTTTTTTGGAGTCAGTTTTGCAATACAAACCCATATCTCGTTTTAACTCCAAAATGACATTATAGCAATAATCTGGGTAAAATATAATTATGGGGTAGAACTAGTAACTCTGAAAAGGAAACAGTGCAACGATTTCAATCTAAAACAAGGAGGCTAGTAACAACTCCTTGAATCGTCATCCATAGTTAGATTAGATTAGGTTAGATTGTACAATTTAAAGATTTAAATAGGCTTTATTGTGTTACCGTATTAGAGCTTTAAAACCACATTGAACCTTTGGCAAACCTTAAATGCTATTATAAGCAAATAAAATCCTCATCCATACTCACGACACGACATAACAAAGAATGTTAGCTATTTACTTTTAGACTTAATCTTCGTTAGGACATTTTAATATGAATATTGTATGAGAAATGGCCTATATTGCTGCAGTTAAGTTAAGAAAATTAACTGTTTACACTTAGACTTAATCTTCGTTAATATATTTTTATTTGGATTTTGTATGAGAAATGGGTCATATTGTTACATTTTTAAGCTAAATATAATAAGTTCAATGGTTTAAACATAGCATTAAATGTAGTGAAAATTAATGGGATGTTTGTCTTAAAACAACAACTCCAGTTTATAGAATTAGAAAAAAGCTTTCTGTTAAGTAAAAGTTTGGCAGACAGCTATTTTGCCCATCATAAGATGGGTTAAGGAAAGTTTTGCTATATAAGTAATTGATCCATTAAATTAATTGGATCATTGAAGTCACTGAAGTCACTACTGCTGTGAATCAGATTCAGATTAGGTTTCATCGCCTACTTGGAAAGTACCAATGATCTTACAAAGTATGTTTTTCTCAAATACTTTCAGTGATTCTTTATCATTCTGTGATAGCTTTTGTGATATCTGGAGAGAAATATTTGACTGCTGATCCCAAAGTAGTACCAATTCGCAATGATAATTATTTGTTTGTGCAATAAGTTCTCGGATTAGAAATGAAAGATAAATTTGTAGTTGTTAAAATGTCACAAATTTGTGCGTTAATGTTTTCAACACTATTCCAACGATACTTCAATTTATAAATCCCATCTTTCTAGTGATATCGAATCAATGTCTCTAAATTAATCGACAATCTTTCAAAATTGATTTCTGAATTATTTTTTTACTTTGATTTCTATTGTTAATTTAGGTTCAGGATTATCTTTAAGTGAATTGTCATAATAATCTGTACAACAACTTTCACATAAACAAGCCTGGCCATCTACTATTTTTGAAGGTGCTGTCGAAAGCATCATATGAATTTGAATTGTGGTAAAACTATAGAGTTTAGGCACGACTAATTAAAATATATGGCAATCCAAGAGTTCACTGAATAAGCTAAGATACTACAGGGGATACTCAACGAATTATACAAAAACTATTCATTATAATTAAATTTTGAAGTTTTCCATCTAGCATAAAAAATTATGTATTGTTAAAAACCTATTTGAAAAGTAAGTACTGAAAAAGTCCTGGATTTAATTAATAATGTGAATTACATAGGCTTCAAGCACTGTGATAGAAACTTTTATAGTACTGCATTTTGCTAGGGAACAGTAACACTATAAAACCTTTTATCTTTCTAATAGAAATTAAAAAAATTGGTGTTACTCTGTATTCGAATCAATTAATTGAATTTTTGACACCAATATAAAAATTTTTTATTCTTCTAAATAACACATCACTTTATGTTCATATAAAAATAAACATCGTTCCTTATTTTAATAATAAAACCATGCTTTCAATAAAAAATTATGAAATCAACAATTTTTCTTGACTCCAATCAAATCTTCTCTTCTGCTTTTTGAAATTATAAATTTCATAAAAAAACATATAAGGAAATTAATTTCAGATCCAGTTCCTAGTACGTCATACTTATAATAATGTTACCTCTGATATTAACGGAATAATTATATTTTATTACAGCAAATCCCGACGGGAAGTTTCTCAAATAGAGTCCACTACTTCCTATAGCAATTCTATGCTAAAGGGGATAGTTCAATACATCTATAAAAGGTGTTTCACATTTAATAGATGATAAACAAAATAAGCAGCGGATGGTATATAGTCGCCACGAATAGACAACAGTACAAGAAGACTGAAACTAAAATTATAACCGCATAGATTCATTTATTTTGTGTCTTCACTGCAGGGGGCTTTTGTTGTTTTTCTTAAAGATTATATATACTTCCTTCATTTAATCAGTGTAATTTCTACACAGTAAGTGAATTTGTTAATAAAGCTTTCACAGCAAAGTAACAAAAACTCCAGAAACTTGTGCGAACATACAAGTCAAGTACCGCTTTGGGTCAGTTGGTTAAGGAGCGCTGACTCTGAGCTTCAAATTTTGCAGGACATGTGTTCGATTCCTGGTACTTGCAGTCTCAAAAAATTATTTACGAATAATTAACTACAAAAATTATTTCCAAGACCACTGATGATGGGTATTTGGCAATATTCGGAACAGCTGTATGGTCAGCCAAAAATTCAATTAATTAAAATAATATATAATGAATTTTTGTTGTTGTATTTTACTATTGTTCGAAAAACCTCTTTCAACTTTAAATTTAATATTATATAAAATAATTACACACATAATTACATGTATAAATATATGTTATATACCATATATATGTATAGAATATTAATTAATTTTAAAATTTTGTTAAAGTGAATTCTCAATACGTAGGTGGGAAAATGAAATGATTTTTAAACAGATAATAACTGATAATAATTAGTAGACCGATATTTTTAGATATATTTTTTAAGTAATATGTTAAGAATTCTTTAGCCAAATAACTTTATACATTAATTTTATAATTTAATAAATTATACATATTTGACTGATAAACTAACAAAAAAATGAAAAAAAAAAGAAAAGAATTAAGAATATGTAAGAACACATTCGGACATTTAAACCCATAATAGTATCTAAACGTAATCTATTTGCGCGAAATTTATCAGCAAATATATTTCAGTCTAATTAGCATAATGCGCTTAAGTATTCGCATATCTGTAATTAGCGAAACAAGGAAGATTAATAGTTTTTCAGTATGTACTTAGAGACATGCAAGAAGGCGAGGAATGCACTTGCGACTGCATTGAATTGAGGTGTACAGAAGATTATGCATGGGAGTAATTTTATTATGTCTGAAGTGCAAGAAGTATGGAAAAGTAATTATTGCACACAATAACCACACAGCATAAAACAATTTTTATTATGACAGGCCCTGAACAATGGTAGCTGGTAATTTTGAATTGCGGAAAATTTAGTCTGAAGCAGTTTTCTACTTAACTTTGATATTTATTATGTGGACTCTTTTGCGTCTTTTAGACCTGATTGCCGGTTGCAAAGGAGGGGCTGATTAAGTTAAAGAGCATATGACGTACAAAAAATGGTGGCAACAGCTTCCTGGTATTACTCCGCGCTGGTAATTGCTTTCACAATTGCTGCTTCTAGGAAGTTGTTTGGCTTAACTCTACGAATAAATAAATCTCATTTGTTACAAAAATTAAAATGCACACATGAAATCGCATAAGAAATCTCAGATTCGTTTGCCGTTGCTGAGGCGGTGCGCAGTAAATTTACACCTCGTGGAACATCTTTCAATCTGAAATTTGAATAATTTGACATTAGTAAAGTGTCAAAATATGCTTGAGAACTCGTATGCTAGTTCAATTTATTGAGTTCCATACCAGATACCAGATACCAGTATTTAGTATTCAGTATCCAGTGTTGATGTTTTCGGGAACCGGTTTGATTTACATTTGTTCTTTCAATCTAATTTCTTTGAAAAGTTACGAATTTTTTAAAATTATTTTTATTATTGTTGTTGTGTTTATTTTTTTTTTTCAGTTCTGATTTTTTTTTTTTTTTGGTGTTTGATATTTGATTTCATCTTTTTACGGTTTCTTCCGTTTTGCATTGGGTATTACCACGGCTTCGATTCGATTGCTTTTGATATGGAAATCTATAATGTCACATAAAATCGGTTGAATGTTGCCACAAAGCAACTTGTGTGACAGTTACTGTTAAAGTAAAGTTTAATTTTATTGCCGGCTTAGGTCCAACAGCATCGGCAATATAAATACGCATAAAATCGTATAAAATTTTAACGGTGCCAAGAAATTCTCAAACTAATGTCGTATTGAATTAACTAATGTACACTTCCTGTTGCTGTAAATTGTCACTTTAAAATCGCTTTTTTATGCCTTCTTATTTGTGAACTCAAAACTAGCTTGTTTACAATCTGAAGGTGGTACATAAAATAGGAAAACATCTTAGTGTTCCTCTTCGCTGCCTTCTTGTGTGTCAGCTTGCCAGTACGTTTCTCCATAAGTCAGTCTACGGAGCATTTGTTTGTTTGCTTGTCCATTCGATTCTTTAGTTTGTTTGTTTGTTTGTTGGTTTGTTTGTTTGGATATCTACATAAACCGATTTGAATACTCCCATGTGACATGGGCCATATATTTCAAGCTATAAAATACCAATAGAATAATTTAAAAATTTGCTATCGCGGGAGATGGTGCATATAATCGCGGCTTAACTTATAAATTCTTGCCTTCTCTTGTGCCGGGCACCTTTGCCAACTTGCTAACTGGCCAGTTCTGGATAGCATACGTGAGCTCTTACTAGCTGGCCACTCTTCACTGAGGTGTCTTGTGAAAAATTTCCATATACGAGTATATATTTTACATATTGTCTTGTTACTATTGCACTTGAAATAAATTATAAACGCTACGTTTAAAATGTTAATTGTGGCTCGCTTTGGCGTACAAATTTAGATAATGTTGATATTTTATTGCTCTATCAGCTGTTCCATAAGAGGAATAATTTACTGAGCTGGTCACATTTTGCACTAATTTTAATGAATGTTTTTGAATAATAAACATTTTAATTTTCGTTGTTTTCTTCTTCGTTTGTCTTTAAATAGAACTTTTCTCTAACATCTTCGGGGGTTGTGATTTGTTTGTTTGATATATGAATAATGAAACTAAGAGAAGTTGTCACTGTAACACCTAAAAATTCTTTTACAATGACATAAACTAGTGCGATTTCATGGTCGTCAAAATATAACAATATTAAGTCAATAAGTCTTAAGTCAATAATATTCTTGCCTCAATTCATACTAAGTATACAAGTCTTAAGCTACGACTGTATAACTGATAGTATATATAATTTCCAATAAGCGAAATGTACTATACGGTAGGGACTGAAAAGGATAAATTTTTAAAAAAAAAACAAAGAGTTATCTGAATTATAGTTTAAGTATATACACTGATAACCGATTTGCGTCGTTAATTATGACTGATCGAATCACAATTTTCTCCACAGATTTAATGTTTAAATATATTCTGGTTTTTGATCACTTGTTTATGGAGAATTATCTTTTAACTGATTGAATATCGACAGAGCCTTATTCTGAATTCGCATTTGACTGAATGGCATTCTTTTTTGATTTTGATTTTCTATCCAAATGGATAGAAGAGACTTTGTTTTTACAATTAATGGACATTTTCTTTTTCTAACTTATTTGGCCTACAAATGTATGATAGCTTTTCAATAGTTCTTTATCTTGTGCTTATAATGATTATAAATCGTTTATAGAGTAGTTGAAGCCAATATCTGAATCTCCTAATTTCAGTAGGTTTTTTTCTTAGTTTAAAACATTTTACAATATCTAACTTTTGTTCCAAGAAAATTTTACTCGCTTTTTACTCATTTTTATATTTTATAAAGCAGGAATTCACCTTTCCACTTCACCACACAAATGTAAAGTGACACCTTTTAACTAAAAACTTAATACATAGAAATCCTCTTTTATAAAATGTGACCTAAAAGAAAATAATGGGAGTCCCCTCTGTACGCAAATCAAATAAACTCTACTCCTTAATATTATTAAAGCTTTATATATACATAAGAGCTTTCAAAATAAAATTCAAAAAAAATTAATCAAATTTTCTTTATATTATTTTTTTTAAAAATAATAATTATTGCTTGACCTTTTTTTCCACGCACAAATAAATAATATACTTTGCTTTTTATTTTAAAACGTACAAGTAATAATTATTTTTGCCTTATAAATAGTTATGAGACTGAAGAATAATTATTATTTTTTAAAACAAAATATAAGTAAAAGGTATGTAATAATAATTATTTTTGAAAAATATAACATAAAACAAATTTAATCATTATTTTTTGAGTTTTATTTTAAAATGCGAATGATAAGAGTTATTGATTTTTATTTTTTCAATGATAAATATTGCATTTTCTGCTGCTAAGCAATAGGAGATATATATTAGAATCCAACATTATCTAAAGAACGTAGTTTTATTACTCGATCCTTTTAAGTTTATATTCTGTAAATAATATGTTTTTTATTAAAAAGCTTGTGAGAAATGTTTAATAAAAAGTTTATGTTAGTTAAGTTTTTCTTATGATGGTAGTTTAGGCTAATCTGATTTTACGATTTATGCAATTAAAAATAATAAAACATTTCTTATTTCTGTTTTAAAATGTTAACATAGATGTAGTTGTTTCGTTTTGTAAAATTACAGATATTTCAAGGTTTTCTGCCTTCTATATCAAAACACGATATTATTAAAACTACTTACTTACTTCATTGGCCATAACCACCCGTTATCGGATTTTGCTCTGAGGTAGCGGTCCTCTTCAGCCGCCTTAGTCTCATAGATTATAATAACTAGCCATACAATAATTAAATAACGAGTGATAGTGAAATAATATTGTTTCTGTCACCTACCGTCTTTATATACCTTACAAATAATATGCAGGTGGTGAAGCTGAAATAAATGATGAACGGGGTAAAATTTTAAAGATGAATTTAATAATTTTTTTCATATGGACTACACATTGACAAGGTTTTTATTTATCCAATTTTGTGCTTCCTCAAATTTTTTCCTTTATGTAACAGAGATAATATAATTTTTATTTATATGATTAAAGTATGTTGGAAAATGTTGGTTTTTGCAAGTCAGTACAAAAGTGTTAATTTTAGAGAGAATTCTTCTGACTCATATGATTTTTCAAAAATACAATTTTATTTCATAATTGCAGGCGTCCATATTGACATCCAAACTTACTTACTTACTGTTGTCCCCTTTATCTCGTCGAGCATAGGGTCTTAAGCATAGGACCTAAACCTATCTTCTTTGGGTGCTTCGCGGCATATATCATTCCAGTTATAATTTGCATTATGGAGTTCTCTTTCTATAGTTTGTTCTAGTGCGCCAGACCTTCTACAGCCTTGGGGGTTCCATCTGAGTGCTGTTCTTGCAATATGGTTCGCATGTCTTTGAAGTGTGTGGCAAATCCATCACCAATTTGTGTCGGATTATCGGAACTGGAGTAACGTAGGCTCCCCAGGTCTTCATTCTTTATTCTTTCAAGCCATCTTATACCAAGTATTCTGCGCAAGCACTTGTTTATTTTTGATTCAATACGGTTGGAACCTTTCCATATATCAAAGCCATGGAATGGCACGGAATTTATATTTAATTCGAAGATGCGGAGTTTCGTTTTACAAGATATTTGGTTCAATTTCTATATGTTCCTTAGCATACCGAAAGTAGAGTTTGATTTGTTGACGCGAATAGCGACATCCTCATCAGCGCCACTTCTAGCTGTGAGTACACTCTCCAGATACGCAATGTTTTTCACGCATTCTAAGTTTTCTTCGCTCAACTTATGCACCGGACATTGTGTGGAGTACTAGCCACTGCTCATAATTTTTGTTTTCTTTGCATTACTTTCCAACCCAGCTATTTTGCTATTGATCACTAGTTGATTGAGATTCGTTTCTAAATCGATCAATTTATGATTTGTTAAGCATACGTTATATGCGTATTCAACATCTAAACATAGTCCACCTATGAAAGTTCATTTATTTGCCAATATTACTTGTTGAATATTAATGGGTTAACGATAGGTCAAGAAGGATTAGTATCCACAAATCAAATAAAGGCGTTATTAATTAAATAAACGCATATTTTGGGCACCTCAATCAAGGATATTATTTGAAAAGGGTAAAATAACTGGAAAAATGATGGACTATGTCAAGAAATAAAAAATTTTCGTTTGGAAAAATTTATTTGTTTAAAAAATAATTAAAATTATCAAGCTGCCTCCATATCTCGTATTTATAGTAAAATGAATATCCATATGAACTAATTTGGTCTTGGTCATATATGAGAAATTGTGCATTAAAATATGACCCCGGAAAGGCCACATTTTTTTCCTTATAAAAATTGACTAGCAAAAAACGTTATTTATATTTATAGGGAATCCCATTAAGTGACTTTAAATACTGAAGCTTATATCTTCGCCATCGATACATAGAATTTAGGAAAGAGGCGGTGATGCCTCCCATAAAAAATCACTAAAACCATCCAGCTTTTTCCGTATCCAGTATTTATAGTAAAATGAATATCCATTCGAACTAATTTGGTCTTGGTCATATATGAAAAATTGTGCATTAAAATATGGCCCCGGAAAGGGATCACATTTCTTTCCTTGTAAAAATTGACTATCAAAAAATGTTATTTTATTTATATAAATAACATCTGTGCTTATAATTGCTAAATAGGGAATTCGATTAAGTGTCTTTAAATACTGAAGGTTATATCTTCGCTATCGATACATAGAATTTAGGGAGGAGGCGGTGATGCCGGTATAATCCGATAGACCGTTTTTCATTATAGAATATTATTTGGTTTAGTTTTTAAGTGAGGTGCGAAAGAAAATGCGAAATGCATATAATAGTTAAGTTTTTATAGTTTTCGCCCGTATGCATTAAAGTCCATAGTTAAGCTCTTTCAAAATAGACATCCAAATATATACTGTTATTATTTTAATTGCGAAATAAAAATAATATTTTTAATATATTTGTTTAAAATCTCTCTAGTTAAAAAATACTATAAGTTTCGAGTTTCCCGATATCCATCTCAATATTGGGTCTTTTACATAGTTAGGACTGAATAAATGTTTTGTTAAATGTCTAAATTTATTATTAGTAATTTATATTATGAACTGATTAATCATTAATTAGATAATATGCTTTCGGTGTATAATAAAAATTTGTTCTTGGAACGGGAATAACAAGATTATATATTTAAAACATTTATTATTATTATTATTATTATATTATTATTATTATTATTATTATTATTATTTATTATTATTTATTATTATTATTATAATTATTATATTCTTTGTCGTCATAAGAAGCATAGGTTTAGTCAAAAATAAATAACTTTAGATCATTATTGTCTTTTGAACTTACAAAGTCAGTCTTTCAGATAATCTTATTAATGATAATGATCTGTTAAGTTTACGAAGCTTTTTAAAATGTGTTTTTGGAAAATTTAAATATCCGTTTTCTTTGACTGCTGGTGTGAATCATTGGAAATTTGAGATTTATTTTATTTTTATTTTAAGGATTTTTCACTATGATCGAAATATTTAATTCTCATTAATAAGTGGACAATTACAGAAAATAAGTGAAAAGTTTTGTAAAGTAAAATATTTAAAAGATAGTGGGATCGTAATATACGAAAAATGAAGTAAAGAATTTTCTGTGAAAATTTTGAGGTTCCCAAGAACCGCTTTATTAAAGTTAGGGGTTTTTAAAATAGATCTTTATTTTTTGAAAGGTGTTTCGTCAGATTCTGTATCTCAGATAATATTAAAAATGGTGTCTCCAACTCTTCAAACCAATTCAGAGTGTCTATGGCTTTGTGCGTAATATCATACCAAGGGCCTAGAGTATATATCCGAACCATGCAAAATTTATTGTATATGTAATTCATTTCTTTTCGAATTTCGTATAATTTTTCAATAACCCTAGACCAACAAAAACGAAAAAGAATGAAATATTCTATGAATATTTCTTAGAAAATCCTTTAATGTACTTATCATCCTTAACAAAATATTTTGCAAATTTTCAGCGTCCATCATCCATAATTTACATACAGTTGACTCTTATATAAAATGATTTCGAAAAGTTGGACTGTATGATGACCATTGATGATGGGTTTTTGATGAGTTTGATGAGTAAAAATAATTAAAAATTTTTGATGTTGCAATTCAGTACTGTTCGAAACTTCTCTATTAAATACAATTGTTTCCATTAAGTAAAATGGTCTCCCTTGTCATAACTGACAATAAAATCAATTTTAATATATTAAACTAGAAATTGTACAATAGTTTTGTATTATGATTAGGTCAATTTACAAGGAATTTTTCAGCCGGGGTTGGTGATTCCATTCTTTTACATAGTAACCTCTTCTGTATAATAATAGTAGATATTCATTCATTGTGATGTTTGTTTTTATTTATATCAAAGTCCTTTTGTAAGATTTTTGTGCTGAAGCTTCAATCATAGTTATTTAATAAGTTTCAGTTTCGAAATATATCCATAGAAAATTGTTTAATCGAAAAAACTACATCAATATCTTGCTTTTGTTGTCATGTAATCTAAAGAGTAGAGAATAAAAATTGTTAATATTTTTTGGGCAATAAACGGAAGATGCAATAGAGTATTACTAAGTGAAGGGTTTCACACTCCACAGTAATGAATATAATGAGTTTGTCAAGGTATTTGTAATTCTTTAAAAATGACATACATATATGTGTAGTATATTTCTCTATCTTTAACATATTAACTAGCAATAGCAACTAGCATAGAATAAATATAAATAGATAGATACGTTTTGAATATCATTCGAAAAAATGCATATACTGATGACAAGCGCATCCATAAAAAATGTAAACGGAAAATTCAAACGGTTTGAAATCTCTTCTATTGTGGCTTAAAATCCGTAAAGTATATTCTCAATATACAGTGTGTCCATCTTACCAAAAAAATAAGGATGTAAATTTCATGTTATATGTAATCGAGTGTATTACAGTAATGTTATTACAAGATAAGACCCTAGTTTCAACGCAACAAGGTAAAAAAGTACTCTATCAAGAAAAATTTGTCATTATTAACTGGTTTGAATAGGGCTGTTTATTTGAAAATCACCAAGAAAATGTTCAGAAAGCTTTTATACGAAAAAAAAGTGGATGACGTGACTTACGACAACGTCAAGTGAAAATGGTGAGGATTGAACCGCTGAGAGCTAGCTGTAATAGTGGCCAAGCCAGAATTGACTTGGGTCATTTGAAGGAAGTAATCGCCCAGCAACGATCAGCTGAAGATGAAAGATGAATAGTGTTTCATCAGGACAATGTCAATTCACAAACATTGATAGTGACTCGCTAACAGCTCGGGCAACTTGGTTGGGAAGTGCAGTCACCTTATAGTCCAGACCTGGCAACAAGTGATTACTATTTGTTTCTGTTCATGGCGAATGTTTTTTCTGGTGCAAAATTCGCTTTAAAAGAAGTTTGCACCAGAAAATCGACTTTCTCAGTGTTTTGCCAATAGGGACAAAGATTTCTATGAGAGAGGCATAATGAAATTACCTTCAACATGGCAATAAGTTATTAAACAAAACGGCGCATATTTGGGATAATTGGGATCATTATCACAATGATAAATAAGTCTTAAATTTTATGCTTTAAAAAGTTCTCCTCTTTTGTTTGATTTATTTGTTTTTTTTGTTTATATACACTTGGTTTCATGAACCAGATGTGTTAAATTTTTATATTTTTTTGTTTTGTGGAATATATTCTGCAATGTTGTATTTGACATCTTTGGGATAACTTCCCTTGATTTATTTGTAAATAAGTTAAAAAGCACGAACGTTTTTTGTATGATTAATCAAATCCAATTAGATATCTTAATGAAATAAACTTGCTTTAACAAAGACAATAGAAACATATTATCAGAAAACTTTTAGCAAAAAGGATTATTTCTCGTATTTAATTATTCATAAACAATTTTTCTAAGACTGCAAGTACTAAAAGTTGAACTCGTACCCTGCCAAATTTGAAGCTCAGAGTCAGCGTTCATATTGAAAGCTTAAGAAAATTATTGTACATATTACCTAGACGACATTTGATTCCATCAATAAGATTTGTAAGCATATTTGGGACGTAATTCAGGGAAAGCTATTGGCCCTATTGCGACTTCCACATACAGTTTTATATAAATTCGTAATTTAAAGTAATTTATGTACTTTCGAGTTTCTGTACATTGTTTACATATATCTCTTAGTTTGATATCTTACTATCTTATCTTATCCTTTCAATATATCTTATCAAGTTAACTTATACATATAATTATATATCCTATAGTTTACCTTGTAGTAAACGCGTATTTCTTTAAAATGAAATTAAAAACAATAATAATAATAATTGTTACTATTATATTTATTACTATATTATAAAATATAGTAATTTTTTCCCTACTTGGTTCCTCTAACATAAATTATATACATTCTAAAATTAGTTATTTTTCATTTCTACTCATTAGGTATAAATTGGAA
>NC_051847.1:235390636-235411810 GCF_002237135.1 Teleopsis dalmanni | reverse complement strand
GGCATGCAAATGATACGGGCCATTTGTATCTTTAGAAGATTTTTCCTCCAGGTTCGATACCAAAAAAAAAAAAAAAATAACTTCAAAAGTAACTGCACAAATGACCTATTTGTTGGAGTTTGTTAATAATCAACTTTTATGAATATTTTCTAAAATCATAGACTGTTGATGTAAGCGTTGCTCTTATGAAAGCACTGATATTAAATGCCATGACTATATCAAAAGTGCTGACCTATACAGACATGACATATTAATTTCAAATTTATTTATCTTCAGGTTTCACGAAGTTCGCATATTCATGATTAACCCAGAAAATAACAGCAAAATCAATGGGTGAAAAATAAATGGTACTGTACACTTCTATAATAAATTTGTATTTGATGATGAAGATTGATTCTACAAGCACAATCCAAAACCATATAGTCGATTATATGGAGACCCATATTCCCCTGGTGTAGCATCGTATGATTTGCGAGGAAGGCTCTTCGGCAATAATGAGAAGATATTAAATGCATGATATGACTTGAAGTTGCAAATCTAAAAATCTGAATTAAAGATCTGTTTTGAATAAAGTATTCACTATTCAAAAATCTTTAGTAGATATTTTTATTTTGTTGCCACTAAACGGACTTTTGCTAGTTCCTTCATGCTCACCAAAATTTCTTCCTCTAGCTAAATTTCACGGGATGTTATTAATCAGATGTAATAATAATAATCAGATGTTATTACTGAACAAAAAGAGGCTGTTGAGAAAACAAAATGACAGTACTATTTGAAAACGGATAAAACCTTCGATCACTGTTGCTATCCGAGTTTTACGTAGACAGAGACAATATTATTGCGCTGTGAGATCCTATCCCCATTTTTCCTATCCCCATTTTATGTTAGGATATCCTCAACAGCGGTCTTTCTGGTTTTTATTCTAATGACGGAGTATCTTTTGTTTAAATAAGCTTTTCATTAAAACCACAAAAGATCAGTCATGATCGCACTGTTAAGCAGCACTGAGAGACCGTTCCCTGTATTTTTTTCTATTATATTTTAATTTTTGTCATACCGATTTTTTCAAGACAATTACTTGTTAACAACAAGTTATATTTATTTATTATTATTTAGTGTTTAAAAATGTTTTTTTTATTTAACATTTCTTTCGTATCCTATAGCTCGGAATTTAATCCTTACGCTCATACTATTGATTAAAGGAAGGATCTGTGTTTGTATTGTGAATGTCTATCTTGGCTTTGTGATGTTTGTCATAGTCTTTACTGAAGTCGTAGAAATTAGTAGTGATTCAAAATATGTTCTTTTTGCTATCTGTATAATTCTCAAAGGATGCAGTGACGTTGTGACATAGTTCCCAACCCTTTCGAAATCTATGTGTTAACTTCTTTAACCTACTTTTGTGAATGATCCCAACATGCGTGCTGTTTTAACAGCTTGCGATGTTATAATTTAGACATTATTTAGACATTTAGACATGTATTATATACCAAAATTGCGCTGTATAACCTTTCTTGATATCTTAAATTATTTTTTGCTCGGAGACCTTAATGAACCACAATAGTAGATTCAAATGCAGGTAGAAATCATTATATGTTTATATAATTTCTATATATTTTCAGCAATATCATTTACTTGGCCAATGTTTTCTTGCATTCGGCGTATAGGATGTAGTTTTTTTTTCAGTGATGCCATCTATTACAAGATTAAATAAAACGGATACAGATTCGCCCAAAAAATTTAAGAAAGATGATATTTACAAGTCTCTACCCAAAACGGATAATAAGGAATAGTTTCTGATCGTTCGTGTATAGAAAACTAATTAAATTTAATGGTATTTTTGACGTTATCCAAATTTAATTTACTTTTCAAATTTTATTTTATTTTGCTTTTCTATTATAGTTTTATAATCCTTCTAGTAGGACTAGAGGAACTGTTTTATAAAAATTAAACAAAATTTTTTTACAACTCTTTATTTTAGTCTTATGTTGAGTCTTTTCTGCGTTAGTGCATCTCGGCCCTTTTACTCTATGATGGATGGGGGGTTTCTGCAGACTCCCACCCATCTTACAGACTAATTTGAGTATTCCTCATAATCTTCGTTATTATTCAATGATTGATCTAAGATCTGCGTACCGCCCTGTGGCATTAGTGATTACTCTGAGATAAGATACTGCTAAGTAGGACAGCCTGTCGGTTTTCGCATATACCTTCAGAACTCTGTCCCTTAAGTACTTTAATGATCACCACAAAATAATTTAATTTATATAAGCAAATAACCGAGTTTATTAAATAAACAAATTATTTATTGATTTTCACATTTATTATTATTATGTTGAAGCTATTTGAGCCAGTGTAGGAAAGCGCATAACAAACTGCATTAAATCTTAAAGTTTTCATTGGAAAACAAAAAAATTGATCATTTAATATTGTTATCTGAATTAATATTATATGAAAAATGAAATTAATTTAAAAGAAAAGAAGAGAGAATATATTTAAAAAATGTTTTCTCAAACTATTCACATCACAGCAAATAAGGACGCTGTAATCATCCTTATTACTGCAAATTTTTTAGATGTTTTGGAAGTTTTGTGTAATCTTGATAAATAGCTTCGGGTTGACTTTTAATACTAAAATATATTTCCAGTATACTTTATTTACCAACACAACGGAACAGCTTGAGTTTTCAGAAAAGTTGAGCTGAAATGGTAAAAGTAAATAACATTGCAGACAAGCTACCAACCCATATTCTCAAATACATGTACACATGTGTATTTATTATAAATTGTTTTAAAATTTGGAAATAAATAACATATACTTGTTATTTAAGAAAACTCTTCCACTCCTTATGTACCATAACAAGTTGAATTTCTTAGCTTTTCCGCGGCTTCCTTAAAGTTGCAATGTTCTTCAGTATTAAATGAAAATTTAAGCAAGTATTATCTTATAGTGTTCATCTATTTTTTTTATGTTACAAGTATTTTTTATACATATATACAAATATTCTCAGAAGAAAATACAAGGAAAAATGGCAATTATGGAAACGCGACATTGAGTAAACTCTGGTATGTAATAACATATATAACTTACTGCAATTAATATGCAATTATTAGTATCTTACTGCAATTAATATTAATATATTACTTGGAGTTTATTTCATTTCACTATATTATGGCAAATAATCAAACAGACTAATTCAAAAGAGTAAAACTGCAGCAAGTATCTACTGGGGAGATATGCAGATAGAGCAGAAATAAAACAATCGAATAGACAACCAGGCGAATACAAGGTGGTACATTTCGTCCTTCGAATATCATTAACTTTCTAAACAACCAGAGAGCCATCAAGGCAATATAATGAGATGTGGTTAAACGTTCTCTACCGAAAATTCTTTAAATTCTCTACCTCTACCTAAATTCCTCCTAATTGCGACAACATCTTAAAGAGTAATTCTATATTTTATGAAGTCACTAGATCCGAACATTGTAACTTTCAAATTATGCTTGTCAAAATGTTATAACAGTCCAACTTCAACCCTTTGAAGATCAACGATTTGAATATTTCCTATACGAGACAACTAAAAAGAAACCGAGGTGAAAATATTAGACCCTGCTTTATTAAGAGAAAATATTTTATGAAAACATATCAATTGCTTGAAACATGTTACAACGACTCTGATCTGGTGTAGTCAACTATTTGTGATTATTTTGTTGCGTTTGTTGCAAAAAACATTTACCTCCCATACTAAATATGTCAATAATAGCATTCTCGGAATAGATACTATGTATGATCCATGTTTACAAACAAGCAGTAGTTGTTTCGAGCAAATGAAAGAGCAATAAGAGCAATTTAAGAGAACAAAAAAATTAACAAAAACATCATCTTTATTTAAACATTAATATGTGTTTAAATATTTATTCCTAAATTACATATTTAAATTGTCACCTTCGTTCACAAATAAATTACTTTAGCTACTACAACTCTGCGATACTGTCAAGTATTTTCTTTTTTTTTCATTCTTCTAATGAGTATAATTTCCTCCTTCTCAGTTTTATGAAGCAATGTAACCAACAGATAACTTATTAAATGGATGAGATATCCAATCATTAATATTTATTGCAAACGCTTTTTTCATGATCGGCAGTATCACAATTCTTTTCTAATGAATTCTTCTTTATTGAATCAAACAGCATACATTCATACCACAAAAATACCACAAATAAGTGGTTAAGGTTTTCCGTTATTATATATAGAATTGCTCTTGCAATTCTCTCCCTCTCTCTCTCTCTCTATGTTCTCTCTATGTGGAAAGAGTCCACGTTCAGAACACCAAACTATAGCAAAAAGAGAATTTAGCATTTCTTTCAATACATCCAGAATCTTGTTTAGTAACAATCGCCACTCATTATTATTTGAATATCATACGTTCAGGGCACCACACTACCGTAAATAAGTTCAGATTTTCTGCCATTACATCCAAAATTCCTTTCTCTAACAATAAATGCTCGAACAAGGTGTGCCCAGAACCCAGACTACCATATATAGAAGGTTTAGGTTTCCTCTTATTATAAATGGAGTAATCTTTAGAAATATAAAACGCTTCCAATTAGTCGAAAAGTATACGCTCAGATGATCGGACTTTTGCAAATAGGTGATTTAGCTCTGCTGTAATTAAATTCAGTTTTGCTTTTACGAACCATGAGCGCCTCTCTTTACTTAGTATGCATTTAGAACGCGAACAGCGTAAATAAAAAGTTGAGCCCTTCTATTGCTACATACAGAATAAACATAAGTAACAATGACGCATTTTTTTTTTGAACAAAACTTATTAAAAGTTTCAGACTATCTAAACTAAATGGTTCCGCTCATCATATCATTATATCAAGAATCGTCTTCAATATCAAATAACGATTCTCCTTACTCAAACCATGTACGCTGAGATTAGCAAATCACTGGACAAAGTGGTTAAGATCTTCTGTCATCACATTCACGATCGCCTTTAAAAACTCTTCATCCATATTAAGTCAATATCCGCGGAATGTGCGTACTGTCGGAGTACAAGAACACTATAAGAGAAATTTAGAAACTTTATAAATAATATGGCATTTAGAATTCACATATACTAACCGATATATAGTATATGAGTCCTCGCACAGTTATCATCTATATTGTCCACAGTACTCAGCAAACTCATTAACAAATTACTTTTCGCCGAAACTATTTCCTATTAGATTACACTGACACCTATTTCGACTTGGACGTCAGCAGCATAACCTGGCTTGTTAATATAGTTATCTTGCTTCACTTAATATTTTTTTGGACTGGATAAGCATTTGAGTACCAGTGATATGCGATCATGGATGACGCATAGCAATCCAGTGTCTTGAATTCCGGCACTAGTTGAATCCAGGAAACAGCTCTAGTTTCTGGAATTCTTGAAGGTAAATGGTTGCTTTTCTTTGGTTTTTGACTTTCTATATTTCAACTTCTCCATTTAGATGTCGCAAATGGTCAAACGGTCAAATTATTAACTTAGGAATATTACGATACATTTGTTTTATTATTATAATTTTCTTATCCCTTGTTAAGAGTTAACATCGCCTACAGTCAGTTTTGGTCCGCGGGTGGTATTTTATCTTCCACCAATCGACCAGAGAGCCGATTATTCCCCTATCCGCCACCTGGGGACGCGTCCGATGGGAGACTTATAACTCCACACGGATGTTCTGAAGGATAATTTTTCAGTCACGGCACCAAAAAATGTTAACATCATGAAACTTATTAACGTTACAAAATTTTAAAAGACTATAACTTTTTTGTTATATTCAGAAAAAGATTAAGTGATTATAGAAATCATGGCAGAAATAGAAAGTAGGTAAACTATTGCCTAAATCAATATACGCATCGAGCTTCATTTACGTACTCATGTACATTTACATATAAATATAAATTTATAAAATGGTCCCATTAGTCTATTGACTTTACTATACACCTAATTTACTTATATGTATATATACTTGTGCTATACATAATGAACAAAACTAAACGTCGGGAACGTCGACATATTTTTATTGTCGTGAAAGCCAACTTTTAAAATGTTTAGTTTCTGGAAATTATGTTTGCAATCCCAAGTTTCTCCTAATTTCCAGTGTAAATAATCAAACAAGCGGATCTAAGCAGCAGATAAGTGACCTTAAAATACTTAATTGCCATTTCAAGAGAGTTATTCTACGTTCCGTCAATAAAACACCTATACATATACAATTCTTCTCATTATTATTCTAAAATAAATTATTCCAATTTTATTAATTTGGCAGATTAAAATGAGCCGACAAGTATCTCTAAATTATTAAGTTTAATATGATGTGGCAGTTTGAATTTTAAATATTAAAAATAGTTTCCCTTTAGTTATCACTGACTCAAAATATGTACTTAACTCAACTCTTTATTATAAAATAAATTTTGCTGAAATCTGTTTTTAATGCTTGATCCCAAATCAGAAGAAAATCAAGGATTTTTACTTGCCGAAATTCTCTTCCAAACATCACTTTAAATTGCATAATTTCGACATGCATTACAAAACTGACACGAAACAATATATCATATGATGCATGAAAAAGTTCTTATGGGATATAATGACTTAAAAGAGAAGAAGGTATTTATGGCCACCTCTAAACAAACTCAACGAATTTCTTTTAATCATTGAAATAGTGACGCTTGAAGAGAAGAAATAACCAATGAACTTCAATTCTTTCAGTCAGATTACGAAAAATATAGTAATCTGTGAATATCCTAGAGATAGTAACAAGTTGTCGACCAATCGTTCCCGAGAACTCTTTTAATTTCGATAGATATAACTGAGGAAATACTCTTCAACACGACCAATGTCATTGCTATTAAGTTTAATCGTGCCATTACAGTGTGTCTAGCTCTGATGTTATACCTTCCATGGACGAAATCAATTTATAAAAAGATTCGACGACTTAAAGGATTTACTCATATTCGCTTTGACCGATTCGCTATATAATATTTATTGTTCATATATCATATTATCAAAAACTGTCAGACTATAATGAATCGTTGTATAAATGAATAGTTTTTTCCTCATTTTAAACTGAATCAAAAGAGTTTGAGGAAAAAGCAACCCTGCCAGTTGGGAATCTGGAACTGTCACTAAGATATTTATCACTTAGTCATGACTTGACTAGTCGAAATATAAATCATAGCGGTGTTTTCTTTTTAATCTGTCTAAAAAAATTGTGCACTCACATATGTTACTTTAGAGTGGTTTATTCTTTATAGGGTTAACCTTGTGAACAAAAATAGAAGTTCTATAAGTTCTCTCAATGGTGAGTATGAATTTCTTATTCACTTACCTGATATTATTTGCTTTTAAAACGTACTTTAAAACTTAGTTAATAGCTATATAAATATTTGTATGAAAATCGGACAAGGATGGAATTTTTGATTGCTCTAATATACTGAATCATCTCAGTTTTGAAATGCACGTCATAATTTTACAATTCAGAGCGACGTTTGGTAGATGATTTTGACAAGTTAAAAGTCCAAAATTTTCTTATGATTTTGGAGAAAGCATCGAAAACAGATTTAAGCAAAAATATTTTTATTAATAAAAAATAATATTTATTACACATATTGAATTAACAGCAATAAAGGAGAATCGATTTTTGACATATAAAATGCATAGTTCCATATAATTTCAAACTAGGAATTGACAGTTTATTGACAGATCAATTAACTATTGAATTATATAGAAAATAGGGAAATAATTTTTTTCAGATTAAAATTAAGAAAAACTTTTATGGTCTTAGATGATTTGTTGACAGAATGTTGGTATGACCTTTTTAGAACCCCAAACAGTATTTTAACATCACCTAGCTATTAGTGAGTTGCACTTGTTTGATTATTTACACTAGAAAGAAGGAGCAACTTGGGTTTGCAAACATAGTTTCCAGCAACCAAGCATATAAAAAGTTTACTTTCTCGGCCACAAAAATATATGTACGCTTCTTGACGTCAAATTATCATCTTTATATATAGTCCATTTAAACACATATATAAGTAAATTATATATATAAATATAGTCAATATATAAACAAGTACATTGCATAAATATGAATTTATAAATAATTATTCTTAAATACTTAGATGAAGCACGATTCATATATAAATTAAGAAGAAAGCTTATGTACATACCATTTCTTCCTTTATTACTATAATCTTCTAATCTTCTCCTGAATACACAAAGAAAGTTACCTAGTTCCTGTTAAAATTTCGTAATTGAAATTGTTTCACAATATCAAGACTTTCTTAGCACCGAAATCTGAAAACTATCATTCAGAACAATTTTTTCACATTCTAAATTTCATTTATAACCATCCGAAAAATTTTCAAATTTAATTGCTTTGGTTACTACGTTTCATCAAATAAGTAGTAAAAGAGTAAGTAGTAAAATTTTGGGTTTTACACATGCACCACCTCACTCTTTGTAGTAGCATTTGACCAGTAATTTATCTGTAATTTTTACAGATAACGTAACGAACACAATTTTCGTTTTATAGATACAAACAATGGTATATATTTGAAGACACTTATGAGGTTTTGGATTTCTTAATCTGGGGTAACTTTTTTAATTAAGTTTCACTTTTATTGCAATAGTGATTTTCGATTTGAAAAAACTGTATAACACTCCAGATTAATGCATAACACTCCAGATATTTTGTTAGAGTAGCAAGATGAGAAAGTAACAGCTGTTTTATATGACTTTGATATGATGTGTGATTTAATTTGATTAATGAATTTATGAAAAATAACAACACCTAAAACACAACTACAAAAATGTTAGATTACTCCAAAAATATTGGATTGGGCAACAAACAATGACAGATTGGGAGTAAGTCTGGATTGAATCTAGATCACGGTATTCGCGAAAGAAAAGTGTGAAATAAACCCGGTCCTTGGAACTTATATGATGAAAAGCTTGCTGGCTAATGGTAACCAATCATTAGTTTAGCATTTATAAAATCAGCGTATAAGAGCATCTAAGATTTGCCATTAAATGTATAACTTTAATAAAGCTCATAGGATTATCCTACAAGCATTAATTTATTACCTTACCTTTATCATCTCGAGCAATTGGAGATTTTCCTCCAAGTAAGTATATTTACATAAATTTATAAATATATATTTATATACATTTAAGAAGTGAACTAATTTAAATTAAAAAATAATTGTAATTATCCATATATGATAAAACTATTGGAAATTTCATAAATCAGAAATAAAGCATCGAGCTAATTTTACGTTTTTTTGATGCCATATATATATATAAATACAACTAGTTGATTAGGAGGAAATCGTTTTGCATTGTTCAAACATTGCAAATGGCATATACCAATATCTTGATAAAAATTCTTCCCGACGATCTAAAAGTCTTAAATTTATTGGGAGACAGAGAACAATAACTCTTTTCTTTTGTAAGCATGTCGCAAAAGAACAAATAAAATAGGCATTACTTTCGATGGCAACTCTGGACAAAATTGAGATAATTTTTCGTTCTTTTTAACAGTAAAATAATATATAGAAAAAGTAATGTATTTGTTACAAACAATGACAGCACGAAATACGAAGAATTAACGAAATCAATCGTTGACAGTTTGTTGGAAATTTCATATGTACTTCCTAAAATCGTTTACAATACACAAATTTTTAGTCTTGGCAACCATGCGATTTGAGCTGCTTATTAGTTAAGCAATTTGAAAAAGGTTGGACTAACTAAGCCAGCATTGTTGTTGTTTCATATGTTATTTTAAAAATAAGCAGTTGTTCTTTTGTGATATGCTTAGAAAAGAAAGGGCCTATGGTTTTACTTTAACTTTTCCATAACTTAAATATAGTTATAGGAAAATAAAACCAATGTCCCGAATTCATGATAAATAGAAAATTTTTTTATACACTCTAACAACAGCAGCAGTTAAAGGACGTTATAATTGGTACTTTATTGATATGAAGTAATAAGTTCCACTAATTAAATTTGTTTTTTAGCATTTATTTAGATTCAGAAAAGTTATTACTGCCGATATGTCAGTAAATTACCGATGTAGGAATAGATGAACATCAGTTCATATTAAAGTACTAGTTAGGACTATATTTCGTTTATAAAGATTCCTTTTCTATTTTGCAAACAGCTTCATAAATCTAATCTGTGCTTAAATCGGAATAGTGTAAGATTTTTTGAAAAGAAAATTACGTTAATTTCTTTCTAAAAATTTAAATAATTTTTCTAACCCATATAATTCCTTAACACAACATACCATATTTGTATAATTTACTAATGCTGCTACATTACAGAGGCAAGTATACTTAAACACTTAAAGCTATATTACAATCTATTATAATTCAAAATTCGAATCTAAAACGGCACTGTACAGTATACTTATTGATGGTTCAATGTCCTTGAGAGTAAATATATTGAATATTCAATCCAGCGATTGCCTTGGATTGTAAATTAACATTTATATGCAAATTCTCTGGTAAGTTGGCACTCATAAACTGTATTTCGCATCATTTCATATCACATAAAACGCAATTATAGAATCGCAAATGACCAAAGAAAATACTTGGGTTCAGCTCAAGTAATTTCGACTAAATTTGACAGAAATTTATGTAAATTGTGATTACTATTGGGAAATTACTAATGATGCTAATGGTTTATTACTTGAACCTGAATAAGTTTATTTGTCATTCATTTTACTCTAATGAATGTCTTAAATTTCACTAAAATAATGGATTACCATAAAAACATAATTTTATATACAACCTGATAATCAAATTATATTCGAGAAAGTATTGTAGTTTTCCAAATTTTTTTTATCAATATATATATGACAGTTAAAAGACAAGAACATATTCTCTGTAAATAATTTCGTTTAGCCTAAAAGTATACTTGGAATATATAGTTATCGGATAATAGTGATAATGTATAAAGAAACATACATGATCACTGCAAAATATAGCAGGAGTGTCCCTACATACTTATTCAACACTCGTGGATATCAACCATAACTTTTCAGTAAATATATTCGTATATATTCGTAGATAATGTCTTCTGGAATAGAAGTCGTAAGTAAATGGGCTCAATTTGAACACAGACAACTTATGTAAAATATGTTTCATGTATTATAATATATACATATATAATATCATATATTATAATATGAAAACCACCACTCTTATATTCCAATAATATGCGTGTGAACTACGCCTAATTTAAATGATATTGTGAGGTATCTCTCCATAGTTCTTAAGATTATTAACATATTATAACTTTATACTTTAAGAACTTTGACAACTAAATAAAGCTCGGAGATATAATTGAACAGCAGCGGAGAGCGTTTCATTTGTATCTTGCCTAACTATATTCAATCCGGTATTTTCAATTTGAGCTTCCTCATTACAGTGTTCTAACTTTTTTCTATGCATTCCAGCGAATTCTTATTTTCTGGTGGAATTTTTATTTTATTTTTTTATAACGTATTATTCATTATTACTCGAATGATTACACATTGTTATTATAAACTAAATTTAAAAAAAAAATTTGATCTAATCTTATAGATCCCCTTTTCAAAAACGATATTTGATGGACAATAAGCTCATACGAAGATTATACAGTCGAACTGCACAAAAAGGCAAGCATCATAGTTTATAATGGTTACTATATAGTAGTAAACTGCAATGACTAGAGTTGTGAACCGCAATGGCTGCAGTGGTCAACTGCAATAGCGATTGATAATCGGTTTTCAATGGTGATGAAACAACATTAAAGTTATTGTATATCTTAAATAAGTTTTGGAAGATGCTTTGAAGTTATTGACATCCAAACATTGTGGTGACGGAGAAGAAACATTTTAATCAAAATTATCCCAAGGGAACAAAGTATGGTACAATTAAATATATCTAATAGATAACGCTCCAGAATTCTCTCATAAACTCTTTCAATTTATTGGTTTCAAACAGTTCACAGGCCTAAGTGTTAGAACTAAATAATACCAGAATGTTGGTCTGCGCAAAATCAATATATATGAAAATATAAAAATTATGATGGTTCATTTGTGAGCAGCGTATTAATCTCGTTTTGAGTTATTTATGGACTCTAAATTAGAAGCATACTAGGGACAAGCTTATTTAAAATTCAAATTATTCTGTATTTCAAAAAATGTTTCTAATAGTTTATTAAATTTCAATTTTATATAAAAAAACTAAATTTGAAATGTTGCAGTTTAATTGGGACACCCTGCATATTTTATCTTTTACAAAATAATTAAGAAAATAATTTACATGAAACAAAAATATTAAATATTTATTAATTATTTAATTTTCTCTGAGTTTTATTTTCCAATAAAACAATTTAACAAAATTTTAGCTACTCTTCAGCCACAGATAGTTTTTACATTCAGTTATGTGTAGATATCTTACTTTAGACATTTTAATTAGTTTCTGTCAAAAATAACCACATCAACTTTGTGGAACTTGTCTAAGTGGACGCAAAATTAATAGATTTATCCTCAAGCCTTGTACCTGAATTCTTATACTCTTGTACATAAATGAATATTCATTCCTGTCAGTAACATAAATAATTTATTTGTATAAAGAGGACATTGTGGAAAACAATCTGCCATTCATTATTTACAGAAATACAAACAAGATTGCCATCTCTTAAAAATGTAATAAAGAAGAATAAAAAAAATTAAAAATTATTGAATAAAAAATCTTAATCACTATGTAAACTGATTTGTTAAGAAGTAATTAAGTGAACAAATATTTATTAAATAAATCAGACATTTTGTAAATAGCTATTTAAACACATGTATCTTTCAACAAAAGATACAAATGCTATCAATCATTGTGGTTGAAAAAACAGATATTGCAGATATTAGGCTGGAATTGGTCAAAAACACGGGTGTTGGGTTTAATGAAGACAACGTAAGTTCATACACATTTTTGATCAGTCAAAAAAATTAAGGGAGTCTTCAGAATGTTTAATGCATCCTATAGATATATTTTCACATTACACAGCTAAATTATCATTTGCATCGATAATACTTTGTGCTGCAGCAATCTGAATATAAATCTCTGTAGAAATAATAGCGCTAGTCCAAAAATAAAGATAAAGAAAATAAAAAGAATAAAGAAAACTTCAATATCCCTATATACTTAAACGTTTATTGTTTACGAACACCCCACAAGAAAAAATTATACTTGGATAGAAAAGATAAAACTCAAAATACTTACATAGACAGTACTAGTCTTAAAAATGACGTAGGTGTTAGATTTTTTTAAAAAAACTCAACCTAGAGCAATTCTTTTCACTACACAATATATACACAACCATCGTAATATCTTCATGGCTTCCATCACAGTATTACATGGCTTTTCAATATTGATTGAAAATAAACTTTGTGACAGCATGGGCATAGTCTATTAGTCTATTATGTGTATTATTATTATGTCTATCATAGTCCATTATATTTCTATCTCGTGTTTTTACAACATCTGAGCTTGTGCTAAAAAGTCTACATCTTCGAATGAAGTGTCGATGAGTTTAGCATTTAACGTGAAATGCTTACCGGGTTATAGATAAAAACATACTTACAGAGCAATTCTTGTAAAGACTCACCAGACTCAAAAATCTTGTGAAAAATGAATTGAAAGATCCTTAGTTTTCTAGTAATATTCTAGGAGCGTAAAGGTGTTTACGGTATTTCACAAGATTTAATATATATGAACATATAAAATAAAATAAAAAATTTCTCTTACTCATTTCTTAAGTCAATTTATCCTATAAGGTTATTAGAAATTTGAGACACCTACAGCTTATTATAGTAAAGAAGTTTTATATATAGCTTTATCCCAAATAAACTCAACAGGTCGCATAATATTTGATAATGAAAAGGTATTTAAAAAAGTCTGACATGCAGGACTGGTTACTGGGGTACAATCAGTATTTTTCGCCCTAACTTATAAGAATACTTGGAAACTATTCAACAGATCCAAAATTTTGAGTTAACGCTGAGAATCATACTATTTTCAAAAGTTTTATCGAAACTAGAGTCCCGCAAAGTTTTCTCTAATGATTTCTTTAACTTATACCACTAACAATTCAAAAATGAAGCTCATGTTGTTATCCTAGAACGCTGATGGTACATGTATTCTATATTTTAATGTATGTAGATACAAATTAAAATGTTTATTTCTTTGCAGGTGTAAGTGGTGATCTAATCAATTACTTGCAGAAATGGAGAACCAAATTCGGTGGCGATAATATAAAACCAATATGTATCACTCGTAAGTGTTATTATTGGCCAAGGATTTTATCAGTCAATATTGTCAGAATCGAGTGAAGCAGTACAATGAAATTTCGGGACTTGACTTCTGACTAAAATTAAATTGGAAACAATATATCAAAAACAAGGAAACAAACTATACCCAATCTACACTAAACTATATCATAACCTAGCTAAACTAATCTAATCTATACTTTACCCTGAATCCGTTTCAATATCACTTTAAAAGCAAAATAGATAAACTGGAAAAATAAAATGCTTATATGTAAGCAAGGCATTAGACAATCATTGTTATATGATTGTTTCGCTTTTACTAAAACAACTTAATTTACGTTTAAGGAACAATCTAAATTTCAAAATATCATGAGTAAGATATACAAAATTTCCTGGTATGTCAAAGACTCTAATATATATAGAAATCTTTGTACTGAAATTACTACCAAGTACATGTAGAGAATCTATACTGTTCAGTGAAAAAGGTAATAATCCCAATACTTCTTTAGTTCCACTTATAAAACTTTAGGATAGGTTACGTTAAACCGGCGATCCCTACTGAACCCTACTGAACCCACAAAATATTGAGCAGCGTTGACATTTCGTTTTGAGATGTGTAGCAGTCAAAAACTGTCCCAGATGTAAATTAGACTGAACTAAAGGACTTTAAAGTAGTATAAACCGTCAGATTTTCACAGTTTCAAAAAATTGAGGCTCACCAGAGGAAGCAATCACTTTTAATCTTGAGTGTTACCAACTTTATTAAATCATAATTTACAAATTATAATAAAAGGCGTACACATTTATTTGCAACGAAAAATAAATTTAATTTTTAATTCATATTCCCAAAAAAGTTACTAATTAAAAATACTAATTAAGTAAATTATTAATTCACATATTTAATAATTTTGTTTTCTCATATTAAATAAATTTATTTTACTATAATAATTATTAAATCGTTAAATCCATTTAACTCACTTAAGCCACTTGATTAAGTGTTCAAAACTATTACGGCTTAATAACGTCAAATAGCTTCATTAAAGTAAACTAGAAAATGCTTTGAGATGCTGTATACGGATGCCTCTGAGATGCTGTATAGGGATTCCTCTGAGCATCTCTGAGTATACAAATTCCTATAACCTACATTGCCTCATTTTCATTCTGTTATGAACCAAAAAAATATTTTAAACGAGATGATGAAATTTACACATAGCGAAGATGATAATTTGTACCAACAATTCTATTTGTAAACATTTCCATGATTGCGGAATCAGCAGTAGGGAGTGGCGCTCTTCTCCTGGGTAAAGTGAACTTTGTAGGCATTTGGCATGACACGCTTGGCACAAACTGGAAAAGAGCAGCTGAAGTTGATGTTACACTTCCTTCCGTTCAGAAAGTTTGTTCTGAAACTTTTGTTGATGTTTGTATAAATGCCGGAATGTCAATGGCTTCATAAGACTTAATTGCAAAGAAGATATCACACATTTTTTATCCGGAAAAGTTTTTGAGCAATTACGTTTGCCAAAAATGAAAAAGGATACTTAAACAAATGTTGTTGCATTGTTCCTAGTTGTTTCGAAACAAATAAATTTATATCCTTTAACAACACTCCAACAAATTAAAGGAAGGAAAAGGGAAAACATCTGCTAAAGTAGCAATTTATTCCTTTTAATTTTAACTAACATAAACTTTTGTATGATTTGACTTGACTTTAATTTACTTCAAGTAATTTGATTTTTGTTGAAATAAAAATAAAAATGAATTTATTTATTTAAAATTCTATTTAAATATATTTTCATTTATATTTAAATGTATTATGCAGGTTTATGTTTTCCAACTAATAGCTTTAATTAATATATTTTGTATTGGAGTTAGAGCTGAACATATTGTATATAAAAATTAATATAAATTGGTTTATAATTTTATTTTGTTTGAATGAGAGATAGAAAATATATATTTTTATTTTAAATAAAAAATTAAAGAAAAATAAAATATCTATTAAATCTTCCTGAGCCGAAAATTGAGTATAAATTTGCATGAAATAGTTAATTTATTTGAAGCAGATATATTATTGCAATTAAATCTGTCCTTAGTTCAAAAAGTCTTTCTATGAGAAATTATCTTATATATAAAAATGAATCGAAAAATGTGTTGGTAAGCGCAGAACTCAACATCGCCTGAACCAATTTGGTCATTTTTTTTTTTTTTAAATGTTCGTTGAAGTCCAAGGATGGTACAACGAGAAAAAATCGAATTATTTAGAGAAGTTTTAAGCAGTAGTAAATTACAACAACAAAATTTTTATTATTTTTAAATTAATTGACTTTAATTGTTGAATTTATAATGTAAGAATGGTATTGAAATTTAACAATTAAAAATAAAAATATAATAAATTAATTCAATTATTCTACTGCTGATTTATGATTTCGTTCTAATATATGGTAACACTGTTAATAAAATTATTAATGAATTCTTATAGCAAATTAACGAAAGTCCAAGTTCGAACATACAAGCCAAGTACGGCTTTGGGTCAGCTGGTTAATGAAAACTGACTTTAAGCTTCAAATTTGGCAGAATTCAGTTCAACTTTTGATTCATGAGTGCTCAAAAAATTATTTATATGTTAAATAATTAAATATAAGAAATAAATAAAAAAAAAAACCGCAGATGTTGAGTATCTGGCAATACTCGAAACAACTATATGGGCAGCCAAAAATTCAATTAATAATAAATATTAAAATTTTGTTGTTACAATTGACTACTGTTCCAAAATTCTCTCTAATTCTTCAAAAAGATATAAAATGGAAATATATTCGTTATAGTTTATGTATGAAGCAAGAATAGCAACATATGCCAATTATTGAATCATAAATCGATTTGTTTCGGTAATGATTCAAATTGATGTCTAACAATTAGTCTATCATCTTCACATTATATTTCATAACATTGTATTTGAAAATACTTTTCTCAGAGCTGGTATTCTCAGTCTCATTTAAATAGTTCTAATATAGCAACCAAGGAACAACTTTTTTGTTATTTAAATCGGATCATAGTGAAATATCTCACTAGTAGGGTACGATTAGTTTTTGACATATACAAATCTGGAATACTTCTTAAGAAATTATCAAATGACATCAAACTTTTGTTGAGTTCTAATGCCGCACCAAATCCAACTTTATTAAAATTGTTTAGTATAAACGGTTTGTTTATTTTACTTTTCCTTAGAAAAAATAACATATCCTTCTTTATATATACTTAACTATCTTTCTACTCTATTTTTAGTTAAAAATTTCGTTCTTCTTTGAACGAAAAACATTTTAAAGGATTGGAAATCGTGATTCTCGGAACCAAAATGAAAAATCGCATTTTGATTGTAATGTGGAGATGTGTGTTTATTAAAACGCTTGTGATTTGATTCTTAAACTCTAAAGATTTATTATTCAGAAACACTAATCTACACAGATTTATAATGTCTGTTAGCACTAATAATTATGCGTCGCTTTTTGCTTTTTCTTTATTTTTTTACTTCTCATAACAGCGTTTGGATGTACGATATGCACAGGGATGTTATATGACCGCCACATAATGGCTTCGTTGCCATCTTTAATCCAATTATTCCAACTATAAACCAATTTATAGATTGCATTTCTGTCGTAGATTTCCAAAGACCAGTTTACTTTTGTATCATCTTAGAAGTAATTTTCTAATACAATTTCTTTCTCGTTTCAAAACCTGAAAACTAAAGCTTTGTTGCTAAGGTTTCTGGATATGAACTTAGAAACCGATGAGATGGGTTCATAAATCTCCTTTACCTCTTGTTTTAGTGTAGTATCATTATAGTGAATCTAAGTACCATGCATAGCTATACACAAGATTCTTCTCATTTCTCTTTCATATACTTAAAATCTTATTAAAAAAGTTGTGTACCTTTGTTGTTGTGCCTTTGTTTTAAAAGTGAGACGGGTTCAAATAGCAAGGAAAAGACAAAGATAAAATTTTAATTTAATTTATTGAAATTTGGCTGACCATACAACGCTATTTCGATTATTGTCAAGTACTCATCACTTGGGAAATATTCTTAGGAAATATTCGAATTTCTTAATTAGTTCATAGTCTGTATATAATGTGCTAGGACTGAAAATGTCAGGCTTAGAACTCGTGCCTGTCAAATCAGAAGCAATGACTAATCGTGTTTTTGCACAAGTGGGCAAGACTGCATAAACTTTTAATGCTCAAGTTCCAGGTTTTTTGTCACTTTTTATTTATTTCTTAAGTGACACTAACCAAAACACTTGCTGTGTTTTGACAGTGAATGCTGAACCTATTGTACACTCAATTTTTCTAAGCCAAGGATTTCAAACTTTATTCATTGTATCTAATCGCTACGGGTCAGCTTACAAATTTCCTAACAAATATGTACTAAAAATATATTAAATGTTTAAGTTTTTAAATAGTACTCTTTAAAGTACTTGCTTTCCTATATTAATAAATAATTAAAAATCATGTAATGTTTTCTGTTTAACGATTAAAGTTGTTAATGTTCGCACAACATGTTGCTATACATCCGACAGAATATTTTCATGCAATTTCAGAGTATGAAGAATTACTCTTATATCTGTCACTTGTTCACAAAAGTGATTATTTATCACACTTCATTTAAATACGATTATAATGTGACACATGCAACACTTGTTCATAATTTCATTAAATATTTCACAGCATTTTGTATATAATTTATGGCTTTAACGATAAAGTTTAATAGTAAATTAAAGTCATAAAATGTTACTATTTTAAATACAATATTATTTGAAAACGTAAAATAATAAATTTTAAAAATAATAAAAGTTTATAGTAATTAATACTGAATGTAAAAAAATTTGACAAAATATACAATTTAGTTTCTGTATAATAAATGAAGCTACGAAGTTATAAATGTTCACATCAAGCAGTAGAATAAATGACATTGTCTTGCAGTATGAACACTGCACTTGCAATCATTCTCGAAGTGGTAAGTTTTATTTTCGGACATAAAATCATACATTACATCCCATAATGGGTGCATACAGCGTTTACCTACACATATGAACTGAGTTTTTGTCAAAAAAACTATTGCATACACGGATCTTATGGACTCCTTTTGCATGTTTCTAATGAGTGTCTTGTACTTAGATAAGACAAATTTAAGCTCCTAAAAGAATCTTTTTAAAGGTTAAATAAGACAAATTTAAGCTCTGTTTCTAAAGGTTAAATAAGATATTTTGATTTGATTTTCCATGCTACTACAGAAATAAAGCAAATATGCTAATGGGGATAATATTGAGATGCACAATTCTTTACTGAACACTAATATGTAATTATATCATTTTCTATAGCTTATCGGTTCATGTATTCGCTTAGTCTTTCAAGGTATTTTGATGTATAATTTCTTATGGCCTCTTTTATGTAGGGGACTTTGAGTTCTCTATGAATGCAGTGGTTTGTTGCAAACCATGCAGCATTTGCAATTAATTTGTGTTTTAGATTGGAATCGTTGTAGTATTCCGAATTACTTGCAGTACCCCACAGCTATATCTCACATGTCTAGATTGGCACAATAATCGTTTTATATATAAGTAGCTTCTTGCGAATGTTTAATTCGAATTTTGGACCAAGCAGCCAGTACATCTTTTTCATTTTCATAGTAAGCTGTTTTCTTTTAGTTTGAATGTGTTCCTTGAACATTAAGCGTCTATCGGGAAGAATACTTAAGTACTTAACGGTGCCAACGGTGCCTTCTCAAACTGAATGTGTTGTGAGCAGATTTTTCTGTGTTGATCTTTATCCTCCAGCGTTTCAGCCATGTTTCTACTGAGTTTAGTTCCTCTTGAACTAGACCCGATCCAGGTTATATATGACGTATAGTTTTTATAAAAAGAAGCTATAGTTTATATACCAAGAAAATGCTGAATAAATGTGCATTAAGGTTTGTTTGTGGAAAAAACGATTTAAGTATTAATTTATAACTTTATTGCTAAAAAAAATTATTATTGTAATTTTAAATCTCTCTTTTTTGCAAGCAGAAACGAAAAAATGAAATGAGAATGTATTTATATTATTAATAAAAAGCGAAGTAACACTCTCAGGTGTTAAAAAAATTAATTCCAGTTTACTAAAAAGAAATAAATTTTCATTGAAAGATATTTATGTATGACTTTAATATAATTGAAGGTGTAAATTACGTAGCCTCAAGGTATAAATTTAATTTAATGTTTAATTTTTAATTCACAGTTAATGAAACCATAATTTCCTATAAATAAACAAAATTGATTTTTTAAAGAAATTTTTCCAACCTAAAATGAAAACATTTTACTAAGGCCTATGAAATGGAATTCTTAAGATATAAATGAATAGGTGACAGGAAGGGCAAATCCTAAGCCAACAACCACTTCAAATTATTTAATTTATGATAGCAAACATTTTCACTGACAGTAAGTCATGCCCCGTAAATTTGCAGGAATGTACACCAAACTCCATGTAACGTGATTTCGTCCAGAGAGCAAAGCCATCAGCCTCACAGCTACTCACTCGCTTTATGTAGGAGTCTAAGAAGAAAAATAAGAAAAGGCCACAATGGGAAATGTGACAAATTAATAGCCAGAAAGCGTATAATGCCAACACCACAGCTCGTTTTATTAGCAAAGCAGCAATAATTCAGATATTAAAGCAAAAAAGAACAAAAAAATTTCCTCTCTAATTCCAAAGCAGTAGATGAGACAAACAGACAGGTATTATGGATTATAATTTTTTTTTATGATATTTTCATTAAAATTTAAGATTC
>NC_051847.1:235348249-235390536 GCF_002237135.1 Teleopsis dalmanni | reverse complement strand
CGGTACGCATTTCACGTTAAATGCTAAACTCATCGACACTTTATTCGAAAGTGTACCACTTTTTAACACAAGCTCAGTTGTTGTAAAAGCACGAGATAGAAATATAATAGACTGTGATAGACATAATAATAATAGACATAATAATAATAGACATAATAGACTACGCTTATGCTGTCACAAAGTTTATTTTCAATCAATATTGAAAAGCAATGTAATACTGTGATGGAAGCCATGAAGATATTACAATGGTTGTGTAGATATTGTGTAGTGAAAAGAATTGCTCTAAGTTGAGTTTTTTTAAAAAAGTCTAACACCTACGTCATTTTTAGGACTAGTACTGTCTATGTAAGTATTTTGAGTTTTATCTTTTCTATCCAAGTATAATTTTTTCTTCTGGGGTGTTCGTAAACAATAAACGTTAAAGTATACCATATAAGGATATTGAAGTTTTCTTTATTATTTTTATTTTCTTTATCTTTATTTCTTCAGAGATTTATATTCAGACTGCTACAGCACAAAGTATTATCGATGCAAATGATAATTTAGCGGTGTAATGTGAAAATATATCTATAGGATGCATTAAACATTCTGAAGAGTCCCTTAATTTTTTTGACTGATCAAAAATGTGTATGAACTTACGTTGTCTTTATTAAACGCAACACCCCCGTCCTTTTAACCAATTCCAACCTAATATCTGCAATAATTGTTTTTTCAACCACAATAATTGATAGCATTTGTATCTTTTGTTGAAAGATATATGTAATTTAAATAGCAATTTACAAAATGTCGGATTAATTTAATAAATATTTGTTAACTTAATTACTTCTTTGCAAATCAGTTTACATAGTGATTAAGATTTTTTATTCAATAATTTTTAATTTCTTTTATTCTTCTTTATTACATTTTTAAGAGATGGCAATCTTGTTTGTATTTCTGTGAATAATGAATTGCAGATTGTTTTCCACAATGTACTCTTTATACAAATAAATTATTTATGTTACTGACAGGAATGAGTATTCATTTATGTACGAGTATATAGGAATTCAGGTACAAGGCTTGAGGATAAATCTATTAATTTTGCGTCCACTTAGACAAGTTCCACAAAGTTGATGTGGTTATTTTTGACAGAAACTAATTAAAATGTCTGAACTACGATATCTACACATAACTGAATGTAAAAACTATCTTTGGCTGTAGAGTAGCTAATATTTTGTTAAAATGTTTTATTGGAAAATAAAACTCAGAGAAAATTAAATAATTAATAAATATTTAATATTTTTGTTCCATGCAAATTATTTTCTTAAATAATTTGTAAAAGGTAATTTGTACAAGGTGTCCCAATTAAACTGCAACATTTCAAATTTAATTTTTTCATATAAAATTGAAATTTATTAAGCTAACAGAAAAATTTTTTGGAATACAGAATAATTTGAATTTTAAATAAGTTTATACCTAGTATGCTTCTAATTTAGAGTCCGTATAACTCAAAATGCGCCGAGAAATGATTAATACACTGCTCACAAATGAACCATCATAATTTTTATATTTTCATATGTATTGATTTTGCGCAGATCAACATTCTGGTATTATTTAGTCCTAACACTTAGGCCTGTGAACTGTTTGAAACCAATAAATTGAAAGAGTTTATGAAAAAATTCTGGAGCGTTATCTTTTAGATGTATCTAATTGTACCGTACGTTGTTTCTTTGTAATAATTTTGATTAAAATGTTTCTTCTCCGTCACCACAATTTTTGGGTGTCAACTTCAAAGCATCCTCCAAAACTTATTTGAGATATACAATAAATTTGATGTCGTTTCATGATCATGAAAAACCGATCATCAATCTCTATTGCAGTTGACCACTGTAACCATTGCGGTTCTCCACTCTAGTCATTGAAGTTTACTACTATATAGTAACCATTATAAACTATGATGCTTGCCTTTTTGTGTAGTTCGACTGTATAATCTTCGTATGAGCTTATTGTCCATCAAACATCGTTTTTGAAAAGGGGATCTATAAGAATAGATCAAATTTTTTTTTAAATTTAATTCATAATAACAATGTGTAATCATTCGAGTAATAATGAATAATTCGTTATAAAAAAATAAAATAAAAGTTAGAACACTGTAATGAGGAAGCTCAAAATTGAAAATACCGGATTGAATATAGTTAGTTAAGATACAAATGAAACGCTCTCCGCTGCTGTTCAATTATATCTCCGAGCGTTATTTAGTTGTCAAAGTTCTTGAAGTTTAAAGTTATAATATGTTAATAATCTTAAGAACTATGGAGAGATACCTCACAATATCATTTAAATTAGGGGTAGTTTACACGCATATTATTAGACTATAAGAGTGGTGGCTTTCATATTATAATATATGATATTATATATGTATATATTATAATACATGACAACATACTTTACATAAGTTGTCTGTGTTCAAATTGAGCCCATTTACTTACGACTTCTATTCCAGAAGACATTATCTACGAATATATACGAATAAACGAATATATTTACTCAAAAGTTATGGTTGATATCTACGCGTATTGAATAAGTATGTAGGGACACTCCTGCTATATTTTGCAGTGATCATGTATGTTTCTTTATACATTATCACTATTATCCGATAACTATATATTTCAAGTATACTTTTAGGCTAAACGGAATTATTTCCAGAAAATATGTTCTTGTCTTTTAACTGTTATATATATGTTGATAAAAAAAATTTGGAAAACTACAATAGTTTCTCGAATATAATTTAATTATCAGGTTGTATATAAAATTATGTTTTTATGGCAATCCATTATTATAGTGAAATTTAAGACATTCATTAGAGTAAAATGAATGACAAATAAACTTATTCAGGTTCAAGTAATAAACCACATAGCATCATTAGTAATTTCCCAATAGTAATCACAATTTGCATAAATTTCTGTCAAATTTAGTCGAAATTACTTGAGCTGAACCCAAATATTTTCTTTGGTCATTTGCGATTCTATAATTGCGTTTTATGTGATATGAAATGATGCGAAATACAGTTTATGAGTGCCAACTTACCAGAGAATTTGCATATAAATGTTAATTTACAATCCATGGCAATCGCTGGATTGAATAATCAATATATTTACTCTCAAGGACATTGAACCATCAATAACTGTACTGTACAGTGCCGTTTTAGATTAGAATTTTGAATTATAATAGATTGTAATATAGCTTTAAGTGTTTAAGTTTACTTGCGTTTGTAATGTAGCAGCATTAGTAAATGATATAAATATGGTATGTTGTGTTAAGGAATTATATGGGTTAGAAAAATCATTTAAATTTTTAGAAAGAAATTAACGTAATTTTCTTTTCAAAAAATCTTACACTATTTGGTAATAACCAAATCTTTGCATACCAAGATTTCTGAATCTAAATAAATGCTAAAATACAAATTTAATTAGTGGAACTTATTACTTCATATCAATAAAGTACCAATTATAAAGTCCTTTAACTGCTGGTGTCGTTAGGGTCTATAAAAAAATTTTCTATTTATCATGAATTCGGGACAGTGGTTTTATTTCCCTATAACTATATTTAAGTTATAGAAAAGTTAAAGTAAATCAATAGGCCCTTTCTTTTCTAAGCATATTATAAAAGAACAACTGCTTATTTTTAAAATAACATATGAAACAACAACAATGCTGGCTTAGTTTGTCCAACCTTTTTGAAATTGTTTAACTAATAAGCAGCTCAAATCGCATGGTTGCCAAGACTAAAAATTCGTCTATTGTGAACGATTTTAGGAAGTACATATGAAATTTCCAATAAACTGTCACGAATGATTTCGTTAATTCTTCGTATTTCGTGCTGTCATTGTTTGTAACAAATACATTACTTTTTCTATATATTATTTTACTGTTAAAGAGTACGAAAAATTATCTCCATTTTGTCCAGAGTTGCCATCGAAGGTAATGCCTTTTTATTTGTTCTTTTGCGACATGCTAACAAAAGAAAAGAGCTATTGTTCTCTGTCTCCCAATAAATTTAAGACTTTTAGAACGTCGGGAAGAATTCTTATCAATGCAAAACGATTTCCTCCTAATCAACTAGTTGTATTTATATATATATATGGCATCAAAAAAACGTAAAATTAGCTCGATGCTTTATTTCTGATTTATGAAATTTCCAATAGTTTTATCATATATGGATAATTACAATTATTTTTTAATTTAAATTAGTTCACTTCTTAAATGTATATAAATATATATTTATAAATTTATGTAAATATACTTACTTGGAGGAAAATCTCCAATTGCTCGAGATGATAAAGGTAAGGTAATAAATTAATGCTTGTAGGATAATCCTATGAGCTTTATTAAAGTTATACATTTAATGGCAAATCTTAGATGCTCTTATACGCTGATTTTATAAATGCTAAACTAATGATTGGTTACCATTAGCCAGCAAGCTTTTCATCATATAAGTTCCAAGGACCGGGTTTATTTCACACTTTTCTTTCGCGAATACCGTGATCTAGATTCAATCCAGACTTACTCCCAATCTGTCATTGTTTGTTGCCCAATCCAATATTTTTGGAGTAATCTAACATTTTTGTAGTTGTGTTTTAGGTGTTGTTATTTTTCATAAATTCATTAATCAAATTAAATCACACATCATATCAAACTCATATAAAACAGCTGTTACTTTCTCATCTTGCTACTCTAACAAAATGTCTGGAGTGTTATGCATTAATCTGGAGTGTTATACAGTTTTTTCAAATCGAAAATCACTATTGCAATAAAAGTGAAACTTAATTAAAAAAGTTACCCCAGATTAAGAAATCCAAAACCTCATAAGTGTCTTCAAATATATACCATTGTTTGTATCTATAAAACGAAAAGTGTGTTCGTTACGTTATCTGTAAAAATTACAGATAAATTACTGGTCAAATGCTACTACAAAGAGTGAGGTGGTGCATGTGTAAAACCCAAAATTTTACTACTTACTCTTTTACTACTTATTTGATGAAACGTAGTAACCAAAGCAATTAAATTTGAAAATTTTTCGGATGGTTATAAATGAAATTTAGAATGTGAAAAAATTGTTCTGAATGATAGTTTTCAGATTTCGGTGCTAAGAAAGTCTTGATATTGTGAAACAATTTCAATTACGAAATTTTAACAGGAACTAGGTAACTTTCTTTGTGTATTCAGGAGAAGATTAGAAGATTATAGTAATAAAGGAAGAAATGGTATGTACATAAGCTTTCTTCTTAATTTATATATGAATCGTGCTTCATCTAAGTATTTAAGAATAATTATTTATAAATTCATATTTATGCAATGTACTTGTTTATATATTGACTATATTTATATATATAATTTACTTATATATGTGTTTAAATGGACTATATATAAAGATGATAATTTGACGTCAAGAAGCGTACATATATTTTCGCGGCCGATAAAGTAAACTTTTTAGATGCTTGGTTGCTGGAAACTATGTTTGCAAACCCAAGTTGCTCCTTCTTTCTAGTGTAAATAATCAAACAAGTCCAACTCACTAGTAGATAGGTGATGTTAAAATACTGTTTGGGGTTCTAAAAAGGTCATACCAACATTCTGTCAACAAATCATCTAAGACCATAAAAGTTTTTCTTAATTTTAATCTGAAAAAAATTATTTCCCTATTTTCTATATAATTCAACAGTTTATTGATCTGTCAATAAACTGTCAATTACTAGTTTGAAATTATGTGGAACTATGCATTTTATATGTCAAAAATCGATTCTCCTTTATTGCTGTTAATTCAATATGTGTAATGAACATTATTTTTTATTAATAAAATGATTTTTCCTTAAATCTGTTTTTGATGCTTTATCCGAAATCATAAGAAAATTTTGGACTTTTAACTTGTCAAAATCATCTACCAAACGTCGCTCTGAATTGTAAAATTATGACGTGCATTTCAAAACTGAGATGATTCAGTATATTAGAGCAATCAAAAATTCCATCCTTGACCGATTTTCGTGGAAATATTTATATCGTTATTAACTAAGTTTTAAAGTACATTTTAAAAGCAAATAATATCAGGTAAGTGAATAAGAAATTTATACTCACCATTGAGAGAACTTATAGAACTTCTATTTTTGTTCACAAGGTTAACCCTATAAAGAATGAAACACTCTAACGTAACATATGTGAGTGCTCAATTTTTTAGCCAGATTAAAAAGAAAACACCGCTATGACTTATATTTCGACTAGTCAAGATGACTAAATGATAAATATCTTAGTGACAGTTCCAGATTCTCAACTGGCAGGGTTGCTTTTTCCTCAAACTCTTTTGATTCAGTTTAAAATGAGGAAAAAACTATTCATTTATACAACGATTCATTATAGTCTGACAGTTTTTGATAATAAGATATATGAACAATAAATATTATATAGCGAATCGGTCAAAGCGAATATGAGTAAACTCCTTTAAGTCGTCGAATCTTTTTATAAATTGATTTCGTCCATGGAAGGTATAACATCAGAGCTAGACACACTGTAATGGCACGATTAAACTTAATAGCAATGGCATTGGTCGTGTTGAAGAGTATTTCCTCAGTTATATCTATCGAAATTAAAAGAGTTCTCGGCAACGATTGGTCGACAACTTGTTATTATCTCTAGAATATTCACAGATTACTATATTTTTCGTAATCTAACAGAAAGAATTGAAGTTCATTGGTTATTTCTTCTCTTCAAGCGTGACTATTTCAATGATTAAAAGAAATTCGTTGAGTTTGTTTAGAGGTGGCTATAAATACCTTCTTCTCTTTTAAGTCATTATATGCCATAAGAACTTTTTCATGTATCACATGATATATTGTTTCGTATCAGTTTTGTAATGCATGTCGAAATTATGCAATTTAAAGTGATGTTTGGAAGAGAATTTCGGCAAGTAAAAATCTTTGATTTTCTTCTGATTTGGGATCAAGCATTAAAAACAGATTTCAGCAAAAATTATTTTATTAATAAAGAGTAGAGTTAAGTACATATTTTGAGTCAGTGATAACTAAAGGGAAACTATTTCAAATATTTAAAATTCAAACTGCCACATCATATTAAACTTAATAATTAAGAGATTCTTGTCGGCTCATTTTAATCTGCAAAATTAATAAAATTAGAATAATTTATTTTAGAATAAAAATTAGAAGAATTGTATGTGTATAGGTATTTTGTTGACAGAACGTAAGAATAACTATCTTGAAATCGCAATTAAGTATTTTAAGGTCACTTATCTGCTGCTTAGATCCACTTGTTTGATTATTTACACTGGAAAGTAGGAGAAATTTGGGATTGCAAACATAATTTCCAGAAACTAAACATTTTAAAAGTTGGCTTTCACGACAATAAAAATGTGTCGATGTTCCTGACATTTAGTTTTGTTCATTATGTATAGCGCAAGTATCTATATATATAAGTAAATCATGTGTATAGTAAAGTCAATAGACTAATGGGACCATTTTATAAATTTATATTTATATATAAATGTACATGAGTACGTAAATGATGCTCGATGCATATATTGATTTAGGTAATAGTTTACGTACTTTCTATTTCTGCCATGATTTCTAGAATCACTTAATCTTCTTCTGAATATACCAAAAAAGTTATAGTCTTTTAAAATTTTGTAACGTTAATAAGTTTCATGATGATAACATTTTTTGGTGCCGTGACTGAAAAATTATCCTTCAGAACATCCGTGTGGAGTTATTAGTCTCCCATCGGACGCGTCCCCAGGTGGCGGATAGGGGAATATTCGGCTTTCTGGTCGATTGGTGGAAGATAAAATACCACCCGCGGACCAAAACTGACTGTAGGCGACGTTAACTCTTAACAAGGGATAAGAAAATGAAAATAATAAAACAAATGTATCGTTATATTTCTTAAAATTAACAAAGGGAGTAGGCCTCAGTATGCAAAGCATAGTTTATTGTGTCTTGTTTAGCCTTTTTCCAGTTTCAACAAAATAAGAAGCAAAAGTTGATGAATCTAGACTCTTATAACTACCGATTATAATGCACAGTTATAATTCACATAACCGATTATGAAAATAATTCTCAAAATGGATTAAGGTCTATGAATGCTTGCACATCGGCTTAAACAAAATATGTATCCCAAGTTAGCAGTCAACGTACTATGAAATGAAATACATGAAGTGGATAACAAAACACGAGTAACATCTTTAATCAAGGAACTAGGGCTACAACTGAACACTGTATAATAAAAAACTATTGAAGCATAGTTTTGATTTGTATAATTATCAAGATGAATTATCTATTGCACAGCTAAATAAATTAATGCATTGACAGTTAATAATTTGACCGGTTGACCACTTGCGACGTCTAAATGGAGAAGTTGAAATATAGAAAGTCAAAAAAACCAAGAAAAGCAACCATTTACTATCAAGTATTCCAGAAACTAGAGCTGTTTTCGGGATTCGACTAGAGCCGGGATTCAAGAAACTGGATTGCTATGTGTCATCCATGATCCCATATCAGTGGTACTCAAATGCTTATCCATTCCAAAAAAATGTTAAGTGAAGCAAGATAACTATATTAACATGCCAGGTTACGCTGCTGACGTTCAAGTCGAAATAGTTGTCTGTATAATCTAATAGGAAATAGTTTCGGCGAAAAGTAATTTGTTAATGAGTTTGCTGAGTACTGTGGACAATATAGATGATAACTGTGCGAGGACTCATATACTATATATCGGTTAGTATATGTGAATTCTAAATGCCTTATTATTTATAAAGTTTTTAAATTTCTCCTATAGTGTTTATGTATTCCGACAGTACGCACATTCCGCGGATAGTGACTTAGTATGGATGAAGAGTTTTTAAAAGCGATCCTGAATGTAATGACAGAAGATCTTAACCACTTTGTCCAGTGATCTGCTAATCTCAGCGTACATGGTTTGAGTAAGGAGAATCATTACTTGTTATAGAAGACGATTCCTGATATGATGAGCAGAACCATCTAGTTAGGATAGTCTGAAACTGTTTAAGTAAAGAGAGGTGTTAATGGTTCGTAAAAGCAAAACTGAATTTAATTACAGCAGGGGTAAATCATCTATTTTCAAAAGTCCGATGGTCTGAGCGTATACTTTTCGATTAACTGGAAGCGATTATTATTTCTAAAGCTGACTCTATTTGTAATAAGAGGAAACCTAAACCTTCTATATACGGTAGTCTGGTCTTCTGGGCACACCTTGTTCGAGTATTTATTGTTAGTGAAAGCAATTTTGGATGTAATGGCAGAAAAGCTGAACTTATTTACGGTAGTGTGGTGCCCTGAACATATGATATTTAAAAAATATTGAGCGGCCATTGTTACTAAAAGGGATTCTGAATGTATTGACAGAAATGCTAAATTCTCTTTTTGCTATAGTTTGGTGTTCTGAACGTGTACTCTTCCCACATAGAGAGAACGTAGAGAGAGAGAGAGAAAGAGAGAGAGAGAGAGAATTGCAAGAGCAGTTCTATATATAATAACGGAAAACCTTAGCCACTTATTTGTGGTATTTTTGTGGTATGAATGTATGCTGTTGGATTCAATAAAGAAGAATTCATTAGAAAAGAATTGTGATACTGCCGATCATGGAAAAAACATACTTGCTTAAATTTTCATTTAATACTGAAGAACATTGCAACTTTAAGGAAGCCGCGGAAAAGCTAAGAAATTCAACTTGTTATGGTACATAAGGAGTGGAAGAGTTTTCTTAAATAACAAGTATATGTTATTTATTTTCAAATTTTAAAACAATTTATAATAAATACACATGTGTACATGTATTTGAGAATATGGGTTGGTAGCTTGTCTGCAATGTTATTTACTTTTATCCATTTCAGCTCTACTTTTCTGAAAACTCAAGCTGTTCCGTTGTGTTGGTAAATAAAGTATACTGGAAATATATTTTAGTATTAAAAGTCAACCCGAAGTTATTTATCAAGATTACACAAAACTTCCAAAACATCTAAAAAATTTGCAATAATAAGGATGATTACAGCGTCCTTATTTGCAGTAATGTGAATAGTTTGAGAAAACATTTTTTAAATACATTCTCTCTTCTTTTCTTTTAAATTAATTTTATTTTTCATATTTTTTTTGTTTTCGAATGAAAACTTTAAGATTTAATGCAGTTTGTTATATACTTTCCTACAAATATAAATAAGTTATATTAAATAAATGTGAAAATCAATAAATAATATATTTATTTAATAAACTCGGTTATTTGTTTATTTAAATTAAAATAATTATTTTGTGGTAATCATTAAAGTACATAAGGGACAGAGGTCTGAAGCTATATGTGAAAACCGACAGGCTGTCATACTTAGCAGTATCTAATCTCAGAGTAATCACTAACCGCACGGGGCGGTACGCAGATCTTAAATCAGTTATTGAATAATAACGAAGATTATAAGGAATACTCAAATTAGTCAGTGAGATGGGTGGGACTCTGCATAAACCCCCCAGCTATCATCGAGTAAAAGGGCCGAGATGCAATAACGCGGAAAAGGCTCGACATAAAATATAAGATTAAAATAAAGAGTTGTATTTTGTTTTACATTTTTTAACGAATTTCCTCTAGTCCTATTAGAAGGATTATAAAACTAAATAAGACATAATAGAAAAGTTAAATAAAATAAGAATTGAAAAATATTAATGAAATTTGAATAACGTCAAAAATACCATTAAATTTAATTAATTTTTTATACACGAACGATCAGAAAGTATTCCTTATAATCCGTCTTGGATAGAAACTTGTAAATATCATATTTTTTCTAGTTTCTTCTAGTTTCGAATTGCATGTGTATCTGTTCTATTTCATCTTGTAATAGATGGCATCACTGACCAAGTAAAAGGACCGAGGTCCCCACAGCCCACATGCCCAATTCTATTGAAGGAAGTTGTTCTGGCACTTTTTCCTCCACAGGAGAAAATGACCGATCAGGTGTTTCAGGTGAATTGGAATACCAACATACCACCTGTGACACCAGAAGAAGTGATGCAAACATTGGGTCGTATAAAAGATGGTAAGGCGTCGGGGCCGGATGGAGTCCCCAATGTATTATTCAAGGCTGCGGTACGAGCGAAACCACACATATTCGTGGATATATATAATACCTGTTTTACTGAAGGTATTTTTCCAACGCGATGGAAGCTGCAACGACTGGTACTGTTGCTTAAACCAGGAAAACTACCTAAAAAACCATCTGCATATAGGCCTCTATGTATGTTGGACACAATAGGGAAGGTTTTTGAACGAATAATAAGTGAACGTCTCCAGCAGTATCTGGAAGGTCCCAATGGCCTTTCTGATAAGCAGTACGGTTTCCGGCGGGCTAGATCAACGGTAGATGCGATTAGAACGGTAACAAATATTGCAAAGGAAGCTACCAGCGGAGGATATACTGCAATGAAATACTGTGCAGTCATCACGCTAGACATTAAAAATGCTTTCAATTGGTCTGAGATACTACTGGCACTCAAAACTCTGAAAGTACCTGATTATTTGGTACGCATTATTTGCAGTTACTTTAACGATAGAATACTGCAGTATGACACAGAAAAAGGTAGAAAACAATATGAGGTCACTGGCGGGGTTCCACAAGGATCAGTTCTTGGACCCACATTGTGGAACGCTATGTACGATGGAATCCTGAAAATAAGACTTCCAGATAAAGTGACAATAGTTGGATACGCTGATGACATCGCACTAGTGGTGGTTGACAAAAAGCTTGATCACTTAGAAGCAAAATGTAACGATGCAGCAGCAAGAGTGCAACGATGGCTTAAAAATGCAGGACTGGAGTTGGCGGTGCAAAAAACAGAAGCAGTACTGATAACCGCAAGAAAGCAGAAAAAGAAGATGAAAATCATAATTGGCGGGCATGAAATATTATCACAAGAAGCAATAAAATACCTTGGAGTCATAATCGATGCAAGACTGAGCTTCAAACAACACCTTACAGCAGTAAGCTCTAAGGCAGCGGCAGTGAATAGTGCATTAACGCGAATTCTTCCTAATACAGGTGGTCCTCAGGGCGAAAGAAGGCGTCTTTTATCTACTGTAACGGACTCTATTATATTTTATGCTGCTCCTATATGGGCAGCAGCAAAAAAGCATCAGCTACGTCTGGTAGCACAAATATACAGACGCAGTGCGTTACGGGTTGCCTGCGCTTATAGAACAGTCTCTGATGATGCAATCTGCGTCATTGCTGGAAAAATACCAGTTGACATACATGCAAAAGAGTTAAGCCGTCTTTATGGCAGGCAAGGCATAACACCTACGATAGATCAAAAATCTGCCGAACGCGCATATTCATTTAGAGAATGGCAGCAAAGATGGGAGCAGTCCTCTAAGGGACGTTGGACATATACACTTATACCTAACATTAAGGAATGGGTGTTAAGAAAACATGGTGAAATTGATTATAATCTGACTCAAATATTGAGCGGCCACGGAGGCTTTTTAGAATATCTCTACAGATTTCATCTGTCAGATAGTCCATACTGCCCAAACTGCCACAACATCGTAGAAAGTGCAGAACATGTAGCCTTTAGCTGCGAACGGTTTAATGAAGAACGGGAAATACTTGTGGAAGCCCTAGGATATCTACCATCTCCTAACAGCATTGTACACGAAATGTGCTCAAGTAGCTTTAAATGGAAGGCAGTTAAAACATTCGCAACTCAAATTATGCGGCGTTTGCGACTGCAGGAAGAGGAAAGAAGAACAGCTGCAGTGCATGTATCACTGCAACGATAATGGATGTAATGAAATGACGACAAAAACTGACGTTTGAGCTTCGTGCTCTGGACGGCCTCTTGACGAAATACCAAATCGGTGATCCCGAGAGGGCTAACCGTCGGACATCGGGGTGACTTTAGTGAGTTAATTGCCTGGTAGGCCTTTCGTGCTTTACACCTGTTAAAAAAAAAAAAAAAAAAAAGATGGCATCACTGAAAAAAAAACTACATCCTATACATCGAATGCAAGGAAACAAATTTATACAAGTAATGTAATTATACATTGGCCAAGTAAGTGATACTGTTGAAAATATATAGAAGTTATATAAACATATAATGATTTCTACTCACATTTGAATCTACTATTGTGGTTGATTAAGATCTCCGAGGAAAAAACTCAAACAATTTTAGATATCAAGAAAGGTTATACAGCGCAAGCTCGGTATATGTGGGAGAATCGTAGACAAAGTGTTAAAATAAACATGACTAATATAATACAGGTCTAAATGTCTAAATAATGTCTAAATTATAACATCGTAAGGTGTTAAAACAGCACGTTATCGGAATCATTTCCAAAAGTAGGTTAAAGAAGTTAACACATAGATTTCGAAGGGTTGGGAACTATGTCACCATCCTTTGAGAATTATTCTGACAAAGTTAACGCATAACTGAAGTACAGATTCCAAAAGCAACATATTTTGAATCACTACTAATTTCTACGACTTCAGTAAAGACTATGACAAACATCACAAAGCCAATATAGACATTCACAATACAAACACAGACCCTTCCTTTAATCAATAGTATGAGCTTAAGGATCGAATTCCGAGCTTTAGGATACGAAAGAAATGTTAAATAAAAAACATTTTTAAACACTAAATAATAAAAAAAATATATATATATATAACTTGTTGTTAACAAGTAATTGTCTTAAAAAAATCGGTATGACAGAAATTAAAATAGAATAGAGAAATATACAGGGGTACGGCCCCCCAGTGCTGCTTAACAGTGCGATCATGACTGATCTTTTGTGGTTTTAACTGAGCTTATTTGAACAAAAGACATTTCGTCATTAGAATAAAAACCAGAAAGACAGCTGTTGAAGATATCCTAACATAAAATGGGGATAGGATCTCCCAGCGCAATAATCTTGTCTCTGTCTACGTAAAACTCGGATAGCCACAGTGATTGAAGGTTTTATCCGCTTTCAAGTAGAGCTGACATTTTGTTTTATCATTTTGTTTTAGGTTTACGTTGGTACCAGATTTGTAACCTGGTTGTTATCTGGAGTATCGCACCAGTACTTCTGTAGAATCTTTGAATACGAGTACATTCAATGTCATTTATATTAATAATAAATATAAATGACAAATATTAATAACTGATTAATAACATCTCGTGAAATTTAATTAGAGAAAGAAATTTTGGTGAGCATGAAGAAACTAGCAAAAGTCCGTTTAGTGGTAACAAAATAAAAATAATTACTAAAGATTTTTGAATAGTGAATACTTTATTTAAAACAGACCTTTAATTCAGATTTTTAGATTTGCAACTTCAAGTCTAACTGCATTTAATATCTTCTCATTATTGCCGAAGAGCCTTCCTCGAAATCACACGAATATGGGGAATATGGGTCTCCATATAATCGACTATATGGTTTTGGATTGTGCTTGTAGAATCAATCTTCATCATCAAATACAAATTTATTATAGAAGTGTACAGTACCATTTATTTTTCACCCATTGATTTTGCTGTTATTTTCTGGGTTAATCATGAATATGCGAACTTCGTGAAACCTGAAGATAAATAAATTTGAAATTAATATGTCAAGTCTGTATAGGTCAGCACTTTTGATATAGTCATGGCATTTAATATCAGTGCTTTCACAACAGCAACGCTTACATCAACAGTCGATTATTTTAGAAAACATTCATGAAAGTTGAATATTAATAAATTCCAACCAATAGGTCATTTGTGCAGTTACTTTTAAAATTATTATTTTTTTTTGGTATCGAACCTGGAGGAAAAATCTTCTAAAGATACAAATGGCCCGTACCATTTGCATGACCGATTCATGCACAACTCAATTGAGTCATACATGCCTACGAACTAAAAAGTCCCCACATTCTCAGCTCAAAATCTTGAAAATCCCTTCAGTACGACCAGTTAAGGTATTCCTTCACAGGGCAGGTTAAAAGAGCACTTAGCGTGCTTTCACTATGATTGTGTACTAAGTATTATATCCGCTCTAACAGTGTTTATAGTTCTAGAGATTATGCACTTGTATACGTTCCACTCTTCAATTCTTGCCAACAACTGCATTACCACAGTAGAAGGACTGGCTTCACCAATTAGTGTCTCTAGAATTTGTTTAGTATCTACGAATCTTATACAATCTCTAATTATATGTTCGGGACTCTCAATTTTATCCGGACAAAACTGATGTTATTATTATAGATGACCATACGAGCATATTTTTTCTTACATCTCTTATAAATATTATATCTACTGCTTCTATTATTTGCATAGGGCTAAAAAATAATTTTAATTATATGTTATCCATTGTTATATTGTAATATATTGTTATTATATTGTTATCCATATTGATGTAAATACTATTTGTGTAGTTGTAAGAAAAACAATTGTTCGATAAATTCACTGAAGTATGCCGTATATCTCTATTCTTATAGTTAAAATTTCAACTTCATATGAACAAATTTTTCAATTTACAAAATTTGCAAGCCATAAGATCGTATTGTTATGTGAAACAATTCAAACAATTATGTAAAATAAAAACTCTGTTTTAATTTATGTACAAATATAATAACCATATATCTTCTGCCAGCTTTCACAATGTACCAATATAAGTTTGGCACATTTCCATTTAACTTTCACATTGGAAAGACGCACTGGAGTGCAAACCAAGGCAGAGAAAATTATCTCAACGTATTTTGTCTGCCGACAAAGTAACAAAATTTGTTATCATTGCTCTGCATCTCGAAAATATGTAACCTATTTTCGGATGATTGAGCAATTATTAATTTTAGGGTCCCATGAATGATATAAAGTTTTTCAATAAAACTGTTTTCGGAATGCAATAACAATGCAGTTTATTTTCAAAAAAAATATTTTGCACGAAAATCTTTATTATGTATTATTTTTCTTTAAAATTCTGAATATTTTTTAAAACTCTTATTTTTTAATATAACAATTTTTTTATTAAAGTTGAACATATATAAATAAATCACTTTATTATAAATACTTTATACCTTTATATATGTGAATATTATTGTGAAAAATAAAAATATGAGATATCATAAATTCTTGAGTATATTTTTAAACTCATTACTTATTCTAAAATTTCTTGATTTCTCGATTCAAATATTTCTTGATTAATAGTTTAATTTTGCATCCAATCCATATTCCATAATTTTTTTGACAAAATGAAAAATTACTAGGTTTCATTTGTCCACAAGAAACGTCAACAATAGAACAATTTGTTTATATAAATATTTGTTAGTTAAATGGATTCGAATAGCAAAGAAAATACATGCACAAAAATTTATTTAATTTATTGAAATTTGGCTGACTATACACATTGTTTCGAATATTGCTATTCGAATCCGTCTAACTCTTAAATAGTTTCTTTTCGTCATAAAGACGCGTCACTCTTGGCAAGAAAAAATTAACATTAAAAATATTTATAATTTCATGAGGAAATAATTTTTATTATATTATTTTCACAGACAAATTGGTTTATTTCATTTTAATAACACTGTTATAAGTTCTTGAAGCTTTTTTTAATAAAACGATATAGCTTTAGTTTCAAAATTTGCTTCAATTTCGACAATTACTCTTTGATTTCAGTCAAAATTTTTTTTCCACTAGGCGTCTTTTTAAGGTGATAATAGAAAAGCAATTTTACTCATATTTAATTGAATTTAACTATCATTTTCATGTACTTGTGACTTGTTTCTGGTACGCCGATAGCACAGTGACACCCACTTTGAAAGCAACGTATGTAAAATTCTTGTGTAAGACTGTAAATACACTCAAACTCTAGACTAGCCTCGTTCCTTACCAAGGGGGAAGTTATGCGCAAACACATTATTTTAACTGTTATCGGCGGATTTACTCAGAGTTCCAATGGGGTCTTCATCGGCGCAATATACCGATGCGTGTGTGAAGAACATCAATGTGTAAAGCCATCACGGCAGGTACTCACGTAAAATTCTGGACTTTCATGCTCAAAGTCTCAACTCAGTTGAATAAGACTTAACTTCACTTTACGACCCTTTAAATTAATTTTTTACACTGCTTTCATATCTTCTGGAAGAATTGATTATTAGAAGCATTGAATATCATCGGTACAACAGCTTTTAAATTTCACCCACTGTTTAGTTTCGAAAGTATTCTTACTCATCAAAAAACAACACTTAATCAACACATAAAATTTTTTCTTGTTGATTGTTTTGAAAATTACAAAACTGTGGTCACCGAAATCACTGTAACCTGTAAACTAATTCAAGAACTGAAATGAAATGTTGACATGTACGAGTGTCATCTGAAGGATGCTTCTTTCCACAAATCATTTGAGCTTGTCAACAATGCTGCCATCCTGTGTCAGCCAGGATGCTTATTGCCTTATGGTTAAATAAGATACTTACTTCTAAAAGAAATTTTTAAAAAGCTTGTATAAAATGATACTATTTAGTGTATCTGGTTGCAACTATTTCTCTTACTATGTCATTATATGCTCATAATACACCCATTTTAACTTTTACATATATAGGTACGTAACATGAAACTATCCGTGGTTTGTTCGGTTGGCTTTATGCTTTTGTTCCGGTGGCACATAAATGCTTTTCGGTTGCCACATACCCGGATATGAGATTTTAAATCCCAAAAATCGAACTGTGCAGTTGATAGAGGAAATTAAGAGCAATGCTTGAGAAATTTTTTGAAGGTTCATTAGTTAATATAATTCCATAGTGGAATATCCTTATTTTAAAAGGACTTGGAGTTTGCTCAGGAAATTTTTAGTTATATTCACTACGTTTGAACATTCAACATTCATAGAATTGACAGTACAGTATGTAATTTCAGTGACGTAGGAGTCTCTATATCTAGTATAAAATTAGAACAAGAAATTAAATTAGTGAGTAAAGTTATGACTTCACAACTGATGAATATTGCAAGCACCTTCAAGAATAAACCAATTAAAATAATTTTGCAGTAAGTAAAATTTTCCAAAAAAAGCGTTTTTATTACTTAGACCGGGAGTTTATCAATCCATCTAGTGCGTCTATATTCAGACCCATTTAAGAAATATATATAAGTATAACTAAAAATTTTTATTGAAAACTTTGAGTGCTTTACAGCCATTATTATTGAATAGTGTAACCTTTTCATAGATTATTAAACAAAAAATGTGTAATAACTTACTTTGGATAAATACACTAATACTAAATATACTAAATACTATTAGTTCATATTTGTTAAAAAAAAATATGAAAAAAGACGAATACTTGAAGTATTATAAGAATATTGGAAATAAAAAGATTGAAAATGTACTTCTAACTTAAGCAACTCTGTGCTTTTCCACATTAGTCGCTAAAGTGCTACTTAAAATTCAAATAAATGTCATTGTAATGTCTGAAAGTGGGTTTAAATATATCAAATATATTTAATGAAATGTGCTGAATAAATTATATACGTTAGTAATACTAATTTTTGGAAATCACACTATTGAAGGTCATTATGTTGAACTAAGCAATCTTGAAATATATTAAAATTATTTTTGAATAATTGAATTAAAAATGCAAAGCATTTATAAAACACAGGAACGTAATAAAAATATTTATGTGCTGAAAGAAGCACAAAGCTGCTCTTTGATAGCACTTTTTTTTAAAAACAAAATTGTACTTCATTCCATTCGGAATACTATTGCTTGGCATTTGATAAACTTTTATTATTAATAATTGAATACAGTACCTGAATAGGTATGCATTATTCATTTATTGAGAATATAAAATAGCAAGAAACAAAATAAAGGTCTATTACCAATAAATATCTGTCGAGAAGATTACTTATGAAAATTTATTTGTTTAAGGCACATTATGTCTTACTGAAATGTCATTGAAGGTAATACTGGATTGATAATTACTGGATAATTAATACTGGATAATTGAAATTGGATCGAGAAAATGAAGAAAAAACAAGCACATTTTGATTTTGCAGGATAACTCTCTCGCTCACATGTCAATGTGGCAAAATAAAATGAATTACGGTACATACCAGAAAAATAACCAATACGTTGCAACACCATGTTATTTTCATCGTGAAATTAAAGAAAAAGAGAAAACTAAAGTCCTGTTTATAACTCGTAAACACAGACAGCATTCATCGAGAATGATAGTTATTGACATTGTGATTAATTGGAAGGACAGCATTAAATACCTGGGAATCATGTTTGATAAGGGGTTCCCTTGACACAAACACTTACAAGTCAAAAGAAGTAGTTGAGCAAAAACACTGGGCTGCTTACAACCACTTTTCAAACACAATACCTTAAGCATGAAGAGCAGAAAACTGATCTATAATCAGATAATCAGACCAGTATTTCTCTATGGGTGTGACGCGTATAGCAAAGCTGTCAGCTCTACTATCCAGAAGCTGCAAGTTACTCAAAGTCAGACTCTCCGAAGACTCTTCGACGTGCCTTAGTACATCCGCACAAAAGACATGCTAAGAGACCTTAGAATAGACCCGGTCAAAAAATGTATTAGAGAAAGAGCTCTGAAGCTATTCGTGAAAATCAACAGGCTGCCCTGCTTGGTCTTATATAATCTCAGAATAATCTCTAGCCGCACGGGACGGTACGCAGATTTTAGATTAGTTATCGAATAATCACGAAGCTTTTGAGGAATACATTCATTAGCTAGTGAGAAGTATGAGACCCCCAGCTATGAAAGAGTAAATTGCACTAACTCGGGAAAGACTCAACTTGAGCAAATTGATGCGTTCAAATTGTTCAGATTTGGCTCCTATTAGTAATAGTAAGTATTACCTGTTTCCAAACTTGAAAAGATGACTGCAGGGAAGAAGATTTGCAACAAATGATGCGGTGGAATGGGAAATGGAGGTATATAACATAGTACTTCACGTCTCTTTAAATGAAACTACTTTTCCTTTTTTATGTCTATGTAAAATTTCACAAAAAAAGATAACTTTGATTGTTATTTTTAAATCATGACTATATGCTATTCTGAAGCGATTAAGGTTATGTACAAGTTTTTCCAATATATATATGAACTTATATATAAGCTATTAAATTAAATTTTCAATTCCTTATTTACTTTATTATATTCAAACGAATGAAATTGCGGTTTTACACAAAACTTCTTTTAAAGCGTTTTAATATGAGGTTTTTTAATTCAATTCTGACAACTTTAAAACCGAAAGCAGCAATGTTCTTTGCAGTACTTCATCACCAACACATCAAACATCTGTCATTTGGATTTGTTTTCGACGTTGTCAATGTTTTTGCTCTGTTTCCGGTGCCACACTTATTGTGTCGCACATTTCAACAGAAAAATTGCTTCGCAGTCATGACAACAAAAGGATGTGCTAAATAAGCACGGGATTTTAATATATTTTGGTTTGGTTTCACTTCTCCATTGAAATACCAGATGCTTATTTTTTCCTTGCTTATCCACATATGAAAATCTATTGTTATTTGCTGAATTTCCTTGTTATTCTGACATCTGACATATTTCTAAGTTATTCATCAATATGTTAAATGCATAGGTTATTTTGCTTTATATACTCCTAATAATATTGAACTTCATTATTCAATCAATATGGTATATAAAAAGTCAGAAAAAGATTAAAAAAAAATTTATTATTTAATTGAAAATTTTGAATTAAGTACTTGAATTTTGAATATATGTATAATATTTGAATTGAGATAGAACCACAATTGGTCTAGTCAGTTTAATTTTTTTATACTGTTTTTAGTACACGATTTAAACGATTCTATTGAGATCAATGAAACAGAGTATACCAAAAGTTTTGTCTGACTTTGCTAAAGCATTTGATAACATAAGCAATCTTCATTACTAAGAAATATTATCAACACAATCCGAGTTTAAAAGTCAATAGATTTTACATAGAATAGAAAAATATTGTTGAATACTTGAGCTTTTTCACAAAAAGTTCACTTAAAAAAGCAACATACATATCAAACTAGTGGCGTCTATATATATATATATATATAGTTATATAATAATATTAACCAGCCGGCCTTACTATCTATTCACTTATAAATAAATAGTAGGACTGGTCTTCTTATACGGTTGTTATGACTTATGACAAAGTCTCTTTAAAGTGGTCTCTAACGTTTTCAATTCCAAATGCGATGCTATATCAGGTTCATGCATTTACATATAGATTTCCGTTTCTGAACTTTAGCTACATACATACGCTATAAAGTGCTAAAACTTTTCAATATCATCGATTTTTATCTAAGTACTTCCCTTTTTCCCTTTAATTGCCGAAAACATCCTCTACCACTAATGATATATAGATATTTGCATCATAAAAAATTAAACATTTATTACCATGTTGTGGGTAGATTAAGGTACACCGTTCAGAATCACGATAGAGTGTAGGTGTTCCATTTACCAAGATTATCACAAAAATTACATATATGTATAATAAAGAGGTTTTTGAACAGAAGTGAAACAACAACAAAAATTTATTTTTTAAATTATTTTAATTAATTGAATTTTTGGCTGACCATACAGCTGTTATCGAGTATTGCCAAATACCCATCATCAGTGGTCTTGGAAATAATTCTTGTATTTAATTATTCGTAAATAATTATTGTTTTAAGACTGCAAGTACCAGGAATCGAACTCGGGTCCTGCCAAATATGAAGCTCAGAATCAGCGCACCTTTACCAACTGATCCAAAGCCGTACTTTTTTGTTCGCATATTTTTCTGGAGTTTTGTTACTATTACTATGAAAGTTTTTATTAACAATTTTACTTGCTGTGTTTATATTAGAACGAAATCATAAACCAGCTGTAGAATAATTGAATTAATTAATTAATTATAATTTTATTTACAATTGTTAAATTTCAATACTATTCTGTTCGTAGAGGTATTATTTGTTGTATGATTTGTTCTTTTGTATGATTTGTTCTTATGTATAGAACCTAATCTAGGAACGTAATGCTGAGAAACTCATACTAATGTTACTCCACTAGTCGCACGGGCGAGACCAATATTTATGTGAATAAGTTGTAATTTAACGTCAAATTTTCCAGACGAAAGTGACTATTATAGTTTTAATAGAAACTTGTTATATTTACATAAAGAGGTTTTTCGAACAGAAGTGAAACAACAACAAAAATTTATTTTTTAAATTATTTTAATTAATTGAATTTTTGGCTGACCATACAGCTGTTTCGAGTATTGCCAAATACCCTTCATCAGTGGTCTTGGAAATAATTTTAATTATTCGTAAATAATTATTTTTGAGACTGCAAGTACCAGGAATCGAACTCGGGTCCTGCCAAATGTGAAGCTCAGAATCAGCGCACCTTATATGTATAATGATAATATTAATATAAGCTTATATTGTTTAACAATTCTTTATCTATTAAACGAATATCCATTGATATTTTTATATCAATCTGTGGTTATAAGAATATCTTCGGATAAAATAGTATCCGTGGATAAAAGAATATTCGTAGATATAAGAATTTACTTGGATCAAAGAACATCCGTAGATACACCAATATCTGTGGATATAAAAATATCCGTGGATATAAGAATATCTGTGGATATAAGAATATTCCTGGATATAAGAATATTTGTGGATATGAGAATATTCGTGGATATGAGAATATTTGTCCATATAAGATTATCCGTGGATATAAGAATATTTGTACATATAAGTATACTCATGGTTATAAGAATATCCGTGGATATGAGAATAATTGTGTATATAAGATTATCCGTGGATATAAGAATATTCGTACATATAAGAATATTCGTGCATATAAGAAAGAACTCTATGCAGAGTTTTTTTATTTCATAAGCTGAAATAGCAGAGTTAACTGCAATTTTGCAGTAAGTTTGCATATTAAACGAAACAAATGGCGGATATACAGTTTGTGAATATATAGAGCGAATGATATGTCATTCACTTTCGATAAACTTAATATAACCTTTATTCACCACAGCGTAAGGTTCAAGAATTGAGGATGAAGAAATGTTTCTAAGCAACTAATAAAAAATAATTACTGAATTAAAATATATTCTTTATTCACCGCCCAATAATATTCATGAAAATTGAAGAAGTATTTCGAAACATCTTGTTAAAATTACTAAAACCTTTGTTTGACGATTACTACCAGTACTATCAGCACCATTTCCCTTAACTCTTAGTCTTTAATTTATACTATTAAAATTTTTAAAATATTTAAAATATTTTTAAATAATTTTAACTCTTAAATTCGGAATATAAGGGATTTTTTATACCTTCAGTTTCCATCGCAACTACATAGATATTCCAGTTTAGTCCTTTTGGATTGCATAAAACTCATCTCATTTCGTTCAAAATGTTCATCATTAAAAATCATGTCGAATTAATGGCGTAAACTGTGCCCAAAGTCCAATAACAGTAACGTAATTATTAGGAGCAAATACATAACACAAGTTAGTTCATGCTTGAAATTCGGTGCCCAGATAAGAGGCTATCAATTTCGGTTACCAAAATTTAAACTTTTAATATTTGATGCTTTTTAATGCGAATCACCTCAACCATGAGTTTCGGGCAGGTATGGATTACATGCAGGCGCCTGTTATGCGGTTAGTCAGTTGTGGTCACACTTGGCGCAAAGTGTAAACTCCATAAGGAGTGGAAAAAATAAACCCAAAATATGTGTGGTCAATTGGTGCGACAGTTGTTCAAAGTGTGCCTCTGCTGTTTTGCTGTATCAGGTTTCATGGGAAATTTTATTAAAATTAGGAGTCAATTATATTCTGAGGACATGTATTGCTTGCTTTTCGATTTATGTGATCATTATTCAGCATATGGGCTTAATAATAAAAATTGCAAATAGATTTACTGACATAGGGCATAAAATTCCTATTTAATAATAAAAAAATTGCAAATAATGTACGTGAGTATTACGATTTTTCGGCAAAGTGGATATTTTGATGTGTTAATAGAAGAAATTATTTAGATTTTGTATTTTTGAAGTTAATTATTATTAATTACTGTAGTAGTAAATAGAGTTTCTGTAATGGTTACAGCAAATTAATTAATACTGCATTACTCCATTACTGTATTATTCTAATTACTGAGTTAATGCCAACTACTCCAATGAGCATTCACTTGCGTCGGGAAGACTATGGTACAACTTATATTTAAATTATTTTTATTATATTATACACTTCAATTTATATTTTTTATTTTAGTGAATTTTACTGATTTTATTTAGCGTTAATAATTATTTAAGTTTGGAAAAAAAAATTACAATTAGTATTGTCTAACGTGCTGTATATTGTTCTGGTGTTCCATTATCAATGCAACTTTCGGTCTCAATTTCAACTGATTCAATGGGCTACTTCTGTTTTTTAATTGTGCTTGTAACTCAAAAGTTTTGCTTAATTTCTTGATGTTCATTAGGTTGTGCATCCATTTAACTTTTCTTAATGTTTTTGCTTATTTTTCGTTTAAAAAAATGGATTTAATACAAAAATATCCAACGCAAGCGAACTTGGTCACCATAATGGACCATAATCAATGATTGGATTGATGATAAACAATTTTTTGTTATATGATTGGTGGAATTGATATACAATTTTCTATTATGAGCTGCTCAAACTTTGTGCAATATTTAACTCGTTCCTTTACTGCACACAGCTTGACAACTTTTTTTTAATCAACAATATGTCTTTATTAAAACGCTTTTATTAAAGCTTAACCCTAAGTTTTAAAAGTTTCAAAACTAATAACATTACATTACAATTTATTTTATATATACCTTCTGTTCAAAAAGTACTTGGATTTTGTAAATAAAACACACAAATTTAAATTTTATTCCACATTTATTTTATCTCCTTCAAAATATGCTCGTTTTGAAGCGATACTCATATGCCAACGCTCAACCCAATCTTCCATATACTTTTCGTAGGCCCGTCAAGGTATGGCTTTTAGTTCCTTCGGCGAATTCTCTTTTACCGATTCAATGGACTCAAAACGCTTACCACGAAGGGGCAATTTGAGTTTCGGGAACAGGAAAAAGTCGCACGGATCCAGATCTGGCCTGATTTGGATATGGTGCCTGAGCGATGACAGTGGTGCCGTGTTTGGTCAAAAAATCGCGTACAACAAGAATTTTCCATAGTAAAAATCGCTAAATGCACTTGAGGTAGTCTCACATTATTAGCTGCTGTAAACAAACTAATTGATAGATGGCGCTCAAATTTGTACCATACGTGTACCAACAAAACAAAAAAAAATTTTTTCAAAAAGGTCTATTGCTTAAATACTAGTTAACAAACAACAAAATACATACAAAATACGGATACTTTTTGAGCAGAAGGTATATACAATGAAATATATAATTTTTTTGTATACTATTTTAAGTGCCCTCTATATAAATAGCCAGGGTTTACATTCCAGATATCACAGATCGTAATTTCAATTGAACAGGATAATCTTTATGATTGCAGGTTGGTAGATCTAACATTCCGTTTCAGTCTAGAGGAATTTATTAAATAAGCGAGAGGCCTAGCCAGCGGATTTACATGTTTTTCGAGATTCAAAACATATTTCTGCTTTATTCTCAAGAGCTGCTTAGAAGGAATAGGTTAAGTTTTTCAGTGGTAAACTGCAGCAGTGCTTCATAGATGGAATTATATTAATACAGAAAATATTTATTTAAAAATATATCAAACTGCTTGAATATATATAATTCACAAAATTTTAATTGAACATATACTTTTTAATATCTTTATATCACCGAATAATAGTTTAAATAATGTTTTTCGTTTATATTATTTTTATATTATTTTGATAAGTAACAAATGCTAAACCATAAGGTTCTTAGAAGACATATATATGGTATAAAGAAATGAATATAAAAAATGTTTACAAAAATTATATAAAATTCTTATTATGAAAAAAAGTTTAAGGAAAAAATTGAAGCAATATCGATTACAGCTATTAAAATTAATTAAATTTGTTTCACATGTGGAGGCGAAATTTCTTCAAAACTACTGAAGTCCAGTAAATTGAAGTTTTGAAGTATAAATTTTTATACACCGAAGACGGGTACCCAAACCACATGGCAAAGTGGCCTTCTGGCAGTGCAAAAACTGGTCACTGGTGTCAGTTGTTGGTTGATCAGCAGCTGAACAAGCACACAGGTACCGGTTGTTTATACTCCAATAAGGATTCCTTAATACAAGTAGTATTATGTAAACAATTTTTTATTTGTTTTCTTTTAATAATTTTATTTTATTTTTTTTTATTTTTTTTTTTGGTCTTAAACTTTAATAGAGTAAAAGGTGTAAAAAAGAAATTAAATTGAACGCGGCGCATGCAGACGTTACGATTTTCGACTCGAATAAGCAGAATTTTTTCCAACCGCTCCTTTTGTGGGTTAATCAGAATATATATTTTTCGGTATTATTGGAAGCCTTGCAAATTACGTGGCACACTAATCGCTTGACCAGCAGTGCACAATAATAAGCAACACGACTGCAGCAACTGCACCAACTGCAGCGTCAGCAAAAGCAACAATAACAAACGCCAACTTTAATTTTACCGGCAACCAAAGTAACGGCAGGTGCAAAATATACTTTTTATTTTTCTGTTGTTTTTGTTGTTTTTGTTGTTTCTGTTGCAGATACAAAACGAAATATAACCTTTTTACCTGATTTAATCTTTGCCTTCACTTCTTACTTTTATCTTTTGTGTGCGATTGCGAGTATCATCTGTTCAGGGTATTGTGTTGTGAAGATACTTTGCGAGTTGTAATTGGGTTCGCTGCTGTTTTTCAGTTGGATACGTTTCGGTATGCTTCATCGCTCCTAGCCATTCGTGCACTCACTCAACATTTTCTCGATACTACTTAGTACGTACATGTGCTCAGTTAGAAACGTGCACTGCTGTTCAGTCAGCGTTCCACACGTCCTGATGTCTTTCTCATGATGGCTCGTTGCTTAGCACTGAGATGGATTTGGATTTGAATGACTCTATAGCAGGGTTTCTACATGTGCAGTCCGGCTTGAGTGTGCGTGATTGTTAAGAGTAAAAAATCATTAACTTGGCAGCTGTTTTTGAAGACAAAAATTATTTACTATTTCATTATGAAAAAGATATTTTTTATCTGGAATTTTTTTCTTCTTTCGATGGTTTAAGATGCAGAAACCAAATCTGTTAAGCGGTGTGGCCAAGCGTGCCAGATTGAATAAACAAAATTAACAGGACAGATAGAACAAAAGGAAGAAATACTTATGATCATTTAGGTCTTGAATTATGAAAAAATATTTTGATAGTGGAATGCATACAGAATTTCAGTTCAAAATAAAATATTTGACATTGAAATGGAAATTTGGTGTTTTAGGATAATGATTATGAGCTATGACTATGGGGACAATTGATTTTAAATTACCTTAGTTAATCTTAAACTGAATATATTAATATAGTATATATTATATACATTATACAATCATCATAAGTAGATTTTAAAGACAGCTCATAGTTATGGTACACTGATGGGTCCAAATTCGAAGACGGCTGCGCTGGAGTAGGAATTGTAGGGCCAAATTTGTAGAAGGCAGTAAGAATGGACCAAGTGACTTCCTTTTTTCAGGCGGTGGTCCACGCCCTGGAACTATCCGTTAGAGAATGCATACTTAGGGGCACTCGCGGCACCAACATATGCATCCTTTTAGACAGTCAAGGGGATCTGAAATCACTAATAGCATTCACATTTCAATCGAAGTGAATTTGGAACTGATTCATTCTTCTCAACATAATATCGACGAAAAATTCTGTGACTGTTTAGATACCGGCAGATGAAAGGCATAAAGGAAATGAAATGGAGAATGAAAAAAGCAAGAATGAAATGGAGAAAGGGAGCAAAAACAGCTTTCATAGGCCCTGAACCCTTTTCCGGTGTCAAGAACAGCTTCAAACCAGCTTAGTACGCGAAAGGGAAAAATAACATATAAAGGTTGAAGCTGTTCTAAACTTTAGCAGAACAGATATCAAATTTTACAAGAAACTGCTAACAGGCTACTGTAGATTGCAATACCAACGATTTCTGCCGAGACTGTTAAGAGCAATAGGAAACAGTAGAACACGATCTAAATGACTGCCCAGGCGCTCAGATAATTGATAGTTCATATGAAATATCAGATAATTTAATATCTAAACTAAAATTGGATACTAACAACTGATTTTTAGTGGTACGTTTGCTTTATTCGAGAACAAACATACTTCTTTCTTATAGAGCCATGACAAAGCTCCAGTTAGCAGATAACTGGAATTTTGGTAAAGTTCTTAAACGGCAAGAATATCTGATCATCGTTGATAACAACGTCAATGGTTATAGAGTCATGACAAAGCTCCAGTTAGCATATAACGGGAGGTTTGGACACAAAAATTGACAAATCCAGATTTATAATTATCGTTCTCAAACAAATTATCCCCAGAATCGCCCATTAATCATATTTTAGTTTTTTATTTTAAATAATTGTTGCTGATATTCGATTTCACCAATAAACTAATTAAATATATTATAGACTTATATTATATTCATTGCTTAATTTATTGACAAGCAAATTTTAAAAACTCCAATTTTAATTCTATAAGACTCTTTAATTCTTTATAGTACTTTTATTTGATGGATGGCTTTAGATCACTATTTAGATTATTATATCTAATCATAATCTCTCCATAATATTCTTTCTTCTGAAGGTACAAAGTTAATATGAATTTGCTGTATGTAACAAAATCTGTGAAACAGTGCAAGGAGCATTAGGTGATCCTCTACGATTATTTTTGATCTTAGTGTGTGGGTTAAAGCAAAATTCGGCGTGGTGAATTGTTACCTAATCGAGCTATATTTTGCTAAAGGTTTCTTTGGCAGGAGTGGATGAGCATACGAGAAGAGTATTCTAATTATCTATGAACGTGATAGCGAGAGAGGATGTAGAACATATGCATCAATGTTAAGTTGATGGTAAACATATTTAAACTCAGATTGGTGGCATTTAGAGCCCCAAACCTGCTGTCCTTCTGCGCATACACAGACCCAGAATCGGTCCATAATAACAAAGCACGTCTCAAGGAAATCTTTGAATTAAAAAGAGGCACTAGAATATAGGCAAATCAGTGGAAGATTAAGATATGATTTGCAAGCGCTAAAACATATGGCAGCTAGAATCAGGACTACTTATCTATATGTGCTGTACCATCTGCTTCTTTAAAAGCTATAGTAAAATATATTAAAAAATATTATATAAATTCTTGAATCATATAATTGCAAAATTTTTTTTTTTATTTTAAAAAAATTAAAAGAATTGTAAAATTTCCAGACCACACAGAAAATTTTCTATGTAAATGATTTTGTAAATAACATATATTTTGCACTGCATTTCTTTGAATACTACATAACTTAATTTTTTATTAACTAGGAATTCATTAAAAGGAATTAAAAAATATTTAGTATTTTTTTCCAGTTTTTTGAAGTTTTTCGTAACGACTTTTGTTAAACGCTCGAGATTGACGTTGTTATGGTGACGTGCTCCACCTGCGCTGATGCAAAAATGCACCTGGCATATTAAAATAATCAAGTCATGCACACTCTTATCTTCTTCTTTTATTCCACCCGTAGAATAACTGCAGGACACCGTCTTTTGATTTATATTCCTTGATGTCCTTGTTTGTATCGCAACTGCTTTACTTAGCACTGACAACTGTAGTTCAGATAAATGAGAGCAAAAAATAAAATTTTATGATTTTGCAATTTTAATTTTGCAGCTGTGCGTGTCCGATTTTTGCACTGAGCATGCGAGGAGAAGTGATGGATTTTATCCTGTTTTATTTTACACCTGCAACTATTTTTGATAGATACTTTGATTCCCTTGAAAACATTATACTTTCAAAAAAAAAATTAATAACTGACTCTCAAGTAATATATAGTCAGGCAGTATTAATTTTGTTATTATACTGTCGATTGCTTATTTATTATTATAATGAATTCTGGTAATACACAGAATATAAAATAATTTTAATTGATCAAAATTATTTTTAAACAATTTTTTATTTATTTTGTTTTTTATATACATAAATTTATAATATTTTTATTGGTTGCGCACAAATCACTACATTGTTAAATAAAAATTAATTTTTTTATTTTTTAAAGTTTTGTTTGATTTTGTACATTGAAATAATGTACAATAGAAAATAAAAAACAAAAAAAAAATTTTTTTCTCCTTATTCTCCAGATTTAGTCCCCTGCGACTATTTTCTGTTTCCAAAACTAAAGAAATGGCTGGGCGGTAAGAGATTTGAGTCGAATAAAGAAGTCATTACTGAAACAAACGCGTATTATGAGAGCTTTAAGAAAACCTATTATTTGGAGGATATAAGAAAATTAGAAAAACGCTGGACTAAATATATCGAGCTAAAAGGTGATTATGTAGAAAAATAAAATGTTTATTTGCCGAAAAAAAATTTGTTTTATTCAAAAAGTCACTGACTTATCAAACAGTCCTCGTAAAATAATATGCATATAATATGAATATTGTAAGTTTTGTTGTATTCATTATGTTTGAGTAATAAGTTGCTAAAAGGGTAGTACGAATAGGTTGTGTGTGTTCTAACGGTCAATAAATAACTTAAACCAAATGGAGTAAAGAATTGTGGTAAAGAAATAGTGAGTGAGGGATGACTCAACGGACAGTGACATTGGGAGGCATACTTTACGACCGACAAGAACCAAATATATGGCACGAGTTTTAGTTTTGGTGATGTCCACTGTGGATCACTGATGCTAAGACCCAACCACAAGACCAGCAAGAATTCCGGCCTTGCCACCGTGCCATGGAGGGCATCTGAAGACCCGATCTTAACAAGTTTGACACAATATACTTTATTTTTATTTATTATATTTATTTTTACTATTTAGAATGAATCTAAATATAAAACCTTTTAAAATAAATGTAAAGCATGTTAGTGGTATTTTTTCCAGAGAGGATTAATGCTTCATTTCTCATAAAATGTTTATTTAAAAATAAAAAATTGGCTAATAATAATATATATCATTCCGTAATATATTTTAGAGTACATGGAATATTTTTTAAATCAATTTTTAATAATATCAGTTATCAAAATATATATTAACTTTAACGGAATAAATTACGTCAACATTTATGTTATTTTAAAAATAGCTTTTACATTTCTTTTAGTGCTGTTACTTGATACTTTGGTTATTGCTGCGATTTATTTATCAACATTTATGGTTTTTTTAATGTATATACGCTCCATGCAGACTACTGATTGCAAAGGTAAGAGAAGTAGCAAAATTAATTTGAACTTAAATAAATGTGAGTAATATTTATTGTATCAATTATGTTTTATGCAATTATTTGCAAAAGAATGGACAATAATCCACTGTGACTTAAAAAAATTGCCAAGTTATCCATGGTTTTTTAAGTTGACGTGACGAATTGAAGCTCTTATTAAAGCTGAGATCCGGTATGGTATCCTCAAGAGAGTTTTCTAAGTCAAACTAATAAATTCAAGCTCTTATTACATCTATGAATTCGTCTTGGCTATACATCCCAGATCTTAATCGATTCAATCAAAGTTGGAAGCAAATTGATTCGTTTCCTGAAAATCACACAACACGAGCAAATAAGCTACACTGAAGCTTACTCTTCATTTTACAAAATCTGCAAGTTGCGGTGTCTTCAGGCTCTATTTGTCAAATTTGCTAGTTAACAAGAACATGTCCAGTTAAAAAACGAGTGATTATTCTCGACATCATCATATTTAAAATGAAAAGTCTCCGTTCTGTTCTTTGGACTATCGCAGGACTTCTGAGATCAGTCAGGCTTTTTCGAATATCTTATATTCTAAGTTTCTAAACATTCTGAGTTCACTCAGGCTTTCTTGAACACATTACATCCTGTTCTTCTAAGTACTTTTTCTGTTTAAGAGGTAAGAAATGAGTTATTTGTAAAAAAACGTTTTCATCTCGCCTCTCAAGCTTTTCAGCTTTTTCGTTGCGGTCAAATCTCTCATTTCTCAAATCTCACCAGTTATGTTGATAAGTGCTACTTTATAGCAGCCAATTAAGACACTAGAGTTGTCCAGCTGTTGACCAATTTGGATTAAGTAAGGATTTGGGTTGAATGGATTGATTTGGATTGAAAGGATTTTATAGCCGCCTGCCTCTCCGAATCTATAAAAGCGATAAAGTTTTATATAGCATATATTAGATATTAATGGCACGCACTTCTACCTGAAAAACTGGAGGAAAAGTTCTCAATTGATTGTTTCATTGTCATATCATTGTCCATTTTCATGCTTTGATCCATCGTTGAACCCCACCGCTGGAAATTTCCCGTTCTTCCATTCACTTCTTTTGAGTAAACCGTTTGGAAGCTACATAACGAGAAGTGTTTTAAAGTAGTATATCTAAATCGGGAGAAAGAGTTATTACGGGTATTTTGTCAAGACATCGGAATAAATGAAACACAATTTTACTTACTTTTCTTATTCTTAAAATATTGTGCAACTAGTTGAAACTTCATTCGTTCTTTTTAAATTACGTTTTTTGGAATCAAAAATATCTAGAAGTAATTAACCTAGTCAATAATGAATATATTTTCAATGTCTGGTCTAGTAATTGTGAGGGCACAGCTTCATCTTAAAGTATGTGCCAATTTGAAATAATATTCTTGTAAGGTTTATATTAAAGATATCTCTAATATCGTCAGTTCAGTCAAATGGCGCTATCCTAAGAAGTGTTTAAGTATCCTTTTCCCTCTTCTTGTCTGTAACTTCTGCATATCTGGTGCAAGCAAATTTATAATTTTTCGGCATTGGTGCTCTGTCTAGTAGGACTTTCGTTCTTGATGGATTGCAGTTGGGTTATATTTGGTATTATTTTTCATTGTTGAAATTATATTCAAAATACTTGTAACTATCTTCAGTTTCAAAACCTCTTCTGTCAAATGGCACTATCCTATCAGGGCGCGGCATTCACGATAGAAGTTTTTAATTGTTCTTTTTCCCTCTTCTTGTCTGTAACTTCTGCATATCTGGTGCAAGCAAATTTATAATTTTTCGGCATGGTTACCCTGTCCAACAAGACTTTCGTTCTTGAAATAAAATATTCTATGTAATATTTTTCATTGTTGAAATAATATTCAGTTCCAAACGCTCTTCAGTCAAATGGTGCTATCCTACCAAGGCGCGGCAGTCAGAGGTCTTTAATTGTTCCTTTTTCCTCTTCTTGTCTGTAAATTCTGCATATTTGGTGCAAGGAAGTTTCTAATTTTTTGGTATGGGTGCTCTGTCTAATAGGACTTTCTTTCTTGATAGATTGTAGTTGGGCTGTATTAGGTAATATTTTTGAAATTGTCAACATTTCATATATAGAATTAATAAATTTTAATTTCATATTAATAAATTTTTAAATACTTTATTATTTAATAATTTTTTTTTTTGTGAGATATAAAGAAGTGATAGAAGAGATATCGCCTCTTGGGCAATTAATATAAAATCATGGTTTATTTGTGCTTATATAAAAAAAATTATATAGAAGAATATATATTGATAAATGAAGTCAGTTATAAATAAAACAATACCGTTATTCAATTAAATCATTATTAAAATTCTTTAAAAAATATATATAAAATACATTACTATATTTTAAATATTATATATGAACTACCACTATTTTTTATATTTTTAATTAAATATACTTAAATAGTATATATACTCTTTTTACATACTTTCATATACGAGAGCCATTTTTCAGAGCACTTGACTTGTCGCATCAGTAGTGACTCGACGAGTTGACTTTGAAATAAAATGTGCCATAATTACATAAAAATAAAAATGCACGTGCGGTCAATGTTCCACAACATTTCCCACCTATTTTTGACCACAACATAAACTGCACAAAAGTGCAGCACTGCGTAAACATTTAAGCCCTTAACCTCATTGACTGCATAACAGGGAAAAAAACACGTAAAGCGAAAATAAAACCAAAATGTTAAATTTGCTGTTGGCAAATTTCATTGCAGTCTTAATGTCATTGTGTCTGTAAACCGAAAACTTCCACAGGCAAGCATTAAACTAAAAAAATATGCTTAAACCGTTCCTTGTGCGAAAAATAAATATGGAAAAAAGTATTCAACAGAAAAAAGGGGCGAAACTTGCACACCCTCGTTCAGAGTAATTAACATGTCTCGTAAAATTGCTCTGCAGGGCGAAGCGCTGCATTTGAATACATTATGTGCAGTCAACCGAATGCGCATTTAATGTTCACCACTAATGTGACCAAATGTGAAACTAAAACAAAGGGTTAAGAGTGCAAATATGAAAATAAAATATCAACAATATGTGTACGTCTGCCCTCCGCACAAAGTGTATTAACAACACTGATGTGACATGGCATATAGACCAAAATACTGAAATGCAAAGTTTGCTCTTAGCCAACAAAAATGAAATTACCATAATAATTATACTTTGGCTGTGGTAACAGAATGTAACCAAAATGAAAACAACAACACACAAAACACAAACAATTAAAAATAATAAAACACAACAAAAACAATATTGGCACATATATATCAGTTGACAGTTGTGCATCTGTCGTTTTGCCAACACACACACGCAAACGAGTCAATGGCTTAAGCCTTTAACAGTTAATGTTGCTTTCATAACAGAACTCATGCGAAGAGAAAAACAATGTACTGTAGTGCACTGTGCTTACTCTTTGTAAACAAAGTAATTCACATTTTAAAGTTATGCTCTTAACAGTGGTATGTACATACTTCAAATAGAGTTTGTTTCCTAACATTGTTGAGACAGCCACTTATTAACATTTAAATTCTATGCACTTAACAGTAAAATGTGTTTTAAGGTGAGTTAATAGGTGATCAAAATTTTGTTTATAAACTAACTTATGGTTTTCGCAATTGTCGAGAAAATTTTGTGGTTTTCTATTGCTTCTACAATGAGTAAAATACCAACTTTAACTCTGAGGCATTCTAAGAAAACTTCAGTTTTCATATTTACTTAATTCTCTTCAATAAGTACTAGGTAGAGGGTTTACGTACATAATGTAATCTTTCTATTTTCATTCTTGTTAAATGTTTCCTTCATAATAAACGCATACTTTGTCTTTCTGCTACAGTTTTTCAAATAAACGTTTAAGCGAAATACACACTTAAAATATATATCTGTGGGCTAAATTGTTATTACTTACCACGCCTCCGCCATTCACAACATATTTATCCGCCAAGTAAATAGGTTCCACATTACTTATACTTATGGACATACTCAGTTCCTGTGCATCCTATGTCGGCCTATTCATAAGCCATAGAAAAATAAAAGTCGTGTGCAGCAGTTAAACTATTCAGGATCCTCCATCCATCAGAATTGGTAATGATCCAATTGAGCAGTGGTGCAGATAAAATCGTCTCGGCCTGACTGAGGAAAGTTAAGTCAGCTTTCGGACAGTTAAGTAATGTGTGGAAGTCTAAGCAAATAAGTACTCGCATTCGAACTCGAACGTTAAATCAATGCAGTATTACGAATGCGAAACGTGGAAAAACTCTGCCTCTATTTAATCGTGCATCCAAACATTTATAAACAAATGCTTAAAAAAAATATTGAAAATATGGTGACCGGAGAGCATATACAATACTGATCTCTGGGAACACACGGAACAAACACAAGTCGCCATTGATACAGAACGTCCGCGTCTTTGGTGGAAGGACCAGGGAAGCAACGATTTGGGGTGCTCGGTATTATCACTGTCTATAGCAAGCTACTCATCTGATTGGCTGGCGGAGGGTGCTCGTCGCCCCCAAGTACAACTACGTCTGCAATGGACAACTAAATAAGGAATATTTCATTCTATTTCTTTTTCATGTTCTTACGACCTTATTTTTCAATCATCTTTCACTTCACAATGTAAGGTCCGCTCTTGGTCGCATGTGTGCAACTAGAATATCTGACTCTACACTAACATTAGGTAATCGCACAACACGTTTTTCGATCAATAATTTCGCACCATTGGAAGAGTCGTTGAAAATAATTTTCTATCTTTAAATGTTTCCGAGGAAAAAATAAAAAAACCGTAGCCTGGGATGATTCGTATTTATTAAAACATACTTTTTCAGAAGTTATATATATTCGAAGTGATTTTGAAGCTGCACAAAAGCATGGATTCAAGTGGGTTGATGATAGTCGTCCCACAAAAAAAGAATTCTTTTTCGTTTTCAAGGTAATGATTACAATTAGTCCACCTGAAGCACTTTATGTTCAAAGTGATTTTGAAAGTACTTACAAGCATGGATGCAAGTGGGCTGATAACAGTACAGCAAAGAAAGGGTAACCTTTTTTTACTGTGCTGATATCAGCCCACTTGCATCCATGCGTGTAAGTACTTTCAAAGTCACCTTGAACATAAACTGCTTCAGGAGGAGTAATTGTAATCATTTCCTTGAAAACGAAAAAGAATTTTTTTTTTGTGGGACGACTATCATCAACCCACTTGAATCAATGCTTTTGTGTAGCTTCAAAATCACTTCATCTATAAATAACTTCTGAAGAAGTTTGTTTTAATAAATACGAATCCTCCCAGGCTATGGTTTTCTTGTTTATTCCTCGGAAACATTTATAGATAGAGAATCATTTCCAGCGACTCTTCTCCAATGGCAAGAATCTATTGAGCAATAAACGTGCTGTACGACCGTCGAATGCAAATGAAGATTCAGATATTCTTGTTGTGAGCATGCGACCAAGATCCGCTATACATCGTGCGATGTTTTGATTTTTCTTTGTAGAGAAAATCCAGCATCCTTCAGAAGGCAGTTTGTCGAATAATCACGATGATGTTTCTTAATTTTTCGCTTCAATTCCACAAATATTGTTTTTTTGAAATTTTTCATAATAAATTTTTGACGTAAAAAATTATAAAAAATAGAAGAAAATATTTTGTAACCGACTCTTCTCCAAAATATTTTAAAATGAATTACAATGAAATTTGTTTGAATTGTAATAAAAAAACGCCTACTTTGTTAAAATTTTTGAAAGTAGAAGAGTTTGAGAAAAATGACATTTACTTTATTTGAAATGAAAAATTTTTATTAATAATTTTACAATTTTTTTAATGTGCTCTTTGTATTAAGTAATACAGAAATGATTGAAGACAGTCTGACTTTGGGAATAATCGTCAGAAATGTCTTCGGAATTATGTGATAATTTTAAGGAGGTGGAAAGCCCACATTATAATTAAATCCTCTTAGAATTTAACACTATAGCATGTTTTTGCTACTGAACAAAAAATCTTTAGTATTTTAGAAGTAAAATTAGCTTCTTTTATACCAAAGTTTGTTATATATTGACTTACGGTATCCCAGCCTCAACATTCAACATTGAAATTTTTTAAAGACTCTAGTCTAAGACTCTAAGGCAAATATTTAGCGCTCTATGGCATGTAGCTAACGTTCAAATTAATCGTGACCTCAAGCAATTTTGGTAATAGATGAACTTAAAACTGTAGCCTTAGAAATACGAACGAATACAGATTAACCAAAACAATCTTGTTTCAAGCTTGTCGTTCTCAAAAATTTTTGTAAGGCTGCTGAAAAAAAAACGTTATTTCATATTTTATAATAAAATTTTAATTTCAAAAAGAGTAGTACTCCATAAAAAATGTAACTACTTTATTAATGAATTATATTTTATTTATTTATTTGTATAAATAAATATATATCTTTTTTTTCTTCTTATTTGGCACTATAGTCCAGTGTGAACCTTGGCCTCCCTTATGATCTGCTTCCATCTGCCCCGATCTTCTGCTAATTTCTTTCAGTTCAGTACTCCAATCTTTCTTGCATCACCATACACATTCTCATCCCATTATGTTCTTGGCCTACCTCTGTGCCTGGTTGTCATCAGCTTCGTGTTGTATATGCTGCTCAGCTTTGCCTTCGGTCACATTTTTGTTATATGAGCAGCCCATTATAACCTTTGCTATTTAATGTATCTCAATATATTTTCGTTTCTTAATAGTTCTTTAATTTCATTATTTGTTCACTAAAATTAATTTTTAAGTTAGCTAAGAATGAGGAACTGGAGGCCCTAAGTTAATTATATTGTCTGAAACATTTCTTCAAAAAAATTGTTAAATGCCACAAATTTACTTTAACAGAATATGTTTTGAAATTAACATAAAAAAAGTTTAATTACTGTATCATAAAGAAGCAATTGATTCCAGCTTAACATTTTCTCCCCAACATTTGTACTTAACAGTCATATGTACTTTAAACTTAGTTTTTTTTTTTAATATTGTTGAGAAAACAAATTTTTAACAGTAACTACCTCAACTATAATAATTATAAACTCTCATTACTGTTTTATACAGATAACATTTACAGAAATAAGCAATTCTAACAGAACATTTTCTACCTAACAGTACTGTAAAGGTAACCTGGTAATAGCTTGATAACTGCTAAACTTAGTTTATTATTTTTTTTACTCTTCGGCATAACATTTCTTTGCTTCTCTCTTATAAAACCAACAGTTGGGCTGTTAATGCTTAACAGTATCTGATGCCACTCTGGCTCAAACAACCTGTTTGCAACACACGACACAACTAAACAAGAAAAATGTATAAAAGGACGATTATGCTACGCGGGACTTCAGTCCTGTAACGTTTGCCGATTACTGCGTGTCTTATCTTCAAGCGGGAACGGTCGTACTGATTTTTAATATTAAAATCATAAAATTTAAAAAAATTTTTTAAAATAAAATTAAATTCATGTTTGAACTGAAGTGAAGTGAAGATTTAACAAAAAATAAGAACGTTTGACAGTGAATTTAAAAGAGTGTTAACAAAACATAACACAATAAATTAAAAATGTTAACATTATTACAGTGTTGTAAACCGTGTTAATAATTAATTTTTTAATAATAATTAATTTCCCAAACTTTACTTTCTCTAAGTTCATTTGTCTGTTCCAATTTTTTTTTTTTTGGACTTTTAACGTGAAAGTGCACAATGTTATTGCAAAACACAATTAGCCTAACGGCACAACGCGGTCTGTCTACGGTCCTTACAGTAATTATCCTACTCCATCTATGCACACGTCTCGACGTGGTTAAAGCGAACTCGATTAAGGATGTGAATAATGTGTTACGCGATGTTGCGGCAGCCGCCATGATGAGTGACGGTAGTGGTGGCGGTCGCTTTATACGCAGCAATGGTGAAGCTGCAAATGATGTTGCAGCAGAAATGTTGCGTAGCACCGAAAGGACACAGAAAAATAAAAAACATGTATCGGAAGAAACTAGTGTTGAACTCCTAAGATTTATTGATGATGATGATAATAATGATGTTAATGATGATGAAGCTGATAATGATATTATTGAGGATTATGAACATAATGCTTACGATAATTCAAATGAAAGTGCTGTAAAAGTGAAAGCGAAGGATTTTGGTAGTACAACAAGCGCTACAATAAAATCGAAACGTGTTGTTGTTGTTAACAATGTTGACAGTAATTCTGACGATTTATCGCTTAACGATCAAGTGCGTTTATTAACGAAACAATTGAATGCGTTAATGACACGTCGACGTGAGGATTACGAAATGTTGGAACGTAATTTACGCAAATCGCTAAGGATTACCGCAGACGCTGCCGCTGATACGGATTTAAGGAACGAAGTAGAACAGTTGAGGTTTGTATTTAAATATGAATTTGTGTATTATTTGATTGTGTGACTTATGTTTTGTCGTCGTAATGAGCAATACATTCCAAATTTATTGGATTTATGTGATGGGAATCCTCAATTCGTTATAGAGTAGGACTTGATTGAAAATTATGCGCTTTTTGACGAAAAGTAAAAACAATTGAAAATGTATACTTTGAGAATTTGATTCAGAAATTTTTCTTTTTGTATCAAATGTGAATAGAGTAACTGTTAACACAGCTAGATATTAACCAGATAAACAAAAAATATCGGATATATTCTCTATTATAAATCTTACCATAAGATTCGAATCGTGGTCTGCTTGAAGACGGTAACTTAATTTTAAATCTTATTTAAAAAAACTCTTAAAAGTTTAAAATTTAGATTAAAAGTTAAAATTTAAATTTACTAACTTAACGTTGTAAATTTAATAATTACAATAAGACAATAATACAATAAGATAAAGACTAAAGTAACGCAAATTAATATTACCAAATTTGTTTTAAGTTGCTTAATTAATAGAGCGATACATTCAACAGTAGTGAATTCCAACAACAAAATTTGTTTATTTTAAATTAATTAAATTTTTGGCTAATCACACAGCGGTACAATTAATTAAAAATAATAAAATTTTGTTGTTACAATAGTTTCTGCTAAGTAAAATAGTCATTTGCGTCATAATTGATATCCAAAATCAAATTTAATACAAAATTATAATCGAAACGGATATGAGTAAAAATATTGAATAAAAATATTCAATTTCAAGTCTGGCTTGTAGAACTCATAGAGTAGCATTAGCGATTTCCTCCGCATTAGATTCCTAGATTAGGTTCTATACACAGAAAAGGATAATATAAAATCATGCAATAAATAATCCCTCTACAGAAGAATAGTATTCGTATCTTATAATTAAAAATAACTTAAATTAATTGATTTAATTATTCTACAGTTGGTAGAATTTCACAGAAAATAACAAAATTCAATTTTCGATCATAGACGTCAACGTAATCCTTTTGGCTAATGACTCGAGTTTCAAATTTGACAGGCAACTAGTTCAATCATTGGTACATGTAGTTTAATAAAATTATTCACAAACATATATTTAAATATAAATATATTACAAATATATAAATATATAATAAAAATATATGATATATATATTTAAATATAAACTATAAACAAACTATAAACACTGATGATAAGTACTTGGCAACACTCGAAACAGCGTGTTGTATGATCAGCCAAATTTAAATAAATTAACTAAAATTTTTGTCTTTGTCTTTTCTTTGCTATTTGAATCTGTCTAAGATATAAGACCACTGTTAATGAACTGATAATTTGTTAAGTTACTTGAATTCAACTGAATGAATTTAGTTTTTATTTAGTACGTTTTTAGGAAAGTATTTTCTTAATAGTTTGTCAGACTATTCAACGGTAATGGAGGGAGGAGATTCGTTAAATTACTTGAATTCAACTATATGAATTTATTTTTTATTTAGTACGTTTTTAGGAAAGTACTTTCTTAATAGTTTGTCAGACTATTCAAAGGTAATGGAGGGAGAATATTCGTTAAATTACTTAAATTCAACTGGATGGATTTAATTTTTATTTAGTACGTTTTTAGGGAAGCTACTTTTTTATATTTTTTTATATTTTTTATAGTATTTTAAATTAACGGCATAAACCGAGTTTTTATTTCTGCAATTTTCTTGTGAGAAATGTGACAGCAAAACGGTGAATAGTCCCCATTTATGGGTAGCAGTAATTTGATTATATTTTCCTTAACCCAATTTAAGTTCAGAATATACTTATCATATTATTGTGATTACAGGTTTCAGCTGGATTTTTTAATGATTTTTGTTATCGGTACCACTAAGTTTGAGTTAACAACATACAGTTATGTGTTCTCTATTTTGACTCAAATAGATAAAGAAATTTGCTGTAAAAATTTTGTACGTACTTCCAAAAACCGCTCAAAATAGGCGAATTTTTAGTCTTGGCAACCATACGATTTGAGCTGCTTATTATTTAAGCGGTCAAGTCAAAGAAGTTGTACTGAATAAGTCAAAGTGTTATTACTTCATATATTATTTTTAAAATAAGCGGTGTTTCTTTTGTGAAATGCTTACAAAAGAAGAGACCTATTGTTAAGCATTATTTATCTCAGAATTAATTTTATATTATATACTCTCATAAAACAGTTGAATCAAAGAACCCAATTTAATTTATTAATTTATTCTGTATAATTAACAGTAAAATAATAAATATTTGGTTTTAATTCACATTTTGCCAACATTTTTTTGACAATTGTGTATCTTATTTATTTTGTATATGTATGTAAACCTTTTTTATATATGTAGTCCTATTACAAATGTAATACGATTTGTAATATAGGGCTAATTTAGGCAATAACATGCTATATTATTTGTTTGAATAAGAGCGTCCTAATTTTATGTA
>NC_051847.1:235339244-235348149 GCF_002237135.1 Teleopsis dalmanni | reverse complement strand
TTAATTTTTATTTAGTACGTTTTTAGGGAAGTTACGACATAAACCAAGTTTTTATTTCTTTAATTTTCTTGTGAGAAATGTGACAGCAAAATGGTGGATAATCAGCAATTATGGGTAGCAGTAATTTGATTATATCTTCCTTAACCTAATTTAAGTTCAGAATATACTTATCATATTATTGTGATTACAGGTTTCAGCTGGATTTTTTAATGATTTTTGTTATCGGTACCACTAAATTTGAGTTAACAATATACAGTTATGTTTTCTCTATTTTGTGTATAAAAAATTGGCTAAAATAGATAAAACGACTTTGCTATATAAATTTTGTACTTACTTCTAAAATCCGTTTATAATAGGCGAATTTTAAGTCTTGAGCTGCTTATTATTTCAAGTCAAAGAAGTTGTATTAAATAAACCAGCAGTGTTGTTGTTTCAAATATTATTTTTAAAATAAGCGGTGTTCTTTTGTGAAATGCTTACAAAAGAAGAGACCTATTGTTAAGCATTATTTATCTCAGAATTAATTTTATATTATATACTTTCATAAAACAGTTGAATCAAAGAACCCAATTTAATTTATTAATTTATTCTGTATAACTAACAGTAAAATAATAAATATTTGGTTTTAATTCTCATTTTGCCAACATTTTTTTGACAATTGTGTATCTTATTTATTTTGTATATGTATGTAAACCTTTTTTATATATGTAGTCCTATTACAAATGTAATAGGATTTGTAATATAGGGCTAATTTAGGCAATAACATGCTATATTATTTGTTTGAATAAGAGCGTCCTAATTTTATGTAATAACCTTCAACTTCTTTCAACTTCACTAACCCACAAAGCACTTAATAAATTTTATCAAAAACTTATCTTAATTTCGAAATTTATGAACTGTTAAACTTTCCTCGAATAAAATAGTAAAATAGTATGTACATACCTGCAATAAAAATAAACACATTAACTTAGTAATGCGATGGCAAACTAGAGGAAGCGAAAAAATTTATATAAGAAAATAAATTGCTCCCACGCAGAAATAAGTAACCAACCGTACATAAAATAATAAAAATAATAATAAATAAAAATAAATAAATAGGAAAAAGTAAAGCAAAAAAAAAAAAATACAATAAAATATAGTGAGATAAAAATGCAAGTGAGCTCTTGAAGCCGCACATAAGAAGTTAAAACAAATTGGCAACAGTTGGTAATAATACACTTAAAAGGACTAACAATACGTATATCCTCGCCATATGCGCTGCTGCCAACCTCATATGCGCTGCTGCCCGCATACTCCGTACGAATATGTGGGTAAGCGTTCGCTTAGCGATTTGCTTGCGCTTCCGGTTGTTTTCGTCCTTATAATGACATCGCATAGGATCGCAAGGATGTGTTTATGCATGTGTGTAAGTGTTGGTGTTAGTGATATATATGCGTTAGGTGTGTGCGTCTATTGGTGTGTTCTCCTGTTGGCATGTGCGAATTCTCGCTTTCGGTTGTCTCTGTTTTGTAGCACGTCATGTTGTTAAAATACAAGACATTAAAATATATCTTCGGTTTATTGTATCCGTTACCGAACATATATGACAACAACTGACGCTTCTTTATTTGTGCGTTTGTGTTCTGTGTTCTGTGTAGGAATGTACAATGGCTTACCATATCCCATCTATAAGATGTGAAGCCATGCCAATATTCCTCTTCCATGCAAATAAATGTGATCATAAAATTGGTTGACAACATACGATATAAAGCCTTAGCAGGATACACGGGGTGTGGTGTGGGGCTATTTATGTTTAGTAGAATAAAAAACTTAAGTGCATGACAAAGTTTATTAATATTTTTATTTACTTTTTACTACTTTGGTGTTTATGATTTTGTTTATTTCAAAATATTTCGCTTTACATCAATAAATTTTTTTAACAAAAAAATTTGGAACTAAAATGAAAGTTTTCATTATTTTTGTTAGGAAATATCTGTAATTAAAATACTTAAGAAAATGTAACTTAATTATTATTAGAATTTATTTGTGCTCTAAATATAATTATTACTGTGTTAATTAGGTAACATTGAAATTAAAAGCTCAAATACATATGAGTATCATTACTATTATTATTAACATATTAATAGTCAGAGGCTATAATAATAGTCAATTATACAGTCAGAGTTAATTAATTAACTTAATATATTCAAACAATTATTATTATTTCGCAGCCCAAAATAATAATAATTGACATAAACTCTAAACAAACTATAAACACTGATGATAAGTACTTGACAACACTCGAAACAGCGTTGTATGATCAGCCAAATTAAAATAAATTAACTAAAATTTTTGTCTTTCTCTTTTCTTTGCTATTTGAATCTGTCTAACTTTTAAATAGTTTCTTTTTGTCATAAAAGAGCGTCACTCTCGGCAAAAAAAATTAACATATTATATATTATTATTTGAAGTACTTCAGTCGGATTAGAGTCGGATTTTTCCAAGTCCGATTTCTTTAATATATTTCTTTAGTATATAACGTATCTTTTCTAGTCTTGAATTCGAACAATATGTAAACATGTTTTTAAGTGTTCCTTTTATAGTCCTTGAAAATGTCTTTAAATAGAGTTTTTTAGTCTTGCTTAGCACTTACACCTCTGTAATTTTTCTTTCTGTACGCAGGCTAAGAGCCCGTATGTTATAATAATAATGGATACTAATAAAGATCACAATGGTGTTAAGACTTTACCATATTAATTTTATATTTAATTACTTCTACAACAATTCCTGATGTACAAAGTAGAAAATATTTATGAGCGATTTTGCTTAATTTGCTTAATTAAGCAAAATCGATTCAAGCTTAATTTGGTGTTAAGCAAAAAGATATCAGAAATAGATCCTTGCTATCTTCTTGTAACTTTATTATCTTTATTATTATATCTATTACCTATTATTATCTTTATTAGCTATTATAATCTCTATTATTATGTAGTTTCTTTGTTCACTATCTCATAAACAAACTTACTTAAGTGCATTTATACGAAAGAAACATACTTAAAGCCATACAAGAAGAACCATACTTAAAGCCATTCTGATTATGTTAGGAAAATCTTATTAATATAGGTTAAAAAAATATTGTTTGATTTTTTAAATCACATAAAAACTCTAAAAAGTGTTTAGTTTTGCGATGGAACTTATTTTTCCCTTTTCTCTTTGTAAAAGTATCGAGTTCTTTCATTTATCTGAGAAAGCCATTTAGATATCACATTCTTTGCAATTATTGGTAGGTTGTAATTATTGAAAAATTATAGGTATGTATATATGTCTAAAGTCAGGCATTTTAAAACCAGCCGAACGTATTGATAAATGCAAGTATCTGTTCATCACTAATGTTGCATATATCAGCAAGTATATTAAAGAATGGGGAGCTTCATAACTTAAGCGTAGTTCTATATAAAAACCAAGTTGTTAGACATATAGACATAAGAGGTGTTTCGGTGTCTTCCCCTCGAGTGCCGACAGACATCTACTACAAGAGATTCGACAAGGCAGGTGAAGTCTGCTGCCATGTAGTACTATAGTCTGTTGTCACGTTAGGGACAATATTATTTTTGATACTTCCGAGATGTTTTATTGTATTGATTCAGAGAATTAATTGCGAGTGCAACTACTTTTATTACTATTTTTCGGTTTATTTTCACTGAGAGAGTGCAACTACTTTTATTACTATTTTTCGGTATATTTTCACTTGAATTTACTAACAGTAATTAATTTTAAAACATATTTAAAAAAATAGCTCAGATGTTACCAAAAAATTGAATTCAGTGTTCAATTGTTGTCATTTTATATGAAATAGACTCTAATAAAAGCATTAATTTTTCCACTAATTCCAAATAATAAAATTCAGCTTTAAGGAGCTCTTTCTTAACAGAACCCTCTTCTAATATTATTTTACTTAACTATTAGCTATACCTAGTTTATATAGCTGACTTGAACACATTTTAGTTTATTCTATGGTTGATATGAATTTTAATAAAGAATTCATAGAAGTACATACGAATGGGTGATATTAAATATATATCATATTTTCCTACTTAAGCACAGTACTGAATAGTAATGCAAGTATTGAGTACTTACTGTATTTATCTCTTATGTGATAATAAATGATATTTAATACTAAATATTTGTATATCCTTCCATGCTTTATTATATATGTTTATGTCGACCATAACTTTTACATGTAATTTATATTCTATATATAAATACATATAATCCGTACCGGTCATTTTATTGAATCAATAAATTGTACTGAATATGTCATGAATATTGTTAAGTATTGTTTTGGAAAACAAATAAATTTTGTTGTGAGTAAATATCTAAGTGAAATGTCCTTGTGCTTGAACTATCCAACAACTTAAGTTTGTTTGTTAGGTTATTCCCGCATATTTAATGACCACTCCTATATAGTTAAGAATGTTTGTCGTTAACTTAGTTGGTAAATGCTAACATAGTTTGTTTTATGACATGTGGTGTTCGGTAAGGATATAAATCTTTTTCATAATTAATTTTCGGCTGAAATCTAACTACAATATTTAACGTCAAATACTAAAACATTTTAATGGTAATTTAAGTTAGGACATATTACAGAACATCTAATATAAAAAAAAATATTCAAAAAGTAAAAATTACTAAACTTGGACTTATTAAGAATTACTGTATAGTTTTTGTTAATTTTTATTTGACCTATTTTAAGGGGTACCAGAATTTATTTGTTTTGAAGTAAACTACTATTATTCTTTGTTAACATCATTATTTTGTTATGGTAAATTAGTGAAGTAAATTAACAAAATTTTATCACATTTAATAATAATATATGTAAATAATAAAATGATAATGTACGTCACAATATCACTGATGGCTTTTAATTGTACAACAATAATAACAATAATTTTTAATAATAATATAATAAATAATTATAAATAATTATTCTGATTTTTAATAATAATAATTATATTGTATAATAATAATATAATAAAAATTGCTGTGTAATTTAACTCCCATCCGCCAAGGAGAACTACTTTAGACTACTATTTTTAGACTTATTCTAAACTATAAGATATCATCATTATTATCATTATCATCAAAAATAAGTTAACACAATTATGTTCATATATGTATTTGACTCAATATTATCAACAAGAAATAAGCATGCTGAAGAATATAATTAGTACATTCATCGAAAGAAAGCAGCAGAGGATACTCGAAAATGATTGTACTGATAACACACCCCAGAATTCTGTAGACTAACAGATTTCAATATCTGAAAACGTTGCGAGTATACAATTAGAGAGTTGCTAGAAATTAGGTGACTACGGGTATATGGTCCAATAGATTTGAGTGATCATGGGAGTGAGTCTTTATTCAGCATCTTGAACAGCAGAATTACATCATCACTATGATAAGGAGCCTCTTGAAAGATGATGAAACAAGATGTTTACTTTATAATTTTGCATAAGGTTAATTCGATCTCTTTAAGAAACATATACATATATACAACAATTCTTTCTAATGGAACCAAACTAGAATAATGGTAGTATATAATATTAGTTAGTTGGAAAAAACTATGTTATTTATATCAAAGAATAGTGAATATATTTAATTTAACTGTCAAATTAGTTTAATTTTATGAATTCGAATCGGGGTTTGTCATAATCTAAACTAGATTGAAATATTTATATACGTATGCCTAAATCGTATCTGAAGTACATAACAAATTTTGTACTTTTATTGCATCATTATCTTAAATTTTCGAAACTATTCATCTAATAGAGCCGCGTCTTTCTTTTATTCTAATTTCAATAAACAATTTAAATCGATCATGTCCTAGATTTTTTCAGACATGTTTGAAGCTTTTCGGGTTATGAAGTATCTCAGGGATAAGGTGACAAAATATGAAGTAGTTTGTATGCCATAATTGATAAATAAGTTGTCTTTATCAAAACTGTGAGAAAAAAGAAGTCTAATTGGGGCACAGATTAAGACAACTAATAAATATGATTACTCTTGTCTTACTAAATTCAACTTCATAAGCAAAGAGAAATAAAAGGCTAAAACTATAAAACTATATGGGAAAGAATGAATAATAATAAAATAAGTATAATATTTAGTGAACTGGTGATTAGATTAGATTATGCTGGCAGACCAAAAAAAAAACCACGCGTAGACCATTAAGGTCCATTGTGATACCAGGTCAGAGTTTTATTTTAGCGATTGTGTGCATCACTTAGGATGCACGTTTTATTAGCGGATTTTATCAGGATTTCAACAGAATCCTTAATATGTGCTTTTTGTCGAGTTCTCGAGAGAGCCGGGCAATTACACTGCAGATGCTCTAGAGTTTCCTTGGTATCCGACTCGTTGCATTTTCTACAAGCATCGTTCTGAATTAAGTTGCGGGCATGTGTTGGGACCAGACAGTGATATGTCAACACACCAATTAATGTTCTACAGTTCCTTCGGCTAGGTAATATAACATCCTTGGTGTACTTTTCCTCGTATATGTCTACACATGATTCTAGCTATTCGGCAAGTGGTTAAGTTCTGTCACCTTACCTTAGCTTTTCTTGTCATGTGCTCGTCCAGAAGTTTATGTATTTATTTTAGAGATCTGAGTACTTCGCTCGTTTGTTCCTCTGAAAGTTTTGCGACTGCGGATTGTTAAATATCTTTTGAATATCAGTGAAATAAGATTTAAAGATTAGTTTAAGTTCTATATAGGTATAGGGCTTATATATGGTTCGTTGACTGCTTAACAGTTATTATGAAAGAATTTATGAGGTTATAGTTAAAAAAATGACAATATTGTGCATGTCTTTAACTAGAAGACAAAATACAGAGTATACAATTATGATTCATTATTATGCTATAAATAGTATTAAATTGCTAACAATTAGGTATTAATGATATAACAAATAGCAAAAAATTAAAGAAATAATATATACATAATAAATTAAAAGGAACTAACTTGCTTAGCACATTGGTTCATATATTTCTATAATTTAAATATAATTAATAGCAGTAGTTGTTAGAGAATAACTTCCTTTCCAATTTTCACTATAATTTTAGTTATGAATAATTTACCCCTCCCACTGTATATTTCCTTCCGCCTTAATATGATTCTTTCTTCCAGTACGATATGTTTCAAAATTGTATTGTTTAGCCTGAAGTTGTCTACAAACATGGATAATTACAGAAATGAATTCTGTGCAATATTTGCGCCACATTTATCATTTTAAGTTGTAAAACCACACATCCTTAAATTAAATCCTACGTGCATATCATGTACCTACACTCGTATACATATTTTCGTAATTAAATTTACGTACAAGGACCTACACACACATGTAAAGGATATTAGCATTTGTACGTAGCGCATTACTTGCTACTTTCACGCCAACGCGCCTTAAGCTTTTTCAGCACGGTATCGACGTACCGCGGGTATATGTGGCTTTTTGTCGGTTTACTTGCTCAACGCTTTCTCGGTTCTTGCATTTGACTTGTGTGTGTGTGTGTTTGCATTTTTATTTTATGCCATTTTTTTAACACGAACGCGTATTGCTTTGTCGTTTATTGCCACATTTAAAAGCAAAAAAGTCGAAAATATGGCAGCATCCTGACAGGAATAACAATCAAGCAAATAAAGAGCAGCAACGCTGTGGTAATCTTTATCTATTTTTATCTCACTTTGTATACTTTTAGGCGTTATAAATTGCATAAAATTAACATGATAATTGTTTTTCATTTTTGTTTCGTATATCTTCTCGTATATGTTCTCTTTTTTATTTTTTTTCTTCATTAGCATAAAGGATATTTTATTTCTTCTTTTATGACTTGATGCAATTAAATAGATACTTTTCAATTAAGATTTGACGTGATTTGTTTTTGCAAGTGTAGAATTATAAACATTTAAACGAAACACTTATAGAGACATTAGCAATGTGGAGTATTTTCTTTCAGTGAATTTATTTTGAGAGCTACGCATATATTATTTTTGTAGAGACAATACCTACATTATGTGGTAAATAAGCAATAATTGGTTAAATTGCTTGAAGCTCACTCCATAGTTTATGTATTGTTCGCAAGTCTTTTAATATCTTAAGATAAATTTTTTTAATTTGTAAATGTATTAAAATAATAATGCATTAATTAAATATAACAAAAATGTTTTTCGCATTATTGTTATTCTATTGACAATCTCACTTACAAAGGGGTTTCGGACTAACACAGGCTAAATGCTTATTGTGATACTATTTCGACAATTTTAATCACTTTAGCCCACTCTTCTATCTGTGGGGTCCTACGAGAAATGTGGTAACAAAACGGCGAAAAAACGCTAATTGACGAAGTTATCTAATGGCGTGCCACTGCAACTAACGATACAGTCCCTTCTAGCGGAACCATCTGGGGTCAAATCGAAAATTTAACAATTGTATTTCTGTTTCAATAAATGTCTAATGACAAACTCTATAAATGTCCTTTAGCTTTAGTAGTTTTAAGTTAACTGATCTTAGTCAGTTAAGATCAGAAAAATGATCAGTCAAATATTCATTTCTTATATTTTAAAATACTTTAATTTTTGTCTTATCATATTATTTTTTTTTTGGAATAATATGTCTTGCTTGAAACAGGCAAGTATCAATTTCATCAAACTCATAACAAAGTAAAAATTTTCCAAGGAATTTATCATATTTGTAGAGCAATAAGATTTTTACAAGAAATTTCTACAAGACAGATTTATAGAAAATCAAACTATGAGATAGCAAGTATGAAAGCATATCTGCCATGTTTTCATTCTGTCAATTTGCACAAAAGTTTGTACTAGAGGTACCCAATATTGTTGCGTCCGAACATGCATGCAGATCAAACA
>NC_051847.1:235327463-235339144 GCF_002237135.1 Teleopsis dalmanni | reverse complement strand
AAAAAAAATCTGAAAACATTGCGGGTACACAATTAGAGAGTTGCTAGAAATTAGGTGATTACAGGTATATGGTCCAATAGAATTGAGTGTTTACGGGAATAAAGCTCTACTCAGCATCTTGAACAGCAGAATTACATCATCACTATGATAAGGAGCCTCTTGAAAGATGATGAAACAAGATGTTTACCTTATAATTTTGCATAAGGTTAACTTTTTATTAAATTCGATCTCTTTAAGAAACTTATATATAAATCCAGCAATATTTTTTAATGGAACCAAACTAGAATAATGGTAGTATATAATATTAGTTAGTTGGAAAAATATAAAACTGTTATTTATATCAAAGAATAGTAAATATATTTAATTTAACTGTCAAATTAGTTTAATTTTATGAATTCGAATCGGGGTTTGTCATAATCTAAACTAGATTGAAATATTTATATACGTATGCCTAAATCGTATCTGAAGTACACAACAAATTTTGTACTTTTATTGCATCATTTTTGGCAACGAAATTCTTCATCTGACAGAAACTTTATACTCTTATTGCATTATCTTAGATTTTTAGGAATCGAAACCCTTTATCTATCAGAGCCGCATCTTTCTTTAATTTTTCTTTCAATAATTAATTTAAATAGATCATGTCTGGATTCTTTCAAACATGTTTGAAGCTTTTCTGGTTATGAAGTACCCAAAGGATAAGTTGGGAAAATATGATTAGTTGTTTGTATGTATAAGCTATAATTGATAAATAAGTTGTTTTTAACAAAATTGTAAGAAGAAAAGAAGTCTAATTGGGGCATAGATTAAGACAACTAATAAATATGATTACTCTTGTCACACTAAATTCAACTTTATAGGGGGAAACAAAAAAGGCGGCCTAAAATTATATGGGAAGGAATAAATAAAAATAAATTAAGTATAATATTTAATGAACTGGGGATTAGATTAGATTATGCTGGCAGAGCAAAAAAAAAGGCCCTGCGTAGACCATTAAGGTCTATCGATTGCGATACCAGATCAGTGTCTTATCTTAGCGATTGTGTGCATCACTTAGGATGCACGTTTTATTAGTGAATTTTATTAGGATTTCAATAGAAACCTTAGATATGTGCTTCAGTCCGGAAAAACTGACTGTCGAGTTCTAGAAGAAGCCGGTCAATTACACAGCAGATGATCTAGAGTTGCTTTTAGATCCGAATCGTTGCATTTTCTACAAGCATCGTTCTGAATTAAGTTGCGGGCATGTGCTGCGAACAGATAGTGACCTGTCAGCACACCAATTTATGTTCTACAGTTCCTTCGGCTAGACAATATAACATCCTTGGTGTGCTTTTCCTCGTATATGTGGCTACACATGATTCTAGCTATTCGGCAAGTGGTTTAGTTCTGCCACCTTTCCTTTGCTTTTCTTCTCATGTGCTCATCCAGAAGTTTATGTTGTTGTTTCAGAGGTCTGAGTACTTCGCTCGTTTGTTCCTCTGAAAGTTTTGCGACTGGGGATTATTAAACATCTTTTGAATATCAGTATTAGATGAAATCAGATTTTAATTATATTAGTGTAAGTTCTATATAGGTACAGGGCTTATATATGGTTCGTTGACAGTTATTATTAAAAAATTTATGAGGTCATAGTTATAAAAATGACAATATTGTACATGTCTTTAACTAGAAAACAAAATACAGAGTATACAATTAGGATTCATTATGCTGTAAATAGTATTAAATTGCTAACAATTATTAATGATGTAACAAATAGCAAAAAATTAACGAAGTAATATATACATAATAAATTAAAAGTAATTAACTTGCTTAGCACATTTGTTCATATATTTCTATTATTTAAATATAATTAATAGCAGTAGTTGTTAGAGAATATATTCCTTTCCAATTTTCGCTATAATTTTAGTTATTAATAATTTACCCTTCCCACCGTATATTTCCTTTCGCCTTAATACGATTCTTTCTTCCAGCACGATATGTTTCAAAATTGTATTGTTTAGCCTGAAGTTGTCTACAAACATGGATAATTACAGAAATGAATTCTGTGCAATATTTGTGCCACATTTATCATTTTAAGTTGTAAAACCACACATCCTTAAATTAAATCCTACGTGCATATCATGTACCTACACTCGTATACATATTTTCGTAATTAAATTTACGTACAAGGACCTACACACACATGTAAAGGATATTAGCATTTGTACGTAGCGCATTACTTGCTATTTTCACGCCAACGCGCCTTGAGCTTTTCAGCACGGTATCGACGTACCGCGGGTATATGTGGCTTTTTGTCGGTTTACTTGCTCAACGCTTTCTCGGTTCTTGCATTTAACTTGTGCGTGTGTGTGTTTGCATTTTTATTTTATGCCATTTTTTTAACACGAACGCGTATTGCTTTGTCGTTTATTGCCACATTTAAAAGCAAAAAAGTCGAAAATATGGCAGCATCCTGACAGGAATAACAATCAAGCAAATAAAGAGCAGCAACGCTGCGGTAATCTTTATCTATTTTTATCTCACTTTGTATACTTTTAGGCGTTATAAATTGCATAAAATTAACATGATAATTGTTTTTCATTTTTGTTTCGTATATCTTTTACGTACAATGTCTTATGTTCTCCTGTTTTTTTTTCTTCATTAGCATAAAGGATATTTTATTTCTTCTTTTATGACTTGATGCAATTAAATAGATACTTTTCAATTAAGATTTGACGTGATTTGTTTTTGCGAGTGTTGAATCATAAACATTTAAACGAAACACTTATAGAGACATTAGCAATGTGAAGTATTTTATTTCAGTGAATTTATTTTGAAAGCTACGCATATATTATTTTTGTAGAGACAATACCTACATTATGTGGTAAATAAGCAATAATTGGTTAAATTGTTTGAAGCTCATTCCATAGTTTAAGTAGTGTTCGCAAGCCTTTTAATATCTTAAGATAAATTTTTTTAATTTGTAAATGTATTAAAATAATAATGCATTAATTAAATATAACAAAAATGTTTTTAGCATTATTGTTATTTTATTGACTATCTCACTTACAAAGGGTTTTCGGACTTACACCGGCTAAATGCTTATTGTGATACCATTTCGACAATTTTAATGACTTTAGCGCACTCTTCTGTCTCTGGGGTCCTACGAGAAATGTGGTAACAAAACGGCGAAAATTCGCTAATTGATGAAGTTATCTAATGGCGTGCCACTGCAACCAACGATACAGCCCCTTCTAGCGGAACCATCTGGTTTCAAATAAAAATTTTAATAATTGTATTTTTGTTTCAATAAATGTCGAATGACAAACTGTATAAATGTCCTTTAGCTTTAGTAGTTTTATAGCCATTTTTTATAAAATTTAAATTAATTGATCTTAGTTAAGTTAAGATCAGAAAAATGATCAGTCTAGTTCAGTTTTATATTTTAAAATACTTTCATTTTTGTCATCGTATTATGTTTATTTTGGAATAATATGTCTTGGTTGAAGCAGTCAAAAATCAATTTCATCAAATTTATAACAAAGTAGAAATTTTCCAGGCGATCAATATTTGTAGAGGAATAAAATTTTTACAAGAAATTTCTACAAGAAACATTTATAGAAAATCGAACTAGGAGATAGCAAGTGTGAAAGAATATCTTCCATGTTTTCATTCTATCAATTTGCACAAAAGTTTGTACTAGAGGTACCCAATATTGTTGCGTCCCAACATGCATGTATTTCAAACAATGATCTGTAAGGATAGTCTTCAGTTGAATTATTTCTATCATGTTCCCAAAGTGGTAGCTTCTATATAAGCCGCTACTTGTAGTACCGCATCTTCTTGCATGTGTACTTTTCAAGCAATGACCTGTAGGAAAGGACCTCAGCTTAATCATTTCTTCCCATTCTGATCCCGTTTAGTCTACTTTCATAAAAGTCAGAACTGTGGCATAACAATGAGATGTAATGATAGTCCTCAGTTTAATTATTTCTTTCATATTTCCATACTAATAGCTTCTATAAAAGTCGCTACTTGTAGTACCGACACTTTTTGCATGTGTACTTCTTAAGCACTGACCTGTAGGTAAGGACCTCAGCTTAATCGTTACTTCCTATTCTGTTTCAATCTTGCCAGCATCTACAAAAGTCAGAACTAGTGCCACACAATCTTGTCGAGTATATACTTATCAAACAATGGCCTGTTAAGATAAAGCTCAGTTTTATCATTTCTTCCATATGTTTCTGCTTCCAGTTCTTATAAAAGTCTCTAGTGGGAACATAGAATCTTTTTCAAAAATGACCTTTAAAAGTGGAACTCAGATTTATCGTTTCTTCCATGTTTTTATTTCGCCAGCTGCTACGAAAGTATCTACTTAGGGCACACAATGTTGTTAAGTACTACATACCTATCAAACAATGACTTATAAGAATGGATCTCAGACGATTTAGAATATTTCTTGTTCAACTGCGAATAGTGTCTGTTAATTTGTGATATTTGACAAAGTTTCCTTGATATGTGGAAGGTTTGTTTTGTTCTCATCATATTCCGATTTCGTCGGGATATTGGGATATCTATGTTGGATAATATTGCATTTTCAGAAAGAGTACTATTTGACAAAAAATAGGTTTGTTGATAGTTGTGTTGTAATCCAATATTTTTATAAAGCTTTATACAAACTCTTATACTAAAACTCTTATATTATCCATCACTATTTTTAAGTCTTCATTTCAATGTTTAATATTCGTTCTACCTTTACATCCTTGTAAAATTCCTTTTGTGGTGTTTTATTTATTTTGATGCACTTTCATATCTAAACTTTTAAAATAACAAAAACTGAAGTATTTCATAACTTTTGTATTAGTTCAGTCTTTGTTGTTTTAATTGCCATTTTTGATTACATGAGTAACTTTTTAATTAAAAATTTTATGTAGCGAAAATTTAATTAGTGATTTTTTCACTCCTGGCATTTTGTTGATTTATATTTTTCCCTGCACCAGTTTTAATAAAAACGTTTTGAAATATAATAATTTTTTTTTATAAATTTTTTTTTAATATTAAACAATTCTTCCATTTTCAAAATTCAAAGGAATTCAAATTCAATTTTTTCAAAACCATTCATATTATTTAGTTTTAATTTCAGAATGATTTCAATTTTAATATTTTATTTTATTTTTATTCTTATTTTTATTTTTATTTAGTATTTCATTTCATATAATATTATTTCAATTTATTTAGAATATATGTGCAAAAGTCATTGTGAGTCTTGAAACCTTATAAATTTTGTATAAAAAATAAATATTTTTGGTTATTCGAGTATAAAAATGAAATTTCAATGAAGTCAGTATAAATTTTTGAAAACAAAGCAAATATTTTTCAGTTACCAAATTTGTTAATTAATTCATTCGAAATATTTCCACTCAATAATTCTATTCTTTAAACTGCACTTTTTATACACAAATATTTGTCTACTTATTAAAAATTTATAAAACACATAATAGAAATATTTTACATCACAATAAAGCACATACTATACAAGTAAGAAATAGTAAAAATGCAAAAAAATATTTATTTTAATTTTAAATAAAAAGGAAATATATTGAAATAATAGACAAGTGTACATCTATGTAAGAGATGTGAAAAAAAAATTATCTGAATTATTAGATTATTATTTTAGAATTATTCGAAATAGTAGCTATTCTTATAAGACACTCACATGTAGAGTCAGATATAAATCAGACATGACGTCAGACTACAGAGTGACATAAATTTGAACCTAGTATAGGTTATTATAAGCTCCTCAAATACTTCTTGTAAGAATCATATTGATAAGATTTATTGAAAAATAATTTTAGAGATGTATTCAAACAATAAACTAATACTAATCTTTGTATGAGTGGTGAAACACAATAGATTTTTCTCAAATATAAATTATTTTTAGAGGACACTGCAGATTATGTAGGATCACATTCGTTTGTGCTTGGTATACAGCGCTGTAACTCCTGTGAATTTTCTGTATAAATATCTGAAAATATCACACAAGAATTTTCTATATGTCATCATTTCCGTTGTTTAAAATTCAAATAAAATTCATTGAATATATATCGGTAAAAAAAAAATATGGTCTCAAGAATTTAATTGCTTTCAGTTGATTTATTCTGATTAAGGATCTGTGATCAGATCTATCGCACAAAACTTTAATTCATCTATATTGTTATTCTAGTAAATGTATACTTAATAATTGAATTTAGTTTGACAATTCATTATTTTACCTTTTCCAATAAACACTTAATAAAAGCTTTCTTAAACAGAGCTCGATGAAACCAATTATTCTGCTTATTGACAAAATATTCTAAGTCTAAACCAATTTTTAATATTATTTAACATACTTTAACATTTCGTAATTTGCTTAAAAGTTCAATATTTCCACTCACTTCTTGAAGGACTGATCACTCTTATAGCATTCCTACACCTATAAACTCTGTGGAATGCAAAATATTTTTATTTTTTTTTTAGCAGTAGGTGGAAGTATCGAAAGCCATCGTGAGACTTGAACCCACTGAACCACCTCTTAGGAATGAATGTAGAAGATTTCCACAGCATTGTGAAAACTTCGTTCCAGTAATCAGTGGAGAGGGAAAAAATAGACTTAGTACCTAGCGAGCTAGATTTATTTAAGCCAGAGGGAAAGAGCGTACATTAGGGAAACTGATTTATAGAGAAGGGGGTGGGGTTGAGCAGATGAGCGGGGATGAGATTAGCGGTAAACTTTGTGACTGGAGTCACGAAAGTCGTGTTTATATAGGGGGATGGAGTGGATGTTACTGTCCCCCTCATCGTAGTGCGACAGATAGTGTGACAGGTATTGGGGGAGTTTAAAGCGCAAGGCTAGAACAAGGCCATTTAATATGGCATAGTGAAATCAGAACACAAGAATATGTGTTTTACATACAATTACTATAAGGATTTTGTGTATAGGTTTCGGAAAGTAGTGAACTACAACAACAAAATTGATATTATTTTTTTATTACTTTAATTAATTAATTTTTCAACTGACAATACAGCTGTTGCGAGTATTGCTAAATTATTTCGTATATTTAATTATTCATAAAAAATTGTTTGAGAATGCAAGTACCAAGGATTGAACTCGTCCCTTGCCAAATTTGAAACTCAGAGTTGGATTGAAGGAGTTTGGAAAGAACTTGTAACTCAGTCTTACTTGTACAAAATAAGAATTTTGTGTTCTTTTGAACAACTTGAGGAAAGTTTAATTTAAAACTATTTTCTTTAATACAACCTAAAAAAAAATTAATATTTAAAAAAAAATTAATAATAAATTCACAATTATCGAAGATTAGTAATATAAATAAAAAATGTTTATTTTCCACAAAAACGAACCTAATACCTTTTAACCAAAATTCATGAGAAGTTGGACTTTCCCCAAAAAGACCATCCTTCCAACCAACTTTTAACAAATTGACATTTCACTTAAAATTCAATTATGTTAAGGAAGAAAAATCAATAGAAAGAAAAAGCTGAGGAATTAAGACAGAAAGTGATGCGCAAGAATAAAAAAAGGACGAGGCATCGAGATTTTGCTATGCCATCAAGTCCACAACCAAAGTAAACAACACGTAAATATGGAATGGAAATTTTTCAAATTGAAAAGGAACTTGACTGACAAAGGACACAAACGTGCCATTAACCTGTAAGGATGCTGGTGACGCTGGTTAGGGCATGTGCTGGAGAGAAATGACATAATTTGAAATAAACAAAAAGAGTCGCATAAAGCCATGTTTACTGATGAATGGATTTGTTTTTATGAAAAATAAATTGAAACGACTTTTTTTTGCACAATTCTACTGTATTCTCCATGCAATAATTGTAAACGTATCTTTACTTATTTTACATACTCGTATATGAGTTTATTGAAGCAAGTAAAAATAATTGCAGATATAAATATGAATACTGAAAAATAAATTAAAAGCAAATATATTTCTAAAGGTTTGTTAAGTAAATTGTGTAAGAAATATTGCAATTGCTTTACATATAAAATCTGGTTTGAAAAATAATATCTTTTGGTATAAAAATTTAATATATTATAAAAATATTCACATAAAAATTTATCTCCAAGTATACTTACTTAATTAGAAGTAAATAAATGCTAGTTACATAAAATTATAACCAATAGTTCATGGTGAAAATAGAAGACTATAATACGAAAATTTTCCCGATAAAAGCTGGAGTACCACAAGGAAGTGTACTAGGACCCACCCCTTACACATAGCTGACTTACCACTTAGTTCATCAACGTATACCGCAACCTTTGATTATGACACAGTGATCATGACTAAAAGCAAAGACCCAACAGTCATTACTAGTCATCGCAACCTCTGATTATGACACAGTGATCATGACTAAAAGCAAAGACCCAACAGTCATTACTAGTCATTTGCAAAGAATTCTAGAGAGCATTCAAGTGTGACTGAATAAATGGCGCATTTGGAGTCTGCTCCATGGTATATCCCAAATAGCACTTTATAGCGCGATCTCAACGTCCCATCAGTGTTTGAAACAATGCAGCAAAAACTACTTAACAAGGCTATCAAATCACCAGAACTCACTAGCAGACGAGCTGTAATCAGATATCAACCATTTGCGTCGACTGAGAAGATTTTCTACGTCGTATTTGCCAAATAAAAGCTAAAATACGTGAATCGTAATCGTAAACTCACTGATATTAAACATTTATAGCCAAGGATTTATTTATTATAAATTGTAATTCAGGCTCTAGCGGTATTTACTACTGAGTGTCTTGCACATGTCTACACAAAATAATAAATAAAAAAAAATTATTCTACAGCTGGCTTGTGATTTCGTTCTAATATAACATAGAAAGTAAATTTATTATTAAAATTTCACAGCAAATTAACCAAACTCCATATTTGAACCTGCAAGTCAAGTAAGCCATTGAGTCAGTTGGTTAACGAGCACTGACTCTGTTTAAAATTATCTATATCAATCTGGCAACCACTGTGTGTGGGCTGCTTTTAATGGTTAGCAAGTTTTTTCATTCTTTCTTGTTGTACGAGCATCCGTCGTGTTCGGTTGTGTTTCGTGTTGTGCAGTAAATTTGTTTGAGTTTTGTTCTAATTACATTTAAAAATATGTTTTATATGATAAGTAATATTAGAGATAAATAAATGAAATATTCTTTGAAACTTTAAAGAAAGAAAAAACCGCATTTAAACGAACATTTTTGGCATCCCTTGCGGGGAGCAACATATCTTTTGCGTTCAATTGTGTGTTGCTGCCTACGAAGATCGCGTGCTTCGTCTAGCCGCTGGGCATATTTCTCAAAGTTATAGCCACTGGGCGTATCTTTCATATTCATAGCCGCTGGGCATATCTACCAAATTTTATAGCCGCTGGGCACAATTATTTACTTTCGAAAATAATCACAGTTGATTCGCATAAAATCTGAAAATGCAAAAAATCGCCAGAAAATTGGAAGCTACGCAATCCCTGCTGAAAAACTTCTCCACCAACATACGGAAAACGGCAAAAAGCAAGCAAACAAAAGGTTTCTTCACTGCCAGAAAGAATCTCTTGGAAAGTTACTGGACGCAGTACAAGGAAGCTCGAGAAGATTTGTTGGCCAATATTTATGACGGTGCAAAGGTGGAAGAAGTGAGTGACACAATAAAAGCGTTAGTTAGCGAAGACAGTTACATGGAAATTGAAATAATTTATTCGGAAATGATGGGAGAGCTAATCGATGAGTTAGAAAGCACTGAAGTTATAGAATCTCCAGGTAATAACGAAACTGTAATTAAAGGTGTGTCAAGCATGGAACTGACGTCTAATTTACCACGTATTAAAATTCCGTCGTTTGATGGTAATTATCTGCACTGGTACGCATTTAAGGATTTATTCACGTCAGTTGTATCAAATAACGTTGCATTGTCTAATACACAGAAACTTCAATATTTAAAAGATGCGTTAGTGTTGGACGCTCAACACGCCCTAGACAACATTACTACAACAGATGCACATTGGGCAGTAGCATGGAGTTTACTCGTCCGCAAGTATGAGAACAAGAGGATCATTCTTAATGCGTATTTAAAACAAATTGTTAATTTAACAACGGTGTCTGATGGTTTACCAAATAGTTTACGCTTGTTATGTGACACCATCACGTCAGCTGTGCGTGCGTTAGAGCAATTGGGTCGTCCAGTGCAGCATTGGGACGATTGGTTGGTCTTTACCCTTCTCCAAAAATTAGACACGAAAACACGCTGTCAACAACCAGTTTAGAACAAATTCCAAAATTTGAGGAGCTGGTCAGTTTCTTAGAAAATCGAATACATTCGCTGGAGGTAGTTAATAGCATGACCGATAACTCTAATCAGGAGAAAAAGTTTGTAACACCTATCAGAACAAAGGGGTTCGTGAAAAGCCATCATACCACTGTTCAACAATGCGTGCATTGTCAAGGTAAGCATTTACTGGCATATTGCGCAGAATTTCGGCAAATGACTGGGACAAAGAGATATGAGGTAGTCAGATCTGCAAGATTGTGTTTCAATTGTTTGAGAACGGGACACATGGGTCATAATTGTCCATCGAAATATCGGTGTCTGCGATGTAATGCAGCGCATCATACATTACTACATGACCATAGTGGAAGTGGTGGAGAAACTAATTACTCAAATATACCGGAAAAGACCACTGAAGCGACTAAGAAATACGCTGTCACATCAAATAATACATACATTTCCAGTGCTAATCAAGGTGCTCGAACTTTACATCTACAGACTGTTTTAATTGGCACTGCATTGATAGAGGTAAGGAGTCCTTCTGGTCAGAAGCTTATTGTGCGAGCTCTTTTGGATAGCGCGTCGGAAGCAACGTTTGTCAGCGAATTCATCGTGCAGCGGTTAAAACTGGACAAAACAAATGTCATAGTGCCGGTGAGTGGTGCAAATGGTGAAAGGGTCGCCAATTCAAGAGGAATGGTTTCATTTACAATCCATTCGTTAAAATCCGATTTCAACATGAATTGTGTTGCACTAATACTTCCACGAGTGGGTAGCGTTACCCCAACCATTCCCATACCGAAAGAAGCGCTTGGTGAGTTCATGAATTTAGATTTAGCTGATCCTCAATTACAGGTTCCGGGGGCAGTCGATATGATTTCGAGCGCTTCAGATTATGCTGCTATTGTCTATGAGCGACTAAAACGGCATCCAACTAACAATATTGTTGCCCAATATACGCAACTCGGTTGGGTAATTTTTGGTGGACTGTCGCGACGAAAGGGTATTTCAGTGAAAGGACAAGTTAATTGCTGTCATACTCGGGCAACATTGCACGAAATGCTACATAAAATTTGGGAATTGGAAGAAATAACAAACCACGCTCCGTTAACAAAAGATGAAATGTACTGTGAAGATTTTTTTGAGCGTACAACTGTACGCAACGCAACGGGTCGATATGTGGTTAGACTACCAATCAAGCAGAAAGCTGATTTGGCAACACTTAAGTCAAGTAAACTAAATGCACTTGCATTATTAAACAGCACGTTACAGCGATTAACCCGAGATCCGGATATGTACAAACTCTACCAAGATTTCATGGACGAATATCAGACCTGTGGCCATATGGAAGTGGTGCCACACTCGTATGATGTAGCTTCA
>NC_051847.1:235322185-235327363 GCF_002237135.1 Teleopsis dalmanni | reverse complement strand
CTTTGAGTAGAAAAATGGGAATAACAACAGCCAGACGAACAGTCAAGCTAATGAGCAGCGTCAGAATAATCGGTTGGATGTGCTGGAGTAGAACCAACGATTTCGATTGCTATTTTGACAGTTTATTGACGGAAGACCGGATATGTATCTGTGCTATTGCAATTTGTAGTAATTGTGTTTGTTGTTGTTGAAAATACGTTTTTGGCGATAATATTTATAAAATGTTTGCTATAAAAATTTGTTATGCAAATTGTATGTCAAGTCAGTTCTACGAAGTTCATTAATAATTGTCGAAGTAGCAAAAGTTTGGGAAAAAAATTCATTTGAATAATGGAATGTTTGTGGAATTAACTATTCTAGGTTTATGTTCATACAATTTAAAGCATAAAATCTATAAATCTTTTGAGCAAGAAGGAAACTTTCATTTATTATTGCAATGTCAGGCATAAACCAATGAAAAGTTTTCAAAACAAAATGTGAAATAAAATGAAATTTAACTGTTTTATTTAATCAATTTATAATTTACTTCTAAACAACACATTTTACTGCCAACGTATTCCATTAATAAAATGAAAATGGCATTTATATAAGGCATGCATAACATTTCTCTTATTAATGAATTGAATACCGCTTACCTTAACATCCTCGCTCTGTTCTCCTTTGTACTGCACCGCAGTTTGTGCATTTACATCGGTTTGTTGTAATCCTTTGAGATTATGTAGTAGACGTTTATAATCCTCTTCCTGCTGCATTATTTCTTCGCGTAGTTCCTGCACATAAACTTCACTCTGTTGTTGGCGCTCCTGTAGGGAGACTACTTCCAGTTTAAGTTGTTGAAAGTCATTACGAACAGTTGCCAAATCCTCGAAATTCTGTGTATGAAAATTGACATCCTTTGTAGCTTTTGCGGCAATCTGTTGCAATTCGATGAGTTGTTTGCGTATTTCCGATACAGACTGTTGCAACCATTCGATAGTAAGACGCTCCTTGTTTGTGTTAATGTGACCATCACGTAACGTCTTTACTTCCAATCTGTGTTATATCGGAAGTTTTCAGTAATGATGTGTTGCAAGGGAAAATGTATACAGATGCACACAAGTATTGGAAATTTTCATGAAAATATAAGTAAGAAAAATATATATGAAATTTATGAAATGAGATAAATGCTATATTTGAAGTTATGAAATAAATTTTCGATATCAAGAAATTATTATTTTTAATAAAAATATAACAACCAGTACTCGAAACGGCTGTTTCCAATAAATTTAATTAATAAATATTCAATCCAATTAATTAATAAATAATTAAAATTTTATTGTTGTAGTTTACTACTATTCAAGACACCACTCTATTGATAACGATAGTTTATATTAAGGATTTAGTTTCTTTCGTCAAAACTGTTGTTAAAAATCAATTTAAAAAACATATAAGGAATATCGTACTACCAAATATAATTCAAGATATTAGTTAGAAATATAATTTTTTATTTTCTAAAAAATTTTTCACTTTTAACTAAATAAATATGTATGAATATTACTTTTTGTTAAGATAGGATTTGTTAAGATATAATTTAGAAATTTAATTTTTTATACAGAGAGAGGTTTCAAAAAGTAGTGAGCTAAAACAAAACAAATTCTCCTTTTTCGTATTATTTTAATTAATTGAATTTTGGCAGACTATACAGCTGTGTCGAGTATTGCTAAATATCCATTATCAGTGATCTTTTGAAATTAATTTAATTATTCGTAAATAATATTTTGAGAGAACAAGTAAGTATCAAGTATCAAGGGTTGAACTCGTGCCCTGCCAAAATTGAAGCTCAGAGTCTGTTCGTTTAAATGCGGTTTTTTCTTTCTTTAAAGTTTCAAAGAATATTTCATTTATTTATCTCTAATATTACTTATCATATAAAACATATTTTTAAATGTAATTAGAACAAAACTCAAACAAATTTACTGCACAACACGAAACACAACCGAACACGACGGATGCTCGTACAACAAGAAGAATGAAAAAAACTTGCTAACCATTAAAAGCAGCCCACACACAGTGGTTGCCAGATTGATATAGATAATTTTAAACATTTCTCCCACCTAGACGTGGAGATACAACCGGATCTTGCGTCTATATTACTCGTGTGCTTCAGGACGTCCTTCAATGTCGATTGGTAAAACAGAGATCTTCGTAATTGGCCGTTTCACAATGGCGGACTGTGTTTTTATGGTTACGACACGAACAGCACCGTCCGTGCCAGGATGGACTTGGATAATGCGGCCAAGCAACCAGGAGCTTGGAGGCAATCGTTCATCTCGAAGTAGGACCAGTTGACCGGTTGCGACATTTGTTTGGCTTTTAGTCCATTTGTTTCTGGCATGTAATTGTGTTAAATATTTGTGGGACCAACGGCGCCAAAAATCTTGATACATCTGGCTTAACATCTTCCATCGGAATAGTACACCAATCTTTGTATTTAGCAAATTAGGTTCAGGTACGGCAGATGGCGCTCGTCCAATCAAAAAGTGTCCTGGTGTCAACGCTGATAAGTCTGTGGGGTCATCAGATAGAGCCGTAAGCGGCCGCGAATTTAAACAATTTTCGACTTGTTTTAATAACGTGTAAAATTCTTCAAAAGTTAAAGTTGCCGTGTTTACTACACGCTTAAGATGAAATTTCATGCTTTTTACTCCTGCCTCCCATAGGCCACCAAAATGAGGCGCTGCGGGTGGTATAAAGTGCCAATTTATGCCAACGGTTGATGCAAACACAGACCCAGCTTCAATTTGTTTTTTAAATAATTTAATTTCATCTTTCATTAAAGCATCAGCACCGACAAAGGATGTACCACGATCGCTGTACATATCTGAGCATATGCCACGGACTGATACAAATCGCTTTAACGCTGCTAGAAATGTTTCAGATGTCATATCACTCACAAGTTCCAAATGAATAGCTCGTGTAATAAAACATATAAATAGAGCCACATACCCCTTGTAAGTACGTTGGCCTCTCCCTCTTGTCGCTCTCACATTAAATGGACCAGCATAATCCACGCCCGTGTGCATGAATGGCTGTGATATATTACACCGTGCTGGAGGTAAGTTACCCATAAGTTGTGCTTGCGGTCGACAGGCTTGACGAAAACATGTAATGCATTTGTTAATCACTCTCTTCACAGCGGATCTTCCTTCAATAACCCAAAATTGCCGTCGCACATATGCTAATGTTGTTTGAGTTCCGCCATGTAATGTTCGAATATGAGCGTGATTAATAATCAACGTAGTAAAATCATGACATTTGGGTAATATCATTGGACATCGTTCATCTGAAGGAATATTCGCATTTTGCAGTCGTCCATTTAGACGCATAATTCCGTCGGAATCAAGCTTCGGATTCAATTTAAACAATTTACTTGATTTGTTAATTGGATTGCCTTTCCGTAAAGCGGCATAATCGTTGGTAAACTCGGTCCTTTGTACAATTGTTACTAATTTTTTAAGAACCGTATAACGTTCTTGCCAAGTGCAGAAACTTTCATCCCTACGCATCCTTTTTTGACACATATGAATAAAACGTAGGCATTGCGCCACGACTACGAGTAATTTATCAAGAGTAGCATATCGTCCAAATATTTCCCACACTTCTGTTGATAACTGCGTAGTTAATGAGTTAATCTCTTTTTTCTCAGGTAAACTGTCAGGAGTATGATTGATTTGGTGGTTAGGCCACATTTTCTCATTTAAGCGAAGCCAAGATGGTCCATACCACCACATCAGATTATCTTTTAGTTGCAAAACGGTACTGCCTCGTGATGCACAATCAGCCGGATTATCCTTTGTTGCAATATACCTCCAGTCTTCAATATTTGTCATTGACTGAATTTGTGACACTCTGTTTGCCACGAACTGCTTCAATTTGCCTGGATCAGTTCTAATCCACCACAGTGTGGTTGTATTATCAGTCCACAAAATACAGCGTGATGGTTGACACTTAAATGTTCCTTTTACCTTGTGTAGAAGTTTTGCTGCTAGCAATGCTGCACATAATTCTAAACGTTGTATAGACGTTTCTTTCAACGGGGCTACCTTAGTTTTACTAATAAGCAAATTTACAAAACTGGTCGTACCGATGGTTGTTTTCGCATATACTGCAGCCGCATATGCTTGATTTGATGAATCATCAAATGCGTGTAATTCAATTGCACTTGTCGAAGTGGTGTTTATCCAACGTGGGATTCGAATGTGATGTAATTGTTGTAAGTCAATACGAAAGTTATGCCAAATGTTTGCCATCTCTATTGACAAGGGATCATCCCAATCGGATCCAGTACGCCAGAGTTGTTGCAGAAACATCTTTCCTCGAATGATAACCGGAGCCAAGAACCCAAGTGGATCAAATAACTTCGATATGTCAGACAACATTAGTCGTTTTGTGTAATGATGGTTGTCACAAGTTACATTGACGTTGTAACCAAAACTGTCGGATTTTGTATACCAAGTAAGACCAAGTGTCTTAGTTTTATACTCGGTGTTAATTTCCACATCGTCGGCGTGAGCTTTTACGTCCGCAGTCAGAGTGCTTAAAACGTCATTTGAATTCGAATTAAATTTACGTAAAGTGAAGCCTGCAGTTGCTAGAAGCTCCTGAAGTTCGTGCAATTTTTCTGCAGCTTCGATTGGAGTGTCTCCACCTGATAGTACGTCATCAATGTAAAATTCATTTAGAATCGATTCAGCTGCCCGTGGAAAACGAGTTTGCTCCTCTTTTGCCAGAGTACGCAATACTTTGATGGCAAGATATGGAGCACAATTAGTCCCATATGTTACAGTGAGCAACCGGAACGTTGTAGGGGCGTCCCCGTGTCGAACGCGCCACATTATTCGTTGCAAATCCACATCTTTGCTATCAACAAGAATTTGCCTGTACATTTTCTCGATATCTCCTGTAAACACTATAGGGTAATGCCGCCATTGCAAGATGATATTTGATAGATCATTTTGTAATCTGGGACCTATATGCATACAATCATTAAGAGATATTCCGCTCAAACATTTATTAGAAGCATTGAAGACTACGCGAAGCTTCGTTGTAGAACTCGATGCTTTATAGACACCATGGTGAGGAAGATAACATGTTGAAGCTACATCATACGAGTGTGGCACCACTTCCATATGGCCACAG
>NC_051847.1:235302487-235322085 GCF_002237135.1 Teleopsis dalmanni | reverse complement strand
AGCGCGATCTCAAAAAAGTACCTAACAAGGCTATTAAATTACCCGAACTCACTAGTAGATGAGCTGTGATCAGATATCAACTACTTACGCCGACTAAGAAGATTTTCTACGTCGGATCTACCCAATAAAAGTCAAAAAAAGTGAATCGTAATCGTTAACTCACTGATATTAAACATTTATAGCCAAGGATTTATTTATTATTAATTGTAATTCAGTCTCTAGCGGTATTTACTACTGAGTGTCTTGTACATGTCTACATAAAATAATAAAAAATAAAATTATTCTACAGCTGGCTTGTGATTTCGTTCTAATATAACATAGAAAGTAAATTTATTATTGAAATTTCACAGCAAATTAACCAAACTCCATGTTTGAATATGTAAGTCGCCATTGAATCAGTTGGTTAACGAGCACTGACTCTGAGCTTCAATTTTGGCAGGGCTCGAGTTCAACCCTTGACACTTGATACTTACTTGTTCTCTCAAAATATTATTTACGAATAATTAAATACAAGAAATAATTGTAAGACCACTGCTAATTGGTATATGGCAATACTCGACACAGCTGTATGGTCTGCCAAAATTCAATTAATTAAAATAATACAAAAAAGAGGAATTTGTTTTGTTTTGAAACCTCTATCTGCATAAAAAATTAAATTTCCAAATTATATCTTTTTAAATTCTATCTTAACAAAAAGTAATATTCATACATATTTATTTAGTTAAAAGTGAAAAAAATTTTAGAAAATAAAAAATTAAATTTCTAACTAATATCTTGAATTATATTTGGTAGTACGATATTCCTTATATGTTTTTTAAATTGATTTTTAACAACAGCTTTGACGAATGAAACTAGATCCTTAATATAAACTATCGTTTTCAATAGAGTGGTGTCTTGAATAGTAGTAAACTACAACAATAAAATTTTAATTATTTATTAATTAATTGGATTGAATATTGATTAATTCAATTTATTGGAAACAGCCGTATCGAGTACTGGTTGTTATATTTTTAATAAAAATAATAATTTCTTGATATCGAAAATATATTTAACAACTTTAAATACAGCATTTATCTCATTTCATAAATTTTATATATATTTTCCTTACTTATATTTTCATGAAATTACCCACTACTTGTGTGCATCTGTATACATTTTCCCTTGCAACACATCATTACTGAAAATTTCCGATATAACACAGATTGGAAGTAAAGTCGTTACGTGATGGTCACATTAACACAAACAAGGAGCGTCTTACTATCGAATGGTTGCAACAGTCTGTATCGGAAATACGCAAACAACTCATCGAATTGCAACAGATTGCCACAAAAGCTACAAAGGATGTCAATTTTCATACACAGAATTTCGAGGATTTGGCAACTGTTCGTAATGACTTTCAACAACTTAAACTGGAAGTAGTCTCCCTACAGGAGCGCCAACAACAGAGTGAAGTTTATGTGCAGGAACTACGCGAAGAAATAATGCAGCAGGAAGAGGATTATAAACGTCTACTGCATAATCTCAAAGGATTACAACAAACCGATGTAAATGCACAAACTGCAGTGCAGTACAAAGGAGAACAGAGCGAGGATGTTAAGGTAAGCGGTATTCAATTCATTAATAAGAGAAATGTTACGCATGCCTTATATAAATGCCATTTTCATTTTATTAATGGAATACGTTGGCAGTAAAATGTGTTGTTTAAAAGTAAATTATAAATTGATTAAATAAAACAATCTCATTTAATTTTATTTTCCATTTTGTTTTGAAAACTTTTCATTGCAATAATAAATGAAAGTTTCCTTCTTGCTCAAAAGATTTATAGATTTTATGCTTTAAATTGTATGAACATAAACCTAGAATAGTTAATTCCACAAACATTCCATTATTCAAATGAATTTTTTTCCCAAACTTTTGCTACTTCGACAATTATTAATGAACTTCGTTGAACTGACTTGACATACAATTTGCATAACAAATTTTTATAGCAAACATTTTATAAATATTATCGCCAAAAACGTATTTTCAACAACAACAAACACAATTACTACAAATTGCAATAGCACAGATACATATCCGGCCTTCCGTCAATAAACTGTCAAAATAGCAATCGAAATCGTTGGAAAGTTCTACTCCAGCACATCCAACCGATTATTCTGACGCTGCTCATTAGCTTGACTGTTCGTCTGGCTGTTGTTATTCCCATTTTTCTACTCAAAGTCAAATTGTTATCAATTTTGTTATCTGAAAGCTCCTATAAATTCCTACAAGCGTTTCCAATCTAAATATTATTTAAAAACGCAAAAAGGCACTGTCATTCTTACACAAATACAAATAAAACTCAGTATTCAGTTTTATCCGAAACAATCGCAATTTCAGGCTCAGCTCTTCTTCCCGAAATTTCCATTTCTGTACTTTTTTTATATGGTAAATATTTTCGTATTTATTTATTTGGTATGCTAAAGAAAAATACTTCGTGGATATGTTGATCGAATGATGAATATATGGAATAAATTGCCTGTTTAGCTTAGAGGTATTGTTGTCGACCATCAGCAATATTTTCAACTTTTATTGATTGTAAATTTGCTTTTCACTTCACGTCCAACAATGGTGAATGCCAAAGAGTGAATTTTAAAAAATATAAAAATATTTTGAATTATTACAAATAAACAAGTCCATGAGTTGAAATAAAAAGGAATGGAAATAATATTTCATAAAATAAATAAAAAGGGCTTTAATATAAAATTCATTTAAAAAATCTACATGGATTTCAGACATATTAAATTAAATTCATAAATTGTCTTGTAAACGTTTTTTTAACTGAAGTACTTTAAATAGTTTAAATCTTACTAATAATCGATTACTTTGTTACTATAATGTTTCTATAATAGTTCTGATCACCAGATACTTCTTCACCTTCCATAATTAGAGAATGTTTACCGTTTTATACCCTCACTCCATTACAAGAAACTCCAGTAACGAAGAGTACATTTATCTTTTGAATTTATTTAGTTTCGGATTACCGATGGTAATCCAAGAAAATAGATGGTCTAGACACTGCTGTTTCGATGATAAGGATTGAGAAGTGATTGTTTGATGAGGTGCAGGCTTATGGAATTTCTTGGTTATAAGACTGCAACTCCAACTTAGCCTAAGCTAACTGCTTTGACAACTTATTCCTACAGGTAGCTAAATTCAAGCAATCATAGAAAAAAAATATGTTCTTTTTTATTTTTCCTATCATTTTTACAATAAATGTTAAAGGACATACTTATCAGTTTTGATTATCTTTCTGTCATAATTATCATAAATAATTTATAGTAAATCGCTATCATAATTAGCGCATATTTATCGTTTTAATAGCAAATTTTTAACAAGATACCCCGATTGGATGCATCTAAATAAATTTATATAGTTTAACAGATTCTTCACTTCAACCATCGAATATTTACCAACATACTGTCAAAAAAGTACTTCCTTAAAAGTCTGTCATAAAAGTTTGTCAGTGAAAAAATCGTGAGAACCCTTTTTGTCTCAGTTTCCACAAATTTGGCAATAAATGTTAAAAGTAATCTGCAGTTTTTTTAAATGGATTACTATAGGGGAGTAAAGAGTACTAATAGTGGAAAGCACTGCAGTTAACCTGGTAATATTAATACTGTCCTAATAATATGTATCCAGAGACTATACCTATTAGACTAACACGAATTTAGTCAGCATTTATTATATGTTTTTACTGACTTTTACTTATTATTAACCAACTTAAGAAAGAGATGGTAGATACCCTTGTTAATAATCTCTAGAGGAATACAAACCAACACTTTGATTGACGAGGTTCATTTTAAAAGTGTAAAATTGAAAATTCTTAAGTCAATGAAAATGACAGCAGTAGACCTATCACACGCTATATAGTCTGCAATTAAACGATATGCTGTTTCAATCGATAGATCTTTCACAGAAACTGAAGCCTTATTTAATAATAGATAAAAATAAATATATGTAATTGAGGAGAATATTCATGCGGACTATTACACTATTACTGACAAATGATTTCCTACATAATTATATAGAAAACATTATAGTTTACAATCAAATTAGTAAAGTTTTGCTATTGCATTATACGGCGTTTACATTGGCCGAAAATGGCTCATTTTGGTCAAAAATCGAAAATGAGTATCGAATGGCTCATTCTTGCATATAAAATTTCAAGCACAAAAATGAGCAATTTTCTCACATTCTGTATGAATGACGTTCGAATGCATTTCACATACGTTCCAAATGCAAAGGAATCCATTGAACATACCCTAAATGAAAGCTCTTCATGGCATTTTGACAGTTTGAAAAAGCTGTTTTTAACATATTTACAAAAAAAGGTAAACAAATGTTTGGTGGTTGCATTTTCTTGAAAACGATGCACTGCTTTTTAGAACTTTTATTTCCCAAAAAGTAATTAATCGAAGTTAAAAATATGTTTTAAGTTTCTAATGTAAGGTTTGAAGGCATATTTAACCTTCATGCAACATTTTTTTGGCACGGGCCAAAAATCAAATCAACATGCAAGTTGAAAAATCAGCTGTTGAAATGAGAACAAATGAAATAGAACGAATGTAAACACTTTCAAATGGCTCATTCAAAATGAGCCATTTTCGGCCAATGTAAACGCCATATTAACAAATAATTCATTTTTAATTAATTGATTTTTTTAGTTCTTTTCGTCGTTTCCATTGGCATAAGCTGATTAATGCTTGTGAAAAATCTTGTTTATTAACATTTTACATGTAAAACATGTAATAAATATTTAAAATTTTGGTAAAATGGAGTTGGCGGAACTTTATTTTTAAGGGTTGCATTATATATTTTTTGCCTCAAATCAGTTGATTTATTTATAATGAGTATAATAGTTTTTTGTACTGTAAATTATCTTCATTAGTGGCGTTAACAAGCAAAACTGCTTAAATGAAACAGGTGGAAACATGGTGTAAGAATGATAATTGAGGAACACATATGAGCGTGAATAAACTTGACTTATTGCAAGTTTTTAAATAAGGATTTTTGTAAGAAACAGTAGTCTGAACTAATTAAACTAATTTATTTTGGAATTTTCTTGAAGGTAATTTCAAATAAATAAAGCATTCTCTTAATTTCAATTATTTATTTAAGAATAATTAAATTATCTCTTTATTTGGAATTATTTACACTAATTACTAAATGAATTAATTAAACAAATTAATTATATGAATAAATTGAATGAATAAAATCAAATAAACAAAAGCAAATGTTTTTAAGATTTTTAAATATTTAACAAACATTTATTGAAGTTTTCAAAGTATTTTCAGAGCAGTGATAATCGCTCTTAGTAGGTGTTTACAATCCTGACGTGTGTGTGAGGACTTTTTCAAGCAACAAATGCCCTAACAACTTGTTTACTAAGGCAGCTTCACTGGTTTTTATCCAATGATTTTATGCTTCAGATCTTCCTTAAAGTGATTTTAAAATGAGAAAAACATTTAAGTATGTACTTTATGTTCGCAATCTAAAGGACCGCACTTCAGTCGAGCTCCACAAGTTGGTTGCCGGTTTTAAAGTCTCAAAATGGGCAAAAATGCTTAATGCACAGCCAAATACAAAATTGTTGAAATGCTTTTACCAAAAGGAGTCCTTCTGTTTTAGTTTAAATATTTTGCATAATGAATGCGATGATTGCAGTAGGAATGTGTATCATTCCTCGAGTGAAAAGTGATTTTTAAAAACAGGAAATTCAATTTTAATATAGTTCTTATATATTCTTTTTTTACTTTCGAAAAATAAAAGGAATTTAATGGTAATAGACTCTTATGTGACATACAACCTATATTATTTTCGCTTTAGTGGACTTTTGGTATGCAATCCCGCCACTTTAACTTGATCTATGTGGTATAATAAAATTTTTTAGGGATAAAAAATTGCTTTTTTGAAATGCTACAATGTCCATGTTTAATACTAGTGTTGATTTTTAATAGAAACTACATGAAATTCTGAAATTTTTGGTTACTTATAGACCTACTAATAGACCTACTACTTCGTTATAAGATTGCATTTTTTTGATTTGTGTTGATTTGGCTTTAACTAGTCGGTCCGAGACGTTTCTCAGCAAATATATATGTATATATATATACATACGGCTCTATTCTGTGCACTTGACAGATTTGTCAAATTATTTAATAAAATTTTTGATTTTTATAAAGCTGAAAGCTTTTTGGTATTCTGGACACATCTTGACAAATTTCAAAGCTCAAGTACCTAGTGTTTCTCACAACACTATGGTGTAAACTGTTTTGTATAGAAAACTGTTCGTAATTGTTCGTAACTGTTCGTAAAAAATGCTTGTAAAGAGCACATATTTTAAGTTGCCAAGTAAAGAGCGTACATTTTAGTTAAGAATATTTGTCATGCATGCAAAAAATAAAAAATGCTTAAAAAGAGCATATTTTTAAAGTTGTCAACAGAATTTGTAGTATTGACAACTAACAAGGAAAAGAGCTTTTTATTTATGTCACAGAATACCAAAACCTTTACAGCAGTCAATTTTGACAAATGTCAATGTTTGACAAGTTTATAAAGTGCACAGAATAGGTCCGATAGTTTCGTTTTGTTTAAGTACGTCAAAAAGTAATAGTAATTCTTCAAGCATTCAAGCTCTACATTCCCTAGTACCTAGATACGCTTAAGATAAATACTCGAGCACAAGCCATCTAGGTAATAATATGTTTGAATCTTCGAAATGTCTGAATAGTATTTGAATCTAAATACATTACATATTGAACTGAATTTCATATTAAGAGTAGTCTCTCCAAAACTGTACAGGACATTATCACCTATAGATTTATAGGTATAAACAATATAAAAGCATATATATATAATATATGTATATAGTACTCTTTGTACAAATCCCATACGTGATAAAAATATTCTAAATTTTTATTGTGATGAAGTAAAAAGCACACTACATAGTGCTTGGTCATTTTTAAGTATCTAGATACGCTTAAAGCATAAGGATTCTAGAAGATAATGGTCTGATTTTCGAAATGACCAAGTCTCTAGCATACATACATTATATATTGAACTCTATTTTATATTGAGAGTAGTTTTTTTAATATTGTACAGCATATTATCACCGTTAGATATCACCTATAGATTTATATATACAATAAAAAAGTATATATATACTACTCCTCGTACAAATCCCATACGTGATAAAAAGATACCAAAATTTTTATTGTGATAATATAAAAAATGAAAAAATAAAATCACTTTTAATTCTTTTAATAAAATATCAGCTTGTGCAGCTGTTTCCTTTATTAAACGATAATTTAACTTAAGAAATGCATAAGTATTAAATTTTTATTGTCCAGAAGCGGCAATAATGTATATCGTGCAACGCAAGAACCAAGCAATATAACTGCTGCTGCAGTCATATTGAATTGAAGCCAACGGATGAAGCCTGGCAGATGATATTGAAATCTTGATGATTATATACGCGTACTCCGAATTCGACACACATTTCGTGTCTTTCTATTTGCTTTTCTGTGGTTCCAAAGCAATTTATCTGTTCGATATACAACACAAAAAGTGTAGCAACGGAAGCAGTCAAAACAAAAACCATCAGCAGCAGCAACATCAGCAACAACAACAACGAGAATGAGTCTAAAGGACAGATGTTTGATGTACTTTTTGGTTAAATTTTACAGAAAATATTTTTTTATCCTTTCTTGGAATGATTTTGATGCTGTTGTTGCTGCTGCTACCTCTGCTGCTGCCTCTGCTGCTACCTCTGCTGCTGCCTCTGCTCTTACTACTTAGTGTTGTTATTGTTGTTGATGATATTTAAGCTGCTTTGAAAGTATCTTCAATAAAAGGTGCAGAAATATTTTTATGTGAGGTCGAGAAAGGCAAAAGGTTTTAAATTTCTGAATGTATCTTAAGAAAAGAAATTTCAAGCTGAAATAAAACAAACAAAAAAATCGAAACGCAGGTGATATTAAGTAGCTGATAAGAGTAATTGTTATACCCATCTTTGATGTGTTATAAATGAAAAAAATTTATATAAACAAAAAGAATTTTGAATAAAAATAGAATATATTTTTATTTAAGAAATAAATACACAATTCATCGCATATGTTCAGAATTAAAACAGCGTTATTGAAGAGATAAAAATTTATCTTATAGCATTATTGATTGCTGAATGTGGAGTCAATATAGATCTACTCTAGAATAGAACATCATCAGAGTAAAGTCTGTTTTCTTTTTTAGGATTTAACTTTTATTTTGTACATTGTATTTTATATATCTTTATACGTATTTCGGTATACGTATTCGCTTCTTCCTTCATCAGAAGAATTCCTAATCTTTAGAGTAATCTAGGATTCTTATAATAGTATTAGTAGACATTTATATTTTTCATAAATACATACATCAAATTCCACTTTATTTGTCAAGTCATAAAAAACAGCTGTTGATTTTAGGATATTTATTCTAGTCGGATAAAATATCTAGAGTGTTATAAATTAATCTTAAGTGGTATACATTTCGCTCGAGATTTCACTAATTGAAAATGAAAATAACACTAAAAGTGAATCTCGATTGAAATTACTTTAACAGTATGTCCAAGCTGGTATTTATTTATTTATTCATTTAAACAAATTAAACAGACTCTGGTTTTTAAGCCAAGTGTTCAAATTTAATATATAGAGTAACAAATAAATTTAAATATAATTTTAAAAATATTTTCACAGACCTGAAATCCTATAAAATATAGTCCAGTGGCAACAAATCGCATAGTCATGGCAAAATTACACGTCCTGGAAACTAGTCAAAGTATTCAACGGCGAGAAAATACCGTTTTGTTAAAACATTATATAGTCCAGATCCTTCTTTTCAATATTAAGCCGAAAAATGTTAAATATATATAGCGATAGAAATTGACGTTTTATGGTCATAATATGGTCATAAACCATTGGACGCTTTGGTTTTCCAACAGCTACTTGTAGATTTTTTGTGTCAGATGCGATAACTTTTGTTTTTTACATATTCATCGAGACATAAATTAGCTTTATTATTGAAAAAAATTGGATACCATGGTCATCATTCAAACGTTGTTGCTTGAGGACCTAGTTAGAGTATGCTCTATGTATGGTGTGAGTATCAAGTTTCAATTTCTCTGTTAGCAGAATTTTATAAGAATGAAGATAAAAATCTAAATACAGAATAGACTGTAAATTCGACTGAAATGCAGTCCACTTTATTTAATGGATGGAGTTGAATTCTAACACTCGCAACAACAATATTTTCTGTCGGTCTTCCTTTTCGATTATATGTAAGCCTTAGCTTATGTGTTACAGAACTAAAATCTTCGTATTTCTTCTTAGTTTTGCTTATATTATACTTGAATCTGCGATTATGTCGAACGTTATGTATGATATTTTTAATAATGAATTAGTAAGTTTTACGATAAGTTTTTACAATATTATTACGTTCAGTGCTTGTTAAACGGTTAGTATTGTAAAATGGTAAACATAAGGATAAACATATAACGATTTGGATGACAGTTGTATTTAAAATAATGTGTCTCTGAAATAATATTTCTGTATCAGGATCACAAATTAGATAACATGTTAAATATATTAAAGTAACCAATACAAATATATTACTTAATTATAAGTAAGCAAAATAGTTTAAATCGGTAAGATGTAGACTTGACTGCTTTAGTAGCGGGATATTGGTTCCAAACCAAATAGGTAAAATTAAGCCCAAAGTAATTACGATATTTATACGTAGTTTAGAATTGTTTTAGTTGGGCATTTAGATGCATAATTGATCTTTTAGATCGCGGTGCATTCATAGCCTATTATTCAATAATAATAAATGGTTTAAATGAAATCCAAAAGTTTGTTGAAATCACTAACTTTAATTAAATAGATGTTTCGAAACTATATTCCATATTATCTATATGATCCAAAAGTTTTTGTACATAAATACTTTCACAAGAGACTTCTCTATAAGAGAGGTATCAAACAATAATGAATTTCAACAACAAACATTTTTATTTTATTTCGAATTTAATTTTTGGAATTTAATATTGCCAAATACATATCATCAGTGGTCTCGAAATTATTTTTTAAATTAAAATTTTCGTAAATATAACTGTTCATAAAAATTCTAGAAATAATGGAATAATTGATTTATGAAACATTTTCATTTAAATTAAATAAAAATTTTGGCAATGCATAGCTCGTTCTTTGTATATAAAATTAAATTTATTCAATTTAATTAAATTAATAATTGTATATTTTAAACAAATATTAATATTAAATTATAAAATTTCGCATTTAATTTAATTTTAATTTTATGTCTACTCATTTATTTGCATTTTTACTTAACATTATTTATATTAATAAATAATATGAAATAATTGTTATAAAAATACAAAAACTGTGATATGAAAATATATCAACTTATTTGCATATAAAATTAAAATTTTCTGAATAAAGTAAATTTCCATGTTCGATAGAAAAATTAAATAAAGCACATCAATCGCCTGTCAATTGCCTAAGGAAATGAAAGTTTCGATGAGATTAACCATGAATGACAACCTTTTTAAATAAAAAAGATATATATATATACAAATAGGTTTACCCAAGAGCAAGAACCAATTTAAGTTGACAAGTATTTATTTGTGCTAAAATTGCCAATTTAAATGCAAACAAATAAAAACTACAAAATGACAATCACATCCTGAAAGTTCAGTGAGTGATGTGATTTATATTCATCATCAAGCAAAAGGTGACAATACATACGAGTGTGTACTATATATAAAGAAATAAATTTATAAAATAATATTTTATTATATGTTTTTTATATTATATTTATTTTGTTAAAAAATTTTATATACAAAGTATGCATTTTTTCACTAACAACTGCAGGAAGTTGTACTGAAATATCACTGATGACTCAAATGAATGAAGTTATATTTCACGAATTACGAGAATGAAATATATTTGTGAGGGAATTTTATTAAATTTATAATGAATAATAAATAATTTTTTTATTTAAATATTTTGCATTTTATTTTATAGAAAAAGAATGTCGCTCCTTTACATTTCTTTTACAGAAAAACTGCATAAGTCGCAAGCGTTCTTTTTTAAAAAAATATAAGAAATATTTAAATGAGAAAATATACGAAAAAAATATTCAGAAACAATTCATATTGTGAATTGCTGTATAATATTGTAGTAAATTATTTAAATAAATTAATATTAAATATAAAATATTTCAAGCCAATTAAGTTAATGAAAAACTTAATATCAGGATAAAATGCATTCAATGGAGTGGTGTAGCAAGGATTGCTTCAAGGGAATAAGGCGTACTATGTATAAAATATTTTTTGTCGTAACGTCTTCTTACAGTGTATTATTTATAGATTTTGTTGTCAAAGAAGGGAATCTATCCACTTAACCCCGTCTACCCTACCTACACTGCTAGGTGATTTAATCGATATATGTCTCCTACAATAGAAGTTTTGGATATGCTTAAGTTTTGTGTTGAAATAATTTCATTGATATAATTTTTCTAATATCATTCATTCATTGATTAATTCTAAAAGAAAGTGAGGTTATTAGACAATTTTCTGATACCATGTAATCTATATACTTAATACGGACAAAAAATTCAATGACATTCTTTAAAATTAATTTTTTCATTAAAATTTAATCATAAGTCCAAGTTGAATATAAAATATTAAATTGTTGGTATATAACTTGAAAACAACCTTATAAATAGTTACTGATACATAATGGGAATTAGACATACACAATTTGAATTATTTAAACTAATTGTTAAGAGTTTAACCACTTAAGTTTTAAATGCAATGAACTACACTTTCAAGACAAGTCCTAGCATATAAAAGATCTTGTTTAAAAAGCAGATTCTCAGAAACCTGATGGTTCTTCTATGGGGTTTTGAGATTATTTTAAAAAAATTTTTTTTGAGATAATTGTCGTTTGGACAGTAATTGAGGATAGTAAAGTTAATAGGTGTTCTATTTATAAAAAAAATATCCTTATATAAAGTTGTTTCTTATTATGGTTCTAAAAGTAAAAATTATGGCTCAGAAAGCAAAAATAATTTGTATAAAATAATGAAAAGTTCAATAAAAATTTTATTTCAGTATATTGTTTTAATCTTGTACCATTATATGCAAAAATACTATTTATCAAATGATTATTCACCTGACGACTCACAGTTCTAGAAACTTTTGAGGTAGTTTTCAATTACTTATTGGCACTTAGCTGGCAAAAACTCTGCTACACTTAAAGAATGTTCTTTCCCAAACCGTTGAGAGTTCCCTTTACATGAGATCCTTTATATAACCCCCCAAAAAATTACAGTGCTGTGAATCATTTGGCGACTATATTAAGCATACGTAAAATTTCATATCTTAAAAAATTTTTCACTTAATAAAACAAACGGGGTTGTACTGTGTTGCTTGCAGCACTACGCTGTTTAAACTATCCATCTCTCACGTCTATAATATAAATTTTAGGTCATGAGGATTGATAAACATGTGGTTGTAGCAATTAGAATTTACGGTTTTGGCACATCTTTTCTGTTTTTGATATGCTAAATATTATGAGTCAATCTAACACCAGACCAACAAAATAAATGCCACTCCATACATCCTTATAAATGACTTTTCTCCCAGTGGAGTTTGCTAACAAACCGTATACTAACTAATTCCATTCCATATATTTAATCCATAATGCCATTAATTACATTCATTTTTCATTTTTTAAATCAGAGCATCGAAATATATGCTAACTTTCAAAAAACTCTCAGTATAGTCAACAATTGTAATAATTATTCCATATTATTTTTCTTTGAAGGGCATAAAAATCCATTACTTATTCCATTAAAACTATATTCATAATCCATTTCAATATTATTTTAAGTAGAAGTTCATATTAACATAACACATTTCCTTAATTGTTGACATAAATATTTAATTATTTCTTTCTTTTCAGCTCAACACTGAATCCTTGGCAGATCACAAACGCCGTCATTGTCACTTCCAACGCCAAGAAATACATGAACTTCAATTGGCGCAACGTAGCATGCGGCGCAAGCTGAACGAACTGAAATACCACCGCATTGACGAACGCGTACGCAGCATCGAAATAGAGCAACATCGTCTTGCGGATGCCAATTTCAATTTGAGTCGCCAAATTGCCACGTTGGACAAATTGCATTTGTCGATGCTGGAACTGCTGGAGGACGTAGAAGGTCTACAAACTAAAATTGACAAGAATGTGCCCGAGCTACGGCATGAAATATCCAAATTAGAATTTACAAATGCACAACTAACATCCGAGCAGAATATGCTGCGTGAGGAAAGCAAAAATATGGCACGTTCCATACAAGCCATGGCAATGAGTGTAAGCACTTTACAGGATGAACGTGACGGCGTCCGGAAAATGGAAACAACTGTAACCAAACTCCAAGCACAAGTCGATCGTTCACAAAGTGTCCTACAGGATGTGCAACGAGCATTGACACATCACAGAAGAGCTGACAATAAGGTAAGCAAGATTGTGTCAAATAAAATGAAAGTTAATTAATTTAATTAGCAAAATGTTGACCTAATTTCATTTAAACTTTGATTCACTTTGTTATAACCAACAATTCTCACACAACTTAGGGAGAATATTGTTAGCACATAAGTTGCATTAATGCATTAGAAAACTTATTTTGATTACACAAAATGTTATATAACCGAGAGATACATTGTGACCGAAAAGTTTTCGGAAATTCTCATTTAAAATTCGCGCGCTGTATATTTTTCGATACTTTAAGTTTATGTAGTTTGGCAGCACTGTCCTTAATTACTATGCCAAAAATGAGCGCGATCTGTCAGACAGTTCGTTTACGGCAGCTGTTGAAACCAGTTCACCTCAGTAGTGCGTTGCGAAAAAAAACAATGGAAAAAAATATTGATCAAAGAGTTTGCATCAAATTTTGTGTTTCGAACGAATTTTCGTGTGCAGAATCGTTGCGAATGCTACAAAAGGCTTATGGGGAATCAGTTTTATCGAAAACTCAAGTTTATGAGTGGTACAAAGCCTTTCAGGACTGTCGTACGACCGTCGAAGACATGCCGCGTTCTGGACGACCTTCGACCTCTACCACCGACGAAAACATTGAAAAGGCAAAGGAAATCGTGTTCAAAAATCCTCATGTGAGTGTTAGAGAGATAGCACGAGAGCTAGGCATCGGTCGTGAGATGGCTCGTTTGATTTTGGTGGACAATTTGTGTATGCGACGTGTCAACGCTCGGCTTTTTCCGATTCACCTCAATTTGTTCCAAAAACACCATCGTGGACAGGTCTCGTTAGACATGCTTGATCGTGCCAATTCCGATCCAACTTTCATGGAACGCATCATAACGGGTGACGAGACATGGGTCTACGAGTACGACATGCAAACAAGCCAACAATCATCGGAATGGAGAGGAAAAGACGAGCCGAAACCGAAAAAACCACGCCAAAGTCGCTCGAAAATCAAGGCAATGCTGATTGTTTTCTTCGATATTCGTGGTGTGGTGCATCATGAATTCGTCCCTGAAGGACAAACAGTCAATAAAGACTATTTTTGACTGTTTAGACTTTGCGTGAAAATATCCGCCGTAAACGGCCTCAATTGTGGAAGGATAATTCATGGATTTTTCATGACGATAATGCTCCCTCGCACCGAGCCAACATTATCAACGATTTTAAGGCCAAAAATTCAATAAATACCATCGAACAGCCACCGTATTCACCTGATCTTGCACCGTGTGACTTTTTCCTGTTTCCCAAACTCAAATTACCACTCAGAGGAACGCGTTTTGAATCCATATAAGACGTAAAACAGAATTCGCAGAGGGAACTCAAAGCCATACCGGAAAGCGCCTATAAAAAATGTTTTGATGATTGGAAGAAACGTTGGCATTTGTGTATCGCTTCTAATGGAGCATATTTTGAAGGAGATAAAATAAATATTGATGAAGATTAAGAATTTTGCGTTTTATTTAAAATTTCCGGAAACTTTTCGGTCACAATGTACTATGCTCCAGCTGATGAAAACCAAACAAATTAAAAGATTTTATAAAAAAATTACATTAAAATATTTCACTGACAATAAACAATGACAACTATTTGTATTTTATAATTATCCAACAAAATCAAGACGCTTCATTTCCACAAAAATGCTATTTATAAGCACTTTTGTTATTGTGAAATGCTTGATTTTTTAACAAAATATATCTCTATAGTTCAAAAAACTAGTTCTAGGGATAGATAGCCGTAAAATAGTTCAAATAATTTCCAGAAATTCTGTGCATACAGTTATGACCTGTATATAAACTAAAAAACCCATTACAATTAATACAAGGGCTAAATATCTTGGAATGCAACTTTACTATACAACTATAATAAAGAGAAAAAATTAAAAAACAAAAAACAACAAAAAGATATTAATTGTTTCAAATAACAATTAATTTTCAAAAAAATTGCTTATTTACTAAACAATACTCATACCAATTCGAAGTTATGGCACTAAAATATAGACTAGTTAAAAATGCTTCGCACTATCTTGAATGCCGATTAATATGTGTATGTTATATAGAGACATCCATTGAGAGCTTAACATCGACACAGTAACCGAAGTAATTCAAATATGTAGCATAAGCCATAAATATCACTTAATAAGTGACTCATACCCACACTCTAACTTAGCCCCGATAGAAATTCTGGATAAAGATATTACACAGCTAAGAAGATTGACGCACAACAGACTTAAAGAGCTAACAAGTATACTTTTTTTTCATAAAGCCTAACAAAGAAGGGTGCATTGGTCCAGAAGGTCCTTTCATTGGTCCAGAGCTCTCCTGCGGGGTAACAAATAGCTTCACAAACAGCTTATTATGTGAACGGGAGAAACAACATCTACTTGAACACTGGAGAGCCCAAACAGGCATGCGACAGTCAAAAAGATTTATTGATTACATCAAAGTTGATGCTATCCTTGACCTTAGCAGAAACGATATTAAAATCTACACTGAACTTCTTACAGGACACTGTAGACTTAATTACCACATGAAGATTATAGGTGTGGTAGAAAGTGACTCCTGTCGACTCTGTCATGAGGAGAAGGAAACATCAGAACATGTTTTATGCAACGGCCCAGCGGTGGCGATTACCTATAATGCCTAACTTTACCAATTGTTTTTTTTATTCAATATGTGTAATATGTGTACTGATATCTATATATAGTATATATATAGTTCAAATAGTTCACATATACATATAGTTAAAATTTATTAATATAAATGCTAAATAAAGCTACTTCATAATTTAATAAGAGAAAAATATATATTTGGTCAAGCAGTTTGATTTTTCAATTCACAAATAAATTGGATGCTTTAAGTTATATTCCTTGATTCGAAATCAAGAATTTTAATTATAAACCAACATAGCTCAATAAATGCTACAATAATTTAAATTAATATTTTTATGTACGTAACATGAGTAGGGATCATTAAAATCTTATTTAATCTGAATATCGCTTAATATTTTTGTACTGAATATATAATATATCGGACATAATATGAGTAAGGTCTACTAAAATCTTCTTTAATTTCAATAGAACTCAAATAGCTTATTACTTTTTAAACTGAATATATAACTAATACATATTTTTAATACATCTTGAAGATATATATAAACTACATTAAATTCTTTCTTTGTATTTGAAAATAATAAAACTTGAGTACCAGTCAATGAACACTATTTTTACTGATTACATTTTTGAACTATGTCTTTTATAAATCTGAAGGATAGATGAGTTGCTCAACATCGTTTCATTTGCATTTTGAAATAATAATATTTGAATACTGACCACAGAAAGTATATGACATATTTCATTGTATCTAGAAATAGTAATATTTTATTGCCAATACCAGATAATAAGTTATAGTTTTACATATTTAAACTGATTGAACTGCTGTGACAAATATAAGTATTTCTAACTGCTTCCAATATATTTTCTGATATATCTAATAACTGATATAAAAATCTTTTATTATTTTGTTGAGAATATTTGTAATAATTAATAATTAATATTTTGATTGAAAATTAATTAATAGCTCAGTGATTATTAAAAGCTTCCATTTGATAATATCTTAATTTTATGTATATTTTTTTTTCTTATATTTTTAGCTTCAACAATATGGAATTGATTTCAATGATGAACTAGAAAACAACACTAATAGTGTTAACAATACCAACAATACGAATTTATCTCAAAATGCTGAAACATTGGTTGAAAAGTTAGAAAAGGTTGAGTTACAATACGAGTCCATCATAAATAAATTACCACAAGATTGCAGTGATGTTGCACAAAGTACTGAAGGTCTTTATTTGATTGCGCCTGCTGGTCAGCATCATCCATTAATGGCCCATTGCACAGCAGATGGCTGGACAACTGTACAACGACGTTATGATGGCAGTGCTGATTTTAATCGTTCGTGGGAAGATTATGCTGCCGGTTTTGGCACACCTGCTGGTGAATATTGGATTGGTAACGAGCAATTGCACCATTTGACCGTGAATAACTGCACCGAATTACGTATAATTATGCAAGATATTTACGACAATGTTTGGCAAGCACAATACAGTAACTTCTATATAGCTTCACGCGCTGATGGCTTCCGCCTGCACATTTCCGGCTATCGTGGCAATGCATCAGATGCTTTAGACTATCAGCAGGGTATGCAATTCTCAGCGATCGATGTAGATCGTGACATCTCACAAACGCACTGTGCTGCTAACTATGAGGGTGGATGGTGGTTCTCTCATTGTCAGCATGCAAATTTGAATGGACGCTACAATCTCGGTTTGACATGGTTCGATGCGTCGCGCAATGAATGGATTGCCGTCAAATCAAGTCAAATGCAAATAAAGCGTCAATCAGCAGCAGTTTGTGCTTATAGAAATGCTAAACGATATGCTGCAACTGCTTCTGATGTGACAAGTGCGACGACAATTATATCTAGCGAAGTACCGACAACCACAACAACAGCAACGTATTCATCCGGTGTACAAGTGTAGAATGCCTTTCAGAGCATTCATACAAATCATCATACCATGGAAAACCCAAACACATTAAAATTATAAAACTATAAACAATTACATACGCGTATCTTTGCTAGAGTTAGAACCACCATAGCCATGCCTGCTGTAGTTTGACGTGCAGAGCGTTCATATATTATTGCGTATGTGAGAAGTCAATAGATTTATGCGTTACGATAAGGCGTCATCCATGTGGAGATACTCATTACTATAAAATTTTGTAAATATTTTCAATATATAAAGGCAAGTTGTGAACATGCTTTCTATGTAAGTCCAGAGTTACTATTTAATTAAGTTGTATTTATATTAGAATTTCTGATATGTGTGTATTAATAGTGTATACTTAATAATAGTTAATATTGTGTATAGTTATATAATAAATTAAATTTTTTAAGGCTTATATATTAATATAGGTCTTTAATAATACTCGCAAAAATATTTAGAATGAAACTCATGTGGAAGATACTACGACTGTTATTATAGTAGGTTCTGCTTAAAAATTTTTAACAAATACCTATAAGAGGGATATTCCTCTATTAGAAGAACTTCTTACTGAGGCGGTCTTTTCTATTGATTAATATTTTTACCAAATTATCTACCCAAACACAACCATAATTGGTTCCCATCTTTGGTAAGATTGCAGTTTTTTATTATCAAATAAGACTACGTTATAATTTCGTAGTTTTTATGTGATGGTCATGTTTTTTAGGGAGAGTATCAAAATTTATAGAGTAGTGGCTCTGAGTTAAGTAGAGCACTGCCACCGTAGTAGATATTTTGTGCGATGACTAATATTAAATGAACAGAAGACATTTAACTATTTGAATGCAGGACAAAATATTTTTTACAGAAAATTTCTGAATATCGGAAATAAGACCTTCCAGCCCATCTGTCATCTTCACCAAAACTATAGTTAGAGAGTCACATATAGGACCTCTTGGTTCAACTCTCATTTTGACTAAAATTAAAGCCACGCAGCCACAAGTAACGGAACAAAAAGTCTAATTTTCCTCTTTTTATATAGCCTTTTCAAACAGACCCTACTTTTGAAATAAATATAGGCCATAATGAGACCTTTGATAATCTGTCAATAGTATTAATTTCTTCATAGAAACAGTGAACTTTAATTTTATATATATAATTGTAACTGAGAAATAATAATTGTTTCTATGAATCGAATTCGGATCATCTGTTCTATATCCTGTTTCAACTCAGATTAGAATTACGCTGTTTATGGTAATCGCAATTTTTATTTCCGGCTTATTGAAGCTCTTAGAGAATGAGTAGATATTAAAAATACTTAGTTGCACTTATATTCACAGATATAAGTAACCATTCATATGGTAGAAAAAATAGAGTATTACTTCTACTAAATATTATAGTCTATTAAAATAAATGCTT
>NC_051847.1:235216075-235302387 GCF_002237135.1 Teleopsis dalmanni | reverse complement strand
GTGATTTTTAAAAACAGGAAATTCAATTTTAATATAGTTCTTATATATTCTTTTTTTTTACTTTCCAAAAATAAAAGGAATTTAATGGTAATAGACTCTTATGTGACATACAACATATATTATTTGCGCTTAAGTGGACTTTTGGTATGCAATCCCGCCACTTTAACTTGATCTATGTGGTATAATAAAATTTTTTAGGGATAAAAAATTGCTTTTTTGAAATGCTACAATGTCCATGTTTAATACTAGTGTTGATTTTTAAAAGAAACTACAGGAAATTCTGAAATTTTTGGTAACTTATAGACCTACTATATCTTTATAAGATTGCATTTTTTTGATTTGTGTTGATTAGTTGGTCCGAGACGTCTTCTCAACAAATATATATGTATATTTATATATATACATAGTTTCGTTTTGTTGAAGTACGTTAAAAAGTGATAGTAATCCTTGAAGCATTCAAGCACTACATTCCCTAGTATCTAGATACGCTTAAGGTAAATACTCGAGCACAAGCCATCTGGGTAATAAAATGTTTGCATCTTCGAAATGTCCGAATAGTATTTGAATTTAAATACATTACATATTGAACTGAATTTCATATTAAGAGTAGTCTCTCCAAAACTGTACAGGACATTATCACCTATAGATTTATAGGTATAAACAATATAAAATCATATATATATATATATATATATATGCATATAGTACTCCTTGTACAAATCCCATACGTGATAAAAAGATTCTAAATTTTTATTGTGATGAAGTAAAAAGCACACTACATAGTGCTTGTTCATTTTTAAGTATCTAGATATGCTTAAAGCATAAGGATTCTAGAAGATAATGGTCTGATCTTCGAAAGGACCGAGTCTCTAGCATACATACATTAAATATTGAACGCTATGTTATATTGAGAGTAGTTTTTTTAATATTGTACAGCATATTATCACCTATAGATATCACCTATAGATTTATATATGCAATAAAAAAGTATATGTATACTACTCCTTGTACAAATCCCATACGTGATAAAAAGATCCCAAAATTTTTATTGTGATAATAAAAAAAATGAAAAAATAAAATCACTTTTAATTCTTTTAATAAAATATCAGCTTGTGCAGCTGTTTCCTTTATTAAACGATAATTTAACTTAAGAAATGCACAAGTATTAAATTTTTATTGTCCAGAAGCGGCAATAATGTATATCGTGCAACGCAAGAACCAAGCAATATAACTGCTGCTGCAGTCATATTGACTTGAAGCCAACGGATGAAGCCTGGCAGATGATATTGAAATCTTGATGATTATATACGCGTACTCTGAGTTCGACACACATTTCGTGTCTTTCTATTTGCTTTTCTGTGGTTCCAAAGCAATTTATCTGTTCGATATACAACACAAAAAGTGTAGCAACGGAAGCAGTCAAAACAAAAACCATCAGCAGCAGCAACATCAGCAACAACAACAATGAGAATGAGTCCAAAGGACAGATGTTTGATGTACTTTTTGGTTAAATTTTACAGAAAATATTTTTTTATCCTTTCTTGGAATGATTTTGATGCTGTTGTTGCTGCTGCTACCTCTGCTGCTGCCTCTGCTCTTACTACTTAGTGTTGTTATTGTTGTTGATGATATTTAAGCTGCTTTGAAAGTATCTTCAATAAAAGGTGCAGAAATATTTTTATGTGAGGTTGAGAAAGGCAAAAGGTTTTAAATTTCTGAATGTATCTTAAGAAAAGAAATTTCAAGTTGAAATAAAACAAAAAAAAAAAAATCGAAACGCAGGTGATATTAAGTAGTTGATAAGAGTAATTGTTATACCCATCTTTGATGTGTTATAAATGAAAAAAATTTATATAAACAAAAAGAATTTTGAATAAAAATAGAATATATTTTTATTTAAGAAATAAATACACAATTCATCGCATATGTTCTGAATTAAAGCAACGTTATTGAAGAGATAAAAATTTATCTTATAGTATTATTGATTGCAGAATGTGGAGTCAATATAGATCTACTCTAGAATAGAACATCTTCAGAGTAAAGTCGTTTTTCTTTTTTAGGATTTTAACTTTTATTTTGTACATTGTATTTTATATATCTTTATACGTATTTCGGTATACGTATTCGCTTCTGCCTTCATCAGGAGAATTCCTAATCTTTAGAGTAATCTAGCATTCTTATATATGGTAGTATTAGTAGACATTTATATTTTTCATTAATACATACATCAAATTCCACTTTATTTGTCAAGTCATAAAAAACAGCTGTTAATTTTAGGATAGTTATTCTAGTCAGATAAAATTTCTAGAGTGTTGTAAATTAATCGTAAGTGGTATACATTTCGCTCGAGATTTCACCAATTGAAAATGAAAATAACACTAAAAGTGAATCTCGATTGAAATTACTTTAACAGTACGTCCCAGCTCGTATTTATTTATTTATTCATTTGAACAAATTAAACAAACTCTGGTTTTCAAGCCAAGTGCTCAAATTTAATATAAAGACTAACAAATAAATTTAAATATAATTTTAAAAATATTTTCAAAGACCTGAAATCCTTTGCATAACTCTATTAAATATAGTCCAGTGGTGACAAATCGGATAGTCATGGCAAAATTACACGTCCTGGAAACTAGTCAAAGTATTCAACGGCGAGAAAATACCGTTTTGTTAAAACATTATATAGTCCAGATCCTTCTTTTCAATATTAAGCCGAAAAATGTTAAATATATTTATAACTATAGCGATAGAAATTGACGTTTTATGGTCATAATATGGTCATAAACCATTGGACGCAATGGTTTTCCAACAGCTAATTGTAGATTTTTTGTGTCAGATGCGATAACTTTCGTTTTTTACATATTGATCGAGACATAAATTAGCTTTATTATTGAAAAAAATTGGATACCAAAGACATCATTCAAACGTTGTTGCTTGAGGACCTAGTTAGAGTATGCTCAATGTATGGCGTGAGTATCAAGTTTCAATTCTTCTGTTAGCAGAATTTTATAAGAATGAAGATAAAAATCTAAATACAGAATAGACTGTAAATTCGACTGAAATGCAGTCCGCTTTATTTAATGGATGGAGTTGAATTCTAACACTCACAACAATATTTTCTGTCGATCTTCTTTTCGATTATATGTCAGCCTTAGCTTATCTGTTACAGAACTAAAATCTTCGTATTTCTTCTTAGTTTTGCTTATATTATACTTGAATCTGCAATTATGTCGAACGTTATGTATGATATTTTTAATAATAAATTAGTAAGTTTTACGTTAAGTTTTTACAATATTATTACGTTCAGTGCTTGTCAAACGGTTAGTATTGTAAAATGGTAAACATAAGGATAAACATATAACGATGACAGTTGTGTTTAAAATAATATGTCCATGAAATAATATTTCTGTATCAGGATCACAAATTAGATAACATGTTAAACATGTTAAAGTAACCAATACAATAATATTACTTAATTATAAGTAAGCAAAATAGTTTAAATCGGCTAGTTGTAGACTTGACTGCTTTAGAAGCGGGATATTGGTTCCAAACCAAATAGGTAAAATTAAGCCCAAAGTAATTACGATATTTATACGTAGTTTAGAATTGTTTTAGTTGGGCATTTAGATGCATAATTGATCTTTTAGATCGCGGTGCATTCATAGCCTATTATTCAATAATAATAAATGGTTTAAATGAAATCCAAAAGTTTGTTGAAATCACTAACTTTAATTAAATAGATGTTTCGAAACTATATTCCATATTATCTATATGATCCAAAAGTTTTTGTACATAAATACTTTCACAAGAGACTTCTCTATAAGAGAGGTATCAAACAATAATGAATTTCAACAACAAACATTTTTATTTTATTTCGAATTTAATTTTTGGAATTTAATATTGCCAAATACATATCATCAGTGGTCTCGAAATTATTTTTTAAATTAAAATTTTCGTAAATATAACTGTTCATAAAAATTCTAGAAATAATGGAATAATTGATTTATGAAACATTTTCATTTAAATTAAATAAAAATTTTGGCAATGCATAGCTCGTTCTTTGTATATAAAATTAAATTTATTCAATTTAATTAAATTAATAATTGTATATTTTAAACAAATATTAATATTAAATTATAAAATTTCGCATTTAATTTAATTTTAATTTTATGTCTACTCATTTATTTGCATTTTTACTTAACATTATTTATATTAATAAATAATATGAAATAATTGTTATAAAAATACAAAAACTGTGATATGAAAATATATCAACTTATTTGCATATAAAATTAAAATTTTCTGAATAAAGTAAATTTCCATGTTCGATAGAAAAATTAAATAAAGCACATCAATCGCCTGTCAATTGCCTAAGGAAATGAAAGTTTCGATGAGATTAACCATGAATGACAACCTTTTTAAATAAAAAAGATATATATATATACAAATAGGTTTACCCAAGAGCAAGAACCAATTTAAGTTGACAAGTATTTATTTGTGCTAAAATTGCCAATTTAAATGCAAACAAATAAAAACTACAAAATGACAATCACATCCTGAAAGTTCAGTGAGTGATGTGATTTATATTCATCATCAAGCAAAAGGTGACAATACATACGAGTGTGTACTATATATAAAGAAATAAATTTATAAAATAATATTTTATTATATGTTTTTTATATTATATTTATTTTGTTAAAAAATTTTATATACAAAGTATGCATTTTTTCACTAACAACTGCAGGAACTTGTACTGAAATATCACTGATGACTCAAATGAATGAAGTTATATTTCATGATGGAATTTTATTAAATTTATAATGAATAATAAATAATTTTCTTATTTAAATATTTTGCATTTTATTTTATAGAAAAAGAATGTCGCTCCTTTACATTTCTTTTGCAGAAAAACTGCATAAGACGCAAGCGTTCTCCTTTCAAAAGATAAAAGAAATATTTAAATGAGAAAATATACGAAAAAAAATATTCAGAAACAATTTTTATTGTGAATTGCTGTATAATATTGTAGTAAATTATTTAAATAAATTAATATTAAACATAAAATATTTCAAGCCAATTAAGATAGTTTCATTAACTTAATATCAGGATAAAATGCATTCAATGGAGTGATGTAGCAAGGATTGCTTCAAGTATTCAAGGATTGCTTAAAATATTTTTTTTCGTAACGTCTTTTTGCAATGTATTATATATAGATTATATTATTAAAGAAGGGAATCTATCCACTTAACCCCCCTTACCATGCCTACACTGCTAGGTGATTAAATCGATATACGTCTCCTTCAATATTTGTTTTGGATATGCTTAAGTTTTATGTTGAAATAATTTCAATGAAGTAATTTTTCTAATACCATTCATTCATTGATTGATCCTAAGAGAAAGTGAGTTTATGAGACAATTTTCTCGGAAACGATCCCCCAAACCCCTTCCACTCTGCTCACACAAGTGGGTGATTTAATCGACATACATCTCCTGCGACAGAAGTTTTGGATATGCTTAAGTTTTATATTGAAGTAATTGCATTGATGCAGTTTTTTAACACCATTTATTCATTGATTGATCCTAAGATAAAGTGAGTTTGTGAGACAATTTTCTCGCAACCTGCAAATTCTTAGAAACCTGATGATTTTTCTAAGTGGTTTTGAGATTATTTGAGATAATAGTCGTTTGATTTACTGTTAAGTGTTCAAAAAAAATAAACTAAATTGACAACAGTAAAGTTAATAGATGCCCTATTTGTAAAAAAAAATTATCCTTATATAAAGTTGTCCACTTTGTAGTTCTATAAGTAAAAATTATGGCTCAGGAAGCAAAAATAATTTATATAAAATAGTCAAGAGTCCAATAAAAATTTTATTTCAGTATATTATTTTAATCTTGTACCATTATATGCAAAAATACTATTAATCAAATGATTATTCACCTGACGACTCACAGTTCTAGACACTTTTGAGATAGTTTTCAATTACTTATTGGCACTTAGCTGGCAAAAACTCTGCTACACTTAAAGAATGTTCTTTCCCAAACCGTTGAGAGTTCCCTTTACATGAGATTCTTTATATAACCCCCCAAAAAATTACAGTGCTGTGAATCATTTGGCGACTATATTAAGAATACGTAAAATTTCATATCTTAAAAAATTTTTCACTTAATAAAACAAACGGGGTTGTACTATGTGGCTTGCAGCACTACGCTGTTTAAACTATCCATATCTCACGTCTATAACATAAATTTTAGGTCATGAGGATTGATAAACATGTGGTTGTAGCAATCAGAATTGACAGTTTTGGCACATCTTTTTGTTTTTGATCTGCTAAAGATTATGAGTCAATCTAACACCAGACCAACAAAATAAATACCACTCCATATATCCTTACAAATGACTTTTCTCCCAGTGGAGTTTGCTAACAAACCGTATATTAACTAAACTAATTCCATAAATTTAATCCATAATTCTATTAATGCTAACTTTCAAAAAACTCTCAGTATAGTCAACAATTGTAATAATTATTCCAAATTATTTTTCTTTGAAGGACATAAAAATCCATTACTTATTCCATTAAAACTATGCTCATAATCCATTTCAATATTATTTTAAGTAGAAGTTCATATTAACATAACACATTTCCTTAATTGTTGACATTAATATTTAATTATTTCTTTCTTTGCAGCTCAACACTGAATCCTTGGCAGATCACAAACGCCGTCATTGTCACTTCCAACGCCAAGAAATACATGAACTTCAATTGGCGCAACGTAGCATGCGGCGCAAGCTGAACGAACTGAAATACCACCGCATTGACGAACGCGTACGCAGCATCGAAATAGAGCAACATCGTCTTGCGGATGCCAATTTCAATTTGAGTCGCCAAATTGCCACGTTGGACAAATTGCATTTGTCGATGCTGGAACTGCTGGAGGACGTAGAAGGTCTACAAACTAAAATTGACAAGAATGTGCCCGAGCTACGGCATGAAATATCCAAATTAGAATTTACAAATGCACAACTAACATCCGAACAGAATATGCTGCGTGAGGAAAGCAAAAATATGGCACGTTCCATACAAGCCATGGCAATGAGTGTAAGCACTTTACAGGATGAACGTGACGGCGTCCGGAAAATGGAAACAACTGTAACCAAACTCCAAGCACAAGTCGATCGTTCACAAAGTGTCCTACAGGATGTGCAACGAGCATTGACACATCACAGAAGAGCTGACAATAAGGTAAGCAAGATTGTGTCAAATAAAATGAAAGTTAATTAATTTAATTAGCAAAATGTTGACCTAATTTCATTTAAACTTTGATTCACTTTGTTATAACCAACAATTCTCACACAACTTAGGGAGAATATTGTTAGCACATAAGTTGCACTAATGCATTAGAAAACTTATTTTGATTACACAAAATGTTATATAACCGAGAGATACTATGCTCCAGCTGATGAAAACCAAACAAATTAAAAGATTTTATAAAAAAATTACATTAAAATATTTCACTGACAATAAACAATGACAACTATTTGTATTTTATAATTATCCAACAAAATCAAGACGCTTCATTTCCACAAAAATGCTATTTATAAGCACTTTTGTTATTGTGAAATGCTTGATTTTTTAACAAAATATATCTCTATAGTTCAAAAAACTAGTTCTAGGGATAGATAGCCGTAAAATAGTTCAAATAATTTCCAGAAATTCTGTGCATACAGTTATGACCTGTATATAAACTAAAAAACCCATTACAATTAATACAAGGGCTAAATATCTTGGAATGCAACTTTACTATACAACTATAATAAAGAGAAAAAATTAAAAAACAAAAAACAACAAAAAGATATTAATTGTTTCAAATAACAATTAATTTTCAAAAAAATTGCTTATTTACTAAACAATACTCATACCAATTCGAAGTTATGGCACTAAAATATAGACTAGTTAAAAATGCTTCGCACTATCTTGAATGCCGATTAATATGTGTATGTTATATAGAGACATCCATTGAGAGCTTAACATCGACACAGTAACCGAAGTAATTCAAATATGTAGCATAAGCCATAAATATCACTTAATAAGTGACTCATACCCACACTCTAACTTAGCCCCGATAGAAATTCTGGATAAAGATATCACACAGCTAAGAAGATTGACGCACAACAGACTTAAAGAGCTAACAAGTATACTTTTTTTTCATAAAGCCTAACAAAGAAGGGTGCATGTACTCCTTTCATTGGTCCAGAGCCCTTCTGCAGGGTAACAAATAGCTTAAGAAATAGCTTATTATGTAAACGGGAGAAACAACATCTACTTGAACACTGGAGAGCTCAAACAGGCATGCGACAGTCAAAAAGATTCATTGATCCTGATCACATCAAAGTTGATGCTATCCTTGACCTTAGCAGAAACGATATTAAAATCTATACTGAACTTCTTACAGGACACTGTAGACTTAATTACCACATGAAGATTATAGGTGTGGTAGAAAGTGACTCCTGTCGACTCTGTCATGAGGAGAAGGAAACATCAGAACATGTTTTATGCAACTGCCCAGCGGTGGCAAGACGTAGACTCGATTACCTATAATGCCTAACTTTACCAATTGGTTTTTTTTATTCAATATGTGTAATATGTGTACTGATATCTATATATAGTATATATATAGTTCAAATAGTTCACATATATAGTTAAAATTTATTAATATAAATGCCAAATAAAGCGACTTCATAATTTAATAAGAGAAAAATATATTTTTGGCCAAGCAGTCTGATTTTTCAATTCACAAAAAAATTGAATGCTTTAAGTTATATTCCTTGATTCGAAATCAAGAATTTTAATTAATATGGAAGATATATTTTAATTATAAACCAACATAGCTCAATAAATGCTATGCTATAATAATTTAAATTAATATTTTTATGTACGTAACATGAGTAGGGATCATTAAAATCTTATTTAATCTGAATATCGCTTAATATTTTTGTACTGAATATATAAAATATCGGACATAATATAAGTAGGGTCTACTAAAATCTTCTTTAATTTCAATAGAACTCAAATAGTTTATTACTTTTTAAACTGAATATATAACTAATACATATATTTTATACATCTTGAAGATATATATAAACTACATTAAATTCTTTCTTTGTATTTGAAAATAATAAAACTTGAGTACCAGTCACTGAACACTATTTTTACTGATTACATTTTTGAACTATGTCTTTTATAAATCTGAAGGATAGATAAGTTGCTCAACATCGTTTCATTTGCATTTTGAAATAATAATATTTGAATACTGACCACAGAAAGTATATGACATATTTCATTGTATCTAGAAATAGTAATATTTTATTGCCAATACCAGATAATAAGTTATAGTTTTACATATTTAAACTGATTGAACTGCTGTGACAAATATAAGTATTTCTAACTGCTTCCAATATATTTTCTGATATATCTAATAACTGATATAAAAATCTTTTATTATTTTGTTGAGAATATTTGTAATAATTAATAATTAATATTTTGATTGAAAATTAATTAATAGCTCAGTGATTATTAAAAGCTTCCATTTGATAATATCTTAATTTTATGTATATTTTTTTTTCTTATATTTTTAGCTTCAACAATATGGAATTGATTTCAATGATGAACTAGAAAACAACACTAATAGTGTTAATAATACCAACAATACGAATTTATCTCAAAATGCTGAAACATTGGTTGAAAAGTTAGAAAAGGTTGAGTTACAATACGAGTCCATCATAAATAAATTACCACAAGATTGCAGTGATGTTGCACAAAGTACTGAAGGTCTTTATTTGATTGCGCCTGCTGGTCAGCATCATCCATTAATGGCCCATTGCACAGCAGATGGCTGGACAACTGTACAACGACGTTATGATGGCAGTGCTGATTTTAATCGTTCGTGGGAAGATTATGCTGCCGGTTTTGGCACACCTGCTGGTGAATATTGGATTGGTAACGAGCAATTGCACCATTTGACCGTGAATAACTGCACCGAATTACGTATAATTATGCAAGATATTTACGACAATGTTTGGCAAGCACAATACAGTAACTTCTATATAGCTTCACGCGCTGATGGCTTCCGCCTGCACATTTCCGGCTATCGTGGCAATGCATCAGATGCTTTAGACTATCAGCAGGGTATGCAATTCTCAGCGATCGATGTAGATCGTGACATCTCACAAACGCACTGTGCTGCTAACTATGAGGGTGGATGGTGGTTCTCTCATTGTCAGCATGCAAATTTGAATGGACGCTACAATCTCGGTTTGACATGGTTCGATGCGTCGCGCAATGAATGGATTGCCGTCAAATCAAGTCAAATGCAAATAAAGCGTCAATCAGCAGCAGTTTGTGCTTATAGAAATGCTAAACGATATGCTGCAACTGCTTCTGATGTGACAAGTGCGACGACAATTATATCTAGCGAAGTACCGACAACCACAACAACAGCAACGTATTCATCCGGTGTACAAGTGTAGAATGCCTTTCAGAGCATTCATACAAATCATCATACCATGGAAAACCCAAACACATTAAAATTATAAAACTATAAACAATTACATACGCGTATCTTTGCTAGAGTTAGAACCACCATAGCCATGCCTGCTGTAGTTTGACGTGCAGACCGTTCATATAATATTGCGTATGTGAGAAGTCAATAGATTTATGCGTTACGATAAGGCGTCATCCATATGGAGATACTAATTACTATAAAATTTTGTAAATATTTTCAATATATAAAGGCAAGTTGTGAACATGCTTTCTATGTAAGTCCAGAGTTACTATTTAATTAAGTTGTATTTATATTAGAATTTCTGATATGTGTGTATTAATAGTGTATACTTAATAATAGTTAATATTGTGTATAGTTATATAATAAATTAAATTTTTTAAGGCTTATATATTAATATAGGTTTTTAATACTACTCGCAAAAATATTCAGAATGAAACTCATGTGGAAGATACCACGACTGTTATTATAGTAGGTTCTGCTTAAAAATTTTTAACAAATACCTATAAGAGGGATATTCCTCTATTAGAAGAACTTCTTACTGAGGCGGTCTTTTCTATTGATTAATATTTTTACCAAATTATCTACCCAAAGACAACCATAATTGGTTCCCATCTTTGGTAAGATTGCAGTTTTTTATTATCAAATAAGACTACGTTATAATTTTGTAGTTTTTATGTGATGGTCATGTTTTTTTAGAGAGAGTATCAAAATTTATAGAGTAGTGGCTCTGAGTTAAGTAGAGCACTGTCACCATAGTAGATATTTTGTGCGATGATTAATATTATGTAGGACAACATATTTTTTACAGAGAACTTTTGAATATCGGAAATAAGACCTTCCAGTCCATCTCTCATCTTCACCAAAACTATAGTTAGAGAGTCACATATAGGACCTCCTGGTTCAACTCTCATTTTGACTGAAATAAAAGCCACACAGCCACAAGTAACGGAACAAAAAGTCTAATTTTTCTCTTTTTATATAGTCTTTTCAAACAGACCTAACTTTTGAAATAATTATAGGCCATAATGAGACCTCTGATAATCTGTCAATAGCATTAATTTCTTCATAGAAACAGTGAACTTTAATTTTATATATATAATTGTAACTGAGAAATAATAATTGTTTCTATGAATCGAATTCGGATCATCTGTTCTATATCCTGTTTCAACTCAGATTAGAATTACGCTGTTTATGGTAATCGCAATCTTTATTTCCGGCTTATTGAAGCTTTTAGAGAATGAGTGGATATTAAAAATACTTAGTTGCACTTATATTCACAGATATAAGTAACCATTCATATGGTAGAAAAAATAGAGTATTACTTCTACTAAATATTATAGTCTATTAAAATAAATGCTTATAATATTTATTTATCTTACTTCTGGGGTAGCTAATCCCTAAGAAATGTTTAATTACTGCACTCAGTATAAGATCAGTAACCTATTCCATTTATTTTATAAATAAAAGATCTATAGGTGTCTGTAAAGCTTGAAATTTTTAAATATTTAGAAATGTAAGTCATAGATTTACACAAAATTACTAAGGAGAATATAAACAAATAATATATTATATCTTATAATGAATATTGACTGTAAAGTGTTAACTCGATTTAAAGTAAAATTTGATCTCATTATTCAAGAAAAACTCTAAAGAAATATGTAAAATTGAGAATGAATGTACTAAAGTCTCTCTCTCTCTCTCTCTGCAGTTTTCGATTGCATTAGTTTTAGAAGAATCTCTTCATTTATACTCAAACTAATACTTAAAAACGTATTGTTAAAACAAAATATTTAATTTAATTAAAATTAAATTATTTGTTATGTTTTACTGTATATGAGCTTGAAATAATATATAACAATTCTTTCAAAATTAATATTGCTATAACAAAAAAAAAAATTAAAATATATATATAACACTATAACAAGCTATATTTGTATTTAAATGAATTTATAAATAAGAAATGAAGACAAATAATAAATGAAATGAAATGTTATTGTTTCATTTAAATTAAGCTGTACTATTTAAAAACTAAATATATTACAATATGTATGAATGTAAAAAGTTAATTATAGCAAAAAATTATAATACAATATATAGTAAAAGAGTTTGCATATTAAAAAAATATTAAATATGTAAATTAGTTGATAAAAAAATTCCTTTGTAAGCTTCGCAGTAATTATCAGTAAATATTATATAGTTATTTATTATATCGTGTAAGTGAATAAATTAATTAATGATATTTATTCTATCAGCAGCTACAACACATTTACTCATATTAAAGCAAACCAAAGAAAAATTAAAATATTAAAACAAAATATATTAAAATTTAAATAAATTTCCTGTAATTAAACCATTTACGAAACCAAATATTAAATAAACCACAATAAGCCAATCGAAATAAATAAATATAAAAATAAAATAAAATAAAAAAACTAATTATGAATTTAAATAAAAATATATATTAAAACATAAAAAAAATAATTATGTATTTTTTAATGTTTGTATTTTCGGTATTAATATATAATAATGTAATAAAAAAACCAATGTAATAAAATGAAAATCGTATGTCCTTTATTGTTTAATAGCTTACATCACATTAATAAGCTACATTTTGTAAATAAGTTTTTATTATAATTATATATTAATAAAATTTTATTTGAGTTATTCGTGCGTAAATATGAAATTTTTATCGGTGTAAAAATGACTTAAATAAATAAATGAAAATGTTTTATTCCATAGAAATAAATAAAAAATTTTTTAAAATAATTTTTTTAATTTTTTTATTATTTTATTCATGGTATATAATCATATTTATTTTATTTTTTTTTTGTAGTTGGAGGTATGGCTGTATGCATTTCATTTCAATTTGATTAAAATACATAAAATTATTTAAAAAATAATATATCTCTATAGAAATAACCGTAGCGGTATGAAAAATAAATCATAATACACTATTATTGGTTATAATTTTAGTTCACTTTACACTAAGTATCTGTATGTCCAAATATCTATATGTATCTGTATGCAGTAAGCTGTTAAAATAATTTCCATGTTGTTTCAAAAAGACTAGGAGATTTCTTTATATGTATATTTATATATAATTGTTGAACTGCAAATCAATAGAGTTAGTAGCAACTGCCACCCTGCCCCCTCCTCTGGACAATCGATTTATATTTGTAGAAACTTGTTAATAAATTTTAGAAATTCTAAATTTAGGGAGGAGAAACGTTATAACTATTATAACGAAGTATATAGAGCTCTCTTTAAAAGCTTTATACATTAATATTATATTAGCCTTTAAAAGCTCTATACATTCATATTGTATTAGTTTTAAGAATTGATTTTAAAAATAAAGTTAGTCTTAAGTAAACTCGTTTTGCGAAGTGACTAAATATAACACTTGTGATCTACATCAGAAAATTGTAATAAGTATTCAACACTCGAATCATACTTAAATCATTAGTTGTATTTTATTTATACGCATTCCGACTCTCTTTTTCGTGTATTTGATTCTACCTGATTCATATATATAGATGACAGCACTTATAATAGTTTATACTCTTCACATATAATACTCATAAACACCGACGCTCGACACAAGAAAGGTGCAATTGATTTATGAATTATTCATGAGTATTACGTTAGAGTCTGCAAAAATTTGTCTCCTATTGTTTACTGTACATATATAATTTCCAACTAACAAAAACCATAGTTTAATGTACATATACTATTCAAGAACACAAACAAAATACTTGCATCCATAATGCTAACAACAACAACGCACACCAAAAGCATAACAGCAACACGCAAAAAGAATAAACAGCAACAGACAAATTTTTTGCTTAGCAAACAACAGCGCTCATCAAAAATTTCTACTAAAGCCAAAACTGATCTAAACAGCAGTCAATCATTTTCGATGAGTATATTTTCGTACTCACCTGAGTATATGCTATGACTCATGAATCATTTACCATTTAGAAATATGTCTTATGACTCTGATTAATTACCACCGGCATATTCATTAACGAAAACACTTATGAATCATTTCTGTGGCGAATGTAAATGCATATAGAAATGTGTGAGAAAAACAGTTATACCTGGTTTTTTCTGAGTGTACTCTGATTGTTAAAATCATGACTGGGTGCAATTATCTGGTCCAAATCTATTTTATTGCGAAACTCATTGATTTAAAAGTAACAGCACGAATATCTTTCTTCCATGAATTCAATTTCTCTTAGTTTAATTAAAGACTGCTAGAATGACCTTCTATAATAGCTTAGACGTTCTAAACTTGAACGTCCTTGGTGTTAGTATTTGTTTTAATATGAAAAGAGAGATATATATCAGTGTCCGAATTATTTAAATTTTAAAGCTACTACAGATATACCAAAAAATTATTTTTTGTGGAGACAACTATGAGTCCGTTATAAGAAGTAATGCCTATTTATATTTGAACTCTATTTAGAAATTGAACTAGGAAGAACAGAGAGTTACATATTCTATTAAAATGTAGTTTAGGCGTTATAAGTTCTTATAAAAACAGGATACAACTCTAGATGGAGAGAGAAAATAATGTACAGTTGACGACAATTGTAAAGACTTAAAACCCTTACAAGTTGCATTCTATGGAAATTGCAATACATTATTATAATTTTTACTTGTTAACATTTTTAGTACTATCCTTTTAAAAGTTGTAAAATATTTTCTTTCATCATAATTGACTAAAAATATTAAAGAATACGAGGGTTGCCTTTTAAGTCTTGCATCTAACAATGAAAACACAGTGAATCAATGAAAATGACTTTATTACTTTATGAAGAATTCTTTATGATGATCAATATATTTTTTTATTCGATTGAACCAATTTTCAAAACGGATTACTTGATTACTGTAACCATTTTAAAGACTATCTATTTTGCACCATTGTGTTACATCTCATAATAAACAAATTTCTATTATGCTATAAGAAGCCGATTCTTATAGAAACTTTATTACTATATTGATAACACTCATAATATTGATAATATTCATAATCATTTTGAAAGTGATGCTTGGATATATGTTGAGGAAGTTTTACTATTTTCATATAAATAGACTTAAGTCAGAAGACTTCAATCAGTTCTAAAACAAATCCTACAATTTCCAATACACCTTATATAATTTTCAAATAACTTGTATACATATAAAGGGTATTTCTTAGAGGTTTAATTTTATAGTTGGCAACACTATTTCTGGTGGACACTATTTTGATAGTTTACGGTTGAAGTACTTTAACAAGTTTTGTTATTTTATTTTCGTAGATTTTCGTTTGGTTTATAATCTTGTATAGTCTTTCCTAACCCAGAACATACTGCTGATCGGAAAAGTGTTGCAATTTGTTTTAATAATATCGATTCCTAAAATATATATTTTGGGATTCCCAAAGTAAAACATCGTTAAAGACCTGTGGTGTTAATAGCGCTGATCGGCTGTAGTTCACAGACTGCCTTGTTTTAAAAGATAATATTCAATGGAATGTTATGATAGTTATGGTATATGGAGGGCGTTATGATTAATGTCATGATTCTTCATTTTTTCTTATATATATTGTTGTTATTGACCAATCTGTGTAATAAAAAATCGAATACTTCCTTTTTATTGTAAAATCTTTCAAAAGCAATTCTTTTTTTACGATTTTATTTATTTTTTTCCAATTTTTGTTTTTTAACTTTTTCTGTATCTACTGAAGGATTTTGACCAACAAATGTTTTATTTCCGAATAAAATGGTTATATGCCATATAGAGCGCTACACAATGACAACTAAAGTGCTAAAAAATTAAATTACTAGTTAGCCTTTCATTCGAGCTAGACGGAGCGCAAATATGCTCCAAATCATATATCAATAAACCAATTTTCGTAGACATGACCATGATTTCAATATGCTTTATTGCACTTTAAAAATCAAACATCCAAAAAAGCGATATTATTACTCGAATAGCCTTAAATCACATGAAAATAGTTTTTGTTTTTAACGTCGTTAACCATTTTTGTCTACATTTTTATAATATATTTTATACGCATCTATTTTTGTATATTGAGAAAACTTTTTAGTGACACCTCTACTGTAGTTGTCAGTTTCACCCAGAGATGTTTATAATATCGTTGAGAAAATTTTGGAAAATTTTGGAAAAAAGTAAAAATTGTAATAAATCTGTAGAAATGCACAATGCAAAAACGTGTAGCATTTCGTAGGTTATGTGACATCACATAATAGTAGTGATACTTAAACCACAGATGATATCTCTTCTCCTTTGGTGGTATATTTTTTGTTCATATATTGCATTATAATGCCATCTATGTACTGATACCATATAAAATTATGCACTTATAGAATGGTTCGAACACTTATAAACAAACAACAACAACAACAAAAATTTGATTAATTTATTGAAATTTGGTTGACCATACAACGTATATAATCTGTTGTACTGCAAGTGCCAGGCTTAGAACTCGTACCAATCAAATTGGAAAGGATGACTAATCATTAATTTCGACTGATCAGAATTAAAACATCAGGCAAGATATGAGAAACGTACAAACAATTTAGCTTCTAAAGCTGATACTGAACTGTTTGTGATGTCCCAAGAAAATGTTCAAATAAGAAGTATAACATGCCAAACAAAGATGAGTTAGACAGGCTACTAACTATAGAAGAAAAATAATTTACGCACTGATGAGAATATTTTCAAGAATTCTTGACATTCCTTGACTGATTCCTTATTCCTTGACTTTCAGACAATATCTCAGATCATAACCGATCGGCAATGCAAACCACCCTGGTATTGAAGAAATTATGAAATCTATAACACAACTAAAAACTGGAGAGTGTGCAGAAACTGATAATATCGCAGCGAAGCTCTTTAAAGCAGGGGTGAATACTGGGTCTGACAACGTAATGAATTTGTTTTAAGATATTTGGCGCACTGAAAAAGTACCTCAAGAGTGGAAACAAAGCCATAGGTAGATCCATCGAGTACGTCTAGTCGTGCAGCAAGAGATGTGAATAGTAGAATATCAAAAGCAAGAATAGTGTTCAGTAATCTTCGTAGACCTGTATCTACACTCACGTGGTTATTTGAAACAAAAAAGTTTCAGTGGACTGAATCTGACTCTTCAACTCCAAAACAGGTGAAGTCTGAAAGAAAAAGGTTATGAGATCAGTTTTTTGGAATGCAAAATGAGTTTTATTGATTGATTATCTTGAAAAAGGCAAAAATATTTCGAATTTAATTGCAACCTGGTCCATTTAGAAAAGAAAATAATTCAAAAAAGACCCGGCTTAAGGAAGAAAGAAGTAATTTTTCCACAAGACACTGCACGGGTTTACACAAGTGTTCTGCTTATGGTGAAAGTTTACGTATTAAAGTACAAATTGCTTGAACGTTTATCATATTTTCCGGATCTGGCTCGCTCTGATTTTCCTTCTTCAGAAATTTGAAGCAATACCTTAGTGGAAAGCGTTTTTCATCATATGAAGAAGCCATTGCAACCATGGAACAGTATTTTGCAGAGCTTTCGTAGAATCATTTCATTGAAGGATTGTTGGAATAAATGTATTGAAGTTGCGGAAGACTAATTTGAGTAAATATACTGAATTTATAAAAAAATTCACACTTTTTCCTTTTTGCTTTCAAAACTTTTCAAACAACTTGTAGGGATTAGATATATAGCTATATAACAGATTATTATATTAGAAATCGGAAGTAAAAAATATTGATGTCAACAGTTATCAACAAATTTGAAATTATTTGTAGTTATTTCACAAAAGCGATTTATAAATTATATATTTACATATTTTTTATTAAAAAAACAACAAATTTAAATCAATTTATATTTAAGGTTCAAAGAAACTTTAACTAATTGGTCAAGAAGAAGATAACATTACCCTATCCATTAACTACTCCACCAACTATTTTTTTGCAAATTAAAGAATTAAAGCAAAAACAATGCTGCCATATTGTTACAATTTTATAGGCTCAAGTCAACAGAGCATTGAAAAAAATTATGAGCTGTTAACAAAAGGAGCAAAACGATAAAAAATAACAATGTTTGCTTTCATAGAGAAAAAATTTGAATGTTCTATTTCCGGAAAACGGATAGTAAAAAATGCATGAGTACGGAAAAACGGAAATGTTTACAAAGCATGAAAAGGAACATGAATTAGTGATATTGACATTTTTCTATTCAGATTCATAGATTAACATCCTGCCTGAATCATTACTATAAATGTCCTTTGCATTATGGATAGGGTTTCGAGCTAGTAACGTTGTTGGAATCTGTTTCCTGTCGTTCAATAGCAAGCAATAAGTAGCTTCGGAGGTCATTTTTGTAAAAATGATGTCAAAAAGAAAAAATATTGAATTTATTTTTTTAGCATAGTATTAAATGAAAATATTTATTTACGAAAATTTGGTTTATATAAATATTTTTAAAAATCAATAAAATATTTTTTTTATTGTGAATATTTTTAAATAATTTCTGATAGAACTTTAGTGTTCTTATAAGCGTCAATATTATCAAACACACGTGAACAATTAGTTTCAAAAGAAATTAATGTGAAAATTATTATTAATTGTGGTTAGTATTAATTAATACGAATAAGACCTCAAGATTGATCCCATAAAAAAATACATAAAGAATAGAGCCCTGAAATTATTTGCGAAAACTGACAGACTTATCAACACTGCGTTATCAAATTATCTCAGAATGGTTAGAGGCTCCTCGGGGAGGTATGCAGATCTGAGGGCAATTATTGCTTAGTCTGATGAAGTGATAAACAATTATCCAACCAAGGCATTAAGAGAGGTTTTGAAAATACCTCGAGTTAAGAAATAGTAAAAGTGCTCAAATGCACTAGCTCAAAGAGCTTCAACATAATAATAATTATATACATATAGAGATATATAGAGACAGTTACTACATTTTATAGCTACATAGTTTTTATTATAGTTCAAATAGTTACTCCTAGTGTTTTTCAAGCTGAGATATGCGCTGACAAAAAAGTAGCCAAGTTAGTGAAAGTACAAATTAGTGTCTTTTAACCCTAGAAAATCACTATTGATGTAGAAAGTCAGTCATAGATGAAAGTATAAATATCCATAAAACACAAATATATTCCATAAAATTCAAGGAATATAATGAAAAGTGGCGCCTTACAACTATTAGGCATTATATATTTTTGTATTATTGAGTTCCTAGACATAGATATATCGAAAGAAACGAACTAACAGGCGAAAAAGATTGAAGGGGTTCTGAAACGGACATGAATGACGCGAAAACATGAACTTCGATTTACAAGCTGCTTATAAGCATATATGAATTGATAAACGCAGTAACATATTAGGTATTTGTAGACTAATCCCGAAAACTGTGAAGTTGCTAGGATTATTTGGACTAGATAAGGTAGTAATAAAGCAAAAAACCGTTTGTGATTCACCAAACCTGTGGTTTGGGTACTTACTGGAACCTTAATGGAGAATTGTGCTTTTGCTTCAGCGTTAGTGGTTTCGAGCAAGTGAAGAAGTGAAAATGGATTCCTTCAATCACTATGTGTGATTGCTGTAACGTTTAAAAGTTTTATGTCTCTGTTTACGACTACAGAGGAAGTAGCTCCAGTGTTTTGGAACCGTTAATTCCCAGTTTGTGCAAAATAAGGGAGAATAAAAATAAAGAGTGTATAAGAATAAGTATGCGAATCGGGTCTATTTAAGACATTTTCCAAACCTAAATCTAACATCTCCGTTTTCGATTTATGCAAGTTTAAAAAGTCATGACATGATTCCAACTTCCTAATGCACACAAAGACCCCTTTCATGTATGAAGCAGCAATGCAGACAGGATTCTAAGCCCGAATTAATCTAAAATCTAAAATCACTGACAGTGGGCTGGACGTAATTATGTTAATTATAATCTATTAAAAATGGAAAAAAAAGGAAACTGACTCTTTTAGGCTATAAGACAAACTGAGGGACTATTCTATCGATTCGAATCCTGCATATATCAGAAATATCTGTTGTAATATCTTCGGCTGACTATAATTTAATTAAAAATGTTCTGGAATCTACTAACGAAAGATCTTATTAATATCAATACCTTTACTTTGCAAGTTTAAGTTAAGAGTATTTTAACAAAACTACGATGACGTATCTTAAAGAGGGTGGTGTGTTGTTGTTTATTGCAAATAATTTAAATTATTGCATCTAATGAAACTCTATCTGACGCTCTTGTTGTAGTTGCAATCGTATCCCTATTATTATGTTTAGAAAGAGCACTTATGACACATTACATATTATGAAGTCATTATAATATATAATCCTTGCAGCACGATTATGTTTAGATCCCATTTAATCTTGTACAATTTAAATTTTATATATAATGCAGAGAATAGTGTGAAGTGCATATTTCGAACTATTTTGCCAATATTCACTTCTCTGAAATATTTGTTTCGATATTTTATTTTATTTTGTGTTTATGGATTAAAATAAATTTTGTTATTCTGAACTCTACAAAATGACATTTAGTAAAATGTGATAAAGGAAGAATTTGCAGATTTTTTATTATTTATATCTCGAAACGAAGCTAAAAATTTTATAAATGATGCTCTTCAAAGCTTACTTAAATTAAAAAACTGTCTAAACGTCAATAAAATAATGTGCAAGTATAAAATGAATGTCCTTTCCGGATTTTACATGCAGTAGCATTTAAAAGAATATTTATTATAAAATTTGTTATTAAATGCATCAATATATTGATTGAATTTATATTTTGTTTAAATTTACTGAATATTGCTTACTAAAGTATTTTATTTTGTTTAACATAAAATATTGTTTTTTTTTTGTTTTGAATAGCAGAATCAGCTATTTGGTATAGGAGTCTGTTTGACTGAAGGAATATTCTGAAGTTCATAAAAGGATATGTGCAACAAAAAGTTTGCATATTTTAAGTTCTATGCAAACAACATTTTTTCCTTCTCTAAGTGCATTTTATATGCATGTACTTGCATTCTAAGTAAACATTGCCACTATTAAAATCTTTTAAAAGCTGAATATGTAAGAAAAATCCCTTAAGGTCTCAGCTGGGTGAAAATTTACAAAATCTTGATGAAACGGAAAATATACTTTAATAAACACTGAGTTTATGGTAGCAAAATATTTCATCTATTACTTAGTATTATCGTACTTCATCGATTCTATACTGCATGGGACAAAGCAGAGAAAAAAAAGGATTTTAAGGATTTAAATTTAGTTAGATTTTCCAGCATTAAAAAAAGTAAAGTTCGTTATTTCTTTTTAAATCGGGTGGTAAATCAAAAAAGAAAGTGTGGTAAATCAGGCTTACTGTACTTTAATAACCAAATCGATTTCAATCTAGATTTACACTCAGTTTGACAAATTCTGTTGCCCAATCGAATATTTTTAGAATAATTTAGCATTTTTGTAGTTTGTGTTGGTAGCCATTTATACGAGGATCATTACTTATTTTTTGAGCCTAATAATGAAAAAATATTAACTTGTCATTAAAAATTGCTTTATTGTTTCACAAAGTATTCTCCTTTATGATTAATACTCGTACTCTTTTGCATACAATCCAACCATTTGTCAAAGCATCTTTTCCAATATTCTTCAAACACCTCAAAAACATGGTTTTCAAATGCCACAATGGCTTCTTTCGCCGTTTTCCACAAAAATTCGTTGTCCACGTTCGTTCTTGACGTCCGGGAACAAGAAGAAGTCATTGGACTGTATGAACACATCAGGACTGTGTGGCCAAATCAGGACTGTATGATGGATAACCCACCAATACGATTTTCTGAATGTTTATATAGTCGATTATTAGACGAAATGTGTGAGCACTCGCTTTGTTTTGATGGAGAATGATCCGTCAACACTTGTTTGTTTTCTGTATTTCACTGAAGAGTCCGGTTGGTTGTAACAAATGGCTTTATACCATTTGGAATTGACCGTTTTACGTTCCTGTAATAGTATCCATATAGTTACCATATGACTGAAAAATTAAGCGACCATTTGTTTTGAAGTACTTCGAGCGCAAACAACTTTTGTTGGATTTGGTTCATTTAAAAAACCCATACATTCGACAGCAGTTTGAGTTCCGGTTCGTACGCATATATTTATAATTCATCACCTGTTACAATCCGGTATACGTCATTGTACTTCTTGAGCATTTGACAAAAAGTCTAAAGTAGGTTATGTTTAATAATGTCAAAATTTCGTATAGAAGGCCCAAAATATGAATTGTGAGCTCCCTATTTCCCGTAAATATATATATCAAATCACACTTTACCTCTCAAGTCATATAAAATAGCGCTGAATAACTAGATAATTTTTCTACCTTCACAAAATATTCGTACTGTTTTAAATTAATATCGAGTGTTACACATTTTGCTCGAGTTTTACCAATCGAAAATGAGAACTGCACTAGAATTTAATCTGGATTCAAAAAATTTACCACAGATTTATTAATCGAAGACGGCAATAGTAAGGCATCAGGCTGCTACACTACTTAGTTTGTGTTTTCCAATTGAATGTTCTAAACATATTTTAGTATGTTTGATTAGAGTATGTCATAAGCTTATAAATCCCTATAAGGAAATTCAAACAATCAAAACCTTAATTTTTGAACTAATCACACTTTTTATAAAAATATTAATATTTTAAGTTTAACACAATAGGCCACTTAGTCTTAGTGTATACTAAGGATTGCCGGTACAACCTAACCTTTGATTTACCAAGTGAATATATTAAATGAAATTTGAAAAAAATGGAATATCAACTCTAGATCTGCATAATCATGGGTTCAGAGCTTCGTCAATTTGACCATCACCTTCATTTAAATATCCCTGCCAATTTTTCATGTTACTTTAAGATCCAACAACTGCTAGAAGTAGATGCTTTTTGTTCAACCCAGGCACACCAAAGGCTCCCCTCACACTCCCCGACCATCCCCAGACACTTTATTTAAGAATAATAGTACTACTAAGAAAGTGATTTTACTTAGACATCATTCTTCTACCAAATGTATTTTTAATCTAAGAATGCAATCCATCACTGCAAAAATGGCCATATAATAATATTTGTTCTTGTATTTCCAATATAAAATTGATTTTCACGAATAATTTCTGTTAAGTATTACTTGAATTTAACATTTACCATTATATCACAAAATAATATTAATAAATACATTAATACATTAATTAGTTATAGATAATTTGAAACCAATCACCACACTTAAAGTGCATTCATATAATTAATTTTTTTATCACAATGTAGATATAATTATTTAAAATGCATCTCAATAAGTTTTTGATTGTAATTTGCGTGCGGAATATTTACCTCATGTAGTTCTGCGGATTGATATTTGTAAACAATATAAATTTCTCATTAAACACAAGATACATATTTACTCAAATATAAAACCACAACATATCACAATAGAATTTGTAAATAAAAGGGATTTTCCACTTCAATTAAAAATAAGAAAATTAGTTATTTGTAGTGAATATTTACTAAATAACAAAAAAACTTTATTTGATTTGAAATGATCAGATTTAGGGAATAATAAAATGAGTAAATAGATTTGTGGTCTATTAAAACCAATGCTACAAATTCGTATGAACAGGTTCTAGGAATAATCCTAAAATTTTTTTATTAATTGCAGTGTTTTGGTAATAATACAGTTGCACGGTTCAAATGCATCCAAACATCCGTACTTGATTATTAAATCATAATCAATCATAATTAATTATTATTGACTTCCTAAATTATATATATCTGGTCGATGTATATAATTTTATATATCCATATCCATGGATATGGATATCAGATATATGTTTTCGTCACTGTTTTTTTCTCTTAAACGAAACTAAACGAAACTATAGATTAAATCTATTTAGAAGTAGTGGTAATCACTCTTCTAACTATTGTCTGTTAGGTATTAGAGATATCTGTATAAAATATATATCATGAATATGCAATTTTGCTTCAACAGGGCATTCAATGGCATCAATTCTTATTTGACAAAATGACAAAAGGACACTTTTTACAAGAAATGTTATATATTATACTTTCCAAAATAAATTAAAAAATAGTTACATTAATTATTGAACTTAAACCAAATTCTGGATTGGACTGTTTACTTGGGCAACATGTTCCCATCGGACCAAACAGAACTATAATCATATAGTGAATATCTTTAATAATACGCAAGGTGGCAAAAAATTAAAAAACATAAAAATTGAATAAACCATTTGGAACTCATAAAGACAGAATCTGGACCAACCATTCAATTTTGTGGATCGAAGCTCTAAGTCGAAATCAACAAACCTTCAATTATGATTGTGTAATACATTATTACCGAAAACTCCACTACTGATAAAATTTTATAATAATTGTTCTGGTTTTAATTGTAGGTGCGAACCAACAAGACATTTTTGAAGAGAACTTGTTAGAACACGTAAAATTTTCTAAAAGACTAAATGCTTAACTAATTTAAGCCTTATAAACAAAACTGAGACTTCATGCTGCCAACAAACTTTCAATATAACATTAATAACAGGTTAGTATCAGAAAAATATCAACATCCAGACGAAAAAGGGGTTAGCATGTTAAAGTTGCGCACAACCCCAAGCTGTTGATGTTTGTTACAACAAAAAAAAGGTGAGTGTTAATGAGAGGTCACTGAAGATTATGCCTCGAAGATGAGGAAACTGCTACGCATATTCTTTGTGACTGTCCAGCTTTAACAAAGCACAGAAGAAACTAATTCCATATGGGATTTCGGTCACCAGAACAGTTCAGGAACTCTTCTCTAGATTTAGTTCTGGACATTGTTCACAAAAGTTTAAATGGCTTTTTAAAATCAATAGTAAAATTAACACAATAGGCCTCTTCTGGCCGCAATACCGGCCATTGGATGGAATCATCGAGAGGGCAATCTATAAAACTCCCGCATATCAGTTTTTGCCAAACGTAGTATTAAAAAAAGGAAAGAAATCAGCAATCTACTGATTGAACTCTGTCAGTGTGGCTTCAGAGATAGTAAAATCAAATTAGCAAGAAGAAGCAATCTTTATGGCGCTAATTCTGTATTTGGTATCCCAGTTAAAATTATACAGTTATATAGAATAACGTTTAGAAGTTCTTCCAGTTCTCTTTTAATAGGAAATAACCTCTTAGAGCCGTTTGTTAACAAACTATGTTTGAAGATAAAACCAGTCGTTTGATTTCTTTAATATTATGTACATTGGAAACAATGTTTGGGTGCCAAATTTGAGCTATACTGTCCCAATATTTGACAATAATATCACGCTCCTTGCGTATTGCTATAATAATATTATTGGACTGAACATTCGAGCATCTAGTGTGGTTTTTTTCAATTTAGAAAACCAAACAAAACAAATGAATAAAGTTATTAATGAGGGAAAACCAAAGTATATTCTGTAAGGAACCAAATCTCTTAAGCATATTTGAACCTACGTCACTATAAACAATAATCAGTTCCTAGTTGTGAAAGACTTCGTTTATCAGCGAACCAGCACAAACACCAACGATGATGTCAACCTAGAGATTCAATACTCTACATTGACTCTACATTGACTTACTTCGGTTTAAGTAGATAATCCTCAATTATCTACAATTATCTAGCTCTCTTCCGCCAAAAACAGTCACATATTATACGTCTCTTATAATGTCTGTTCAACAATAACTAACAGTGATGAGAATTCTTAGGGTGAAATCGAGAGAAAAACTATTCAGAAAATCCATGATCCCGTATGCGTTGATAACAAATATCAAATAAGATGGAATTATGATGGAATTAGTGGCTTCAGGAGTTTATTTATATCGTATGGATGAAATGGATGAAAATGCTTCAGCTGGAAAATTGCTTGATTCGGCACCCGCTGTTGGAAAACCCGCTGCTCGACGGAAGTATTAAGTGACCAGCGATATAAACAATTTCGGAGGTGCCAACAGGTGGCAGAAATACACAGATTGGGCTGCCTTAAAAAGACCTTTGCCACATCCATGTTTGTTATAAGCGACTAAGTGATCAAGTAATAAGTAGATTTTTTTAAATTTCAATAAAACTAAACAAGTAACCTTAATTTTAAACTAAAGTAAATAAAATATTATTTTGAAAATTCATTTTTAGTTCAAAATTTTATAAATTATCAGATTTTCTCCGGACACATCTTCTTTTACATATATTCCCGTACAAAATTCATCAGAACACGAAAACAATGGCAATCTCGAGCAAAACTTTAGAAGAACTGATAACCGGTATAAGAGAAATTTTTAATTCTGAAGACATAAATGTGGACTTGTATATGTCACTACAAAATAAGGTCTACACTATGTTCAAAACGGATATGAGTTGGAATGCTGAAGAGATTAATGCCAGTAGCAGATTCGTTTACATGTGCCGTAGAATTTATGCACACGTTATCGAATTTCTAAAAGATTATGTACGTGAAAAATATCATATCGACTACACCATTAGGAGTGATGAAGAGTATCTTGCAAACTATACTGAAGAAGTCTACAAGTTTAAACGAAACAGTAAAATACTTGAAGGTATTTGTGCACCCGTGCATTTCTATTGGATGAATAGTGTCGAGAAGCAGTTGAAGAAAAAACCACTGAATATGTATGATATAGCATTGAGTATATGGGATAACGGTATTCTGCATCGCTCGTTTCCCATTCTCAACGAGACAATCCTTAATTTAATCACTATGGATCGATCAGGTGACACAATAGATAAGGATTTACTACGAAATGGAATTTTGTCTTATACTGAACAAACGCAGGGAGAAAAAACTCAATCAGACTTCACCATTAGTCCATATAAAAAACAATTTATCAAGCAGTTCTTGAAAAAGACAATGTATTTTTATACACAACTCGCTAACGATAATATAACGAAGTACTGCTTACGTGATTATGTGCTCTTTGTACGGAAACGCATTAATGAGGAACGTGACCGTATGTTGGCTTTATGTTTACCAGTTAACTGGAACTTAGTCGAGCAAGTTGATGAAATCTGTGAAGAAGTAAGTCACTCGATTAGCAGTCACTTAATAATGTTATAATATATTTTATTTCCAGGCTTTAATTGCACAAAAATTTGAATATCTCTCCAAAGAATTTATGCAATTATTAAGATCTGGTAATGGTAAAGACGCTGAAGTGGCCTATAATTTCTTCAAGGACTTTCACTATAATTCGGATGCTGCCAATATTTTTAAGCGATGCGTAAATAGTGAGGGCTACAATGCTATCCGAAATTGTGATGTCAAAAATTGTGGTAAGAAACCTGCATGTAAATATGCTGAAGTTGTTGCTGAAGTTTTAAACAAATACAATGACTTCGTAATGGCACATTTTCCTATCGATCAAGACATGGTACGTGCTCTATCCAACGCAACCAAGAAGTTTTTTAACCATAACATTTTTACTGTCGCTAAGTGTAAGAATCCAGATTTGATCAATTTTAACGAGTATCGTTGTAGTTTGGAAGAGTGCTATGAGTTGGTTTACCTAGAGAAAGTGGAGAATGGTGAATGAAAATAGAAAATCATATTTATATTTTTAAAAATTTTAAGTAAATTCATAAAAAATTAAATTATTTAATAATTAGAAATTGTTGTTTACACCAAAAACTACGATTTATTTCACAGGGAATTCTTGCTATATGGTAAACAACACTCTATAGATCGGTTACAATAATATATAATGAGTAAATCGAAAAGATTTATTATTTATAATGACTACAGAATAGATTTATCATAGATTTATGATGCTTTATTAAAGTATACAGATCGTTAATATAAATTTGGTGGGAATGTGAACAAATAATAAATATATAGTACCACACATATATATAATACCGAGTATTACATATGGATAACCATAATAAACTACTCGACAGTACATGTAGTCGAATAAAATATACTTCGGTATCCCCCAACATATAAAGAGCAGCAATAAATACTTGAATCTGGGAGCCAAATTATAGTCTAGCAACATGTTCTTTCAGACTGACTAATTCTGTACAATAAAAACAATTTATTTGCTTAGAATTTGACATTATTTCCAAATGCATATTCCATATGTTCTTTTAACTATATCTGATTTATATCCGTGGAATTGTAATATTTGTACACTTTTTCCATAAAATAAATTGTCATAACCTATAAAAATTACGCACATCACCTTTCCCAAATCTGGTTTTCTGGAGCATGCTTTTGAGGTTCGCTAGCAATTAGTATAATAAAAGATGTGGACAGTAATTTTTTGTGCAGTTCTTATGTTTAAGCAGCTATAATTGTATGCTTGTAACAATAATTCATATTTAATTGTAATCATCGCATCATTTTCAGGCATAAACAATTCTCTAAGGCTACCTAATGGGGCCACAGTTTTTGAGGCTTAAATTTTTGCATTTAGGAAAACATGTCTCAAATTACAAATCACATCAACAACCAGGCAGTACTCAAAGCCCTTGAATTCCTTATCACAAAATCAAAGATAGTAAGAGAATGTAGGGAGATTAAATTGAACTGATCGAAGAGCTAAACCGGTTGGATAACATCATCTTTATCTGGGTCTCTGAACATAAGAACATCGTAGAGAACGTTAAAGCCGACAGTTAAGTCCGCTTTGGTGCTTGTCTAGATACGACTCTAGCGATATCGGTTTATGTTATCTTAGAGACTTTTAAGAAATATACTAAGAGAAGCATTTTTTCCTTTCCAATAACAACTTTGCGGTTAACCAGGCTCTTTCTGTTCATGGGTGTATAGGAACCCACGCAGAGAAACTATGCATTCCTCATAATTCTCACTATAGAAATTGTGGAATACTGCTGGAAAAATATGACATTAAACACAAAATAACGTATAATAAAATGATTAAATTACTTATCCCGTAATAATAGCTCGTAACAATATTAATAAACAATTAAATAATTTAAGCTAATATTTCAGTGCTATATATAATACATTAGAGTAAAAATAAGTTAGCGGTAAAAACCAACTCAATTACTATGATTAAAGACAATTAATTTTAACTCAACTGTACTTCAGATTAAATCCACTGTTGATATAATTTGAAACTGTAATAACTAAATAGCTTGTACTCGTACTCCGCAAAGTCGTATTTGAATTATTGATAATTCATTCATAAATATCTATTTACTTTCAATGAAGTGCAAACCTTACTTAATAAGTTACGATTAATGAATAGTTCAATACCGCACTTCGTACATTTGAAGCACCTAACCAATTTAATTCATTAAACCCATACCATAAAACTAATGAAGTAACTGTATTTCACTCAGTCCGTTTTCATGTTGCACATACGAAATATTCTATTGCATTGTTAATTCTACATAAATTAATTAGTCATGCTATATAAGAGATTCATTGATTTCTCCCATATGACAACGTCAAACTTCAGTGCACTTGCCAAAACCCTATATAAAATGATAATCAAGTCTGTGAAAGGAGTGCATTAGTTGTGCAATTTTGTGTTTAACATTCGTCCATTACGGAACATTATCAATTATTTTGCTACAAAATGGAAATTTAATTAGGGATCCTTACAGGTACTTGAAATGAAGCACTTGAGGAAGCTAGTTCAATTGTATTTAATGTAGGAGTGGTGTATAACCTCTCCTCTAATACAGACTAATAAATACTTCTAAAAGTCGTTTGTATTGTCTTTCACTGTATTGTATTATAGTACAAAAACCAAAGAAACGTCATTTATTTATAAGGTCTATCTAAAGTTTTAAATAATTATTGATTAATAGTAAAATTTAAGGTATAAGTATAAACTTCAAATTCTAATAACCCTTTTACCATAATCGTAGAAATACAGGGTTGCTCAATAAAATTGTAACCATTTTCGCAACGATCTTATTGTCAAACCAATAATGACAGAAAACACAGAATTTACTCATTTGACAGTTCATGCATTTTGATTTTTGTGACTATCGCATTTCATTGGCTTATTACTTGTCTCGCACACCCATCAAACTCGTTGGCCATATTCTTAATATCCTTGTCTATTCCTGGCCAATATATAAAAGAACGAGCAACGCCCATCATCTTTACCATTCCTAAATGTGATGTGTGTAGGTTCTCTAGTAATTTTTCTCGATAATGTGGAGGAATAACAACCCGGTGTTCGAAAGTCAAGCACCCTGATGATAACACGTGCCTCACTTTTGCCGATTTGTAGCCTTCTCTCTTTAAACAGCGGCCACTTTCCAGTAATCTGATTATCTTGTCGAGATGCTTATCCTTTCTAGTTTCCATTGCAATACGTTAAGTAGGCAACTGATTTATCTGGAAGTGACTTGCTAGGTTGAAGAATCTGTGATAACGGCTTATGATCCGTGATCAATATTCAATGACGAGCAGTAAGTATTTGAAAGATTTTTGCACTACCCACACAATTGCTAGTACCTCTTTATCAATTTGTGTATATCGCTGTTTCGTAGCAGTCATCGTTCGACTTCCATAACTTATTGGTGGCTTCTGAACGATGTGATGTTGCTAACATTACCGGTAGTGACGGATCATACGGAATTAATAATTATGTTGAAGCTATTTGAGTCAGTGCACTTGAGCACTTTTACTTTCTATTAACTCGAAGTAACTTCAAAACTATTCTTTACGCCTTGCCATACACAACAGTTTATATGTTCAAATATCTATAAAAGTTATATAAAGTACTGAAATAAAATAAACAATAATTCAATTTTAAAGTTAGTCTAAACCGTGAAAATACATAAGGAACTTCGCATACTAAGAAACGAATTAGACGCTTAAGCTACATATACGTTTAAACATACATATATATCCATATTATGTATATGGATATGGATATATATATACCATATATATCCATACACTTATATAATAATACATAAATAACGATAAGCTACAATGTTTATAAAAATCACATTATAAATTTTATCTGCTGTTTAATTACTTCGCTTGATGATAAATATTATATAAATTGTCATTACCGCATACACCTCTGTATATCCACTCAGAAAATAAAAAATTCTAATCAGTATTATAAAAATTATAGCTGGCAACATCACTACATAGAAATTCTTGCCGCGTTCCGAATAACTGTTTAATTTGCAAAGCGTGCGTCAACTTTCGGTATAAATTTTTATAAAATATAGTTAATCAATATATAAATATAATACCAGGGTATCGCAACACAAATATCTACAACGATATTGATGTTCACTATGGCTGTTAAAGAATTTGCGGTCGGATATAAGGAACTTATACACAGTTGTGGTACAAATGCCATTGGAATTCAAACTTCCGAAGGTAAATTAGCTATATTTTAAATGCAAATATATTTAATATTCCAATATATTAAATCACAAAGGCGTTATATTAGCCATCGAAAAAGGTCTAACCTATGTTGTTGACATACCATCCAAAAGCAAGGAGGTTTGGAAAATCGGAAAACCACAAATGTGCGTTGCAAGTGGACCATGTAACGAAATTCCCGAAATGGTGAATTACGCTCGTTCCAAGTACGACCAGACTGAATCCAATCGTTTATTTGCAAGAACCTTATACGTTAACAGTTTAATAAGTAGAAGTAATGTTTGTCTGCTACTGGCTGGTTTAAGCTTGGGGATTAAATGCGAGTTGTGGTGTGTTAATATCCAGGGTATGCGTAGAATTTCTACATACATTGCAATTGGACCAGGTCAAAGACAAAACAATATGTTCCTATATGCAAAATATAAACCCGGATTGACATTAGATGAGGGGCTCAATCTAGCCCTCCTGGCATTGCAGCACACAATGAAGAAAAAGTTCAAGTCCTATAATATTGGTTTGGCCCAAATTACAAAAAATGATTTGATTTACATTCATAGTTATGTGGATATTGAACACCTACTTGAAAGACTGAAAATTAATGTTAAAAATTCTTAATTATAAATCTTGTTATAATATTGAATAAAATATTTATTATTACTATTAATATATAAAAAAATTGTATTTTTAATACGATATTTAAAAAAATCGTTATTGTGTTTTCTTTGATAAGTAGTCATCAGAGTGTGTAAGTGAAAACGAGAGAAAACTCTTGCTCCGTAGAATCTTATGAAATAAGTTTAAAAGAGAAAAAGCATTATTCTTTAGGCTTGGAAGTATTCCTTTTAAATGGAATTTCCTTTAATCCAGACTAAACTAATTCTGTTTCAGAAAGAATGTCTCAAATTTCTATGTTACTCTACGAACGTATAATTAGAGCAATAACAATAAAACAATGTGAGTAATGAAGAAGAGAAAAAAATTGCTAGCGTTGAGTGTGCAGTGAGTGCAAGAGAGAAAGCTGATTTTAGATGGAAAATGTAATAGAAGTTGCTGTTAGCAAGCGATTGGATGTTGAGTATAAACTATAAGTTGCCAAATATTGGGTTTATGGGAATGGGAAGTTTAAAATTTTTTTTTGTGATATTTTTTGTGGAGAATAACAACGTTTATAGTATCGTATTCTCTCGACATAAAGAAACGTGATTTGCTACATTGGACTCGCTTCACTAAAAATTACTTCACTTTATCTTCAACGAATTTTGTCAATGAAGTTATACACAAATGTTTTAAAATTTTTTGGGAGTTAAGCAAACATAATTAAGATGGATTTCAGAATACTCATCCCAGTGACCACTACCAGCGTCTTTCTTTCAATTTAATTGCTGACAGTAGAAACGAGACGATGACTACTTAGAAGTGAAAAAATGAATGATATCCGTTTAGTAACAGCTAATATCAGTCTTTCTATCCTTGTCATCAAAACCGGTTTTGTCATCAATAGTTGAACCTTATGTTTTTTGAACTAGATTGATTTTAAACTAGATTCTTCATAGGCTTTTCATTAAAATCCACCTTTCATTTCATTCATTTCTACATTGATTCGCAGATGAATCATTGTAACCAGCTTGTTAATAATGGTTTGCAGCTGTACCATATATTCATCTTTATATTCATCTTCAGTTCACTTGCTCTATTGTGATAGTTCAGTTATAAAAAAATCGCTAACTCTAGCTTATTTTAATATTTCGGTTAAATGTAGATTAAAACAGAAAACACCTTTTATGTCAAAATATCTAGACCGACGTTAACGAAAACAGTTCGTGGCAAATGAAAGCGATAACTTCATCATAGATAACATTGCCATTTGTCCTATTAAGTCTTGTACCATACTAAGATTGTGATGTGATTGTAAACATCATTGACTAAAAGAACTTAAAATAGTTATCTGCGGCGATATAACACGGAGCTCTCATCTCTGTAAACTCTCATGATAGAATCTTAATCAGAAATATTTTCGCCAGTGTCAATTGAAGCTACGAGTTTGTTAATAACATAACATGATACTCCCTTAAGGAGCCAATCTATTGTCCATGACAACCAAAGTTGCAGGCATCTGGATACTGTGGTGTGTACCTTCTTTTCTAGTGATGTGTAATAAGTGAAAATCCAGTTGTTCTACAAAACAGAATCAAAATACCTAATGGATTTTATACGCCTTTAAAGATAGCCATGTCTTACCTCGGGATATTTGTAAACGCTATCATTAAAGTGTATAATGAGGGTTATTATTGTAAGAGTTATTGATCACATTTTCTGTATGAAAGTGTGCTTTGGGCTTACTTTTGGAGTCGTCATCTTGTGAGTAGTGTTTAGTTCTTATATAGGACAAAATATTTTTTGTTATAAGCTTTGTAATGCTAAGAATTTTAAAAAAAATACAACTAAAATGGAATTGAAAGGGTTGTATGACATGAGATTTTTCACAGTACTACTTATTTTCTGCACATTTAATATTTTCTATTTAATGATTTTTATTTCAGCATCTTTTCCTTCTATTAATAACTAATCCTGAATCATTGCTACCTAATAATCAACATTTACCATTAAGTATCCATTTTCTGGTATTTATTTTTTTTTGGATAAAAATAGCTTCTTCGGATATTTATATCCCAATAGCTTCTTACTTTATGACAGCTTTTCATAAACGAATATCATTAATCAAATGGTATAAAGGACACACAGGCTCACATAGATGCCAAAAGGATATCAAAAAATTTATTAAAGCAAATAATGTTAATGCAAGGATAAGAAAATATTGAGTAGAATGGGCGAGAAAATTCTATTGGTCGTAATTATGACATATCACATCCGCCATATCGTGCAAGTTATTTAGTAATAACACTTAAGATATTTAGAAATTTAATTAAAATTACGACAAAAATATATGATAAGTTATTTATATTTAAAATAAAATATGTTGGCTATATTTAATCATAATTTTTGTTTAAAATGGATTATTTTTGTTTATATTTTAAATAAAACATATAAAAATAAATATATAAAATAAATAAATTGACGGATATTTTATATACAAAATGACAATTCTTTTTTATAGGATTTAATTGTTTTTTTTTTTTATTTTCATGTTTTAATATGCCTTTACTTATAATAAATATACTGCTTGATTTTTTGAAGTTTGTCATTAAAAGTCGTATTTGCTATTAAAAATTGTTATTTATATATAAGTATAAATATAAATTTAACAGAATTAATTTTTCTTCTTTTTCTGAATCCATAACTCCATGTCTGAAATATTTTCACTGCTTGTAGGCTTAGTTAAGCTGTAACTTCTCTATTATATATTTAATTTTTCGGGAATCATCTGCAGCAGAAAATATGGAAGTCATAAATGTTATCCACATAAACATACAGTGGTTTAGGAAGCTTAAAAATAATAGACAGAAGACGATTAGAATAATTTTTCCAACCAAAAAAGCGGTTAAATTGGCAGTTGAAGAAAGAAGTTTTGGATAGAAAGCCAAAGTCTGTTAGACTAATAAAGTTGAGGGAGAAAAAGATGCGAGTATTTGGGAAGAAGTTATACATTGAGACAAATCCCAAAAACATATAAGAACCTGTTAAGTAAGTCTAACTGTAGTCACGTTTAGGTATTTGAAAAACATAAGGATTCTTTAAACAATTATTTATGGCATTTTTGCAATGTACATATATAAATATGTATTTATAAGTACATATTTGACTAATGACTGCTTAAAGTTTTTATGCATTTGCCTTTATACCTCGTTTAATATTGTAAATAGACACCCTATAAGACTTTTTCAATTAATTAGGCAAGGACTTATGTTCTTGTTCGGCATATGTATTATATATATGACTTAATAAAGCTTATATTACAACATGTCCCACATCAGCACTGGAGTCCATAGTGGGTCTCACCCCTCTGCATCTCTTTATTAAAAAGACAGCAGCTATGAGTGCAGCTAGGCTACACCCTGTCATCGACATGCACGGAAGTCTCGTCAGTCAAAACTCTATCTGCAGACTAGTTCCTGGCATAGAGATCTGCGATAGGACAGATCGCATGAACATGGAACTTCGCTTCGGTAGGAAGTTCGAAGTCCTCATACCCGATCGATTGGACTGGGTAAATGGCACTCCTGGATTTGAACCAAAAGTGATTTCGTGGTATACTGATGGCTCAAAAACCAAAGAAGGAGTTGGTGCTGGAATATTTGGTCCTAACACCAGAATCTCGCTCGCGCTGGGTATATGGCCCACTGTCTGCGCTCGTATCAGCATTAACAAAGGGTTGAAAGGCGCCCGAATCTGTATTTATTCAGATAGTCAAGCAGCAATCAAAGCGTTATGCTCCTGGAAGTTTTTCTCAAAGCTTCTAGCAGACTGTTATGACACACTGCAGCAGCTGGCAAGCAATAATAAAGTGACACTATGCTGGGTGCCTGGTCACACAGGAATTCATGGAAATGTGTCTGCCGATAGTCTTGCACGGGCAGGATCCGCCACTCTAATCTGTGGCCCAGAACCTTTCTGTGGATTAAGTTGGTCTACAACTAGGTCTCTAATCAATGATTGGATCTCAACCGAGAGAAGTCGCTACTGGCGCGACAGTCGAGGTAACCGTCAGGCTAAACAGCCTGAAATGAGTTCTCAAGAAAATTCAGAACAAGCACTACCCACAACTTCTACTAAAATAGTCAATAGATCAAAAAGTAAGTACGAATATTCAATGATTTCAAAATTTTGCATATTACCTTATGGAATTTTTTAGCAAAACGAAGGTTAAAAAATAAACGAAAAGCTCCTGTTGAAATGAAGACGGATGCCCTCAAAGGGTTCGTCATTTCAGATGACATTACTGGCTCAAACTCAAGTCCCGCTCTTGTTACAAAGACTAAAAATGACAATGAATCTGATTCTTCCAAACATAATACAGAAGAACCGCAGAATTAGTAGGAGTGAAATGGTGACAGAATTATAACAAATGATATGTGCTCAATGGAGGAACGGTTAATTCGAAAGTCGACAATTAGAGAACATCACATCTTCAACATCATACACATTTATTCCAACTCTCACCGCAAATTTAATCCATTGACAATGTCCGTTATATTTTCTGCAGGAGTGGAATACAATAGTAGCTAATTCTGATCACTAAACAGTCTATGTTTCAATATCTGGAAGAAAATGTATCAGATCACAGTTGCGGTGTTTAAGAGCATCTCGATATGGATTTTATAATTCATTCAAACAGAAAGTATACAATTAAATACACATTCCATTTTAATCATGTATGGCGGCAATAAAAATTATAGTAATTTCAATAGTTTATTTTATTTTTTAATACAATATAATAAAATGTGAATATGAAGACTTTCATATAACTTTCTCCATTTCAAATCATCAATCTTCATAAGATATGATATAATGTTATATTATGTTTCAATCGATGAGTAATTAGGTATCCTGGTTGTTTTTATTTTATTTTCTTCTCTGTAAGTTTGTGATGTCACCATCAACGGAAAATTATCCAATAGGTAAATGTATGGAGCTATATAAACTTTCTTTAACTTTAACTTTAAATCTTAACTTTTCAAATATCTCTGTTTTACACGCAAAATTAATTTAAATCGTTAAATAAAAAATTTAAAATAAATTTTTATATGTTAAATTAATTTTCATTAACATTTAGTATTTTCGCCCACCTTTACTTTTAAAGTAAATTCGCATTTGCTTACAAGTTATTTCTCTTAAATCCAGTTGAACGTCCCTTAGGAGACTAGCAACTTCAAAGGTCAAACAATTTTTAGAAAATAATTGTGAGGACTCAACGTATTCACAGTAAGTCTCAAAATGGATTTTTTCCAAACAAATAATGATAGTGAAAACGTAATGCAAATACTTAAGAATTTATTATTTCCATAATTTTGTTTACTATAAGGACTTGCTAATCCCAGCAACACCAGAACTCAAACTTATAAAAGTCAAAGATGGTCATAACTTCAAAGAAGTCTTGCAAAAGGAAAAGCAGCATAAAGATTTTCATCTAATACAAATTAATATTGTAATACATATTTACATTATACGAGTACATTCATAATTTGAAACAAAATAATTTTATATAAAAAATGAAATTTCATTTTTATCGCAATTTAAATAAAAATTTAAAAATCTATTTTTTTATATATAAGTAGAAATTACACAAAGCCAGGCTCTGAGAAGACTTTTCAATATACCATCGTATATAAGGACGAATGACTTCCTCAGGGACCTCAAGGTTGATCCGATCAAAAAATTCATAAGGATACAGCCCTGAAATTATTTGCTAAATCTGACAGGCTTACTAACATCGCGTTATCGAATCTCAGAATGGTTACAGGGTCCTCGGAGAAATATGCAGATCTAGGTCAATTATTGCTTACTCTGATGAAGTGATAAACAATAATACAGTCAAGGCGTAGAAAGGGGTTATAAAGAAACTTTGCAGTTAATAAAGAGTAAAAGTGCTCAACTGCACTGACTCAACTAGTTTCAATATAATAATATAGTACATATTAGGTTAAATTCATGCAAAATAATTTCTTTAATATATCCAAGTCAGCCACAAGGCATTAATGGCTTTAACTCTGTTAACGAAAAATTCATCGCAAAGATTAAAATTAATCTGCATTCTATAATGTCTTCGAAAAGGTTCCAAAATAAACAAATAATTGAAATGTGTAATGTAGACGCATTACTGGACTGAATGCTACAGTAACCCACAGTAATCTAACCTAACATTATTTTCTAGCATAACATTTTCCTACATTTGGGCTTCATAATTGGAAGAGATATTTATTTATATTTAAGTTTTAGTATGATTTTATTCACAGCAAAGCCAATATATATAAAACTATATACTTTTAAAATTAAAACTTATAATAAGTAATACAAACTCAAATAATAAATTCTATTATAGTTTAGTCAAGTTCTTCATTTAACAAAGACAGTAGAGCAGTAATGTTGGATGATGTATGCAGAGCTTAATATTTAAGTAAAACTTGCTTTAATTAGACGATAGTACAACCCCAATATCTTAGCTATGCGTCATATGCCAATCTGATGCTGGTAGTGAATTTCAACATCCAGATTTTTTGCATTCAAAATCTCTATAAATTGGATGTAGTATTGATGTCAATGTTGAAAACACAAGAAGGAGAATAAATATTCAAAAAGATAAAAAAGTTGGGTTCATGAGGAAAGTATATTCCCTGACAAAGTAATTAAAGTTATATTTTACTTCAAAAATTCCTTCATATTATTAATATATTTAAAAATTTTTCGAGTTAAATCTTTAGTTGTTTCGTATATTGCCAAATATTCACTTAAAGTGGTCTCTAGAAATATTTTTTGGCTATAATGGTTAAGCAATACATATTTTTGGGCAACAAGTGTGATAATGTACAATTCTATTGAAGTGCCCACTCTCCCTTTACCAATATTTGGGTTTTTGCACGATCCTCAGAAACGTTTTCATAGTTATCATTCGCGCTAATCTTGAAGTAAATGAAGAGTTTTAGTAATTTTTAATGTAACAGGACATTATTATATTATACATTATAAAATCGGTTTCAGCTATTTTTTTAGTAAAGTTAATAATTTTTCTATGTTTAGTGTCTTGTTCGATTTAAATGGATTATACGATCGGCCGTTTGACCAACAAAATTATCACAAAAAATATTGCTTCATTTCTTCTGGTCATTCCCATGTCTCAATCTTCATATGAACTGGCTGTTTTGTATATTCATTTATTGTGTTTGTTTACGAATTAGTTAATTGTGCAATTTTTAACATTTTTCTTTTATCAGAAATATCAATTAGATATAGCTAGAAGCTACGTATTTCTAGCATTTTCTGATCGAAAATTTCATATTTGATAATTATACGCATTTATGCAAACTCAAGGGATCCTTAATATCATCTAAAATCTAAAATTTTTTAATAATCCATCCGTATAGTCTTATTCTGTTTGGAGCTTATCTTTGAACTGATATCGAAATATTCGTTAAATATTCTTGAGTGCTTCTTTACATAAAATTATTATTTATTTATACACTTTAACAGAACTAAATTTACTTTTATCTTAAATAATCCCATCTTTTGAGAATGTCTTTTTTATTTACAATCAAAGTTTGACTTTCATTTTTTTATGTTAATATTAACATAATGTAATTACACCATACTATGCTAATCTACATACATAAATATGTATTTACAATTATATTAAAGTGAATGAAAAAATATCAAATAAAATATTCAAGGCAAAATAGAAAAAATAAGCTCATTATCGTTAATTTCATAATGATGTTGAATGAATATAACAGTTTAAGTTGATATGTTAGCTTTGCTTTATATTTGTTTTTGCACATTTGAATTAACAATGAAAAGACTTACTTGAGTGATTCTGCTGACGTATGTGGTACGCTTTTTTATCAGTTGTTCCTTTTATTCTTGCTGCATATTCAGTCGATATGAAGTGTTTAATGTTTTTTTAATAATTTGTTTATTGGTTCCACTTTAACTAATAACAAACAATATTGTAATGCTTTATTTTTACCAAATATTATAAATATATTTTTGCATTAAAATTATACTATTTATGTGTTATGTATGTTTTACACTATATAACATTATTTATGGAAGTGACAGTAAAATTTTGAATTAAATAAATTAACTAAAATTTATATATAATATTATTATTTATTTGTATATTTTTTATGATATAATTATTCATATATTAATATCTTATCACATATTTTGAATCTTTTTAATTATATACCTATTTAATATTTTTAATCCTTTTGAATATTTTATTCATATATTTTTGCCTTATTCATATATTTTATTATGAATCTTTTTAACACATATTTATCACGAATGAAATTTTTCTTTAAAAAAATAATTTATTATGTTATCTTTTTGAAAACAAAACCATCACATATTTAGTATGCACTTTTGAGTAATGTTTCTACATTATTTCTGTATGGGTTATTTGTCTAGAGTTATAAACGAAGTTTCCTTCAAGTGGCAAAGTTCTTTTACCGACAATTTGTTTGAAAGTTGCGCAGGTCTTATATTTTGCGCATAATAAACTATGTCCATTAAAAGTGATTTAAAATAATATTTTGAAAATAATTAAAAGAAGAATTAAAGAACTAACAAATTAGTGTTGCCACTAATAATGGAGAATAATAAATGAAGATATAAACGATAATGTAAAAATCTTTTTCTTGATCCATTATAAAGCATGTTTTACAATTTTCAAGAATATTTCTTTGATATTAAATACAGTCATAGGACATTGCACCCCTCGACCGCTACTTTTACACAAATTTTTAATATTCTTGCTTCTACATAGTGTAATACCGCACTGTCCACGAAAAGATTAAAAAGAACAATAGTTATATGAATATTATAATTATTATAATAACTACTATTTTTGTTATTTTATTTTAATAAATAATCATTCAATCATTATTTTTAATAAAATTATTGAATGAACTCACAAAAAAAGTTTACAAAAATTTTAAAACAATTTCTTATTGAAATACATTACATTTTCACACCACACTTCATTCCACTTTCAAGAATTTTTATTACTGAATCACTGTTAATATGCAATCACCGATTCTGCTTAACAATATAAACACGACATTTCTTATTAGAGGTGAGTTTAGCCAAATGTATTTATTTAATTACAGCTTTAACATTGACTGCTACGGAATCACACACACCTCAAGCAACAACAATTGCTAAAGCTTCTTTACATATCAGAGCAAGAAAGATCATAGCAGTACGAGTGCATGTTAAGTCGTTTTCGCTCTCATTGTTATTGAAAACAAAAACAATAAAATATCATTAAACTTAACAGCACTAAAAATTCAAAGCCCAACGCAAATTTAATACATTTTTGGTAAATTATGTTAAGTTCATGCTTTATTGCTCTCATACCATGAATCCTTGCGGTATTGTTTTATTCTTCGGTTATATTTGTTATTATGAGAAAAAAATGTATATATACCAAACATATACATATAATTTAATATATATGTAATATAATATAAAAGTATATATATATAATAATATTAAGTTCAAAATAAATAAATGTATATAAAAAATTAATTGAAAAAATCTGTGAAAAAGTCTGTGTGTCAATATAAATTATAGTGTTGTGCATAAACATTTTGGGAAGCAAGCAATTATTTAAGAGGTTATGTGGTGTAAAGTAAGTGCAATTTGTTATAAAAAAAAAATATTTTAATTATGCTATGCTTGAAAGTTGTGCATTTTAATAAAAGGAATATATAAATATAATTGTATGAATTGTGAAAAATTAATATAAGAAAAGAAAAATAATTTAATAATCCGTGAAAGTCGCGTATATTAATAAATGTATTATATCAATATAATCGTATAAAGTATTTGCTTATACCAAATAACAAAGAGAAAAATAATCAGTTAATTCGTGTAAATCACTTATCTTAATAAAAATATTATATAAAAGTTTTAAAATCGTATTTATTGTGTTTAAAAATGTGATAAAATTTAAAAAGAAGAATCAATGTTTTATGAATAATATAAAATTTAGTTTCGTAAAAAAGTAGTTAGCGTAAATGTGCATTTAATATTTATTTTTAAACCAAATTGATGCAAGTGAAATAACAAAAGCGCATAATGTTATAATTATAACAGTAAAATATGTACAAAACAAGGAAAGTTTACGGCAAACTTTTCTGCAGTGGCTTTGACAAACAAGTAAGTTATATTGATTAACCCTGCTATGATTTATTTGTTGTTATTTTGTACTTGTAAACATCTTTTCTTTTGCTAAACATAATATAAAGCAGAAAAAAAAAAGAATAAATAAAAAGTAACAGTTTGACAAGCAGCAATAAAGCACGATAATGCCTCTACTGTATGTAAAAGAATTTTTAGTATAAATTTTATACGTATAAAAATCGTTTTTAATTCGTTTTTACAAATCGTTTTTAATTCGTAGGGAATCTGCTGCTTGGTTGATGGGGTATTAATTGGGCTAAATTTTTATTGAAGTATTAAATAAATACTTAAAGAAATGAATAATTTATTTAATTATTTATAGAAAAAGATAATTAATTTATAGCATTTATTGCTGGCTTACATTAATTTGAGTTAACGTATTTTTGTAATTTATTATTTAAAGTAAAACAAGTTATCACAATGCATGTTATAATTTTAATTGCTTTTAAATGAAATAAAATTCGTGTACCTACAATTTTGTGGATAATTTACTATAATATCTACTTTTGACTTATTCTTATTTTTTTTATTTGCTCTATGTATATAAAACTTGAAGGTATTAATGGCTTCGATATGTTATGTCAATTTCAAAAAAAAAGAATTTTTTTTTAAATTTATTAAAAATAGATATATAAATGCACAGTGGTCAAAAAGAGTACTCGACATTAGATCTCGATTTTTAAGTAAAGTGTAAATAATAACAAATTATTAAAACAAAAACCAAAAATATGGGGAATAATTTTATTTACTTCTCTTCTTATTTTATTCACTTATTAAGGAATATTTTGATTATAAAAACAAATCGAAAAAAAAAAATTCATTAAAATTGTTTTAAAAGCAAAAAAGTATTTAATATTTAATAAAAAATAAAAAAAAATTAATTTATTATAATTTTTGGATTTAGGTATATGATCTTTTTTTAGATTTTTAGATTTCTTCTGTAATCCTAAACGGTGAGGCATTGATTCAAACAATTTTTTAGTAACTGAGGGATTAATGCTTTATATTCTCCTTCCATGTTGAATATTTACGGTTTAAATGTGATTAAATGTGATCACTACCTTTTTCTTCTTAATGCTACCTTATATGCTCTCCAGAATTTACAATTGGACTTTAAAAACAATAAAAATTAAATAATTTAATTAATTAAATTGATATTTATCTAAATAATAATTGAAATAACAGTTTGATAATTTTAGATGGCACCATACTCAATAAAACTTAAATTTGGTCTTTAAGGAAAAGCTTTAATAATATTAGGTAGTTGCTCTGCCCTGCCCAAAGAAAACCTGCACTTTAAGGAGAAATAATAACACCTTTAGAACAGTTATGCCGTAACTACAGTTTTGTTATAAGTGCAATATGTTGTTATCATTACTTTGATAGAAATGACTATAAATGCATAATTTTTGGGCACTACTTTTGAAATATCTCTTTGAAAAATCGATTAAAAATTTTGATATATTGTTTGATGTATCTGTTCAATTATTTTTACATCGGGCCCCACCATACCCGCTTAAACCAATATGTCATCTCCATTCATTTTACAGTGGGAATTATGTTTCGTTTCTTCATCTCAGTATTAGGTTTCCTGTACGCTATTACTAATCCATCGGATCTAAGAAGATTCAAATTGCTTTCATCAGCAAATATAATACTACAAAAAAGCCTTCGCGACTTTAAAAGCTTTAGCAAAATTAAATCTTTCTATTCGATTCTTTTTAGATATAAATGACTTCTTACAAGCAGGTTCTCTCTCAAGTCACTCAATTTTAACTAGCCTCGCACAGTCGATAGTGTTATATCTATTTTTTAATGTTGGTCGAAATTTATGGAGATTATCAAAGACATTGTGTTGGCTATAGAGAGTGTCGTACTTTTTGCAGGAACCATCAAGCAAAAAACTGGGTGGTAATGTTTCATAAGAAAGAATCAATGCCAATAAATTTATGAATAATCACGCAAAAACTGCATCTATAGATGAACTCTGTGGATGAAAGTTTTATATTAAAATGAGTTAGTTCACAACTAGTTACATACATGATAGAAAAGTAGTTTGTATTCAAAAGAGGATGCTATTAATGCTACTTTGCGGGCAGCTGGCACGTCAAAGAGCTGATTTATTCTTCTAATCCTAGTAAAGCGTCGTTTCTCTGTAGAACGAAGCTAAGGTTGTTATTAGTACATTTTTCAAATCGCTAAGGTTTTAATTATCATCATAACACTGGGCAGATGATACCCTAGTCACATTATTTTTTAATAATGTTATGTATTTGATTTGGATCAATAGAAGATTACAAGACTTAAAGTTTCAATCCTCATCTGATATTGGAAATAGTCGGCAAGTGACATTTTGATTTTTTTCCGTCCTTCGAAATGTCTTGTATTCAGTAAGGGTCGGTTAATTATGGTTGCGGTACTAGACTAGAATGTGAGAATGTCAGTATTACATTCGTTGTTATTTTATCTTAAGTTTATTAAGTTAAAACTGTGAGTTGCTAGAGAAAATAATTTTTACAAAAATTAATATTACGAAAATCTATTAATAAATATATTATTTTAGTAAACTCATAGTTTCAAAAGCCCTTAGTTCATAATACTACAAAAGTTTTATAAATTAAACAAACAAATTTCAGAGAAACACTCGAAAACTTCTTGCAAAATGTTAAGAAATAATTAATTTTTTAATAATACTGCTTAAAATATTAATTTTTAAGAAGAACTTCAAAGCAGACGCACAAATAACGTAAGATTTCGTCTATTTTAAGTCCTTAGAGCAAATTTCCAAAAATAAATTTGCTGAAATTTGTTAAAATTTTATTTATGAACAAAGTTATTGAAGTAAGTGAAGTGTCAACAATCTAAGAAGTTGCTTTCGACATTTTAATACCTAACATTTCTCAAGCAGTGCCCACGTTCACCCCAGGTATTGCTTGAAAGTCATTTCACGAACAACAGGTATTTAAGCCACCATGTCCTTTTGGATTTTGTACACTACACGAAGATATGAAATAATATCCTGGGGATAAAAATGCTTTACTTTGAAATTTATACCTTAATATCTTTTCTGCTTTTATGACACTTTTTCAGAAATGACCGTCATTAATCAAATGGCATAAAAGACGCACAACCCAGGCACAACCCGGCGAGCTCGCCAGGACACCGTAAGCACATAAAAATATATTAAAGCTTTATGTGTGCAGGCACAATTCATAAGTGGCAACAATGACTTACCAATATCTTGGAAATGCTCATGATGCTCGTGACATCAGTGAGTCCCGAGCTCGTGAGCTCGTGAGTCCTGGTTAGTGAAAAGTTTGCTATGCGTTAAGAATATTGTTTTTCCTTTAATATTTGTCTTGGCATGTTGACACAGACAAAAGAGCACATTTTTGCACATTTATTGATTTCATGTGAGTTAGTACCGCATAAATTCATATCAACTAACAGTAGTTAACAGGATAAGCACCATCATGTGTCGACGACATTACTTCAATAAAATATCTAGCGGAAACCTTAACACAGCACGACGACATCACTTCGATAGAATATCTTATGGACACCTTTAAATGGCAAAAATTTGGATTATGTTGGAAAAAAAAGGATGAAGGAAAACGAATTTTTTCCTCACATTAAATTCAGCTTCCACAAACTTGAATAAATTTATCCACGCATATTGATCCATGAACTGAATTACCTTTGACTATAATTGAAGGTAAAGAATATAATTAATTAACTCGAAAAGTCGGAGCATTGATTTAATTTATTAGTCACTGACGTACCTATGGTAATAATTTATTTTATAAGTAGGCGTTACTTCTGATGCTAAAAGTAGAGCCATAAAAATAAATCAAGTTTGAGTATAGATTTGGAATTCATGTTTTTATAAGAAATCTTTTTTCGGCACTTGGACCAACTTTTGTAGTTCGTTGACGGGAACATATATTTCTAAAAAATTTAAAATATATAAAAAATTTTTCAATCTGTTGTCGAAAAGTATCCACAACTCTACGTTGGTAAAGACTAAAATGGAATGGTGTTAAAATGGCTTTATGATTTAATGACTGCCTCATCTGGAAGAATGTTAGGGTAACATTCTATCCGCAATAGTTAACTAATTCTCAACTTCAAAAATATTCCAATGCGGAAAGAAAACCTTAATAATACAAATATAAAAAGGTATCTGTATCTGTAAGCAGGTATGTGGTTTTACTTTTCAGACTTTTTAAGCTCAGAATCATCTCATAGTGGAAAATCCTAATTAGACCTATTCTTGCCTTCATATTTACAAGTTTGGAATAGCGGAGCTGCGCACATATATATAGATAATTGGGACTTCCTAAGCCGCAGACGGAGAGAGAGAGAGAAAAAATGTGAAAGAGAGAGAGAGAGAGAGAGAGAAAAAGAAAAAAAATTACCAATCCTGCAAAAGAGAAAGAGTGACATCTCAAAGAAATATTGCTTGAGATAGTATTCACTTAACTAAGAATACTATTAGAAGAGGATTAGAATGCTATCCAAAGAAGTGATTATCCTACTATAATATCTTGAGCATGGTGGTAAGACGAAGCTAAGAAAAGCAACGTTTCCTTCTTGTTATACCTAGCCATTTAAAAATTAATATATATTTTTATCACCGTTCTCTGGAAAAAAATTGGTAGTTCACCGCATAGCAATTATTGGAAGCTAACCAATATAGGAGTAGTAGACCAGAAATATATAGCAATTTTATTTCGAAAAAAAACCTTCAAGACTGAATATTGCAAGCGTTTCAATAGTACTTTTTCGCAAACATTGAGATGCTCCAAAGTAATAATAATATTAATAATCCGAATTTGCATAACGTTCACTACGGCACAAAATACAGCTTGTACTATTTTCAAATTAATTTTTAATAGAAATATATATTATTTAGTGAAAAATTGGGTAATATCTGGGTAATATAAAGTAATGTTTATAATTTGCTAGCTAACCTTTTAATTCTTTCTAAACTTGCTTCCCCATGTACTGAGGGTAATGTCAGACCCCTATTTTTAAAACTTTTTTGAAAAAATTATTAAAAATAGTAAGAAAGAAAAACTAAAGATATATACTCTGAGAATTTGCAGTTAAAAGCACACAGTTATAGAAATAATATTTAGTCTGTATATATTTCACATAGAAGTAGCACCGAGCAACGATTTATAAATCTTTTGATGGGTTAAAAACGAACAGCCATCTGATATCCGTTTTGCGACTTAGCTATTGCTAGCTATATATTAAAAAGTCTTTGAGGTTGTATTTCAAAATCATGACCAGATGCAAATAATAAATTAATATAAAAATATTTTTAAAATTTGAAATTTTATTTATTTTATTGATTAGTAATCTATTTTAGTTTTCTTTAAAAATTGACAACCCCGTTTTATTTTAATAGCTTGATATGGAATACTCTCTTTCTTTTGAAATATTAACTAATGTTAAATTTTTAATGATCTTGCAGGAAATGTAGTGTTTTATGGTTATTATATATGGTATATACATACATCAGTTGTGTTTTACACTTTACACTTCATTCATAAGGCCATAGCTCACTTCTATTTGTATTCTTTATGTATTGCTTGGATTCCCGAATCTTAGTTGCGTTAAGAGTTGTTAATATTGCAGAAGTTATCACTAATGTTGTAATGATAACTGCCTACACTAACGTTGTAGTGATATATTCTATCGGAGAGCAAAGAAACCAATCCATTTATATTCTAAAGTAATTACTTTGTCAGTTATTGCAGGTTGATTTATTCTGAACTATAACGCGATGTTACATATCATTTAGACCAGAATACTCATATGATGCGGCAAATACTACGGTTAACAAAACCCTAAGAAGTTGAAAGCTGTTTGTGGATTTATTCGAGCTCTTAACACTCAATATAAAAATTAATGTTAAATGATATATTTGGCTTCATGGAACATAGGGAATCAAGACTAGGAAAGATAGGCTCCATTCTAACTGTCATTAAAGAAATCGGACTTAGAGAAACACTGTAATGCGAATAAGGGGTACAATAGAGATCTTTTAGATCGTAGTACACTATCGCTTTTTCATAATAATAATCGTATTTGACTCGAATAATCGTATGGTGCCGCCAAGATTATGGTTCACAAAATTTGAGAAGTTGGAATCGAATTATTATTGTTAGGGGACCATCGACCATCGGGTTTATTGCGACCCCTTCTGGGATTAGAATAAGTCTTTAAGCCCTGTTGCGTCAATAAAAAATAGTAAAGAATCTACTTTACAAAATTTTATTGCCTTTTCCGTAAGATTATACATTCCTAGGAGTCTATTTCGTATTTTCATTAGCGCAGGGCATTCTAACAGAACATTTGAAGAAATTAGAAACTGTTTGTGGTTTAATTTCTGCTATCAATGCTTTACGTAAGTCCGTATTAGATATTGTATTAGGCTCTAATAATCGCGCCATGCCGCAAAGATTACGGTTGACAAAACCCTGAAAAGTTGAAAACTGTTGGTGGTTAAATTTCAACTCTCAATGCCTTACAGAGATCGATGTCAGATATAGCATGAGACTTATAGTATGAGGTTTAACAAGACTCTGTAGAAGTTGGGTGATATTAATAGTTTTATTTTAGCTCCCACTGTCTTACAGAGTTCTGTGCTAAAAAATCTAATTTATGTTCGGTGAATGATAAGTGAAGATTTTTATGCTTTGTGAAATGATTTTCAAGGCTTGATTAGCTTTTTCAGTTTTGTTCTGCATGTTCTCTTGGAAGCTATCCTCGTTTAATATATATATTATATATATAGTAACCTTGGTAACAGAAATTTTTGCACCTTTCAATGCATGAGCTTCCTATCTAGTCGTTAAGTTAGTTAGTAAAGTTAGTGCTATCTAGTCGTCGCAAATAATTTGGGTTTACTGCTGCCGACTATCTGACCGACGGTCTTTAATTTTATCTCAATTTTCCTTATATATTAAGTATAACTTTTCATTTAATTTTATCTGTAATGACTGCGACAACATTTAAAGTTTGACTTTAATAAAGTAATTGTGATATCATGCAAAATTTACAACAAAGGACGAAATTGTTGTTGAACCGTAAATGAGTTATTCTTGACTTAATTAATGAAGGTGCTTTGCAATTATAATGACACGCTGTAGGAATTCTTCATTTAATGGAGCTCTGCTCCACAATTTTACTTAATTTCACTTCAAATTTATGACGAAATTGAAGAGTTTTTTTATGGTAGTTACTTTATGTATAAATTCCTTCGTACGCACAATAAATGGGGACAGGAGCATATTTCAGAAGTTCCAAATTGATTGTTCAAAAGAAATTGAAAATTGTAATTCAGTAAAATACATCAATTCATGGAATGAAAATGATGCAGTCAGGATGGATACATAAAGCAAGGGTAAATTCCCTACACGTATACATTTTTAAAATCAGTAATAAATGGAATGAAGGAAATTGTTTTACTACATTCTGAACAATGTTATTTATATTCATTATACATTATATATACATTATATATATACATTTATGCACATAAAATGTGTGGAATGGTAAGAGTCATATATGACATGTTCTTGACATGACATGATGTGTCCTCTCCTTTAATTTCAGTTAATAATAATGTAAGGGTTATTTTTAAGTTAAACAGGTTTCAAGTTAATTTTTAACATTAAATAATTCACTTACTTATATTAAAAGTCAGTTCATAAAGTTAATTTTTTAATATAATATATACACATAATTAATTCATATACTCATACCTACGTTTATTGGAACAAAGAAACCTTCTAAAGTACTACACTCCTTATTATGCATTTAATTCAATATTCTAAGGTACAAAACTAGTGGAGAAATTCATTTTTAAAATTAAATTTAAAATTTAAATTAAGTGCATTCATGCAGTACAGCACGTTTGTACCAGGAATGGCAGTGCTAATGTCCTGCATATCAAACGGTAAAAATATTTGCTGTTTTCGGTACGTAGTCTTTTAAATTAGCGTACATAAAGCGCAAAGTTCCGGTTTATCACAGAAGTTGTCAGCTTTTTTCATTTGTGACAGTTCAGTTTCCATTGTTGGTACCTCTTTTTCCGCGTCTGTTACTACGCAACTTTGTTTACAATGCACCCTTACAATCGCCAGCTGGATTTTCCGCCTCGCCGAACACACCCACTACAAACACACAAAACTTCCATAAATCCGCAAAACACTGGCAGAGTAATGAATGCAGATACATTTTGGTTCCACACTGTATTGCTTTTCTCTCTTGAGTGCTTTATTGGTTAAACTGTTCGCTTTTATTGCATTTCTCCTGATCCAAACCAGTGCACTTGCATATATAAGTAGGTTTTATAATAAACTCCACTGACAACAATTTATTTCACTTTTAGCTTGACGGATTAGGGATCCATTAATTTATTAATTTTTGTTAAGATATGGGTATGAGTTAGAGTCTCATATTGTTGGATTTATGAGAACTGATACTACAAGCATTTTGAAGGAAGATTTTTAAATTTAACTTTCTTTAAATAAGAAAATTATACTTTAACTTTGACATTTTTTAAATTAATTAATTCATTTTAAAATTATTATTGATGCATGAGTTTGATTTACTGCGCAACAATCAATTATTCCATGAAACTGTTTCTTGGATTTTAGTTTTTCTCTTTATTCTACAAACAGTCAGACCTCACATATAATTTCATGGAATAAAAAAATTTAAAATAAGGATTGGAAATTGCAGTCTATTCTCAATTTGCATTTAGTGACGATATTTTCCTCTTGATAAGAACCGAGAAGCAGCTTCAATGAACAGTTAGTCAATGTTACATTATTTTCTGTACCAAGGGTATCACAACAAATCTAGAAAAAGTCAAATAAAGACATTACATAGATAAAAATCTTACAAGGGTCCCAACTGGAACAAGTCAACACTTATCTTTTCTAAACTATAACACACAACAACACTCTTTCAGAAAATGAAGAAACCCTAAAATTACTAACGTTTCCCGGAATGATTTTTACATTTAGTACAAATAGTTAATAAATCAGCGGGAATAAAAACTTAACTGAACTGACTTGGATACGGAATTAAAAAGTCGAATTCTGGAACACTAGAAACTAAGATAATAGCTTAATCAATAGGAAGCAGAATTCTGTAGAGACTAATGTTAAATATTGAACAGAAAATGATCATTTTGAAAATAGGAAGAGTCCAAACATTAAATACTTACTTGGTTATTGGGTCATAACAACTCGTTACCAGATTTTTTTCTGCCGCAGCATATCTCTCCAAGCGTCGCTGTTGCGTGCACGTTCTCTCCAGTCTCGTATATCAAGTCCGATTAATGCTCCCTCAACTTGATCATTCTACCGGAGACACGGACTCTACCGGAGTCTTCTTCCCCTAACTACTGTTTTAAATACCTATTTCGTTAGAGCATCTGCTTACATTCTCACGACATATCTGAGTCAGCAAAGTTGCTAATGCTAATTCGTTGTATTATACTAACGCCTCCTTTGTTGTTGTAACCCGATGAAACGTGTAAGTAGATAACATGAAAGGATAAAGAAGACAATTAAATGAGTAGGGAAGCGAGTGGGTGGTGGTTAGGTGTAGATAGAGGGAGAAAAGATAATGGGGACGATTGGGTGCGTGGGATTCGGATGCAGTACTCTTGTAGAGGACCAAAGATCTTATGAAGAACTTTTTAATTTTCTAAATATTAGTTGTGTGTCTCCAAAGTCCAAGGTTTAGTTCAGTTACAATACCTACAGCCATGAAATTATAAGTTAGTCAATTTTTATTTTTCAAGTAAGTCATTGACTTGATCGATAATGTTCTCCTTGTTTGAATTTTCCAATGTGTTTTAACGTAGAGTTCCAGAATATATATTCAGTGTTATTTGAAATCATATATGTAAAAAAGTCTAAATAGACATATATCAATTATATCATGTGTTTATTGAAAAATACCTACGAAATCATTTAGTCCGGAAATTTTTTCTTGCAAGTAAGGGTTTAACTATTTGAAAAGTATTTTATTTACTTTAATGGGTGCCCCAATAACTATTGCGTTCGAGAATACTGAATCTGTAAAATTTATATTACAACTTAAGTCATTTTTTTATGGTTCATTTTACAATGTTAGCATAACAGAATTCTCTTAATAGTAGTCAAGTATTCATAATATGTTAAAGTGATTCATATAGACATATATTTTAGTAAACAGATCCATATAGTACTAGATTTTTTTATAACCACAGAAGCATTGTTCATTCTTTTCACATATTCCATGAATAAGTAATTTATATAATTCGGTAACGTTAATATTAAAATGTATCACTCCGATTCTCTTTAAAACCGAAAGATGAAGTAGTGACTGTCGGGTTCTGAAAAAAGTTTGTTCACAACCACCTATGGTTCGAAAAGATATAAGTATTATTTTACTAGAATAATAAATGCATTTTATTTTCATACACTTCAGAACGAAGAAAGGCATGGGGTCTATGGGTCTATATATTTTCTCTGACAGGAAATCAGAATTTCTAGTACTAAGCTAACTTGATTAACTTCAAAATTTATGTGGGAATGTCTACAATTTATTTAAAATCCTGTTGAATGGAACAGGGTTCATTAATATGGATCCCACGACACAGCGGATTTCAGGGAAACGAGAACCCTGATGAAATCGCCATAAAAGGAGCAGTTTATTGGGTCAAGTTCATTCTGCAGTCCTTCATGTAGCTTTTTTAAACTTGAAATTATTGAATTGTGGGAAAGAGCAGCTTAGACGCTCTTTATGAGACATAATGGGATTTTCAACAGTTATGCGCCAATAGAAGTAAAGTGGGTATATCACAATAATCTTCAAAGGATGAAGTGACGTATATTATCTTTAGTATACTAACATTAGTATGGGTTGTATAGTCTAACCTTTTTTATTTTAATTAATTTATTTCCTATTCAATTTGAGAAAAATAAAAATGATGCTATTTAATGTACTATTTAATGTTCAAGTGTTAATCAACACTACTTCCTCAAAAGCGAATAATACTAAAATTTTAAGATTTCTGTGAATTTTTTCGAATGATTATCACTTTAATTTAGTGATTACAACAAAAATATCTTTTATATTTCTAAAAACATTCTTAATTAATATTCGTATAGTGGCAAAAGGATTTAGTGTCACTTTATGAATGTTATGTACTAGACTGTCTCTAATGGCGGTACCACCACTAATGGAAAATTATGCTACACCAGAGTTTAATGTGTTTCACTTGGCAACTTTAGTACAATTTTCAGCTCATTGCAGTGCATTTAAACCACTTCATTTTATTATCTAAACAATGTACTCTGGTGTCAATTAACGTTTTACAGCTCTTCCTGTGGCTTAACAAAACAAGTAATTACTCGTCTGTTCACGACATAATAGGAGTGCATAATTTTAAGCCAAGTTAGTCCAATGAGATAAATGTGTGCCATGTTTATGGTCATGTCAGCTCATATATGGTAGTACGTCCTTTCTCTATATCACATATAGGGAAGCTGTTTTGTTTTACTATTATTACATTTTACCTTTTTCCACATATAAGGAAACACGGACTTTTTGGTCAATAAATTTGGTTGTAACTTTTTTTAACAACATGGGAACGGAACTCATTAATGTGGTTTTATTAAAAAATTTTACTGGTTATTGAAATTTAATGTTTTGTTCTAAAATTTAATAGAATTACCTTAATTAAATTTATGTTTTATCTTGGAATATTATAATCCTGTGTTAATTACGTGCTTTTCCTTTGTATGCATTTTCATTAATTTCACAAGATACTTTAATGAAAATATTCCATTCTCCAACAAGTTTTCTTGTTATTTGTTAATTAAAGTGGCCATTGTTGTAAGGTTTGGGGCTACAACTTATTTATGAGTTTTTTCCATTACAAAAACAGAATCTTAAAATAAATGAACCCAATTAAGTATTCGTTTAACAACACTTCCAAGTAATAAGTCTACAGAAATTAAATTTACAAATAAAACAACCGATGTTCCAGACACGAAAATGGTTAATTGAATCCTTCACTAATTAACATACAGAAAATTATTCAATTGCCTGCAATAAATTTAATTGGCGCTAATTGCGTAGCAAACTGAATAAATGTAAGGTTTAATTTCGTATCTCAGAACAACAATACCCAAATCGGAATAATTTAAAAGACTTGAAGTTCGGGAACTTTATGCATAATAAATTACATATGCAAAATGAATAATGACAACAGCTTTCTTAGACTCATAAATTAACAAAAAATAAGTTAATTATTAACTTAAAATTGTGGTAGAAATATTTTGAGATATATAGGCTGTGTGCGAGTTCGAGCAAATTGATGGTAAATTGAGGGAAAGTGTAAATTATGTCGGTATGGCAGCGAATGTTGGTATTTACTAGAATTTCGATTAGGATAAATTAGATAAAAATTAGGTAAATTAGGTGTTACCATTGTGAACATTTTATAAGATAAATAAATAATTTTAGAAACTTTTAAACAAAAATAATAAATAAGTGCAATAATTAAATAAATAAAAATTTACTAAAGTGCAATCCCTAGGAAATTTCAATTTACTTTATCTCAATTTACTCGAACTCATCACGGCCATAAATTCAACCTTTCGTGCATAACACAGCCATAGATATTATAGAGCACACTGACTTAATTTAATTTAATTAGAATGATGGTAAAAGAAATAAGTACTTAACTGAATATGATGACAGCTGAATTGAGGCTTATTCAAAATATCATATTTCGTTTATTTTTTTTCCGATAGTGACGCGTCTTATAACGAAAAGAAACTATTTAAAAGTTAGAAGGGTTCGAATAAAAATTAAAAGACAACAACAAAAATTTTAGTTAATTTACAGAAATTTTGCTGACCATACAACGCTGTTTGTAGTATTGCCAAGTACTCATAATCGGTGGTCTTAGGAAATATATTCAAGTTTTTCACTGCATCTATTAATTTGTAGTTTAGATACCGTTTCTTCTGTGGTTAGTTTTGAATGTTTTTTTTTTTTGTTGAAAGTATAGCTGTGTGAAAGTATAGGGTGTCAATCATGTTGTTTGGTGAGAATAGTAGCTCTTTTGTGTATAGGAGGTATATAAGTGGGCAAAGAATGTTTTCTCGAGGTAGTCCGAGAAAACATTCTATTTCTTCCATGTTGGAGTACTCAATTGCTGGCTTTGCTCCAAAATATTGCTGAGTTAAATCTTGCCTTATAGTGGCACTGTATTCGAGTAGGAGATGATTGTAGTTGGTTTATGTGTCCTTCATATCACATTTTATCAAACGCGTGAGCAACCTCCAAAAAGATCGCTAAACAAACCTTTTATCTTCCATTGATTTAAGCTGGATTCACCTATAATTCTATGCAGAATCATTCTATATAATGAAATAAAACTTTTAGTTTTGTTGTTGTTGATTTTTATTAACTTTTTATATTTGATTTAATTTTACACAAATACAATTTTTACGACGATGTCTTCATAGCTGATTAAACAACGCATTTGAGCGTATCTACGAGAACTTCACAGTGATATTTTTTAGTGGGAAATAGAAAATTAAATTTAATTTATGACAACTCAAACATAAAAGTGAAATATTTGCCACAAAATTAAAAAAGTTTTGAAACTTCATAACTTATGGCACTGAATGACTGGAAAGCATTTTGAACCGCTATACCTTTTTCCATACGAGTATTAACTTAAAGCTAGTATTTTGGATAGAATTCGTTGACACTTTCCAATTAAGAATTCGGTATTCAATGCTTAAATATTTAAAATTCAACTTAAATTTCATTTATTTGCAGTTTGGACTTTAATCAATTTTTTGAGAAAACTTTCGTAACGTAAAGTTTTGAAACTTATCCAATGACTTCATTAAAAAGAATTACGGAAATACCAAAAAATTAATGTAGAACTAATTAGAAGTTTTCCTTTAAAATTGAATTTTTTTTGTGCTTTTAATTTTAAAGGTAAGTATTTTTATACAAAGAATTGTAAGAGGTATTTATCACATTTTTTATATCAAGTTTTAATTGCAATCGGCTAGCAAATATATACTTCCAATGTATGAATTATTTTAAATATTTTTATATATCTGATTTTTGGTACTATCATACTAGACTTTGAATTTATGAATTTTTAAAATTTTTTTAGTTCATACACTGTAAACTCTAAGGATTCCGCATAGATTTGAATAATTAGATAATGAATTTTTTTTATATTGAAATATGATAACATATTTGAATCATTAAAATTTCTGTATTTCTGTATGTACTAATAAAAAAAAAATTTATCGAATGTGAAAATAAATTTAAGCCTTTGTTGCAGATTTAATTATTTATATAACAATAATTTAACACCATATTTGTTTGTTATAACATAATATAATCATAATAATAATAATAACATTTTTAATAACATTATTAATATAATTGAATATTTCACATCTTTCATAATTAATTCTATGGACTTTTTAGTTTACTTGGCCTAAAAATGGCTGCGGTCTTCAAGTTTCTTGCTAAGCTCTTCTTGAGTATATGGAATTTAAAGGTCTAAATGGATTGTTACTTTTTTTATACACCAAATAGGACGAGTTATTTAGCGAATTCGGTTATTGGGCCTATTTACACTATCATGAACGTTACATAAACATAAATTATAAAACCGGTTTTTGATAGATGAGAGGGAAAGAGAGTATGATGTGAGTTCATGAATTTCAAGCAACGAAATTCACCTTACGTTCATGATAGTGTAAATAGGCCCTTTGATTTCTGTATGTTGGATACTTGGTATACAAACATTGTACCACAGTTTGGCATTATAAGACCAGACAGGTTTGACTACAGCATTGTGTATTTCTAAACCTAAATTGATTAGAAAACTTAATTTAATTATATGATATACAGTTGACAACACGACTTCTCACGTATACAAAATGCATATTGATGGCAAACAGAATTGTAAGATGAGTAAAATTATTATATCAAAATGAATTTACAATTAAGTGTAAACAATGACATATATTTATAGCTATCCAAATCGACGTATGTGTTAGTGCTTCCATTAGCACTAAAATGCTATATATAAGCATTTATGCTAGCATAGTATGTTTGCAATTTGAATTAGACAACTACATAATATATCACTATGGTTTAAGTAACTGTGTTTTAAAGTAAATAACAATAATATAATTCAAGTATTTATAGAAACATAGAAACATATTAAAATTAATACAAGAGCTTAATACCTTGGGGTGACTAGTAATACAGAAGTACACCGGAAAAGCAATTTATACAAAAAGATTAGCATCAATGCCTTAACGTTCAGTAAGTCTACCGTAAAAGTGAATTCTTACGTTAGACATAATATTAGTTTACAGAATGGTGGCATTTTTTCAGATGACCAAATAATTCAGATCATTACATAAAATAAGTGCGACATTTGGATTCTTACTAGCATTTTCGCGTATATACCAGTTTGATAGCAAAGTTTTGATAAGATTGACATGTTTTTAGAGATCTCTAATAGAACAATAGAACACTTTATATTGAAACTTAAAATAGGTGTATCATCAGGAATAGTGAAGGTCAAGCCGAGGGTTTGTAGGCAGGCCTGAAGTAAGAAAAAGGATAACTAAGACCAACTTTGCGTTAGTTTTCTCTCTAAATACTCTTTCTGAATATTACTCTGATGTGAACACTACATCAATGATAATAAAGATTTTTAGCTCTGTGTCAATATTTTTCAAAAGTATTTATTGTATAAGATTGAATAATTTGCATTGTACGACAAAAAGTAAAGTCTATTTTTTTATTTTTTGATTTTTCAAGCGTTTTATAATATGTTAGTTTGGACCGGATAACCTCAAAATTGTAATAACTTTTTCCCATGGATATATGTGTTTATCACAAAAAAGTGTTTAAGTTTGAATATTTAATATAATTAATGGAACGAAATTATTTCTTATATTTAATTATTCGTAAATAAATTTTTAAGCCTATAAGTACACAGGGTTGAATTCAACAATGTTAAACTTTAAGCTCAAAGCCAGTGTACATTAACCAATTGACTCAAAGCTCATAATCTATGACTTCCTCCACAGGTTCTTTCTAGATTCAAGATTTCTTTCTATGTTCTTTATATTATATGTCAGAGTAGTATAAAATAATGCTTCAAGAAAAATTATTGAAATCAAACAATTAAAAATAATTATAATTAATTGATTCAATTATTTTACAGCTGAAATATGATTTCGTTTTAATTAACTGCAACAAGTGAATTTCTTAATAAACTTTGGCAGCAAATTAACAAAACTCAAATTTCGAATGTACAAATCCAGTCAGTTGGCTAATGAATACTGACTCTGAGCTTCAAATTTGGCAGGGTTCGAGTTCAAACCTTGGTAGTTGCAGTCTCAAAAAATTAATCACTTATAATTAAATATAAGAACTAATTCCAAGACCAATGTCGGTGGGTATTTGGCATATCCAAAATAGTTGTTTGGTCCGCTAAAATTCAATAAATTAAGAATAGTAAGAATTTTGTTGTTACAATTCTCTACTTTCGAAAAACTTACCAAAAATTATTTTTTACCCAATTTTAGTTTTTTTTGTTAAACTATTTGGTATTTCACAAAATAACATAGGACCTCAAACAAAGAGAAATTTTATGTATTCATTACAAAATTAAAGAATACAATACTTCAATTTTAATTTGCTTTTTATTGAAAGACTCAAAATTTACTTTTCAAAATATTCATCCTTTAGAGAATTTTCTATTTCAGCGAAAATAATAAATATATGGTCTTTGTTGGATTATGTCATCATTATAACTCTATATATGCCAATTTTGATTAATTAATTTTTGAATTCTCTCAACCAACTCTAATTAATATTTCGAATATTAAAAAATTACGAAAATATACATGTTAGTCAAAAATTTCAATTAGCACATAATTTGCTTAAAATGATAATAATTATAATTTTGTATTTCATATGATTAAATACTGATTACCTAAAATATTAAATGCACATAGGTATAATCCAGTTATTTCAACGATTTCAGTGTCAAAGCATATGAACACATTGCACAAATATATCCATCACAGGCCTGAACATTTTTGGGATGATTTCACTGAAATCCATACATTTTGCAAGGATTCAAATGTTTTCCTTTGACGATAACCCACAGAGTCTGTTTGCATTTTCAAGTATGATTTCTGTTTGTAATCTGCACTCATCGAATATCAGAAATATTGCATTTGCAATACATTCCTATAATGTTATAGTGAGATACAAACAGATTTTAACTGAATAAAGTTTCATTGCAAAATGAAATGAATTATTGCATATCGTTATTGAATATAGAAACTTAATTATTATTTTATAGGATGATGATGATTTGTATTAATGTGTTAAAACACCGTCAATGAAAAAATGGTTGATACATTAAAAGACAATTACATTGGTTATTGCCTCCATGAAGTTTGCTTTTGAGATGATAAATATATTGATGAATTTTGATGACTTCACTAAACAACGCTGTGTTTTTTAATAGAACACAGCTCATTTTTTTGGTAACACCTATTTAACTAAGCTGGTTTCTGTAAAAAATGGGATGATAAAGAGATTAACTTTAAAACTGAATAAAAACTTAGAAAAAAATATGTTCTTGTATAATAAAGTTTTAACAGAGTATAAATAGTCATATAATTTGTACAAAACCTTTATAATAAGCAGACTATTACACCACTGAATAGAATAGAATATAGAATAGAATACAGAATAGAATATACTTTTTCACAATAACCAGTGACGAATGAAAAGGTCTTATGTTTCATATTTTTTAAAAAACTAATTCAAAATTTTATGTTTCAAGTTAGTTATGTTAAGCCTTTTCCGAGTTAGTGCATCTGGGCACTTTTACTCTATGATAGCTGGGGGGATAGCCCATCTCACTGACTAATTTGAGTATTACTGATAAACTTCGTGATTATTCAATGATTGATATAAGATCTGCGTATCGCCCCGTGCGGTTAGTGATTACTCTGAGATAAGATAGTGCTAAGTAGGGTATGTTTCAAGTAAACTTATTTAAATTGTTAATTTTTTTAATATCTTCAACATATTTTATTTTAATATCGCTTTGATTATTTTCCAACTAAAGACAATACTTCAATTCATATTTCAACAACATATTATTTACAAACTCAAAATAAACTACGATTCTACAGTATTTGGTTTACACTTGTAAAATTTTGAAGTGAGGAAAATTGGTTGTGATAATATTTTATGTCATTTTATAATATTTTTTTTTAAATATATTTATTTTATTTTTTGATATTTCCATTTTCAATAACGACAAGTTTTCATTTGTGCGATTGTCGCCGCAGGGTTCTATAGTTCTACCAATTTTGTAGCTGGCAATGTCGTTGTCATAACTACTAAAGCTCTATCGAAACCAATCAGTTCAGAGAGTGCATTTCCGCTGTCATTGCTTGTGTTGTTACCAGGTGCATTATTAAATTTAATAGAATAAAATTTTCTGAAACGACCGTAAATAGACCGTCAGCAGTTACACTGAAGTACAATTGAAGTATCTAAAAAAAAATAAATTTATGAAACATATCAAATGCAGACATTGTAGAAAACAATAAGTGCACTTTATTAAGGGCAATCTCCTATTACAATCTGCTTGATTCTTTTTTATTATACGTTTCATGAGATTTAAATAGGTTTTTCATTACTAACTAACAACCATAAAGAGGTTATAAAATACAGTAGGGCATATGCAAATTGGTGAAAGCTAAAAACATAGCTAAGGGATTATGTAGTCAATAAGATATTTATCTTACATATATTCCATATATATTATATACTATAATTTTTGTATATATATATATATATATATATGTATTGTATTAATTATTGTGTGTATACAATATATATAATATATATATGTTTATGTTATAAGATCATCAACTTTACTTCGGATACCAATTTAGTGACATCAACATTTGCTGACGATACACCTATTTTGTGTCAACACAGAAATGCCAGAATCACTTCCAGTCAACTACAAAATCATTTGTGCTTCGTAGAAAGATGGTTCTCACTACGGAGAATTGAACTCAATGAGCAAAAATGTCGTCATATTACATTCTCTCTTAACAGATCCTCCTCACCAATTATCACTCTGAACAGAATTGCAAACAGAAACAGTTTGCAACGTACATTGGTATTCGCCTTGACAAATGCTTAACTTGGCGGAAACATACCGATACAAAAAGGACTCAAATAAAGCTTGAGGCTATAAGTCTTCGCTAGCTAATCGGGCATCACTTTTCTTTATGTATAGATTAGAAAGTGTTGTTATACAACCAAATCATTAATCCCATCTGGATATATGGTTTACAGCTATATGGTAATGATTGTTCGTCAAACGTAGAAATCCTGCAAAGAGCTTAAGTAATTCTATGAATTTTATGATTATAATTCTATGATTCTATGAATTATAACTGGTGCACCTTGGTATATAAGAAACGAAAACAGACACTTCGATATAGAAGTTCCCATGCTTGAAGTCGAGTCCGTGAGAATAACGTAGAAACATGTTTTAAATCTTAAAAACCATGTGAGTCCCCTGGCTTGATCTGTTAATATGATATGATAAATTCCTCTGGACTGAAACAGAATAATAGACCTGGCATCCTGCTTTCCTAAAGATTATCCTGTTTAATTCAACTTATACGTTTATGTGATATCTAGTAATTAATCCCTAGCTAGTTATAATTCATTATAATATGTATGTATAAAACAATTTGTAATGTAATGTTATTAGTTTTTTAAATTCTAAAACTAATTGTTGGGCCCAGTTTGCATGAATTAAAAACTATCCCACTTATGTACCAGACCGTTTTTATCCTGATACTTTATCGGGAATGCTTCACGACATGGTCCTTATGTTGGTTTTTCATTAACAAAAAATTTGTTTTACTTTGTTAGCCTGCGTCCAGGTCTAGTTTAGGTTTATTTGTTTTTCTCTTTTTTAAAATTGGCTATTTTCTAGATCATATTTTTTCCATTTTAGTGTGATCGTAACGCATCGATCTATGGCGGTCCAGAGCATCATCTTCGTTGTGACATCTTCGACGTTTATTTTCGCGACTGTTCTTAGAAGTGATGTTCTTTCGGTGTACCATTGTTAGGCTTTAAATAAAAGCGATACAATAAAGATATATTGTTAAGTAAAAAAAAAATACATATACTGTGATCCCCCCTATAACACGGCACACTCACAACGCGTTTTCATATTACGCTATTTCAGTCACCCGTATAACACGGGCATTTCCCTATATAACGCGATGATTTGTACAGTTCATACCTTGCTTCGCGTACCTTTGCACATGTGTATACGGGGTATAAGGGAATACCCCTATAACGTGTTTTCCTATAATACGGAACAATACCGCATTTTAGGGGGATAACTTTATATATATAGATAATATAATGAAATAAGTTTATTCAGTTAAGTACTGTAATATAATTGTATTTCTAATTACTTTACTGCGACAGTGAGTAACCTCTTAAGGGCCTATCTTCTAAAGTCATCTTTAGATGTCATTGTGGAACTCTCATTTCAAGTCTTTTCTGATGACTTCAATATATTCCATATTTAATTTATAATCGATATCCTTTCTAACGTAAATTTAAGTTTCAAGAAGTAAAACAGTGCTGCTAAATATTACTTATTTTTCCTCTTTAAAATTTATATTTCCCATTTTCAAAAGCTTGATTTTATATTAAAACTTTGGTATGCAAAAAATAGAAACTATTTATATTTAAATTTCTGTTACATATTAAATTGCCACATCTTTTTTCTAAGATATCTCAAAGATATTTTTTGCAAAATAATTAATTTTATTAAAACAGTCACTGAAGAAAAATATGTCAGCTGAAGAAAATAAATTGTGCCCGCAGCCACTTCAGCTGATATGGCATCAAAATGCAGAAAACAAGTGGTAAAGTGTCAACAAAAAATAAAAAAATTGCAATCCTTGAGGATATTCAAAGTGGGTTGCAGAACAGAAACCGACTCTAACTTGGGAAGAAACTAAGAGCAACCAAGGAAAAAAAATCTACTAAAAACATTAAAGTTCGCTGCAGAAAAAGTTTTGCCAGCAGAGCCATTTTGTTTGCATAAAGTTCAAATAAAATAAAAAAAAAGGATTCAAACAAAAAAAATAATCATTAAAGTGGTAGTTATATCCGCTTGCATTGGTAAAAGCATAACATTCTACATTCCAGAGCAACAGCTCAATGGTCTTAAGGGCTCAGAAATACTTACCAAGTTTTGAAGTACTTATAACAAAACGATTCCATTTATCATGTGACAGAATGACCTCCGGATACAAAAAAAAGGATAAGTTCACAGATATGTTGATCTAAAAAATATTTCAGTGAATTTGTTAAAAGAAAGTTTCTCTAAGTGTCACAAAATAAGTAAAGTTTTTTTAAGGATATTTATATTTGGGTTAAACTAGAATGCATTGGATTTAATTAATTTGAACTAAGTGTGTGGGAAGACATTGGATTCCTCTTGATCGATTGCAAGGAATTTTCAAAACTTATATCTAAATCTATAAACTAATTTAAAGTACATTAAGGACTTTTTATACACTGACTTCTATTGAGTGGTAAAATAAAATTTTTATATCCCAATATTTTGTATCTCTACTTAAAAGTGGGTTAGTACCATATATTATAAAGAAATTGTTAGATGCTGCTTTTAAGTATAGCAGTATATTTGCGTATCATACGGAGATAATGGGAATCATGTCTTATTCCCATTAAGACAGCAAGATCTTGTCTATTAAAGCGACTCAGAGAATTATACTACTTTTATTACTATTCACTTCTAGCCATATTCTATATGGTTGTTGACATTTTTCTTCCATCTGATGTTCCTCGAATTTTTTAATTTATTTTGAATTTCTTATTTGCTTGAGGAAAGGAATAAATCTACAATATTCTTTTAGAGAAGAATTTCAGTGACAAGATCTTGCCATGCAGTTACTTGGAATATAGTAGCTTCCTGGCACCCAAACTAGATGTATGCTCCAATACTTAGATAGCCTGTTATAAGCTTTTCCACAGTTAATGATGGTATAGACGGTTGTAACATTCAAAACCCCTTGAGATTTTGGTGATCACAGCATCGGAGTGGAAGAACTGTTTCGAGAATTAGTTTAGTAGAACGCAGAAATGAATTGATCATCATGGATAATACTTCAAAAAATAATTAAAGCATTTTCACTGATTAATCACTGTGTTTTCATTGTTAGGTGCACGACAAAACGCAGCTTTCATATATTCTCCCTTAGTCTCAAGACGAATTGTGCAGCCACATGTGTTTTCATGATAAATTTGTGTCATATACAGGATGATATCCACTACATGCGTAGCCGTAGTACCCAATGGTCCACTAATACATAATTCTACGGATAAAAGTACCTGCATCTCAGAAAAGAAATTTGAAATTTCTTTTCTAAGCCATACGGACCCATGGAGTTTTGAGAATTTACATTTTAGACTAATTTTTAAATGGGTATATTTCAGGTTCAATTAATTATAGAGACCTAAAATTTGTGGCATTGCATCTCTATTTCATAAAGAAGAGTTTATCAAAATCGTGGGTGATATGATCAAAAACCGTTAAATAGTATTAAATTTATAGTATTTACTGCTACTACAGTGGAATTAAAAAAGAAATATTACCTGTTTATGTTGAAAGGCTCAATTAATAGACATGTAAACATATCATTTACAATTCTCACCACAAAACGATGCATCATTGCTAATTAAATTCATCCATAATAAATGCTTACCCACACCTAACACACACCCAAACACACATCTATGCATGAAATGATTTAGTTGATGCCAGACATCAACTATTTTATTCAACATGTTTATTGTTTTTGTGAGGTGAGAAAAATTGGTGGAATTGTATGCTCTCCTATAGATACCACTTGTTATTCATTACATTACCAAGCAAAGAAAATCGTAAACAACATTCAAGTTTCGACAACAATACCAATTAAGAATAACAAAGACAGAAAAACTTTTAAATCAAAATAAAAAGTTTGTGGCTGTTGAAGTGTTAAATTAGCAAGCAAAACAACAGAACAGAAAATGGAAAGGAAACTGTTGTGGAACGAATTGAAGTGAAGCTGTGGGAGTTGTTTACCAACATGCATATGTGGTTTTGTTTTTGTTTCCACACTTTTTCCTTAACACGCTTTCATCGTTGCTGTTATTAAAATACAACCACTTGTGTATTGAACATATGCGTCTGTTGTTTGCTTTCCCCATTGATTTCGCATTGTTTAAATGCATATGCGGTGTACGCACTTAGCATTCGATAAGTTCAGTAAGTTCAGATAAGTAAGTTCACTATAAGTTCACTATAAATTCAGTGTTATTTGAGTAGACAGTAAAAAACTTTAATATCGTCGTATTATATTTTATATTTTATTTTCTTGTATTTGCATTTCACTTTAAAATACACTGAGAAACAAAGAAAATTAAATCACTGAACTCTTTAAAGCTACCTTATATATATTTTTATATACTATATAGCTAACAGTGGTTTAACATTTCATGAAAGCAAGATTTCCTTTAACTATATGTATTGTGTCGGTTCTGAACTTTAGAACAAGGATAAAATATCAAATTATTCTTGGGTATAACAGTGTGAACACAAGAGGATACATGTGAATATTAATTTTAACATTGAGATAAACTGGTTTAGGGTTTCAAGATACAAGAGTACAGGGAGTTTCACATAAAAGCGTGTACATAAATAATTAACATTATAGTTGATAGTTAAGAGTATTAAGTAAATATCTCAAAACAAATTGAACAAAATTTTTATTGGCGTATTTAAACTATTAAGACAAATATCTTGAGTATTTAGAATTCAACAATTCAAGAATTAAAAAGTCTTGAGTAGAGCATATATAACGAGATCAAAATACATGGGATTATCATTCTACAAATTGACATTATTGAAAAGGGCTTATAAAAAAGTCTTAAGTATTATATATATCTAGCAGCTAATCTTTTTTTTTCCTGAACTCGGTAAATGTTATTTAAATCATATTATGCAAATGATGTGACGTTAATAAGGGCATAATGCGTTAGTTATCAAATGCTGAAGGCAAATGCAAAAAAAAAAGTTATATTATTAAACTTTAATATATAATATAAAATAATTTTAAATATTCGCTGTAGTTAACTTCTAAGTTCTCTTTCGTTGTCAATAAGTTGTTGAACAAGGATAACTCAGAGTAACTCAGGAATTTTATAACTTGTACTGTAGTTTTATACTTCTTCCATTACTGTTGGTATATTCAGATAACGAAGAAATACCTCATTGCAAACGAACCTTGGTACATTCGTTATTAGTTAAAGTAGTTTTGCTTGCAATTGTTGTAAATTTCGTAGGATTTTAAACTCCTATAGGTGTTGTTTGTTTAACTTTAAAAGAGCTTTAGATGCGAAATCTAGAACTGAAATACTTGAATGACGTCAAATGGTTCTTATACCGTAGCATTCTAGCATTTAAATAAATCTATACATCTCAGTTTCGATTTTGTAAGACAAGATTGTAAGAAAAAACTAAATATATTAACTACATTAGTTATAAATAGATAAATTGATTAAAAATATTGCGCTCAGTAATCTCAAGACTTATAATCAGGCAAAATCACTTAAAGAGATGCCATATGGGTCTTAGAATGTGAAAACTTTTAACAGCGCATATCAGTAAATCATGACCATTCTAATATTAGTCATGGAGACATAGTCATTTTAATGATGCTTATTCTGGTGTTTATAAAACAGTGGAGAAACGAAAGCCTTCAGTTATTTGGAAGCCTCCGTTTAAGAATATATTAGCACAGTGCTATTTATTTTATCGGCATGGGTCGAATAACATCAGAGATTATGGATTTTATCAAGATTTCGTCTCTAGGTCCATTGAGTTTTGTTATATCAATTCAGAATCGACTAAAAATAAATAAAATAAGTTGAATAAAAACAGACTTATCTCGGGAAACATGTAATATAGCATCACCCTCCAATCGTCTTGATATGGTTTAGGCTAGAAGGTATGAATAATATACGATTTGTTGAATATAGCTTCTTCATCAAAAACTCGGACAAAATGTGTTAAAGAAGCATAATCTAGCGTTCATATATTAGGCTTCATCTTGCTACTTATTTTACTTAAAGTGAAATATTTGCAATTTTGTTCTACACCTCAGATCTAGATGTCTAAGTAGATACTTTCATATCTGCGACAGTTAATTGTCATTATCTAATTTTCCATTTCGACTGCTTCAATAGAACTAAATGACACAGTAGAGATAAAATACTTTGTTACTTTTTTTTTACTTTTAATTTATATCTTTAATTTACTTTAATTATAGTTCATACTCAAAAGCAATGAAATTCACATAATGACTAATAGTAAATAATGCCAAATTAAAAAATGGCTCATCTGTTTACATTACTTATCTATGAAGTCTATTAGTCTATGATTCACTCATGAAAAAAAATAAATGCAATTTAAATTTCCCCCTAAGATAATAGAAAATAATTTTAAAAATTCAATTTGTCATTTGCGTATTGTTAAATCCAGATAATCTCTAAATAAATGACCTCAATTCGATTTTATAAAGTTTTTTGTTTATTTTTCTTCTTTTGTTTACATAAAGGGCACTTATTTGAAGTACATTAAGGCACTTCCTTTTTATGAATTTAAGTGTAATGAAGAAATTGTGTCCCTTCTTAAATTAAATAATTTTTGTTATTGAAAATAATATCCAAATTAAAATGGAAAAATTGACAAAAGAAAAAGTACTTGTAAATACGAAACAAAAGTCTACTTAAACATATAAATTGTTATTATATTCACCTGAGTGTAATACAAAACCTGGGCTAATAAATATCTCCCTTAATTGAAAATGTTAATTCAGTATTTCAGTATATAAAAAAATTTATTTCTTAACAAATTTTTTAAGTATTTAAATATATTTGCATTTAGTTAGTTAGTTGTGGTGGAGGTCGATTTGAATCCACAAAAATCTTGTAATGGTAGGTAGTAGAGAGAAGGTCAAAAAAGACCCAGCCAGAGGCAAGAATCTGGCTAATACTAATGCTATACACATCCCCGAGTGAATTGAAGAAAAAGGCCCCTAGAAACTTAAACCTAATTCTGACCAGACCTAGACAAAGACACATCAAGTATTCTGGTATACTTTCTTCAAGAGCTGATAGACACGCACTTCAAGAGGTACCACAGCGTACTCCGAGTCTAGCTTCGTGCCGTCCTAGGGACCAGTGTCCTGTATAGACAGATAATAATCTAGATACCTCTGATTTGCTTCTGTAAATTATATCAGAGGTTCTATATTTGGAATAGATTAACCAAGGAGCCCTTGACCTGACTGCTGTGGTTGCAAGGGTCCACTAACTATTTGCCTGTCGCAAAAAATGGTCATAGATCAACGCCCGACCGTAACTGACAGGGGCAGCTTTAGTTTAAGATATTTAGGTTATCAATGTCATGCTTTTCATGTTACAAGGAAACTTTTCATTTTCACGTATATGTTTTTTTTCAAAATGTTTATTCCTTCCAAAAACAACTTTTCTCTGAATTAAGTTTAATTTTTTTTTGTTTTAAAATGATCTACTTTTGTCCATTTTGTTCGTATTTGCTTTCATTTAAAATCTTACAATCAGAAAATCCTCCAAAATATATTTAAATTTTTATATATGAATCATCCCTCAATTTAGGTCACTTTATACTGAACTAATATTCTTAAAATATGTTATTGTTAAAATATGTTTTTCTTAACTGCATTACATTTCGTCCTAAAACACTTATGTCTATAAAATATTAGAATAGAATAGAATAATCAATTCTTTATTAGCTTTATTATTAATCCAACTACCCTATTTAACAGCGGCGATATTGTAAACAAGCGCCCATTTTGCATGACACGTCAGCAATGTGGTTCGCTGGGGATGCATAGTGTCAGCTAGCCTTTTTGCAAGAATCATTAAAACATATAATTTCTATACAGTGATCAGCAGATAAAGCAACCATAATTTTAATAAAAGTTCGTTGTAAAAATAATTTCGTATAGAAATTCGTAAACTAATTTCTTTGAAAATAATCATTTGGTTAAAGTCTATGGCATCGATAAAACTTTTCACTTCGATCGTATTAAAGACAAAAAGACATCAAGAGGTAAATATGTGCGTTCGCTGTCCTTGTTTCAAATATTGGCTTTTGACTATAAGATTCAGGAGTGAACAATATTAACGCAATACACTGAAAACATGGACTTATAGCCTAAGATATGGTTATCGGCCCATGATAATGACAGAACTCCAGTATTAGAGCTCCAGTTTGTTGAATTCCATTAGTGAGACTCTGAGATATGTGAGAAAAAAATATATGTGACTAACATATATATATAGTTATATGTAGTTGCAGGGATTAGTTAATATACCTACGTATATATATATAAATATATGTATAATTATTTTGTGGGGTGTAGGTTATAGGATTACGTTATTATATTTCATCATGCATATAGGTATTTGGTGATGTTAGGTCTTACAATACGCCTACATATTAGTACTTATGCGTAAAGCAGCGGCCGATCCTTTTGCATGAGCGCGTAGAGACAAGATACCTATGATGATGTCGACATATGTTTAGATTCGCTGTGCTTCTTTCAGATATTGACTTTGGATATGATTTATATATTAGTGAATAATATACACATATGTATAACTACGTATAATTGTATATATATCAGTGAACAATCTGTCGGTATGCAGATCTGAGGTCAATTATTGCTTAGTCTGATGAAGTGATAAACAATAATCTAGTCAAGGTGTAGAGAGTTGTTTTGAAAAAACCTCGAGTTTAAAAAGAGTATAAGTGCTTAAGTGCACTAGCTCAAAACAGCTTCAACATAAATAAATAAATAATCTGTCGGCAATATACTCAAAGCATAGGCTTGTAGAGACATATCTCATAATGATGACAGAGCTCTTGTCTTGAAGCTCTGGTCTTGGAGCTCCAGTTTGTTAAGTTCAATTAGTAACTGGAAGACTGGACATAAAATTTGGATTAATTAATGAAAGTGTAAATAACGCAAAAGAATATTATAGATCATAATTTTGACCCGTTTGAATTACTACTGTATTACTACTGTTAGGTCTAATGGCAACTTCGATATTTAACTCGATTAGTTCAGTGAGAATGGTTTTGGTTTTAAGGTGTCAAATCCCAAGGACTTTTTAAAGAATTTGCAGTGTAAAAATATAATACACAATACTACATACTTATGGATATTATTCATAAATCAATTAAATTTACTTTCCATGCAGTGATGGAAAACACCAAATGAAAATAAATTATATTTTATAAAGGTAAATATTTATGTTTTTAAATTGAATTGCTAAATATGACTGCGGACGGATGTATAAAGGCCATTTATTTAAATAATTTTATTATTGTTATTTGTTTACATAACATGAATATTTTTTATAATGTATTTGCATTTTTATGGTGTGTTTTTTATATTTTACACAGTATTGAGTTCGATTTTTTAACAATGGTTTAAAAAAATGACCATTAATCCCATTCCATTTTTATATTTTTAATGATAAAATTTATAGTTTTGTGGGTCTCATGTTTGTGATGTGTGCAATTTAATTGACCACAGCTGCAGCTCTCAGCAAAAGTCCATAAATAAAAATGCATTCGTCTGCGGTTGGATTTAATCTGAATCGGAGAACATTCAGTGTAAAATCTTTTTAAATTATTCCCATCAAAAGCCACACCAAATGAAATAATAAAATGTTAACCTATTTAAAATTTTAATTGCTGTATCCAGAAAGAACAATAAGAAGATGAATTATTTATATAAATTCATGTATACACGCACTCTGGAAAAAATCGGGGTCTGAATTATAAAAAAATTGTATTTAAAAGAAAATTTACAGGGTGCTTAAATAATTTCTTTATTATATGTTTTGACCACCTTTTTCTATATGGGAATGTCAAATTCTTGTGTTACATTAAGTTTAATGTGTATTCCACACAAAATATTTCAGTTTATACATTTTATGTATAATGTTATGTATATAAAAATACATAAATATACAAATTTATCAATAATAATTACACTCGCATTAAAATTTACTAAAAAAAATTCACATAAAATTTTGTGGAGATAATGCGGCATTCGCTGAAACCCTTTAGAATATGCCTTGCAGTGGAATATGTAACTAAAACTGACTGCCTATCACAAACTATCTATATTCATGTCCTTTTGTTTAGGCATTATTTCAGCTTCATTGTTTTCTGTATTATGCATATATTTAATCTATTGTAATATAAATTTAATATTGCATCCACATATGATCAGCTAGCAAAGCCTGAATCTGCATTGTGAGAAACAACTTCCCTAGACAAATTTATGTTAATTTTGGGAAAAACACGGTAATACAAATACATTGAGCAACAATGTGCCTTATGGTGTAAATTGTAATTATCACAAGCAAATTGCCCAAAAGCGTTATCATTTGGTATTATGTTCGGATGCTATTAGTCATACCCAATTAATGGGAATTACAGAAATATTTATGTGTTTGCATACCCGGCCATACTTACTTACATTTGCCTTACTTCCACTAAAGGCAAATAAATTTACACTAAATTACATATTTTTAATACAATAACTAAATCCATTGTGTAGTTTCATTTTAACATAAGTCAGATGCATAAATTTCCAATATTCAAAATTTAATAAAATTAATTAAACGAAAACAGTTTCATATTGAATTTCAATAAAATAATCCAAAATCTGAGTTTTACAAAATTATTATGCCATTAATTAGAATTTTTTTTGGTTTTGTATAAAATTATTATTTTGTCGTAGTAAAATCTATTTTATCAATGATTATTTTATGAAAACAAATTGGATAGTTGTAGTTGCTTCAATAGCCCAAAAGAATGGGTACGAGCATCAATTGTCGAGTTGAGAGCTACGAAATTCAAACGAAACCTTCCCAAACAAACAAGTTGTTGTCCCGTTTGGTAGCAATCAGATGATCGAATAAGATTGCCTGATTCTGTTGTTCATTAAACGAAGCGCAGAAGTCGGATTTTAAAGGCCTAGGTGGTTAACTTACTTACTTACTTATGTGGCCATAACAACCCGTTACCGAGTTTCGGCCTGACGCAGCATGTCTCCCCAGGCGCCTCTGCTCCAGTTCCGAGGCACTCTTGCGTCCTTCATTGGTGGTTGATTTTACGTGACGGGTACCAAACCCTGTGCACAACCCAAATTTAAAGTCCTGGGGATGAGACTCGCCGTACGCACTATTAGTTCATTACCCAGCGGGTGCCAGGTAACTATCCAGGGGTGCCACGAGGAGGCTGTGCGACAACTTGAATTGAGGACAACAACGATTGCGCTGGCATTTTCCATGTTAAATGCAATCAGATACGTTGCCTTATATACTCGCTCCCAGGGGCACGCGGCTCCCCCCCCCGCGTGCCCCTTATATAATAAAAAAACATCCCCAACACATTTTAATTATAGATAGGTTTAGTTGAAGTGGAGGAAGTGAGTATAAATAGGTTTAATAATAAAACTTTTCAGTTCCTTGTCTTTCAGAAGAGTTCTCTGAAGAAAAGTCAAATTTTTATGCAATTCACGCTTTTAGTCGTTTATAATTGAGATTGTCTTTTAGCATTATAAAAATTATCACTTCCTATAAAAGACTAATAACATCAATGAATCTTATATTATATCATATTTCCAATGCAGCTAAAACTACTTATGTTAAAGTAATTACGATTTGATCGTTTTCATTGGCATAAGTTGATTTATACTCGTCAAATAAATTATTTGTTTATATTTTACATATAAAACATGTGATAAATTATTCAAATTTTTGTAATTTCCCTTGTGGGAGATATATTTTTAATGGTTAGATTTGCATTCGACATTTTTGTCTTATTGAAACCAATATATTTATTTAAAACTATTCTTATTAGGAATCCTAATGAGCAATACTGTTTAAATGAGACAAGTGGAAACACAGTTTAAAAAATAACGTACTAAAACCGAGAATCAACGTATTGGTGTCTTTGAATATTCTTCTCTCTGCGATCTTTTACCAGTGTTGGCATCTGTCACGTATTCTTAGATTACTGCGATATATGTCATTTATAAATTCAAATAATGCTAGACAAAGTTACAAAACATATGCTGATCTATTAGAATTTTCTTCGTGGAATTTTGAAATTAGTTTGTAGTCATATTAGAATACTCGTATTATAAATTCGGATATGATATGTATTATGATATCGCATGGTGGCTTATAGTAAGATATAGCATTCAAAGGTTACACAAATATCTAGTTATGACTAAAATTTTTAAGATAATGGACCCTTTACTTTCTACACTATTTGAGGACGTTTAAAATTTTTGAGAACTGAATTTTATACAGCAAAGATCATAAGTTATTATAAATGAATGGAATCAGGCTACTATTAGCAATATAAAAAAATGTTTTTAAATAAAATTGGTAATACATAACTCAATACGATATTTATACATTATAAAATAACAAAATTGATTCGATCTAAGAGAGTTTTAAATATTTTAAAAATTAAGAAAAGAATGTGATTAATTAAAAAATAAAATTCACTGCTTTTCAAAAATCCTGCTATTAGTAAAATAGTTTTGTGCTGTCATAATAATTGTGCTGTTAAAATTTAATTTTCATTCCTTAGTATTAAAGATGAAAGTTTAAAAAAGTTGGGACTTAGATTTCTTTCAAATATAAAACAGGTCTACATCAAGAAATCTTTGTTAATCGATTTTTTAAATTAGTTTTAACACTTTGATAAGGTGTAAGAAACAAACATATTTATGACAGTACTTACTACGTATTTATTTGCATTTCTATTTATATACATGTAAATATAGATTATTTACTTAAGATTATTAAGATTATTAATATTATTCAACCAAGACTACTAATCTATCTGATAATACTTTTATTTAGACAATAATGCAAAAATCGTCTTCTTCTTCTCTGTTCCGTGAACTCCCAGTGGAGCATAGGGCCTACAAAGGACAAAAATCGTAATATAATCAAATTGCTTGTTCTTAAATGGTGGTTCCGTTTATAGATTTCACTAATCCCCAACTCACAATTTTTGAAAAGAATTCAAAAAAATAGGAAACTTGAATTCTAATATACTAAGAAATTCAGATACATCCAAGCCGAGATAAGAATATTTATCTCAATAAATAAACTAGTTTATTTTTGATTAAATGGTTATCCTTATCAAGCTAATATTCATAAAACGATACGATTAAGGACATTTAATCGATTTCTACTTCCAGATAACATAACATAATTAATAACATAATTCATTTCTTAGGTGTTGACAGCAATTTTAAAGCACTTGCTTTGTAAGGAAAAAAGCCCTATTGAGATTTATGTTTATTTTCATATACTAAAATCTAATTTTAATATTTCATTCCGAATTCCATAAATTCATCGAATTTATATTTATAAAGGAAGCTATATTGTTGAATAACAATATGGCTGAATTGAATAAGGCAATAATGAATAATTTAGAACCAAGTAATTTTAAAAATTCTGCACTATTTGTTTAATTTATGTTGTTAATTATAAATTTTTTATTATACTGAGTGCTTTTTACAATGAGAACGCGATTGTATTGTGTACTGTCACTTCAAGCTTTTGATTTAACAAACAAATAAATATCTCAAATTTTCGTTAAATGATTTTTCACTACTTTCGACTTAGATTACCACAACAATAATGTATTGATATATGCGATTCTTGATGATTCTTGGACTATCATGGTCCAGTATTCTTGATTGATACAATACGAGGTCGTGGTTTCATAAAAATTCGGCTGTCAGAAAGCTATATGCGCGATGAATCTCACATAATTTGACATATGTATTAAAATAAAACAACCAACAAATGTTTATAGTCGTCATAAAACATAATTAATATGTAACTGTATTAATTCTTTTTATCCTCTATCCATCCCCTCTATCTATCCATACTACTTTATAACATTTAATGCTTTAATAATAATAATAATAATGATAATATCACATCATGCCACTTATTTCAAGTATCAAGTACCCAATATCACCTATTAAAAATTAAGCAACATATAATATACTTCCCGAAATGCGGTTAGTGCGTAGAAGGCTTCACAAAGAAAAGTGGCTCATTTTGTTCCAACAACACTCATACGCAGTGTAGTGCCATTATTGTCTTTTCTAAAAGCATAAAATGGCATTTAAAGAAATATATTTATGCATATATATTTTATGAATAATTTAATATTATTTTTGATATATACTAAGAGAATTGCTATTTTCTATGTATAGTCACATATATACATTTTTGTGTTATAAAATATTTTTGAAAAACAATTAGTATTTTTTAAATTTGAATGAATGAACAAATTTTTTCTGCCTTTGTAAAAACGTGTAGTTTCACATTTGTGTAAATTTATTTCTTTTACAATTTTAAGATTCTAGAAAGATTTTGTTAAATATTTTAATGAAATTTTTATTATGCAGAAGCTTTAATTCTGCTCTTAGAAATCCCACTTTGTAGCATTTCTAAAGAAAGCATAATTGTTTTTAAAGAAAAACACAAACATTCTAACCAAATTATTAATTTAAATTTAAATATTTAATTAAATTTCATTGTAGTCAGTATGAATACTTGGAAATAAAATGCATTATTATTTGGTTAAGTAAATAATTCTGCAACCTTTCAAAATGCATAAATCAAATGAAATATAATTATAAATAAACAGAATTACCAGCTTTAGTGTTGAACAAAATTTTAAAGCACATTTGGGAATATTTTAGTAAAATTAATCAGCAACAGCAAAACATGAAAGCAAAACTAAAAGCTTTGAAACTGTAAGGAAAACTTTTTTGTTAGCAGCTAAAAAATAAAAATTTTAAATTTACTCAAATTCCTCTGAGTTGCAACTGCAAGAAAAATTGCAAACAACAACAATATTAGCAGCAGCAACAGCAAAAACAACAACATGAAGGTTCACTAATGAGCAACAAACTTTTTAAATTAAAAACAAAATTTTATATGAAGTTTATGTTTAGTTTTCCTGACATTCCATATAAGGCGACTTAGTCCTGTGAGTGCTTAGACATTTATTTAAAAGTTCAAGTTTTTTTAAAATTAGATGAAAATGTTAACCTAATAAAGTTTCTAAAAGGCATTAAGTATATAGTATTAGTTGGAGTATGAGTATTTAGTGAAGAAATATAATTAAAACAAAATTTTCTTGAATTTAAAGCAATTTTACGGCTCTTATATTTAAATCAGTATTTAATTTCATTAAATCGTTAATCCTGTTTAATCCTCTGAAAATACATATAAATTCCCTTGCCGACAATTAATGTAAACCTTCACAATAGAATGCAATATGTCAGACTTCGGACTGAACTTAAATGTCCTTTATTAATTACACAATTTTAGTGCTCATGTGCTATAAATCAACATAGGATATAAAAAATATTTTAAAACTTTTATACATGGCTGTATTGTCCACATATTCATAACATGTTTTATGAAATTAAATTTATTATGGTTTTATATATAAATCATAAAAAAAACAGTATAACATATGTAGTAGCATGAAATGTTCACATTAAAAGCATAATTTTTTTACATATTTTTTCACTGAAAATAAGTGTAAGTCGGAAAAAAAAAATCTATTAACAAATTAAAAACATTAATTTGTTGAAAAAAAAACACTTAAATCACACATGTAATATGTCAGAAACATATTTAAAAACTCATAAAAAAGATACAATTAATAATATACACAAGAATGATTTAAATAATTAAAAAATTCCTTAATTAATTTAATCTTAATTATTTTAAACAACTCTCACAAATATGCTTGGAAACTAGAAACATTAAAACCATCATATCCCTTTATAGATACAACCGCCTATACCTACAGTTCAAGCGTAAATAATCACAGACATCCTCATAGAAGTCATTGATATTATTGTAGTAGTAATTCGTGATAAAGTTAACTATGGCGGTTATTTGTGACTGAAATTAATTTTATTTGAGCAAAACTTACATATATTACTTTCAATTATTAAGAAATACTTTAACACTTTGGTCCTCAGGTGTTATAAAAATGATGTATACCTTCTGCTCAAAACGTACTCGGATTTAGTAAATAAAACACACAATTTTAAATTTTATTCCAAATTTATATTATCTCCTTCAAAATATGCTCCTTCTGAAGCGATACATACACGGTTGCCACTTGAAAATTTTTTCCTATACCAAAATTGGTTTAAAAAGGTACCATTTCTGTAAAAAAAGGTCCAAAATTGGTCCTTTTTGTTTTTTCGTTCTGTGTTTTTCATAGTGTTATAAATGAACAAAATATAAAATAGTGCAAAGTTGCATTTATAAAAAAAATTAATTGAAAATATCCACAATAAAGTTGGGTCGTCAAAAATGTACCATTTTTTGAACATGAGTACCAAATTTTGGTACTAAAGTACCATAAGTGGCAACCGTGGATACATATGTCAACCTTAACCCAATCTTCCATACACTTTTCGTAGGCCCGTCAAGGTATGGCTTTTAGTTCCTTCAGCGAATTCTTTTTTACCGCTTCAATGAACTCAAAACGCTTACCACGAAGGGGCAACTTGAGTTTCAAGAACAGGAAAAAGTCGCACGGATCCAGATCAGGCCTGATTTGGATATGGTGCCCACGGTTGCCACTTGAAAATTTTTTTCTGTACCAAAATTGGTTTAAAAAGGTACCATTTCTGTAAAAAAAGGTCCAAAATTTTTCTATTGTGTTTTTATAAGAAAATACAATTTATATAAAATGTACAAAAAGTATAAAACAATACAATATCCACAATAAAGTTGGGTCGCCGAAAATGTACCATTTTTTGAACATGAGTACCAGAGTACCAAACGGAAAAAAAGTACCAATTTTGGTACTAAAGTACCATAAGTGGCAACCGTGATGGTGCCTGAGCGATGACAGTGGTGCCGTGTTTGGTCAAAAAATTGCGTACAACAAATACAACATTTTCCATAGTAAAAATCGCTAAATGCACTGGAGGTAGTCTCACATTAATAGCTGCTGTAAACAAACTAATTGACAGATGGCGCTCAAATTCTTGCCATATGTCAAGAACGGTCTAGATAAAGAAAAAAGGTCTATTACTTAAGCAATAGTTAACAAACAACAAAATACGGATACTTTTTGAGCAGAATGAGCAGGTATGGTTTACAAACAATATGCTTAATACCGGAAATCCAGCATAGAAGGGATTTACGAAGCCATTATCTTGTCTAATATCACAAATGCCATATATTAAAAGTAAAATAATTTCCTTTTACAATTTGTCATAGGAAAATTTTTATATTTACAGCAGAATACAATTCCACCAAATGAGAATTATAAATTATAAATTATATAATTAAGCGCAATTATTTATTTAAATTATTAGAAATTGTATTTGCGCAGACACAACAACATTTATATATTCATAAAATAATTTATAATTGTTGGATATAAAACGTATCGGGGATTAACATTGTTATATATCTTGAGTGGTAACACTAAAAACACGCGAGTAGTTTGAGAGTTCAACGGTAACTGAAAGTGCTTTATTAATTTAACTCAGTTTACAATTCCATAGAGTAATACATACAATATATTCTTAATAAGAGAGGAGAGTGAAATACGGGAAACAAATATTTTCCATTAAGGCAATTACACTTCTCATCTTACAACTGACTATTTGAAAATTCATGGAAACTGGATTTTGGAAAATAGAAACTGAGTTCGGTTGATAATCTTGTTACTCCAAATAAATGGATTAGTTCGTTTATTTAATTTGCTTAATCTACTATTTTTAATTCAGTCTTTTTAATAAAATCGTGAAGTTATTAAATACTTCATTAGTAGTGCTTATTTTTTATTTTATTCAAAAAAATATATAAAGGCGAACTTTAGTATGCACCCTTTTCCCTGATAATGCAATACACGTAACAACTTAATTATAGTTTAAAACTTGTAAACTATTTTCAAACGATAATATTTAAAGGATGAAAATCTTTCAAGTGTTAATAAAGGAATGTGATTGCAACATGCAAGATATGCAACTGCACACCTATATATCCATATACTAGAAACCCATAAGACCTCATCGAATTTAAGAAATATGTTGCAAAAACACGATACAAAGTAGTAGTTCACAAGAATTATTGTTTGCTAAACACCAGCTGTACCAAGACCATGGAAGGATTGCAGATACTTCGTTGCAAAATTTGGAAAAACTGAACTCGCCCACAATTTCTGTACTGCAGTTGCAATTAAACTTGCAATGGAATACAGAACTGCAGCAGACACAATGCCAAGATACATAGATGCGCAAATTTGATTAATCGAAAAATGCAGCTGTTTGAACAGTTTATGTTGTTTTTTGAAAGTTGAAAGCGAATATTGGTTCAGCTCCTATAAAGTCATTAGTTTCAATCTAAGGAAATTCATTGCAAACGAATAAAGAAAATTCGTTTATTCGCATTCATATAGAAGCATGAGATTGCTCAATGAATAATTAACAATTGATATCGAACTGTAGATTTGAATGCAGGAATGCAATGATAATAAATTGCTTTGAGAACATGAGATGATATATGAATATGAAATATTTAAAACAAATTTTTATGATAAAACAAATAATAAATAAAAATTATCAATAAATATTTCGATAGAAATTTATTTTTATCAAATCAATGGTTTTAACCATTAAGTATTTAAATAATCGTAACTTCAATAGTTTAAGCATCATCTAGAAAAGCGACACAAGTTTTTTCAAGACAAAAAATAATTTGATAATTTTCCTTTACACCACAGTTGACTTTAAATATCTATTATTTACACAACATTTAATTTAATTTAATTTATTTTCCAACTTCTCAAAATCCCAAGTGCTCGTATGTTAAAGATACTAGTATTTTTATTATCAAAGAAAGTGTTGTGAACAGATTTAAATATCAGTTAATCGGTGGCTAGAAGGAATAACCATCATACAAAGAAGAAGAACTTTTACTGATTAATGGCAGTGATCACCTGAATGGCCCACTGCCAGTATCTGGTTCATTTAAATAAAGAATACTGAGTGATTTATGTAAATTGGAAAAGGTTTATTTTGATTCTATCGTTAAAACTATTGTATAGGAATCAGAAACTTAAAATCACAATTGAGAACATTGAAATACTTCCGCTTTAATTTAAATTTTTATTATTGAAAAATAGAGAAGTTTAGAGAAGTGGTGAACTACAACAGCAAAAATTCTTTTTAAATTATTTTAATTAATTGAATTTTTGACTGACCATACAGTATGGCTTCGAGTATGTCTTCAAAATTAATATAGAATTATAATAAAAATAATATGATTAAAAAAATAGATTTAATTTCGAGTCTCTCTAGTACGAATTGTAGTGTAACATAAGCATGACTTTCTCCGTATTAGGTTTCTAGATTAGGTTTTATGCGCAGAAAACATTAATATAAAAATATGCAATAAATAATGCCTTTACAAAAGAATAGCATTAAGATTTAACAATTAAAATATTAACATATAGTTAATTAATTCAATTTTTCTACAGTTGTTTTATAATTTCATTCTAATATAATACAAAAAACTTTCACAGCAAATTAACAAAACTCAAGAAAAAAGTGTTAATACATAATTCAAGTACAGCTTCGGGTCAGTTCATTATTGAATGCTGACTCTGAGCCTCAAATTTGGAAGGGCATGAGTTCAACCCTTAGTAATTGCAGTCTTATAAACTTTTTTACGAATAAATTAATATAAGAAATAATTTCAAAATTACTGATGATGGGTATTTGACAATATCCGAAACAGCTGTGTGATCAAACAAACATTGAATTAATTACAAATTATTTAAAAGGAACTTTTATTATTGTAGTTCACTACTTTTCGAAACCTCTTTAGTAAACCAAATAGTTTCTATTGGGTAAAATATAATCACTACGTTTGACGTTATCAAATTTATTATTAAAAAATAATATTGAAAAATGATCACGAATCCATGTTTATCAAAAAGATAGTTAAAATTTTTATCATTTCAACTAGAGTATTGTAATTCTAAGATTTGACCATCAATCTATTATGCCGACACTACCATGTGCTCAAAAAGTATCCGGATTTTATTGTTTGTTAACTACTGCTTAAGTAATAGAACTTTTTCAAAAATTTTGTTTTTTGTTATGTTGGTACACCATTTCTTGACATATGGTACAAAATTTGAGCGCCATCTGTCAATTAGTTTATCAGATATACTACAGGTATACTACAGAGCAAATTCAAGCTACTGACTCATTTTTCTTTATATGTTCTCTGAGGAGTGACTTTTCTTTACTTCTTTTTGACATAACCAAAGAAATATCTTCTCCATTTTAAAGATGTGAGTCGTTTATTAAATGTGTTTTCCACTTTCATAGAATATAATGATTAATATTTAATTATTCCTCAAATTTATTTTCAAACAATAATTAACTTATAAGTTCGAATTGAACTCATCTGTGCTATCTTCACTTTAATTAAAAGTTTTTCTTTGTAATATAAAAACTTCATTTTCTTACTGATGAAACTGAGTAAATTCTATTGTATTTATAATTAAGTATAAACAGATGATTTAATTTATTTTTAATTAATAATGTAATTAAATAGTATTGTGCAGTTCACAATACATTCATTATTGATTTTATTAATTAACATATAATAACATATAATTAACATATAATAATAAATTACAATATTTTTCTTAATTGGGGAAATAATTGTAGAATACTGAAGTATCAATAATATTGTTATCCTTTTATTAATCAAATATTTTATGTTATGGTCCATTTCGATTGTCTTCGCCAGATTGTTTCATGATTTTGATTTGTTCAATTTAATTCCACTTTCCTTTATCAATACTAAGTATTGAGTTACCCACTGAGTAAATTGGTATTGATTGGTAAATACTTTCAAGAATGTGTGGTCATTTTACAAAATACTTCTTAAATGGTTCAAATCTTTTCAGTAAATTGTAAATTCATTTATTGATTTTATGAAGCACTTTTTTACTTAAAATTGTTGATTGCTCTTAAATGCAAGTATGGGATGTATGTATTCCCTGCTGCTTTGCACTTCCCATAAATAAAAACACTGAACTGTAAAAATTGTTTGGAATAAATTGAATTCGGGATTAGTAAACAAATTGCACTGAATTATAGTTATTTTGCAGATATTTTAATTATGGTAAATATTTAATTCACAAAAGGTTTATGCATTTTTTGAATTTATTTCCTAAGCTTTGGATACATGGATTTGACTGTTTCATTGATTTAAAATTTTAAATAAAATTTAACTAAAATGAAGAGTTTCATTATATATACTCTACATATATATGTTAATTAAAACAGATATAATTTTCAACTAAATATTTTCTTGTTTGTTTTTATTCATATGAAATTGATATGGTTCATTATTCACATCAAGTGGATAATGTTAAAAAAAAGAAAAAAGTCTACTATAACATAATAATAATAATATAATAATAAGCATTTAGTTTTTAATATTTTTATTAACAATTATAAATATATTCTTTCTGTATTTTTTCTATTAATTTAAATATATATACTTAGGAAATATTTATCTCCCGATTGTTAGAAAGTGTATTTTAAGATTGTTAGGGTTATTGCTTTAAAGTACTCTATCCGCTCTTTAATATTCTATAAGAAGATACAATAAGTTATATTTGTCGGAACCTTTTTAATTGTGGTTTTTCAAATGATGGATTAGAAAATATCTTAGTTAAAATATTCAGGTGACTGACAAGACCGCTGGGTCATTATACCAATAGATTTCTTCTGGTATAGTGTACGTTCTTTAGCCCTCGTGTTGTTAGCACCGTCGTTCATGATATATTACGCCATCTTTTCTGTTGTATGCAGTTCTTCTTGTTAAAATCGTGGAATTATATCTATATTTGAACTTGATGCGGATATATATAGTTTTGTACTATACATTCGTATTGATTTAATGACAGTTTTATAGATCAAAAGTGTATTTCATAGTACTAGCTATGAAATGAAGCTAAGCAACCAATACGGATGTATTAATTTAAGTACTATTTACATTTCATTCATTATGAAAACATGGTGTTGTCAGGTAAGACTTACATCCCAATGTAGTTTGCACTCCAATCTAGAGTTAATTATTTATAATTTATACTCAAGGATGTGTTATATTGCTAGAGTCCATTATTAGAACTTCTTGTAAATCTATTAATGGGTTTGAGTGTCTAGACATAAGAACTGATCGTCTCCAAATATTGTAATAGATATTTCCGCGGAAGTGGACAGATTAACTATGTATAGATTATATAATATTGGTTCATTAACATTATTATTATAACATTATTATACTATTGTGGATAATATCCAGTTTAGATACAAATAAATGCATAATTAATTAAATATAATACAATATGAACATAACAGAAACATATTAGACACAAAGTTACTGATACCCAGTGGTCTATAAATTAACATGTGGTAACCGATTTGGCGATATTAAGAGTATGGTGATAGCATATTTCATTTCAGTATAGCTTTCCTCTATTAAACGTTTTTTATCCTATATTTTGATATATGTTTACTGAAACTGAATAAAATTTCTCCCTTTTATTACAATATTTCTTTGTGTCTGGTATTATAGAACAAACTACCAAAGTTAAAGTAAGTTCATGTGTGTGCATATATAAAATATGTTTATATGCACAAATAAATAAATTCTCTAATATAAATGTGGAGAATATGGATTTTAATTCAATTTCTGGTTTATTTCCTTGTGGCTTTTTTCACGAACATTGGAGCTTTTCAACCCTCCTAATATTAGAATTACATTTACATGGATTAGGGGAAAGTCAACATGAAACCATCGTTCCTGATAAGACTTGATAACTTGATATATCAGTGTGCCCCTCTCATATTGCCATAATGTGGAAAAAACTCTTTAGCATAAGTAAATAAGTTAAAAGCATTGATTTATTATATGAATTTTCCATATCTCCCTAAAAAAAATTATGATAAAAAGTAAAAGAATTTTTGCAATGCGAAGTTACTTTTATGTATGTTAAAATATTTTCGCATCTTAACTTAAAATTATTATTTTGTACTTTTAAAAATAATACCATACACTTTTTATTATTATCTTTAAAATGGAATTTGCAATTCAACACAAAACACAGCTTATACTGTGCATAATAATGTTAGTCGAATGTGGAGGTTATATAAAATTCTACTTGTGATATATATTTTTGTTATTTTCCGCACAATTTGTTTACCTATGCACATCCATTTGAGCTTGTCACCCATAGAAAAACATAAATAAACAAAATTCAATTTTTATCCATGCCACCCACCAATGGAAAGTTAAGCACCTGAAAATATTTCTGGGATCCTACCGTACTTCACGGCAGCAGTGAGTCAACATCTAACCACAACACGAATGCCATTGTTGTTGCCTTTCTCTTGGTTATATTACTCCTAAATTTTAATATTATATTTCTTTTTTTTTAATAAATAAAAAAAAAAAATTTATAAAAAAAAACGCGTGGGCCGGCAGATAATAATTCCTTTTTTTCTGAGAAAATATCCTCATTGTAGTATGTGATAAATCTCCGATTGGAAAAATCAAATAAGGGCACATAATCCAATAAAAGTTTTATCGATGCTTCTGTTTATTAAAGATGAAGTGTTTCAGTAGAAAATTTTATGATGTATAGATTTTTGTATTTATTTATATCAACGTAAGGAAATATGTTGAATATTGTAAGTATTTTTATTTACAATCAAATTTGATATATCACAACATAAGAAACGTTGAGGAAAATTCGATGGGATGTTTCTCTAGAGAGAAGTAAAAATAAAATTTGCTGAAATAAGTTTTGTTAATATTTCTAAATTAGGCTAAGTAGTTCAATTTAGATTTATTTTCGATATGTTGAATTTTGTATTCTTCACGAACATGTTTAGGATAAATCAAAATTGTAGCATATAACCATTACAAATACTCCTCTATCGTCAGTCCGAACTATAAAAGCAAAGATTCCTCAGGGATCGCCACTTTCCCCCA